>NW_020290734.1:0-600000 GCF_003184695.1 Aspergillus brunneoviolaceus CBS 621.78 | reverse complement strand
GGATGTTCTACGGGGCATTGGATGTTTTATGTCTGCGAGTGACGTGGAATTCAGCAGCTATTTGAATCTCGATCGGGACAATATGGGATTGGCCTGTCGCGGAGAGAGCCCTTTATGCTAGAGCTTTCATAGCGCTCTGGAACTCGTTGCCAAGATTGGCCACTGGACCCGCAATATCATCATGGAACGATTCGGGGATCTTCGCCCGCGCCGCATCCTGGAAGGAGCTACGTTCGTTCTCGAACATTTGCATAATAGCGATTGCCATAAGTCTCACACCGCTCTTATCGTACATTGAGCCCTGTGTGGCGGGGAAAGACAAGTAGTGTCAGCCACCGAAGACGCATCCAGAACGGGCACAACCGCAGCCCCGGTAATAAGATGGGGAGGGTTGAATGCCTACCTTACTGCCGGCCGCACCCAACGTGTTGGCAACAGACTGTCTCATAGAGTGGTATGCGACTAGGATGTCCGGCACTTCATCGTCTTTGAAAGCTGGGGCGGAATCCCATTCTCCCCGAGCCGACTTGGTTTGGGCATAGACGTCCCAGACGGCACGGGCCAGTTCCCACGACGACATCCACCCACCATCGTAGCCGTTGAAAACCGCTTGAGCCGAGTCAACACTTTGGCGAAGGTTATTCATGCCGGCAATCACCATGGGGGCATCCTTTGCTGAGGCTGGATGTACGACGGCGCAAATCCAGGTGAGGAAGCAGAGCCACCGAGCCGAGGCCGTAATGTACATGATGGTTGTCGTTCGTCTGTTCTGTGGATGTTTTCTGGAGTCGGTGAGCGTTGGGAGCTCAAGTTACAGCAGTCAATTGGGAGGCAAAGATGCTTAAGTTTCGCTAGGCGCATGGGCTGCAGTGGCTTGGCCACCAATCATATTTATACCTCCAGCTTATATGCGCGTGCCAGCACAACGGAAGGGCTTGACGGCTCTACATCGTATCCCGTGTCTGCATACATGCCTCTTTAACTAGTTAATGTGTGCTCCGTTGCGTCAGTGAAGGTCTGCCACTGATTCATCCGCCCCCTTGTTCCACTCCTTACTGCTCATCGAGATGAATTCCTTCAGGAGATCATTACCATGCCAATGAGAACCCAGAAACTGGCTCTAGCGCGCGATCTGGTCTCTGATCCAACCTATAGGAGGTCCCCAAAGTTTGTCCCGATGAGGTGGTTTGACATATCACATCGCATGCGTAAATGAGTCACACATCCGATCGATCACACACACATTCCTCTCTTTGCATTGACATTCAACAATCTATCCCAAACATGCAGAAGGTCAGTGTAGCATTCTCCTCCGGAGTAGATATCTTCCCATTGCCAGTTTGACTTCTGACACCAGCCGTTCAATCGACCCAAGGAGATTCATGACTCGCACCGCGCAAATCATCAAGCCTTGGCTGGAGCCTAAGAGACCCATTCAGGGGGAACTATGTGATCTATCACTTCAATTGAAGCCTATGCCTTTTGAAGGATCCCCACTTGAAACCGAGTCACGACGGTACATATCCGGGTGCATTCAGAGCGTAAGGATGCGTCAGTGGTAACCGTCCATGACGGCCTCGAGCTCACCTCTCCCGCCTCCTCTCCAGGAAAGATATGAAGCTCTTCCGCGAAATACCAATCACGAGTTATGACCACATTGGCAAGGCCCATACATACAATCCCAAACCCGTCGCACTGTTTACGTGCCGAAGGGCGGGGTACAAGACCGTGGCACTACATACTAGCTCCGCTTCGGTTTGCTTGTCGCGCGCGTCCCATGCACCCGATCCATGAGGCCGATCAAGCCGTAGTTGACCGTCATCAGTTCATGGTGCAGATCATGGACCTCGGGCTTCCAGCCGTCTGGGGTCTCCCACAGGCGGTACCCGCTGTGCGCCAGGGCGGCCTTGAGGCCGACGGCGCCGATGAACGCCCACAGGGTCACGACGTGCACGTCGAACAGGCGCGCGGGCCCCACGATGGGCAGGATATTGGTGACGATGTGCTCGACCGGGTGGGCGTACAGGGTCGCCAGCGCGACGGGGGCGTGGAACCGGTGGTGCTGGCGGTGGAACCGCGCGTAGAAGAACCGGTGGTGCAGCAGCCGGTGGCCGTACTAGTAGGTGGTCTCGCGCGCCAGGATACACAGGACTAGGTCCACCAGGAACTCGCGGAGGGGAGGCAGGGTCGCCGGCACGCGGTAGCCCAGGTCGGGCCGCCCGAGGACGAGGTGGACCGCCACTAGCTGCAGGGCGTGCAGCGTGGTACTGAGCAGTTGGTTCCCCAGGGAGCCCAGCAGGGCATCGCGGATGATGAGCTTGCGAAGGGGCTGCTTGTGCGCCGGTTGGATCTTGTATTGTTGGATAGACGGCCAGGCCAGCAGGTCGAACACGGTGAATATGCCGGCTGGAAGCCAGAAGGTGAGGACTTGGGTCGCGAGCATGCCTACCAGCTCGATCCACGGGGACGGGTGTTTGTGGACTAGCATTGTCCAGCGCGTGGCGATGTCCATGGTTGCTGATGGCTTTCTTGGCTTTGGTAGAACGCTCGGCGAGAGGTTCGTGAGAAGATGCTGTATGGATTGGGAGGATCGGAGATGTTAGAAATAGCAGACCGTGCAATCCCCTCTGTAGGGTGACAGGGTGCCAGGACCAGAATTGTGCTGTAGACGACGGAGTGATCCTTGTGGTCACTGGACACAGAGATAGAGCTTTCACCCTTGCATAGGGGCCTCAGTCGATCAGGGGGGGCACATATGTGGATCTGAAACCGAGGGTCAAATGCCGGCGGGACTTGTCCCTTGTCTGGGGTTCTAGACATGACTCCTCAGCTGGAGAGCTTTGTTATGACAGGGCGTCCGTCCTCCCACTCGCCTATTCCAGCTATTCACTCGCATTGTTAGTACTGCATCCCATCATTGACCTCGAGGTCTTCATACCATGGGTTCTCGTCCCAAGACGTGGTGGAAGCAAGTGCACCTCCGCTACGCGGCAGCCAACCTAGGGCTGCCATTATACGTGGCCTACCATGCGCCCAGTACATCATTACAGTGGAAAACCTGTGTGTGGACGTTGATTTACGCCTTCATGACAGGGCTAAGTATCACCGCTGGTCCGTCCTCCCCAACCCGCCTCCGAGAAACAAACCGCCACTAACACCCAAGAACAAAATCAGGATACCACCGCCTCTGGACCCATCAAGCGTACAAAGCCTGCCTTCCACTCCGCATCGTCCTCGCAGCCCTCGGTGCCGGCGCCCTCCAGCTCCCCATCCGCGTCTGGGCCGCCGACCACCGCGCCCACCATCGCTTCACCGACACCGACCGCGACCCTTATAACGCCAAACGCGGTCTCTTCTACACGCACATCGGCTGGATCCTCACCTACAACCCCGACAGGTTCGGTCATAAGACTGAAGGAGTAGACCTGAGCGACCTCGACCGCGACCCCGTGGTAGTCTGGCAGCGGCGCACCTATTACCCGCTGGCGGGGCTGATGGGCTTCCTGCTGCCAGCTGCCGTGGCCGGCATGCTTTGGGGCGACTGGCAGGGTGGATTCCTGTACGCGGGGTGTCTGCGGGTGGTGCTCGTGTGGCATGTCTCGTATTGCATAAACTCGCTGGCCCATTGGATCGGGGAGCAGTCGTACTCGACACGCAACTCCGCAAGGGACTGTGCGCTGCTGGCGGTGGTCACCCTCGGCGAGGGGTATCATAACTACCATCATGCGTTCCCCGGGGATTATCGGAATGGGGTTCGACGCACGGATTTGGACGTTACCAAGTGGTGGATTTGGGCCTGGGAGCGCGTAGGCTTGGCTTGGGATGTGAGGAGGTGTACTGGGTGGAAGGCTAGAGGTGGTGGCTTGGGGAAAGGTGAGTAAGAGCTTAAGAGGAAGGCTTTCCGAGGAGACAGGGATGGGGAGGAAACTGTTGTTGTATGCTTTCGACTATGTGTAGATCTTGTCAAGGAAAAATCCATTGAAAGTATGTTCTTAATCATGTACGCCAGAATTCGGTCTTGTCCTCCCGGAGAAGATATCTGGAAAAGCTTGTAGATTGAGGATAAAGACACCGTAAAGCCTTGGAAACTGTACATTATGCCATACGGCTTGAACAAGGGAGTGGTCCGTTGCTGCGCAGATCAGAAAACCGGCATCTTGAAGGCATCGAGTTCGTATTTCCAGGTATCAAGAGACTCTTGGTCATAGACGCACTGGAACTGGGTACCGTTGTTGGTCCAGTATGGACGAAGAGGCCAACCACAGATTTGCTGCTGAGCACCAGTAGACTGCACAGTCCCATTAAGTGTCTTGGGCTCGATTCCCTTCTCGACCCAATCAATTAGGGTGGCTAAGGTAGTCTCCGGCCACGGAGCGTTGGGTTGAAGGCTGTTCATACCGCAGTGAGCGCCTCCAGGAATTAGGAACAGACGGTACCAATCATTCAGTTCGGCAACACCTGGTTGTAGGAGAGATCGGGGTACATGATGCTTCGGACCGACTCATAGTAACGGACTGAGCCAGAGGTTGGAACCTGGGGGTCGGACTCGCCGTGGTAGTGAAGAACTTTGCCCCCGGCGTTGTGCCAGACTGAAAGGTCAGGCCAGGTGGTCTCGAGGGAATCGTAGTATTTCTGGAAGCCAGTGGCAATCCAGTCACGGAAGGTATCCCTTGTCACGCCTTGAAAGCTAGAAAGAGCTGAACCGTTGGTCAACGAATTCAGCCCAATTTCAACCCACTGGGCGGACTGCTCAACGAAGTATGCACCATACTCCCCGGTGGTCTCGTTATAGGAAGTGACAGCAGCTTGAAAAGAAGCTGTAAGCTGATAGGACATGTAAATGCGTCGGCCAAGGTTGTCATGTGCACCATTGAGGATCTCCCGAGCGACAGCCACACCCTCTGCAGTCACGGTTCCATTTTGAGCTGGGATATAAGGCATGAAATTGGGGATCTCGGTCGATGAGCCACAGCTATAGGCTTCACCGATGGTCGAATTCAAGTTGAAATGCAGCTTACACAGATCCGTGCGAGCGACCACCCCGTCTACCCGGCCGTCCAGATGATCACAGGCATCGGTGGTGAGGGTGACAATCTTCTCCAACTCACAATATGGCAGGTAGTAGTCGAGCTGGTACTCGACAAATTGAGACCACAGATGCTGAATCTGCTGGGAAAGAGAAGTGCATGCCTGGGGCTCCAATGACGGCACCGTCTAGATCAGCTCCGATCTGGGCCTGGCTCCAGCCCTCGCGGTCTCCCTCGGAGCAACCATCGTAGTAGGACCAAAGCTTGGTGTCTGACATGTTGTAGAAGGACTTTGTGAGTTCCTTGCCGATCCGACTAAGCTCATCGATGGCCTTATAACCAAACATATAGACAGTGTCCCAATTGACCTCGCCGTCGCCATTCAACCAGACTTCCCAGGAGCTAACATCAAAGCCACCAAATCCACCGTCCGTGGTACCGGCCACCGCACCCATGTCGATTCCACTAGGGAGAAAGGAATTCTTCTCGGTAATGTTCCATCCTTCGCCGCCAGTCGATACGTAGCGGTTTTTGAAATCGGCGGGAGCTGGCATCCAATAATTGACATTAGTTCGATCCGGTCCACCATGGGTGTATGCAAAGCTGACATCGCACACCGGGTAGTCAGCATCATCAGTTGACGTGCTAAGCATTGCGGCTGTCACAGACGACTCATCGATATTGGTACCGAGTAATGTATCATGGCCGGGTAAGTTTGCAGTCACATACTCAACAGTACATACACTCTGAAGAGTAACGGCTTGAATTGTGACCGCGAGGCAAGACAATTCCCACAGAAGTCGAGTCATTTGGTCAGATGAACGGTACGAACATTTAATCCGAGTGGGAAGTGATGGAGCTCAAGGTATGCGGAAAGGCAGATAGCCGTCAGATGCACCCCTGAATATAAATTTTCGACTTGACAACTATCAAGCAAAAATGGTTCCAGCGGCGGTGACTAAATAACTTGCATATATAGATTATCATTCTACCTATACGTACCACTGGAAATGCTGATCTGCAAATTGCAACTTGATACTCTCCACTCAATCTGATTACAAAATCGATGTCGTCGGATTACGTACAAGATAGACCTTAACCTACTCTAGTCTAATATACCTAGCTTGTTATGGGCAAGCGAAAGGTCGATCATCGCCAACAGCGGGTGGCCTCCGGGACTCTGTTTGGAGATGAAGGCCAGAGCCGAATCTTTTACGTGCATGTACTGTTGGTTATTATATACAGTACTGGTTCGCCGGTATTCTAACCTTGGAAACCCCTAATAGGTTCTGTGTATTTGTCTTCTGGCTTAGTCCCCTTGTTCGATGCTCTTTCAATGATTCACCAGTTATATGTAGTTCGCAAGGTCCCCCCTTATCTGGTCTAGCCTCATCTCAGCCCCATGTAGAAACGATCTACTATAAAAGTGGGGGGAGGGCACTTTGAATAGAATCTCCATTGCGGTACTTCATATCTTATGACACATACCAACCCCATAAAGCGCTCAGGTGGGTTGCCGACGTAAGACAAATCCGCGTAGGCACTCCTACATAGACGGGGTTTACATCCCGTTGTAGTTTCTCAAGTTGTCATGGACATCAGACTTAAAGGTTAAGACTTGGACTCAGGCTAAACCGGCCTCAATTGTACCCAGATAGCGCGGTTCCCTCTTATCGCGCGCCGCACGTTATCGTGAACTCGAACCCAGTGCCCTGTATGAGTATATAGCAACCCCATCTGTTTCTAGACAATCTATGTCCGGGTCAAAACATTCTTCATTGTTATATCCGGACATGTATTAGTCTATTCATTCTTTCTCCATCTGTCTGTCTCTTGTCTTTCCTTCCAATTAAACCAGCAATGCGTTGGTCTTCAATTTCAGCAGCTCTACTGCTTGCTGCAAGCACCTTTGTTGGAGGATGCCTCTGTGCCTCAGCTTCCTCAACCGCCTGTGCCGGAAACACACCAGCAACCCGTGACCAATGGTGTGACTTTGACATCCAAAGTGACTACTACACGGAGGCCCCGGACACCGGGGTTCTCCGAGAGTATTGGTTGGTTCTTGGCAATACCACGGCTGCTCCTGATGGCGTCCCTCGCAATGTGTTGACCGTTAATGGCACATCACCAGGACCTACCCTGCACGCTAACTGGGGAGACTGGGTGCGTATCCATGTTTACAATGAACTGGAGAAAAACGGTACCAGTATTCATTGGCACGGAGTTCGTCAGAACCATACCAATCCCCAAGATGGCACCAATTCTATCACACAGTGCCCTGTGCCTCCCGGTGGTTCTATCACCTACGAATGGCGGGCCACTCAATACGGCACTACTTACTACTACTCGCACTTTGCTTTGCAAGCATGGGAGGGTATCTATGGTGGAATCGTCATCAATGGCCCTGCGAGTGCAAATTATGATGTGGATGCTGGAATACTTTATCTCAGTGACTGGTCCCATCCCACCTCCGACGCTCTATACTCCACCGCAGAGACCGATGGAGAGCCAACCTTAGCAACCGGACTAATAAACGCCACCAACATCTGGGTCACGGAGAATAACGAGACCACCGGCTCTCGCTTCAACATGAATGTGACGTCCGGTCAAAGCTACCGCCTTCGTCTGCTTAATGGGGGAATGAGCAATCCTCTCCGTTTCATGATCGATGACCACACTCTCACTGTCGTTTCTACCGACTTCGTGCCCATTGAGCCCTTTAACACGACCTCGCTCTTGGTTGGGGTTGGTGAATTTGAATCCCGAATCGAAACCCAGCATGCCATAGCAGGCGGATCAAGGGTCAGCTAAGGCTAATTCACAATTCAAGGACAACGATATGATGTTATCGTTCACGCAAACAAGCAAATGCAGGGCTCTAACTTCTGGATGCGGTCAATTCTTCAATAATCTTGCGCTGAAATTTCCAACTACGATATTCGAGGTATTTTCCACTATGAAACGCAAGATAGCAAGCTTGAAAACTCCAACCACAACTGCATTCGATTACACAGACAGTTGTGAGGATGAGTCCATGTCCAACCTTGTTCCAATGGTTGCCATTGATGCCGCAGGAGTCAGTTTCAGTAGCCACAATGAGGTCCAGGTTATCAAGAACACTGCCGGCTTATATAAGTGGTACATGGGCCCAACAACCTTCGTGGCCGAGTGGGACAACCCTACTCTTCTACAGATTGAGAATGGAGAAACTTCCTGGACCAATGCCTCCTATGTTGTCCAAGTTGAAGGCAATGGCAAGTGGGTGGTCATCGACATCGAAATGACGATCAATGTCCCTCATCCCATCCATCTGCACGTGCGTGTACTCGCCTGTCTTCCTCAGTTGGTACTTGGATTAACAGCATTGTCTCACAGGGACATGACTTCTTCATTCTCGCCCAAGATACAGGAAGCTACACGTCGAATACCACCTTGAACACCGTCAATCCACCCCGTCGAGATATCGCTATCCTTCCCGCTCTCGGATACCTTGTCATCGCTTTCAAGACCGACAACCCCGGCGCCTGGCTTCTGCACTGCCATATTGGATGGCACCAGTCTGAAGGGTTTGCCATGCAGTTTGTGGAGTGTATCGATCAGCTGAAGCCCATGATTGACGGCGAGTCTCTCGAGAAGAACTGTGCCGCTTGGGAAAGGTATGCAGCCCAGAAGGATATTGTTGAAGACGACTCAGGTGTCTAGCTGAGGAGGGCTTCCAATGTGGGCTAGGAGTGCGTTCGTTTCCATGAGCAGAACCAATCTGTGCCAGTGGCAGAAATTGGACACACCACTTGACCGTCTTCGCGCATGGGTGATATAAATGTCTTATCTCCCTTCAAGCTGGATTTAATCTAACTCTGCCTAAAGATGGAGATATTGCTATTGTCGGCATGGCATCCTAGTAGAATGTGGATATCCTTATCAATCGCAGGAAGAGACATTCTCAAGCCACGGTGCATGTTCTGATTCCAACGGCTATAGATACGAGTGCTTACACTAGTAACTCAAGTCTAGCCAATTCGATTCAAACATCTAGCTAACAATTACTCGAGAATCGAGCAGTCATATAGAACACCGAGGGGCGCGATATAATCCGTGTGCATGTAAGCCAAGTTCAAAGACATGAGCTGACCCACAGTCACATTGTACGCAGTCGCAAAGTTCTGGAGAGTACCATAGGTGAATGTGAAATCCGTCATGGTACAAGCTGTGTTGGCGCAAGTATGGATCTTCACCGTCTCTCCGGTCTGGAGCACGTCATAAATCCCGGGGTTCAGAGCTGCAATATACCCTGTTTGAGCGCCAAAGCTGAGAATGGACTCAGTAGTGATATTGAAGCGTTCGTTGGCGATCTTTTGGATAGTGTCTCCCGGAAGGATAGTGTACACGTGAGGACCGCCGTAGATACAGTCTGATGTCGCGTTGGTGTTGTTCGTGCTGAAACAAGAGTAGTCGTCTGGGAACGTGGCACGGGCCGGAATGCGCAAAGTCTCGTTCACTTAGAGGAAGTTTGGGTCGGCTAGCACATTGAGTCGTGCCAGGTCACAGGCACCAACCCCGTATTTGTTAGCAATCGTGTGGATGGTGTCGTTGGCAGTGACGTTATAGGTGATATTGCTAGCAGTGACAGCGAGGTTCAAGACAGTTCCTGAGCTCGGAAGGACTAGGTTGCCTCATCAGCTGGGGATGCCATTTTAGAAAGACATCAATAATGGAAACCGGACCGTCATAGTTCATAGAAGTTAGAGCAGTGGCTTGGGCTATAAGCATAGGCACCAGCATCATTAGGCTTCTCATAGTTAGACACATGATTTCTGCTATCTCAGGGGTTTCTTTGATGTGTATGAAGACCTTTGTGCTCGTTGTCTACTTAACTTCATTGTTGGCTGTTCCTTAGACGTATTTATACAATCTTTGATAGCAGTCGGACAAGTATCTCGGACTTAATATCTACATTAGGCTAATTGATTTACTTGATCAGCAGTGGTAGTACAGCATTCACCAGAGCTCAACTAATTGTAGCGTTCTTGGCCACCAAAACTTGGTAGCGAAGCGCCATCTGTTTTGTACAAGCTCAATATTACCATACTCCGCTCATCCCACTCCATCCCCACATCCCACTCCCCACATCCAGCATTGACATTTGAATTTAGGTTCTTCCATTTGCTCCTTGACGGAAAGGAAGAGATAATGAAGACCATTCCGTCGGGTGAGCCTACCAAAAATGGAACCTCAACGAGGCCAATAAAGCTATCTCCAATAGAAGCAAGAGGTGATTTCAAAATGTTGCCTTGCCGCGCACTTCATCCCACTCAACAGGTCTCAGTCTTGACTCTACTTGCCCATATTGCTGTAGCTGATAGTGCTAATCTACAATCAGGCCTACCGACCCGCAGCCTCTCGGATTGTGTGACTACAATGAGGAAGAAAATCTGGGAAGTGCATGGAGGTGTGTGCGCAGCTATTATAGCCGGATGGTCTAACCTATCTACTAAGATGTGACCATGAACCACCGGCCACTGACCATCCTGGGCCCTTGCATCGGCGATTAATGGTGCCTTCATAAGCATTGAAGAGGGGAACGTACTGTAGTGTAGTCAACATGCACGGATCGATCCGGTATGAAATCTATACGGCCGCCATGTTAAAATGAACAGAAATTATATTTGTTGATAATACAGAAGCTCGGTTTGATTGGTCAATATAATCATCCTGCAGTGTTCTAATATTTGCTGCAACAATGGCTCAGAAATCCGCCCACTTTTCACATATTTGGCATCATGCGGGCCCTCTAGCTACGTTTGATCTATTGGTATGATTAGCCGGACTGGATTTGTCCTACAGGATATTCGTCCTCAACCAGGCGACCTTTTTCTGTAGGATCAACAACCATTGAATCCGTGGGTGCCAGAGAAAACCGGTAGGAAAGTAAAGAGATGAAATTTCAACTCCGAAAGTACTACAAGCACATTGACATTCAAAGAGCGAAGGGTTATGTTTGATTAATGGGATTATTGAAGTTCACTGCGTCTCTATGGTTGCTGCTCACCTACCTTTGAGAAGCAGAAAATAGAGAAACGGTACCATCATGAAAGTCTCTAAATTGTGTTCCTAAGGGAGTTTTGGGACTAATATCATTCTTTATGGATTGCACAAGCAGAGACACTGAGCCTCTGCTAATCCCAGAACAGCAAGTTCCCCCCATTGGAATCCGTAATTGGCCTAGCCCCTGCACTTCTCACGTGGCGCAAACCAAGCCAAACCGAGCAAACACCGGATAAGCCTGCCGGATACGGATACGGGATATGACGGAGTTCGTCCGGTCTCACCCCTCCTTCCCCACCATCGCGATCGCCCCATTAATTTCTTCTGCATCTGCACTGTCCAAAATCCCATACCCCTCAGAATCTGCACACCAGAGGTTCCAAGCGAGCAACCAGAAAAAATGGCCGACGCACCCCCCTTCTTCATCTACAAGCTCGTCCCCTCGACGGCGCCGGTGCGCGAACCCCTCCCGGACCGGCTCCCCGTCAGCGAGCTCGACAACCAATCCGGCTTCATCCACCTCTCCACCGCCTTCCAGGTTCCCAACACCCTCAAGCTCTTCTTCAAAGACGAGCCCCTCGTCTATGTCCTGCGCATCCGCTACGACCAGGTCGAGCACGACATCAAGTGGGAGAATCCCGAGGGGACGGTGTGCGGGCCCCGCCCGACCGAGGGGTTGTTTCCTGTACGTGCTCTTTGCTTTCATGGAATTTATTACGAATGAGTTGGGGACGGAGAAGGGAAATGATGATTGCTGAAGGGGAATAACGATTGCTAACATGGCACAGCATTTGTATAACGGCCTCAAGCTGGGCAAGGATGAGGTCGAAAGTATATCGATCTGGACGAATGAGGATGGTTGGGATAGGGCGTTGACGCAGGCGAAGCCTTGGTTGTTGTATTGATTACTCGGTTGATTTGTTTGATGGGAGTAGTCGGTGGGCGGATGGGATGAGGTGTAATTATTGCTGTTCTCTGGACGATTGAAGGGGACGGGGTGTAGGGACCAGAGGTCTTTAATGTGGGTAATGTACAGCGGGAAAGTGGAAGAGAGAGAGGATTGTCAGGTCTTTCTTCAAAGGGCTTTTGTTAATGCCTACTGTGTTTCGCATCGCCATCCGGCTGACTGGAATACATGATTCTCCAGTAAAGTACCGCTGTAACCACTTTGGGGAACACGTGCTTACCAGGCAATGGTAAAGAACTGTTATTGGAAGCGAGACTCCAAACTTTGTGGCTACGTAGATCAGGGGAGTGCATTGATCAAGCCGCGCGCGTACGTATGCATGAGGCACGGCGGAGTCGTGCAACTCATGGCGTAAGCGCCCACCCACGTTCTATACTCAAGGGGAATAGGATCATTCGATCGGAGCCTTATCAAAGAAGTTGGATGGTACACGAATTTTTTTTGGAACACATGCAATCTTCTGGAAACGAGCCTGCTTGACAGAAAGTGTTATACTTCAAGATCTATTGATACAACCTGCTGGCGAGGCGGTGTCCGGCATTCCCACAATTGTGTTTGATTACACCTACGCCGGTTTATGCAGTGATTGACCAAGCCAGAGTAAGGTACACCTATCATGTCGTCCAACAAATATCGCCTGTACGTTGCTCTCTATGCCCGCGGAGGCAAGGCTAGAATGCCAGGCAAGGAAGACACGTAAGAATTACAGGCCCTACAACTTCAGCAAGACAGCTGACTCGAACAGATATCACTGGGCCGTACACATCGGACCCAAGAGTCCCACCAAACAGAGGCTTGGAGTCCGCTATCACGCCAAAGAGCGACTCACCGTGAAAGGCAAGTCCGAGTTCATCTTCGAAGAAAGCGAGGTCTCCCCGCAGATGCCACTTGTGCGCATCGCTGTAGCAAAGATCTTGGACCAAGACCGTGCAGTCGAGATTCTCCGCAGTACAGCCACCCGCCAAAATGCCCCAGAATGGAACTGTGTGTCTTGGGTCCAAGAAGCTCTGGGTGCGCTGAATGTCGATTCGCGAGCCCTGGGCACACGGATCCTCGACTGGGAGAGCGTGCGCGATGCAGCGATGGAGTATTGCCCACGGAAGTAGGACCAGCATCGGTTTGATGGGAAGGGGGATCTCGATATGGGTGTTGTTCCCACGTATGACCTGATGGTGGGGAGGGAGCTTGCTGTTTGAGTCTAGCAGGTATCCGAGTGTCACTGGGCAAGCATGTTCGGTTCCTAATGCTGTTGGGAAATGCTCAAGGATGATGCTCGGCACAACTTCATGCTTTCTGTAGATGGATCTCTGGTCGATACGTATGTCTGGGTGATATTGGTCGCTTTATAGAATTAACCACCATCTTTCGTATGCTTCTCAGAGAAGTGACACCTGAGTTGGGAGTACTCGCTTCTGTGTTAGAGGATATCCGAGGCGGAACAAGACTGTGGTGTGCACACTTGTTAAGTATGTACCTCGGCATTTTGAGACAAACTGACAGTCTGGGTATCTGTCCATCCACGGATTGAGGTTCTTCAAGAGCGCGAAGTCTCACTGGAATTGGAACTCCAGTGCCAATACCGTAAACCCGAGCATCTGGAGTTGCGACGGGTAAAGCGCCTCGGGGCTAGCGCTTGTCCAGAAAAGGTAACTCCGAATTGAATTCGCCGAGTGGCACAGAAATACGAGTATGGCCGGACAACCAAGAAAGTCCGGACTGGAGGTATAAAGATCCTAAGTCCGTCTTAGTAGATGCGATCGATGTCAAGGCTTGGGTTCATTCATACTCAAGCGCACACGGCAAACAAGCTGCACCAAAAACAGACATATCCTCAAAAAGCCACTACCCTCGTACATCTTGGTCAAGGTGCTTCGACAATGGTAGCCGTGACGCTGTCATCTACGCTGCGCGAGCAGCATGTGGTAATCCTGGGCGGCGCATACGCGGGTCTCTCGGCAGCCTTGAACCTACTTCGCATCTGTGACGGCACGATAAATTCCTTCGGGAAAGGCGGCAAGGGAGGAAGAGGAGGTCGCGGCAGCGGCGGTGGAGGTGGCCGGGGACGAAGGCTCGGGGACAATGGTCGAAGACAGATGATGGCGCCTCAAGCCCCGCAACGCATGCCCAAAATTACCATCCTCGATCCAAGGGACGGGTTTTGTACGTCCCTCTTTACACAGTCAAGAAATGTAGCAGAAGCCCTGACAGCCGAGTCTCACAGATCACGCAGTCGGTACCCCCATGGCACACACAACAAAAAGCTACATCGAGCACCCGTGGCGGACCTGGGATCAGATCGCGGAGCTGAAAAGACCGTCGGTGTCGATCTTGAAGGGCACGGCGGTGCGAGCGGACCCGGAGACGAAAAGACTCCTCTATCTCTCGTCAGAGTCGAATGGGCAGCAGCAGCAGCATACTCTAGATTATGATATCCTGGTGATAGGCACGGGGTTGCGACGGCCTTGGCCGACTGTGCCGGTTGCTACAACCAAGTCGGAGTACGCGATGCAGGCAGGGAGATATATTGACCGACTGCGGACATGCGATTCGGTGGTGGTAATCGGTGGAGGTAAGTTGACTTCTAGTAGGAAGTTGGCAGGGTTGTGGCTGATGAATCCAGGTGCCGTTGGAATTGAGATGGCAGCTGAGATCAAACACCGTTACCCAACGAAGCAAGTGACCCTGGTGCACTCCCGTTCGGCACTCCTCTCGTCGGAGCCGGTTCCAACCGAGTTTCAATATCAGGTTCTGCAGGTCGCCCAGCTCGGTGGGGTGAACGTGATGCTGAAGAACCGCGTGCTGAGTGTCACGGAAGGACTTGGCAACACAAAAATGATCAAACTCGAGGATGGCAACCATCTCATTGCCGATGAAGTGATTTGGGCAACGTCTTCAGCTGCTCCGGTCACCGAGTTCTTGCCTCGAGAGGCTCTGGATGAGAAGGGATTCGTCAACGTGCTTCCATCGTAAGTGATTACATTGTGATGCGAGATGTTTTGGTATTGACCTGAGCACTATAGAATGCAATTCGCAGCGAGCATCCCCAACAACCAGAACCACTTTGCAGTTGGTGATGTGATCGCAACACCCGGAATTCGACTCGCCAAAACAGCCATCCGCATGGGACGTACGGCAGCCATGAACATTGCCCATATGATAGTATCTGCCGAAAGGGGTCACGGCTTGCAGCCAGACTTGGCCGAGATGCGGGGCCCTAACAAGGGGTTGAGCTTGATAATTGGAGGTTCCGGCGCGGCTTTCGATGAGAAGACAGGAGCTATCTTCTGCGGCCCGGAAGTCAAAAACGTGATCTTTGGTGATGACATGGCACTTCATCGTAAGTATGGCCTTCTTAATTATAAAGGGCCACGATGCTGATTTCTTCACAGGTGCTTTGGGTGCGCTTGGCTTGCCGTTGAACCCATGAGGTTGCATGTCGTGGGAGAGTTAAGGGGATAAGAGAGCGGGCTACAACGGGGGCCATTTCCATAGTGAGAATACACGTGTTTGCAGACCCGACGGGAAATAATCATGCTTGTATATCAATTATCCCAAGATTTCTAGGACTTCAACTTCTTGCGTCGGTAGAGGGGATTCACAGATACGACCCAGAAAAAAAAGACTTCCTACCGGAGCGATTGAGGAGCACCATGATTCAATCTTCGGTCAAGCCGAATGAACAAAGTAAGCCATGATGATCGCTCCAAACCGGTGCTTCTTCGGCAGTCTTGGTCTGTTGGGAGCTGGGCGTATCCAAGTCGCCAACTCGTCTTGGTTCTAGAACCTGGATTGTAGACGCCTTTAACCCCAGGGTCCCCACTCGATCAAGCCGGTTAGGCGGGTACGGTTGCTGCCCATCAACCCCCCATGTGTAACCAGGCTCCTTGGGACGCAAAGACGTCCAGACATCAGTCAAGCCATTGAATTCAAGAAGCTCGTCGTCTTCGTCAAGAACGGGATTGAAATCACCGGCCACAAGCCCACGTCCCGCGGTGCGCAGAAGGGAGGCAACCATAGATATTTGTCGAGGCCGGTGGGATGGCTTGATCGGCAGAGAATCCAGATGGACGTTCACTAGGCGAATTCGTGTCGCAGAAGATGCTTCATCCTCGGGGTGTGAAGGCACAAAGATGTCACAGCAGAGCGCATCTCGACCGAAATAACTTGGAAACCTGACCCTCCATATTGGGCCAGCAACAAGGTTGTGGGTCTCTGGATTAGAAGGTGCTGCGAAGCGTGCTCTGGACAGTAGAGTCACGGTCATAAAGGGTCGATCATTCCACGAGAGATCATCACAATCGCTTGAAAACCAGTACCCACGAATGCGCTCGTCATCCAGAATCTGCTGCAGGGCCGGCCTGGAGACCTCTTGAAGGAAAACGATGTCTACGGGGGGGTCTAACCGGGTGAGATACGTGATAATATCGGTAGCGCGTTCCTGAGCTTGAGAAGAGCCCGCATCGATGTTCCATGTCAGTAACACAAGATTTGATGCGTCGCCCCCGCGGGTTGGTTCTGCATGGTCACTTGAATCGGCATCCGTTGGGGTGGGGATCCACTTTTGGGCAGGGTCGAATTGATACCAAGATTGAAATCTGGGATGCAGGTCCTCTCGATGGGGAAGCGGAGCCTCACGAGTCCAGGATAGTGTATTTGTCTGAGTGCGCGTGTTGAGATCCATAGAGAGAAGACTGTGGTAGGTGAAAGTTTATGTATGTACTGTGTACAGTACTGGTGTAGATGCTGAAGATGTGTGGAGGGGAAAGAAGAGACGAAGGAGTCTCAGGCAGCCAGCCTAGCCCAATGGAGAAGCCCGTGCAGTCGGCCCGCTGTTGTTCCGACTCAGGCTTGCCTTGGTGCCTTGATGTCTGAGAAACATCCCGTCCCTCCGACCCAAATCTCATTGTAGCAACCAACAACCATCGACCCTTCAACTGCTTCAGCTCATCACTTCTTCATTCGCAATATCTCTCTTCACTGATAATCATCTGCTTGTTCTTTAAGGCTTGAACTCCAAGTTCTGTGATTGATAGGATCACCCTCCAATCCCACAATCTCATTCCTCACGTTCAGGGGCAAAGATTTGCTCGCTTAAACTAACCGCTTTTTAAAGCGGACTCGCCGTATTCTTGAAAGACCCCGTAGAACGAACGTGTTTGAACTCATCGAGATAATGCCTTCTTTCAGCCTCAGTGGAGCTCCGGCTTTTACGTATTCGCTCTTTTCGACGGAGCCAGACCCTTGAGCAAAAATTCCTTTATAACCGATGGAGATCCACTCGCTAGCCTTCAATTGACTTTCTCTCTCTGTCCAGTCCATCCCCTCATTCTCTAGTGTTCGGTGCATTATTGGCCTTCACAGACAGTCACTCTTTTCGTACTCTCTCTGCGAACTGATCAGCCATGCGGTCCTTCTCTCCTATTTCTGCTGCAGTGCTTTTGGTGCAGCCATTCCTTGCTGCGGCTGAGACCAGAGTGGTAACGGGGACTACCCAGTCATGCACATGGACTGACAACGCCTTGTCAAATCCTTCATTCGACTCCGGAGTTCTTACTCCCTGGGCTGTCTACAATGGATACGGTACTGCTTCGATTGTCGCCGATGCCTCCGGCGACGGAGGCTACGTCGCGTAGGTGAAGCCTCTCTCGACAATGGGCAACTACTAACGCACAAATGAACAGAGCAATGGTTCCCAGTTCATCCTCATACGCCGTACTATATCAGACCTTGACCGACCTGGTCGCGGGCGATACCTACTCGTTGTCTTTCGACTACAAGATCCAGTCCGCGACAAGGGCAGGAACTTGCAATTTCTACTTCGCCATCGACGGCATCACCGCAGCAAGCCGAATCACGACGACGGTCAATGGATATATTCAATACAGTACTACTGAGACCGATTGGCAGACTCTATCGACTACCTACGTACCCTCGAGCAGCAGCCTAGACATGTACATCCAGGTGATCTGCAGCTCCGGAGTTCGCGGCATTGCGGCTCAGCCGACCATCTACGTCGACAACACGCAATTCTCCAATCCCAACAAAGAAATCGAGATCTGCACGGATGTACCCTATGCCTCCACCATCACGCTTCTTCCCACTCCAACCGTGACTCCCACGTCGACGCCTGTCGTGACTCCTTCGCAGGCCGTGACTTCCAGCGCTAGTGTGATTACGGCAGCATCCTCCAGCGTCATCGCAAGCGCGATCTCCTCGCCCCAGCCGTCCGCTTCTTTGCAGGCATCATCCTCCATAGTGGTGCCATCATCTATCGTGTCGATTCCCGCCGCATCTACCCCCATCATTCCATCGAGCCAAACCGTCTCTACATCCCAGACGCCTCAATTGTCCGCCCCGTCCAATCCCCCAACGACTTCCCCCGCCGCACCTTCGTCCACATTGATCCACTCGAGTTCTGCTGCCGCGCCATTCTCGTCTACTATATTGTCAGTGCCGGGGTCAAGTTCAATCACTCGTTCTGTGACTCCCAGCCCCAGTGCCATCGCATCGCCTTCTAGTGTATTTGAGGACGTCGTGACGATCACAACTACCGTCTATACCACGGAGCTGATTGTCGAGACCAACTGTCCTGTCCTGGAGTACTGAGCCGGCAGTCCTTTGTCCATACATTCTGTTCAAATGAGATCTAAGAATATTTACTACCAGTCATTGTTCCGAGAGCTTCTCAGTCTGAGTTCCTACGATATATTGCCATAGCCCGGACGAAATCACTGTATAAGATCTCCGAGATCCCAAGGTAGATCTGCAATCGGACGGAATAGGATAAATCGAGTAATGGAGAGCCAAGGCTATCGAGTAAAAATTGTCTAAAGCAAAAGCCAGTAGTTTCGGTTTGTCAAGCTACCACGCAACTACAGCAGCAAGATATCAAGCATATCCTTTTCTTCAAATTTATTTAACAATTCCTCAAACCTATCAATTCAAAGCAATCTAGACCACCTTTACACACATATAGATACACAAGCGAGCGACAGCACATTCCCAAGCCCGATCCAACCAACATCCCCCTCAGAGAGGACAATCGAAGTAACAAGCGCAGTACCCCTTGGCATCGAAGACGGTGTCATCCTTGCCGCAGACGCAGTTGGTGCTGTCGGCCTTGGACTGGATGTCCTGGCCGGCGTAGCGCACCTCGACCGAGGTGCAGCGGGTGAGGGTCTTGCTGGTGTCCTGGCCGCAGTACATGTCGACGGTGTAGGGCAGCACGGAGGTGAAGGTCTGCCAGGAGTTGAAGTGTTGCGACATCTCGGAGATGATCTTGCCGTTGGGGTCGGTGACGAAGCCCGTGTGCGAGTGGTAGTTCTGGGTGCCCAGCGTCGGGCCCATGTACATCGAGGCGTCCTCGTTGGCGTAGCCGGCGATGCAGCGCTTGCCGTCGGGCTTGAGGGTGGTGATGGCGGTGGCGGTCGTGGCCAGGGCCGCGAGCACGGTGGTGGTTGCCGTGAGGAAGTGCATTGTGGAAAACTGAAGTCTTTGGGTTCGGGGTGTTTGGACGGTGGGATTGGCTTGGTTTGTGTGGGGTTGAGGTTGGAGAGGAAGAGGAAGAGGAAGCTGGATGATGGGATGAATGAGTTGAGTAGGGGTTCGTCCGCTCTTTATACTTGTGAGTCTCTCTATCATGAGAGACGTACGATGATTGACCTTCCTTATTGAGTAGGAGACGTTTTTCTTGGGCGTGGAGATGTCTCATATTCCTGAATCCTGATATGGAGACGCGAGATGGTGTCTACTACACCAAGGCTTCTCATGAGGAGAGTCAGGGTCCTTCCAGGAGTTTGGCTCTTCAAACGGCGTATAGGCATAGAGCGTGGGGGCGATCTCCACTTCTCGTACCTGCAGCTCAGGTTGGATGCGCTGCGAGTGGGCCATGCATCAAATTAACAATCCGGACTGCATTCGCCGATGGTCTCCCGCAGGCAAGTTGTTGAAGAGCTCTGGCGATTACTAACACTAATCGAGTCTCCGACTCTGAGCTATTGAGCCTCTGGTGAAGAAGTATGCAATCAGCAAAAGGTCTGTCAGAATCGAACCTCCTGCTCTTCGGAACCCTTCCGCCTCCAGCTTAGCTCCTGTTACTGGCTCCAGACAGCCCTATATTAATTCCCTCTATCGTCCCCATATGAAGGTCTCATATACCCGAGAAAATTACCATCATTGAACTAGCTTCACCATCATCTCCATGTACAGAGCGGGGAACAAGCTTCCCTTGCCCTGCAGGAATATTTAGCTTGGGGGCCGAAGGAGTGGGAGAGGCTGTGAGGCTGTGGAAGCGGGTCCTTCAGGGTCCACCCCTCAGCCTTCCGCCGGATACAAGCGCCCGTTTCGCGACCAGGGTCTGAAGGCGTTGAGGGGGATTTCCGGACACTTATAGATCAGGTTCGATTGAGGAAGGCAAACCGAGAGACTCAATTAGGCATCATGCTGATTTAGACTGTTACGGGGCACGTGACGAGCACTATCGCGTGCACAGTCCAGGACAACAGGAAGAATATCCTGCTGTCGTGCGAGCTCAGTGAACTTTGGTCGCATCGTTTTCTGTTTGCTTGTTGACCGATGTACACCGAAGTTCTTATTCTATACCCTAATTCAACGGATGTGATGCCCTGTGACTTAACTTTATGGTTGACTCGCAGTTATTGATGCTGGTCTTGTAGAGAATTAATAGCTCAAAAGTTGCCTGACACAACAGAATGTCTGTACTGTGATCATCATTGCATTGAATGCAGTCTTATTCCAGAGCCACGCAGTCTGTTTCCCAATGCCTTGTATACCCTTGCAACAGCAAAGGTTGAACTTCTGCTCGGAAAAGCCGACTGTGAGGCCGACAATTCGGTTTCGGCTTTGGGTTCCCCCCACTGGACCCGACCCCGAGCTCAAGACCGAGGCCGACCCCGACCCCGAGACGGACATACCTAATTCAGCGCAAACCTCGGATTTATGCAAGGCAGTGACTTTTTCGCATCTTATCGCCGAGCGCATGCCACGCCTGAATAAAGGAGCATCATGCTCACAATTCATCTTTAATCTCAACCACATCTCATTCCCGAGAAAAACAGAAGTCCAATCATGTCTCGGTCGGAAGAGGCTCACCAGCACCATCCGCCACACCATGGGAAAGCCGTGCTAGCCCGTGTCTTGGACGAGATGGGGCTCGTCACCGTCTGGCGGTCCCCGCGCGACGTGAAGCTCCTCTGCGCCCAGCGGTTCGTGCGGCTGTTCGCCTACGGGGCCTCCACGCTGATCCTCGTGTCGTATCTCTCCGCGCTGGCCATCTCGGAGGAACGCATTGGATTATTCATGACCTTGACCTTGGTCGGGGATGTGGTGATTAGTTTCCTGTTGACGTTGTTTGCGGATGCGATGGGGCGGCGGGCGGTCTTGTCGTTGGGGTCGGCCTTGATGGCGGGGAGCGGGGTGGTTTTTGGCCTTGGGGCTGGGTTCTGGGGGTTACTGGCTGCTGCGGTGTTGGGAGTTATCAGTCCGAGGTATGTTGCTCCTCATTTCTGTTTCCTACGTCTGCGATCTATATTTTTCTTTCTACTCTTGCTTGCTACTTATATCGACCGTATCACGTATGTGAGGAGGATCACGCTAACAGAGCTTCCAGCGGCAACGAGATCGGCCCCTTCCGGGCGGTGGAGGAGTCCACGCTTGCGCATCTGACCCCCCACGAGCATCTGAGCGATATTTTTGCTTGGTATTCTCTCCTCGGGTCGGCGGGGACGGCCCTGGGCATGATGTCGTGCGGGTGGGCTATCAAGTTCCTGCAAGTCACGAAAGGGTGTGATTTCATCACCGCCTGCCGGGTCATGTTTTTCGGGTATGCTGCGGTCGGGGTGGTGAAGTTGGTTCTGACCCTCTGCTTGAGTCGAAAGGTTGAGGCGATCCAGGAGGACGACCGTGTAGCGGAGGAGGCGCAGGAATCTGGCGAGACTGAGGCGCTGCTAGGTGATCGTCCACGCGAAGAGTCTCTGCAACAACAGCAGCAGCCGCCGAAGAAGGATAAGCCGTCACTGTTCGCTGCGTTTGATCGTGATCTCCTGAGCCTGGTGCTCAAGTTGTTCCTGCTCTTTGGACTGGACTCGTTTGCTTCGGGACTTGCGTCACTGTACGTTCTCCCCTTTTGAGGCTTCTTGCATTCCGGATAGATGCTAATCTGGCTGCAGTTCCTGGATGACATACTTCTTCAAGCGCAAGTTCTCGCTCCCCGAGAGCGAGCTGGGGTCTATCTTCTTCACCACGTCGATCATTTCCGCCGCGTCAATGATCGTCGCATCTTCCATTGCGAAGCGTATTGGTAATGTCAAGGTCCGTGTCAGCCCGTCCAAATCCTCTTTCAAGATTAGTGAGACTAACTTCCCTGCAGACAATGGTATTCACCCACCTCCCCTCCGCCATCTGTCTCGCCATGATCCCATTCCCCTCCGCCCTTCCCCTGGCGCTGATGTTCCTGATCCTGCGAGCGTGCACGCAGAACATGGATGTGGCTCCGCGGTCGGCCTTCCTGGCCAGCGCCTTGCCGTCGGACAAGCGCACCGCCATCATGGGCGCGGTCAATGTGGTCAAGACCAGTGCGCAAAGTATGGGCCCGCTGATCACCGGCGTGTTGGCTAGCAGGGGGCTGTTTGGGGCCTCGTTCACTGTGGCTGGTGTTCTGAAGGCATGCTATGATATCGGCATGTTGGTTTGCTTTGGTGGGCGGAGTGCGCGGAGGTAGGTGGGGATGGGCTAGAGCACTACCCAAAAGCATTGTTTACAATTGAGGTTTTTTTCATTGGGCCGCACAAGTGCGGTATAGTTTTGGTGAGAGCGAGAATGCTCCTCTCAGCTTCATGCATCTGCCAAGCGAGATCCCGACCAATGCGATGATCTTACGGTCACCCTGCCCGGAGAATATATATTCCCAGTTGGTAGAAAAGCAAGGATCTTCTTTCTATCAGCACCTTGTGCCACCTTATTTTGAGGAAACTCGTATCGGGGATTAGATATCGATGCTGTCACTCTGCGGGGGCGGGGATATTGCTGATAGTATTCCCGCTCCCAGCCAGGGTTCCCTGTGCTTGAGACTAAGTAAGTTTATTGTCCGATGGGATGGCTTCATCTTTGCTCGACCATGGTTCCATTGCTCGCAACCTTATTCTCTAGACGCATACCCGCTATTTATAGCGACCTTATATAACCTGTCTATATCCTACCTTTGTTGCACACAACATCTCGTTCCTGACCGGGCCTCCATCCCCTCTCTTCATACGCAAGTCCAAGCCTCCCACCCGTGCGAGCCACCACCAATGTCCCTCAGCGACCTCCTTTTCGACACGTGCATCATCGGCGGCGGGGCAGCAGGCGCCTACGCCGCCTACCGCCTGCACCAGCTCAACCACACCGTCGCCATCGTCGAGCGCGGCCCTCACCTGGGGGGCCACACCGTCACCTACCGCGACCCGATCCTCACCAACAACCAGCCCATCGACTACGGGGTCACCTGGCTCCAGAACCTGCCCGTCATCCGCGACGCCTTCGCCCACTACAACGTCCCCCTCATCAAGGAGAAAATCGACTACGCAATCGACATGTTCGACTTTACCACGGGGGAGCCCCTCACTCCGCTCCCCGCCAACGAGACCACCGCCACGCTCGACCGCTACAGCACCCTCCTCGACCAGCACCCGTACCTCGCAACCGGGTTCGAAGACCTTCCCGACCCCGTGCCGGACGATCTAGTCGCGCCTTTTAGTCACATTATGGACAAATACCATCTAGGTGGGCTCCTCGACACCTTCAGCTCATGGCTCAGTGGCCTCGGCGAGTGGCCGGACTACCCGACGCTGTATGTGATGAAGTACGTGGGGACGGACTACCTAGCCGGCCGACTTCAGCTGGGGTGGGTACGGCCGAAGAGCCACGATGCGAGCGAGATCTACCGGGCGATGGAGCAGGAGTTGCGACAGAGTCAAACGTTGCTGTTCAACAGTAGCGTAGTGCAGGTGGATGCTCGCGATTCTACTGTTGATCGCGTGGTAGTGGATGTGGCCAGTACGGTGGACGAGACACGAAGGCCGATCATCACCACAACACGCCGTCGACGCATCCGTGCAAAGACCCTCCTCTTCGCTGCGCCTCCCTTACCCGACAACCTCGAGGCGCTGGGCCTGGATGAACGGGAACGAGCCCTGTTCCGCCAGTTCAAGGACCCGTGGTTCTACACGGCACTGATCCGGGTGGACGGGTTTCCGGACAGCACGTTCCTGGAGAACCACGGCAAGGACCACCCCTTCCATCGCCCGCGCCTCCCGGCGGTGTTGGCCTTTCGGCCGACAGATGTGTCGACAATCGTCCGGGTCACGGTGGGGAGTAAATCGCGGGGTCTGTCGGAGGCGGAGGTGGAGGACTGCATCCGCGCCGGGGTGGACAGCGTGCAGCGCAGGCTGGGCGGCGGCAACGTGTCGGACCCGGAGATCCTGGCGGTGCGCGATCACTCGCCTTATACGTTGACGGTCTCGGGTGCGGCGATCGCGGCGGGGTTCTACCGGCAGCTGAGTGCTTTGCAGGGCCATCGCCGGACCTACTACACGGGCGCGACATTCGATACGCATCATATGCCCCAGGTATGGATGGTTACCGATCAGGTCCTGCAGAGGCATTTACTTCCCGCACTGCGGGGCTTGAGAGGTTGAGGGCTGGGCTAGGGGGTATTTTCTCCGACGATACTGTGATAGTTTGGCTAGGTTTGTAGCTGAAGGTCTCGTATTCTGATGCTGTGCAACCATTCTGGGTGCAATAAGTAGATAGTGGCATGCCCGGCATATATACCGAGATCATGTGGGAACATAAAGTGGGGGGAAATGACGATAGTCTCTTCAGACACAATGAGACCTAATCTCACCCGTCTAGTCCATCTTGGTGCAACTGCTTACGCTTTTCAGCTGCTCTGTGCTCAGAGAAAGTCGATGGCTACATAGAGCGTCTGCCGCCGCTGGCGCTACATACATATTTCCCATTCGGGCCCTTCATCTCACCGTTACCGTAGTTACCATAAGGTGAGTCGGTCGCAAGTTCGTGCATTTAGGAAGGCGGTAAGTCACCCGACACTGCAGCCCCGCGGGAATGCTATAGGTACAGCTTTGTGTGCGACCCTCATCGCAAATCAAATCACGGTTCAGTCATTAATTTCAAATAGTTACCAAAAGAATATGTCTTAACTAAATTCAATCGATTTATTCCAACTTGAAGTCTAGTGATTGAGATCCATGCAATTAACCACGTGTATCCCAATTGCCCCAACAACGCAACTATTGCACACACATTCAGTAGAAACACATATCTCCGCACCCGAGAATCCCTCCAGAGGGCTCGGTGCAATGAAATTCTCCCCAGAACTGCGTCATATGTACAAGACGGTGGCATCACCCGAAACCCTTCCTTAATTCGTCCAAATTTACTGCTTCTGCTCCTCCCCGGGCACCAGCTCCTCGAAACGGCGGAGATCCATCTCCTTCTCGAGCAAGGGGATGACGTAGGGGTCGAAAGTCTTCCAGTAGGGGTTCTCGAGGTGGTACTTCTGGGAGCCCTCGTTGAGGTAGCGCTCGACGATGCAGAAGTCCTGCTTGTCGTGGACGCTCTGCATCACGAACCAGGAGAGGGTCTCCTTGTCCTTGGAGTAGACGGCCGAGGCCTCGAGGAGCTTGGCGTGCAGCTTGTTGATGCTCTCCTCGTCGGGCTTGGCGCGCATGTCTGTTGTTCCCGGGAGGGAAGGTTAGTTCTATGGGTTCGATGTGTTCTTGGGGGGGGGGTAAAAGTTGCAGGGTTCGAGGTTTCACGTACGAACAACGATGGTGTAGACCATTTTGGCGGATTGTGTGGGGGTTTTGGGTTTTTGAGAGGTTGCGGAAGAGGTGAGTAACGAGGTTGGAGGAGAGAGTTGGGCAGTGAAGAAGCTCCGGGGAACAACCAGGGTGGTCGGATTGTTTTTGTACTGTAGGTTGGAGAATCAACCCCGGTTGACTGAGCTCCTGACCCCCCCCACCCCTCACGGTCTCACCCTCAGTGCCCCTCGGTGGGGCAATGGAGGGGAAAAGGCCTTCCAGCTTGGAAAGTTACTCCATACTTTTGGCCCGGTGAAGCGGGCGGATGTTCCCCGCGTGGTGGTGGCCGGTCGAGTTGGTTCACCATGCTCTACAGGCATGGGCTGAGATAGAGAACGGTATTGGAGTTATGCACGACGATCTATACCGATCCAGCTGATTGTAGGTTTGTGTATCTGCATAGAACGGTCGCAAAGCCGAAGGTCGCTCCCCGAATCTTGAGGGTAGGGCATCCCGATCAGGTGGATCCGAACTCTGTTTCGGGGTTTCTTCGGGGGGCCACCGATGCCGGCGACCCCATTGGCGGGCGAGCTGGAGTCGTGCGTCATACTCCAACTTACCTACGGTCTAAACAGGTCGTTGGGTGATGGGCGCATACTGTAGAATCGGCTTCCAGCATCAGTGTTGTCTCTTTGTTTTTTTGCGATCCTTGGTCGGTGCAGCGATATATCAAGTGTAAGACGCTACTTAGGTCTGCTGGTGCTATCCGCTGATACAATTGAAATGAGAACGTAGAAAGTAACAGGCGCAGCAGTAACAAATGTCCCAATCTAGCAGTAAGTTGGCGTGTCCTTTTGCAAGAAGGAGAGAAAAGCAGAGGAAGGGCCAGAATCCCGACCGTTCATGACAGCCACGAGGCAGAACAACAGATAAGTAGTCTACAAGATAGCCTTTAGCTGAAGAGCCGAGATCTGATGTGAATTGCAGTAGCGAAGACCCTGCTCAACAAAAGATTCAGACTGCAGCTCACTCAATTTTCCTTCTTAGGTGTACCTCTATCTTAATGACGCTGTTACCTATCTGGGACTAGCGCCATATTAATGGCGGAACAACCCGGGTTGTAAAGGCAGACCCCTCGGAGATGCATTGAGAGTGAAAAAAATCCACCAAGAAGAATGCTCTCATGCGTCTCCGATGCGGGGAATCGAACCCCGATCTCCTGTGTGAAAGACAGGTATGATAGCCGTTACACTACATCGGAGGTAGTGAAAGAGTGCTTTTGTTTTGCAATTCAAGTAGCACAGTCTGTCTAGCTATCATAATCTCGACACAGTTGCGCAGGTCCTCCTTCGTCCCCCGGCCCGGAACCACCGTCACAACTGATCAATTAGGCTAAATACTCTTGGGAAGGAGGGCAGAAAGCTGCAAAACTGGCCTGGATAACCTGTTCTCGAGTATCTTACCTTCCCGTAATCCGCATGCCTCTGAGCCACAGAGCGTTGTCATTAGCACTAGTTGGAAATTTGGACACCGCTCTAACACCAATTCTGCGAGTCTGGGTGCCCCGATGATAGATCCTGATGTTACACTGGAATAGAAGTGAGCTCTTCTGCAATAACCTACGTTCATTGATGAGAAATAGGGCTAAGTCTGCCGCACAGTTCAGCCCGGCATTCGCCCTAATCATTTTTCCGTCTTTACCGGCAGTCCAGTCTCCGGGGCGTTGGAACTGAGCATGCATGCCCAGGCGCAGAAGACCTTCACAACTCAAGACTGGGCTTCTTCCCGCAACCAAGACCTCGGCGAATGCAGTAGATAATTCCGAACAGACTCAACTACGTACATCGGACATGTTCTCAAGACTTTAACCGTGCTAACCGTATCACCCCTCAACCTTGGTCCAAGAACAAACACACACAACATCATGGAACGATCCATCCCCGTGCAGAACACGAGTCAGCTAGCCAGCCTTGTCTCAAAACCCCCTCACAATTCCTCCTTCCTCCTCGCCTCGTGTCAGCCCAGATGTTCCTCACTCGCAATGTTCCATCCGCCACTGCCCACTACGTAGTTATCTGATTGATCCAGCCACCCCCGACCAACCAGGATGGCACACTGCGCTGCACCCGCAGCATTGAATACGGGGGGGGGGGTGTTAGTTAAAGGGTCGACAAGTTGAGAATCTGCATGTCTCGTCCCTTCAGCTGCACCGAGCAGGCCATTCAGCCCGCAGGGATGCGGATGCAGGCAGTTGGAGAACCCCATCATTGCCCAAAGAGGCAGGCCGGATCCGCTGCGAGCCGACGCGGGATTCGCCCTAGCGCAGGTCGGCAACCAGGCACGGAGCGAGAATCGCTCGTATTCCATATGTATTCTGCACAATCAGAAGTCTGCCCAAGTTACCTAGACCGACCCTAAGCCGCTAGTTCCGTTCCTCGGTGGCGAAAGAAATAGGTCGCCAGGGTCTTACCCGAAGAGCGGGGGTTTTTTTTCGTTCTCTAGTGTCGCCAACAAAACCACAAGTTGATCCCTGCTTCGATACTGCCAAGACGGTAGGGTGTCTTGCCGCTGCAGAAATCCCATTCGCGCTGTCTCAACTATGGGGATAATTATAGCACTAGAAGGAGTATGGTAGTATCCACGGTTGGACATGGGTCGGTTCGAAGAATGGTAAAAAAAAAAAAAAAAAAAAAAAGACCCTGCGGAGGTGGGGTTATTCTACCATCGATCCATGGATCGGATCGATTATATAAAGGGGGAAAGGCAGAGCAAGGCTGGTCTTCAAACAATTTCAACCATCACTAAAGGAAATACCCATCTCAGACAGCCATTCACCTGACAAAATGCACGCCCTAACTACCCTCTTCACCCTCCTCACCGCTGCCACCAGCACCACCAGCGCCCTCTCCATCCAACCGCGCGACCCGGCCCCGGCCTCCATCACGCCGCCCGAGGGCTGCCCCATCCCGACCTGGGAGGTGACCTACTTCCACTGGTTCAACGGCTCCAAGTCGCTGGACTGCATCCACAACCCGGCGGACATCGCCTTCAAGGACTGCCTGTGCGGCAACGCCTGGTGCGACCAGGACCCGGCCACCTGCAACGGCACCATGGTCCCCGTCTGCTACACGGGCATGCCCAACTACCAGCCCTGGGGGTACGGGCCCCCGCAGACCCTGGCCATCGACTTCGCCGACGGCCTGGAGTGCCGCGACACGTACATCGGCTACCGCATCCACGACATCGCCCACGGCGAGTCCAACTGCGGCTACGCCGACCGCGGCCTGGGCCGCATCGTCTCGTTCTACGGCACCTCCAACGAGGACTCCTCCGTCGGCCACATGGATTACGAGCTCGGCTCCGGCCACGCGCTGACCTGCAACAACGGCAGCAAGATCACCTACCACGGCAGTGTGGATTTCCAGTTGAACTGCGTGCATGATGCGTTCTTCAATGCGACGTGCGATGCCGCGCCGTTTGAGATTCCGGTTCTGAGCTATGAGTGGGTTTCTTAGGTGATTCGATTGGAGGTTACGGGTGGTGGTGGTGGTGGTGGGGTAAGGGGCATATGAAGGGGGCGGGTCAATGGGCAGGGGACTTAGGGCTGGGAAGAGAGCGGGTGTAGATAAATGCATGTGGTTTCGATGTGTGATGAGCAATGAATATATGTATGTCTGTGAATCATGGAATCTATGACGGCATGGCTTCGTCGAGTGACGCTAGACCATGATCTTCGAACTCTTTACAATATACAATAATGCAGGTCTCCATCTCAGCCCACAGTGCAAAAACAAGCCTCACTGCGTCGGCAACGGAAACTCGGCACATCCCACCGCCAACGCACTCACCGGCATCAGACTCGACACCGTCCCGTTCGCGCCAAAGGCCATCGCCTGCCCGTCCGGGGTATATGCAGGCCAGCCCATGCTCGGGAGGGCGTGGACCGGGTCCTTCATAAAGGCCAGATACAGATCCTGCCAGCGCGTCGACACCGCCCGCTGCAGCGCCGTCGGCGCACCCCCGTACCACTGGTAGGTGCCAAACAGCAGCGGCAGCTCGGAGGCGTGGTACGCCTTCTCCCACGGCCGGGGCGAGGTGTTCGGGAAGTGCGCCAGATTGTACCAGCGGAAGGTGAGCGAGGAGGTGTTGTAGCGCAGTCTGCGGCAGCTGTCAGGTATTTCTGCTTCGAAGAGAAGAAAAACGGTCAAACGTACTCATTATAGTAATTCGCCGGACATTGGTCCGTCTCCAGCGTCTGATGATGGATATACGTCTGGTTCGGGCCCTGCGGCCCCACCCACGCGACGAGTGAGGCTTCTTCGTTGGCGTTTGTGCCGAGGATCGCGGGCTTTTCCGTTCCAGCTCGTCAGCATATCTCCCCAACCTTCCCCCCCCCTTTCTTTCCTCTCCAATAACACAGCCCATGGGAGAACATACCAATCCCGAATAATTGCCCTCCAGCGCGCGCTCAGTAAAGTTCCCAAACTTAGTCACCCCATCCACGATCGTTGTGAACTTCAGCGCCGGCGTGTCCGCACCGAGGGTATAGTTCTCGTAGAAGGCCACCAGCGCCTCCGCACTGACGTTGTGCCGCATGCAGGCCAGCTCCTCGCTGGCGGCCAGCCCACCCCCGCAGCCCAGCTGCTCCGCCACGAAGGTGAAGTTGCTGTGCGTGACGTCCTTGCTGGCGCCCGTCGCGAACACGCTCCCGGAGTGCATGATCAGCCCGTGCACGATGGGATCCGCCGGCCACGCGAAGTTGAAGTAGTCCACGCTGGCGGCGCCGGAGCTCTGGCCCCACAGCACCATGCGCGAGCGGTCGCCGCCGAAGGAGGCGATGTTGTCGCGCACCCATTCCACGGCGAGGCGTTGGTCGAGCAGGCCTTGGTTGGTGTTTTGGTTGGTGGCGGCTAGGCCGGCGGCGTTGGGGAAGCCGAAGATGTTGTTGCGGTAGCTTTGCGGGGGTGGTAGGTGTGTTAGTTTTCGTGATGGTGGTGGTGGTTTGTAGTGTGAGGGTGCGGAGGGCAGAGGGCGGTTAGGGCTGGGTGGGCAGTTGTCGTGGTTGTGGTGGGGGGTGGGGATCACTCACTTGACCGCAATGACGATATGTTCTTGCGTCCGTTGGATCCAGGGACTCGGATTGAATCCGTTCGTCAGCAGGCCTCCTTCATAGAAACCGCCACCGAAGAGCCAGATGAGGACCGGCAGGGGGCCAGGGGTGCGCGGATGGAGCGGCGCCCAGATGTTCAGGGTGAGACAGTCTTCCGACCAGGGTCCGTAGGGCTGCAGCCACGGGGAGTCGATGGTGTAGACTGACGGGTCGGTGACGGTGGTGAGAGGGTACTGGGGGCAGTTGGGGGAGATTTTGGTGGCGTCGATGGTGCGGTTGGCGTGGGCTTTGGGCTGCGGTGGTGCAAATCGGAGGTCGCCGAGCGGTGGTTCGGCGAAGGGCACGCCCAGGAACTGAGCCACCCCCGGTGTTGAGCCGTTGATCATGCCATACACCTGACCGATCGTCGTGTTGACTTTCAACGAGAGGGCTGCCGCTGCAGGTACGAGCAGGCTTAGAGGGATGAGTGACCTCATCTTGACTTGTATGCACTTGCTAGATACTGCATGTCGTGGCCGAAAGTATAGACCGCCGTGGTTGCTTTATACGCCTGCTCTCTGTCCTGGGTATGGCAATGGCGGAAATGATGCTGGAGAGCCAAGATCGGGTTACCGGTTGTGACTGCGGAGTTTAGTCCTCACCAGGCAAGGACCAAAAGGTTAGCTGATGGAGTGGACCCTGAAGCGTTGAGTAGTGTGGGGAATCCGGGGTGACAACCCCAACAATGACGCTCATTGATGCGGGATGGTGCGGGTTTACTCCGGACTGGAGTCTGTGAATGGCCCAGAATTGCCGGTTTCTGCATCCCTGACTCGGTTTCTTGGATATCGACAGAGGGGATGGCCGGTTCTCCTGTCGAAGGCGGATAAATCCTTTGGCGGACGAGGACTCGCCGAATCCTGCGGGCGGCTTGTGGAATTTGACTCGCCTATTATCGTCAATCTACAGACTACAACAGTAAAGGCTAGCTGTAGTGCCGGGATAATATTACCATAATACAAGAAAATGAACTGTTGTATTAAGTCTATCTGTAAAAATCGGCAATAGCCGCACAATCATTTTATTGTGCGTCCGTGTCGAGCAAGGAAGACCGGCAACACCACTGCCGGGCTTTGCATGACAAGCGAATCTTCAGGTCTCATCGTCTAAGAGTAAATATCGCCCCATTTCAAGGCGAGGGCGATGGACTCTTAGCCTCCGCCCTCCGCGCAGCCTCATCCCTCTCTGTCTTCCGCCACCCCGCCGCAAACCTCCACTGGATGAAGGGCCCCACCAACGCCAGCAGCTGCACGGCCACACAGATTGTGAACGCGACACCGACTCCCACTCCGTCAATCATCGGCATAATAAAGCTCGTGCCCCCGGCCGCAAACAGACACCGCGCGAGGTTCAAACTAGCGCTGGCAGCCGCACTGCGCTCGGGGAACACATCCACCAGGTAAGTCATGATGAGCGACTGGGTCGAGACCGCCGTCCACCCGGTGATGAAGGTCGAGACTATCGGCACCGCGATGTGCACCTTGTGCGGATACTGGATCGTCCACCCGAACAGGATGATGGAGCAGCACTGGAGGAGCGAGAAGACGGGCACCAGGCGCAGACGCGCCCGCTCCAGGGGGAAATCTGCCTCCCGCGCGGAAGCGAGGGCTGTCGCGCTCGCGGTGCCGGAGTAGCCAGTGTCGTGTTCCGCGTCGAAGGAGGCTTCGTACGCGGCCTTCACCCGCCGGTAATCCGCGTCCAGGATCTTGCCGGTGACCAGGGTGCCGATCATCGAGCCGACGCCGTTGGCGATGAAGGTCAGCCCGATTTGGATCTCGGTGAGGTTGTAGTGCTCCTCGAAGAGGGAGGACATGGCGGTGATGCTCATCTGCCAGACGGCGTAGAAGATGGCGAGGAAGAGGATGATGGGCGCCGCGTGGTTGGAGAGGAGCATGCGGACCGGGCCGAGGAGGTCGATTTTCTTACGGGAGGCGCGCTGGGTCTGTGGGTCTTGGGAGTAGTCCTGCCAGGGGGTCTTGGTGGTGCGTTGGTACACGTCCAGTGGGAAACGGGTTAGTGGGTTGGAGGGGGTGCGGCTGCCGTTGGCGACGATGGAGCGGAGGGTTTCTGGCAAAAGGATGACCAGCAGGCACAGGAACACGCCGCCATAGATGGTAAGAAACCAGAAGATCGCCTTCCAGCCGAGAGAGCCGGCAATGGCACCGCCGATGATGGGGCCCACGGCGACGGGGACCAGGAGGCCGGCTTGGAAGATCCCCATGTAGCCGCCGCGCTCGGCTCGGGTCGTGATGTCGCCGATGACCCCAGAGCCGATGGCGATCGTACTGGCGCTTCCCGTGCTCTGGAGGCACCGCAAGACGATTAGCTGGGCGTAGCTCTTTGTCAAGGCGAGACCGATGCAGGCCCCGACGAACACCACGAAGGTGCCCATGTAGGCGGTGCGTCGCCCTCGCACATCGGAGATGGGGCCCCAGAGGCTGGGGGCTAGACCTTGGAAGATGAGATAGGAGGTCACACTCAAATTGACCAGTTCGACGGAAACATTGAGATCTCTGGCGATAGTAGGAAGTGCGGGGAAGTAGATGTTAGATGCGAAGCCGGAAACTAGAATCGAGAGTCAGTTGCTGACTGGTCGGCCAAGGTTCGGCTTTGCATGGGTGGGTGACTTGACCGTACAAGTTGCGGCTGTGGAAACCAGAACGATGATTAACCATTTCTGTCGCTTATCAAAGATGCTGTATGGTGCTTCAGGTGTGACATGTGCAGGAGACTGCTCTGTGGTGAATGAAGCGGGCGCGCTTGGGGTTAGATTTGCTGGCGCCGGCTGCCCCGGTTGCTGCAGTTGTGCTGGTTGTGCTCTTAGGGATTTATTGTCCAGTGACATTGTGTAATGTGTTGATGACTCTGATTGAGAATTGAGGAGAGATCTGCAAGGCTTTCCAAGTATACTAAAGGTTGCAGACAGCGTTGGATCGGTTGCTTTATATGCCTTAAGTGACGCATTCGTCGCAGTGGCAAGAAGCTGCATCAAACAGAGCCCAGATATCGGTATTCCGAGAAGCCTCGGAATTCCGTACTCACATTTCCACTTCAAAAAGAGTTGAGTGGGGAAAGTGTCATGTGAGGATCAATGAGACACCAATAAGAAAGCATCTCGGAACTCCGCTGTGCCCTTCCACTCAAGGGGCGCTGAGACCCCGATGTACCGTACTGATTGCGTAGGGATATAATTGCTTAACAGTCTGAGTGAGAACTCTCCCTATCCCTGCTGCATAAAATCCTGGGCCTGATGATACCCTGCTAGTCAATTCCCGCAATTCGATACGATTCATTCCTCTACATGACCACCTCCAGCACAAGCCCCCTCAGCTTCGGCGAGAACTACGCGGTCCTCAACCTGGACTGGATGACGGTTTTAATCGACGCTGTGAAAGATACCCCAGAAGGACATGTATTCATCCAAAGCTGCAACAAATGGAACGCAGCCATCCACCAAAAGTCCCCACGTCCGCTCACCGTCTTCTCCACCCTCTCCTTCCAACGCGGCCAGCCCGAGGTCCAGCCCAACACGCCTTTCGCCAACCTGATCGCTCCATACGGCGAGTTCGGGACTGGTTCATCGGAGGTGCGGATCGCTGAATACTTCAAGCTCGACGAGCAAGACATCATCCTACAGAAGACGCGGTGGAGTGCGACCATGGGCAGTTCCTTGGAGCAGATTTTACAAGCGCGCAACATCAGGACTGTCATAATGGTAGGGTAGTACCTGTTGACGTTATGAGTCTATTGCTAATGTAACTTTGGACAGTCTGGACTAAGTCTCTCCGGCGTCGTGATGGCTACGATCTACCGGTTGTTCGACCTGGACTACGATGTCTACGTGATCCGCGACAATGTCTTGGAGTTGCCGGTGGACCAGACCGCTGCGTTCTCGAGTGTTATGTTGGATATGCTGCTGCCAAAAATGGGGCTCAAGGTCATCTCGCTAGACGAGGCGCTTCAGGCGTTGGAGCGGTCGTAGTATAGGCCATGTTGTCGTATATTTGTGTACGGGGATTGGGGACTGTATAAGTATATGGCAAGAATGGTTGATATTGCATAGATCATCACGACAACTAATTCTTCTATCGTTGATAAAAGGATCTGTTACAAATGAGGGAAAAGGTTAAGACTGCCAACTTCTACAACCCATGGGACATAAATACTTCACTGGCTAACTACTAAGCGTATAACGGCCCCAAGCCACCAGTCAATAACTGATAGCAGAGCGCTAGCAAGAGGCAACTCTAGTGCCGCTGTACCAATATGAGTGAACAGCAGGCAAGCATCAAATTCATACTAGAAAACGGTGCTTGAAGTCAACACTCCCGCGTCGACAGTCTGCTTCTCGTCTTGCAAACGTCAGATATTATAGATCAACACCGACCACACCGACAACACAGCAAATCCACCACCTCCTTCCCAGCCCACACACTCCCCGCCAAACTCGCCCCCTTGCTCGCCTCGAACCCGGACACATAAAACAACCCCGCAATCAACCGCATCGCCGCCCTCTCGCGAGCCCTCACCTCCGCCCAGTCACCACCACCACCACGCGCCTTTCCCCCCCTCCGCACGACCGGCACCCCATTCTCCCACACCTGCCGATGCACCCACCTGACCCGCGGCGCCGGCGTACAACCCCGGTGCCGGAGATACCACCCCTCGTCGTGCACGCGGCCGCCATCGAAGACGCGGACACCTCGGAAGCGTGGATTCGGTTGATTAAGCTCCGCGTGCGCGTCGAACGACGGGATGTAGCGGCTCTGATGCGGAAAGGTGACCGTTTCCGGGAAGGCGGGGAGGCAGAGTCTGGCGATGTCGGCGTCGGTGAAGGGCTGGGTGGAGGTGATGCGGTAGAGGTTCTCGGTGTCGCCGCAGCAGCCGGCTATCCAGAAGGAGGGGGCGTGCGTGAGTGTGAGGAAGGGGGGTGGTCCTGATAGTGGCTGTTGGTCTTGGTCGTGAGTGGGCTGTGCGTTGGCATTGGAGTTGAGGTTCCAGATTTCGTCTGGAATGGGTTCTGTTGCGCTGAGTTTGAAGGCAGCGGGGTCGATATGGTAGCGAGAGATGAAGTGCGTGACGTGGAGCGGGGTGTACTCGACAGAGGCGGACTCCGCTGGTTGGAGGTGCGGTGGGCTGATGGCGGTCCCGGTCTGGGAGAAGGGGGCGACGATGATCACCGCATCGAAGTGCGCTGTGTGCCTCTCTTCGGTGCCCTTATCGGTGGCCCTTGTCCAGGAGATATCGAAATCCCGCTCGTCGAGGACATTGATATCGGTGACGGTGGACCGGAGATGGACGGTGGCCTGCGACAACAGCGCGAGTCGGCGCACCGCGCGCTCGTTCCCGCCTTCCGCTGACACCTGGGGTCTGGAAGAAAGGCCGTACTTGGCTGCAAACCTGGTCACCTCATCCTCGTATGGATTCACGGCCGCCGCAGCTTTATCCGCTGCATGGCTGAATATCTGCCGCCAGTCTCTCCAGTACCTATTTTCCCGCGCGATCGACACAAACTGAATGCATAAGTGCAGCCAGAACCAGCCTAACCAACGATGCCGCCAGACCAGTTTCGCAAAGTGCGTCGACGTCTCCGGACCCGACAATTTGGACGCGACAATAGCTCGTCCATCGAAGATCCCGACGCTGCGGCTCTGTGGCTCATCCCGGATTTTCCGACCGTGGGGAGCCACGAGTTCGACCCCTGCTTCCTGGAAGAGACGTCGGAGACGCCAGTCTTCCCACCAGAAAGACGCAGCACCCGCTTCGACCACCTCGCGACCCTCGTTGTATTTGAACACGCTGTGGATCCGACCGCCCAGGCGGTCATCGCGCTCAAAGAGGGTCGCTTCGGGGCACCATGTGGCTGATCCCCGGTTGCGTAGCTCGTAGGCTATAGATACGCCGGCGATGCCGCCTCCTGGATATTCCGTGAGTCGACGGGACCTGAGAGCTGCTGACTGCGCTACTGAGACGTACCTATGATTGCAATCTTTGTGGGTCTTTCGAGAGGTGTAAGGTCCAGGGAGTCTATGTCAAGATCAAGAGAGTCTGCATCGAGGGATCCAAGGTTGGGGTCTGATACTGAACAGATTTGTTCCATCATTGTGTGCACGAAAGCATGAAACGTAGATTCTCGAGAGGGGAACTCGGAGTTTTGAAGCTTAGTAGAATGATCAAGCTTGTGACAGTCGATCAAGCGTGGTTGAGGGTATCTTATGCATGCTTGATGATGGGTGCCTGGTGTAAAGGTCAGCGACTAACTTAACTTGACCATCTTTCGACTAGCCTAATTCAGTGAGCCAAGGCCAGGTGTAAATAACCACAATGTACTGTACATCAGTTGGTAGTCTTCATCCGCACCGGGTACAGTACTATACTGGTTAATTTGTTGCCTGGATGGGGCAATCTGTATCTTGTCGGTGAACATCAGTGCGCTAGACTTGCATTTAGGCTGCACTTTATCATACAGCCGGAAGCTACTGACTATATAACCCAGGAAGCCGAAGTGCCAGTTTTACATAATTTCTTCTTCATAAAGGAAGTTAACACATTTCTGTACTTCGTGTTGGATTCCATATTCTATTTCAGCATACCCCCCGAACTTAATACCTACTATCCCCAACCTTCCCTCAAGGGCCCTGCCTGAATCCGTTGGGCTCGGCTTCCTCGGTTCCGAAATCAGAGGATCAAGCGTCGCCATAAGCATAATTACCGTCAAGCCCATCAGGATTCTAAACGCAAAGCATAGCCGGCAACACGATCGGCAAGCTGCACCGCGCGCTCCTGCGCAGTCACGTAGCGGGTTTCGCTGGGAAGGACGGATGCCAAGTCTGAAAGCGCGACGGTCTGAGCCTGGATAGCGACAGAGTCGCTGGACGACGAGCTCAAACCCTGCCAGCGCACCATGATCGTGCCCTCATGTAGACCTGTCGTGTTGACCCAGTTGTAGACCCCGGGGTCCGCGACAGACACAACAAATGTGTAGGTGCCATTGTCATTGGCGACGGACTGCTTGCTGTTCAGACTGGCCTGACTGGCGGGGTCAGTGGTCACCAGCCACGGATCTGTCACGGGGAAGACGAAGTAGTCGGCCGATCCGGGCGTGAGGGTGGCGACGAGTGCATCGTCGTCGGTGAGGTTGAAGTGCCCGAATGAGCTCGCCTGGGTCGTCAGGGTGCCGAGGGTGCTGGACTGGCTGGGCGTGGAGAGCGTGTTCACCGCATAGAGTGATGTCTTGAGCCCCAGTGCCCCCACTCCGTAATCGACGATGGATTCCTGCAGGTTCCATTTGGCATCCACGAGGATCTGGGCGCTGGTGATGGCGTCGTGACCGGTCACATCACTCACTGCCTCCACGGTGATGTTGTCCGGTGTCTCGGACAGCCAGTCTCCAAGGTTGTTTCGAATCAAGAGCTGCACAGCTGAACTGGTTGACTGGATATGGTTCGACCGGCCGTCTGTGGCAGAGCTGTTGATCGTGATAATATACGAGCCATCGCTAGCGATGACCAGATCACTACCGGCAAGGTAGGCCACGGTATTCTGGGAGTTCGGGTCGCTAATCAGGGAGAAGCTGACGTCGGTAGGGCCTGGTGTGTGGCGATAGCCCGTCACAATATAGTCCACGTCGGAGCTGATTGGAATAGTGCGATAGATGCAGTCCGGATTGTCGTAGGAGTATCGTCCACCAGGTACCTCAAGATTGAACCAGTCCCGCGGGCCAGCATCGACCCAATAGACTTTTGGATAGTATGGGTCGTTGTTCACGGCCTTCTGGACAGAGCTGAAGATGAGTTCTTAGATTGCCGCGTCGAGACTCGAGGAAGCTTCGTCGCTGATGGGCGACCCGTGAGCCGTCTTGTAGGCCGCCTTTGCTTCAGCTTTTAGAACAGGGAAGCTGTTATCTTGATAGATCTCGATCGCCAGGGCATCGAGGTCTCGCTGATCCGAAGTCGCCAAAGGATTTTCTGAAACGCTCAGCGCAGATGCCAGAGGTCCTAAACTGGCTATGAGGGCAAGCGCGGAGCCAAGTGTTCTGGAGAACGAAAAAAACTCCATCGTGGACGAAACTCAAGAATCAAAATCTGGGCGGGTGGTCCTCATAGCAGTGTCTGCTTTGTGTAACAGGTCATGTTCACATCTACTTATAGGTGCTGAGAAGGTGACACTATGTTTGCTTTACCCATTGTGCAAGATAATTGCGACATTCTTTGCTCTGGCGACACCATTGCGACATCTCAATCTCTCTGTTGAAATAGATTAAAGACCTTGTCGTTCTAAGTTATTGAAAGCAGTTGCAGCATTGTATCTATGAGCTTTAGTCGTTCGGTTGCGAAGCGAGGGTGCTAAGCGAGGTGTCAGAGGTCGAGAATTTGGCCGAGGTAGACCTTATGCAGGTTTTGGGCATGAAGAAGATTGATGCTTTTGCAGGGTTGCTGGATGTCGACATCCCGGGACGGGAAGAGGTGATTATCATTGTTAACACAGGAAAATTGGCGGGAAACAACATTCCAAGCATGGCACAGCGCGCAGAATGTTTTATGGCAGAAAAGCCTGGCAGCAGAATTCGGGATTGTGTTTTTCATGGCAAAGGTCTACCTCTTGCCATTGTTTCATTCACGAAATACACATAGTCGTGACATGTTTTAGGTCTAACACGCGGGGAGAAAAAAATAAACCGATGCTAGTGACAAATTCCATGGTCCTTGTAGGCTAGTGGAAGACTAGATGTGATGTTGTAGTGACTGAGACATGGAATAGAAGTAGTACTGTAGCCTTACAATATAACAAATTAAACGAGACAGCTCCTTTTGTTTGTCATAACAAGATATCTGTTACATTAATTAGATGTAAGAGGCATTTTATAAAATTTTAACTGATTTTAGAAAAAAATACTGACTAAGCAGAAATTCTTCTTCTTTTTTTTTTTTTTTTCGAATCTCTTCTCAATATCTTTTTATCATTTCCAATGATTCTGCCTATTCGACATAACGAATACTATTTGTAGAAAGTAACACTACTAGTATTGTCAAGAACTTTTATAAAACGATACTACAGATTGTGCATAGTAGAACTAGTCTTGCGGTTGTAGGATTGTGTTATACAGCCAAAATTCCTCTTAACGGGATTCGTTATAGCGTGAGGCTACGGTAGTGACGGTGGTGTTCCAAGTAATTATGAACTGGAAGCTGCTGCTCTAAGCGCTGAGCTGAGCTTGGGAAGGCGCCAAGTTAACTTAGCTCTGCTCTGCTCTGCTCAGTCATTGGTTGAGACCAGCCTCAAGTCATGTGATACGCATATCGCAAGTTTTTTTCCCTGAAGCTAACGTATTCAAGAAGTTGTTTATTACTTACTTTGGTTACAATGTCTCCGTCGGTCCTCAACCTAAAGTACACTAGACAGGCGAGGTCTGTCGCTGGCACATCGCGGCGTACCAACACCGTTCAAGCGCCGGTGATAGTCTAGTCACCCCATCATTGCGCTATTGCAGACTAATCCGGCCTCGATCCATGCATAAACTAGCTCCTCTCAGCTGAACTAACGTGCTGATGCCTTTTGATAAACCTATCGACCAGCACCGCCCCATTTTAGCCGCCCAAGCTCGAATTAAATGCTCACTCTCAACCTCCACCAACGCATCATGACAGTTGACAAAATCTTTCCGTCCCATGCTCTACGGTCCCATCCTCTACGAGTAGCATCTTCAACAACACAACCGACGCCTTAATGTCTTCCACCGTCTGCCATGGCATGCACAACGGTATCATCCAGAACATCCAAGCTGACCTCGCCTGCGGCGTCACCAACTCCACGCATCCCCACGTAACCTGCTGCGTCAACGGCGACTACTGCCTCAGCAATTCCATCTGTGTCAACACCCACAACGAGGATTACTATTATGCAGCCGACTGCACGGATGAGACTCTCATGGATCCGGCCTGCGGGACGCGATGCGGTGGGACCCCATAACCCAGACTGACTGATTTGTTGGGGTGCTCACTAAATCACGGCTGACTCCTTACAGGCGGCCGCAACAATGCGCGCATCACCTACACAGAAGCAGGCCTCTGGGCATGCTGCGAGAACTCCTCGGGGACGGTGAACTGCTCCAACCCGTCGGACGAGATGTGGGCCGGCCCTGCGCCGTCGAAGCTCGCGACCATCCAGTACCTTCCGTCCACAGCCTCCGGCACGCCCACCTACGCGGTCGCGACGGCCACCTCCACCGTTTCATCGGCCACCAGTACAGCAGAAGCATCGGCCCAATCGCATACGGGTAGCTCATCGAGCCTTGGGGCCGGGGCGGCCGCTGGGATTGGGGTGGGGACGGCGGCGGGGGTGATTGCCGTCGCGGCGGTTGTTGCGTTTCTGTGCTTGCGGAGGCGGAGGTCAGCTTCGCCGGATGGCGTGCACGGGTATAATGGGCTTCACAATGAGGGGTGGACGCCGCAGCCGACGGAGATGCAGGCGCGGCCGATCTATGAGCTTGCGCGGGAGGCGCCGCATATTGAGCTGGAGGCGCAGCAGCCCAAGTCGGTATAGCTTCGTATTGCTTTTGTTTTGCATTCCAAGGCATAGAGGCTATCGAATTGGGGTTATGTCCTTATTATCATACTTGCTCCATAATGGATTCGATACCGTTCAATCAACATCCGTGCTTACAGCATTAGCCCTCGTCGCCTCCAGATCATGCTGTAGGTCTCCGATTTTCGACTCCAACGCCGCGACGCAATCTGCCCCCAGGGGTAGACGAAGATAATTATGGTCACTGGTGACAGCTTGGACGACAACCCGTGCAGCTCTAGCCGGGTCACCCTTCACATAGTCCGGAAGAGACTTCATGGCCTGACTACCGTTGATCATCTGCTCCACCACGGTTCCTCTATAACCTGGACTGAACCCCTCACTGAGTCGCGCAGGCGTGATGGTCCGACTCGCAAAAGGCGTCCGGAATGCACCTGGCTCCACGATCAGAACCTTAATCCCAGAGGATCTGACCTCCTGAGCCAGAGACTCGTGAATGGCCTCGATGGCAAATTTATTGGCGGAATAAACACCCCGTGCAGGACGAGCAATGAACCTATTCTATTTAGCTTGCGTCCCTACTGTCCAGCCTGAAAGGTCTGGGGCGAATGCTCACCCAGCACCGCTGCTGATGAGGATGATCTGGCCGGACCCTCGCGCGCGCATCGCAGGCAGACAGGCTTGATCGGTACGAAGGGGCCCGTAGAAATTGACTTCCATCTGGGCGCGGACTTCCGCCTCGCTGCATAACAGGGTCGTTAGCAATCAGGTATCGAGTATCAGAGCCGCTAACACCCAGGGTCAAATACCTGGCATCTTCCACACTGCCAATAAAGGCGTATCCGGCGTTGTTGACTAGCACATCGATGTTTTCCTTTTGAGCGATGTTGGCAATCTGGTGGTAGGCACCCGGCACCGCAGGGTTGCCTTGATACATCCATCCAGATAAGCTTAGTCCAGCGGTTCATGATTGAGATCCATGGTATGAACTAAAGTCTTGAGTGCTGACACTGAATAAGATCTGGCCACCAACCATCACAAGTGGCCACACTAGTGTTATACATACACTTACCAAGTAGCCGACAAGACGAGCACGCAAGACGATTGCGTAGCTCTACTGTTCGTATAGAAAGTCCCATATAAACATGAATCGAGCCTGTGAAACACCAAGCCTGCTTCAGTTACCTCCAGGTGCTGAGTTAGCAGGCAGCCCAGCTTACGAAACCCCTACAGGGCTTACAAATCCAGCCACCAGCCCTCCATTCACTGCCTACAACCCAGAATATAAACCAATCCCTTCCCCAAGATACCGGAATTTCGGAGATAGATCCATCATCCATTGATGACACCCCGGAATCCACCCTCTTAACCCCGGACCCCCCAAAGAAAGAAACGCACCCACAATGATCCCCCTCCCCACAATTCAAGCCTCCAACCGCGGGATCCCCACCCACCCGTCCATCCCCCGCAGCCCGATCGCCCTCTTCGTCGGCGCAACCAGCGGCATCGGCGAAGCGACCGTCAAGCAATTCGCCCAGCACACCCAAACCCTCAGGCCGCGGGTGTATCTCGTCGGCCGCAACGCCGCCGCCGGCCACCGCATCGCCCATGAATGCGAATTCCTCAACCCGACCGGAAGGTTTATGTTCGTGCAGGCCGATGTCAGCCTGCTCTCCGCGGTCGACGCGCTCAGTCTCAGGCTGCTGCGCGACGAACCCTACCTGAACCTCCTGTTTCTGAGGCCCGGCACGACAGCTGGGAAAGCTGGTGCGTTACTTTGCCCCCATCCCTCATCTACCCGTCAAGCAGAAAAAATGCCCACGAACCGACACAACCCACCCACCCCACAATCAGAATTCTGATCCCCCACGCACAGAAACCCCAGAGAACCTCCGCACCCTAGCCTCCCTCCTCTACTACGCCCGCCTCCGCTTCACCCTCAACCTCCTCCCGCTCCTCCAAGCCACACCCCCCGGCCACCTCCGCCGGGTGATCTCCGTCCTCTCCGGCGGTCACGAAGGCCCGATCCTCGACGCCGCCGACCCGGACGGCCGCAGCCTTGCGATGCGCGCCTTCCGGGGCCAGGTCACCTCGATGACGACGCTGGCGATGGAGGGTCTGGCTGACCGGGCGCCGACCGTCGCGTTCGTCAATGAGTACCCCGGGACGGTGCGGTCGGGGCTCTTCCGGGAGGCAGATAGCTGGTATGGGTGGGTGGTGTGGGCGATTTTGTTGGTGATTGGAAGGTGGGTGTATATCCCCGCCGTGGAGAGTGGGGAGCGCCATGTTTTCTTGGCGACAAGTGGGCGGTTTCGGGCGCGGGAGGGTGAATTCAATGGACAGAATGGGGAGGGTGGGGTGATGGTTGGGGGGGTGGAGGTTGCGAGGGGGACGGATGGGAGGGTGGGCTCGGGGGTGTATTCGGTTAATTGGGATGGGGAGGTGGCCGGGGAGAGGGTGGGGCAGGTGCTGGAGGGGTTGAGGAGGGAAGGGATGAAGGAGGTGGTGTGGAGGGTGCTGGAGAGTGTGTTTGTTCGGGCTACGGGGAGGGTCAAGGTTGAGATTTGAGGTTTGGTGGGCGGGTTTGTGGGGGGTGGGGATATTCTAGTAATTTATTCTAGGGTGGCATTTTAGAACGTTAGCTTAATGTATGGAGGAAGAGGTTATAGGGATATGTACAAAGGCATACAGATGAATGGCGAATATACAGGCGAATATACATACAGCTAGGTAGTTTGAGATATCATACAAAGTTCATGCATGCTACAATTTGAGTTCTCAGAAATCTCAACGTTACCTCATACAAGAAGTAGAAGCAATTCAGGCAGTTTGTTTAGATAAACAATGGCTAGCATACTAACTTAGAACAAGGATAAAAAGAAATAGGAAGCTGATTATCTAGCCCCAGGGACAATTATCCTTTTATGAAGACATGGATTGTTCACAAGTCACCAATGCACCAATTTACTAGAGAAACAAGGCAAGACTTTCTGCTGTAGACATATTGTAGCCCGGTATAAACACCCACCCTCCCCGCAGATTACCCCCTGTGTCCTTCCACACCGCATCCACCATCACCACCACCCACCCCATCCCCATCCCCACCCCCCCTCCTTCCACCCATCTTCCACCGCCCCCCAAACCGCATCAACACCCCCGGCACCGGCACCACCAGCAACCCCACACCCGCCAACACCGTCCCACCCCACCCGTGCCCCACCGCCCGAAACAGCGGCGGCCCCGCCAACGGCAACACCGCGGCCGTGACATTCCTCACCACCATCAACGCACTGATGGCACTGACCGCACACACCCCGAACGAATCCAGCACGTACGTCTGCACCGTGATCGACGTCGCCGCCAGCCCGAGCCCGACCATCGCCGTCCCCACGATCGGGACCAGGTAGTTGATTCTGTAGTGGACGGACCAGCCAAACAGCAACAGTCCGCCGGACGTGAGTACGCACGCCAGGAATAGCAGTGGGAGGCGTTGTTCTGGGCTCGCTGATGCATGCGAGCTGGGGCTAGGGCTGCTGCGTCGGCGGGTGATGTAGCGGTCCAGGAGGAGGCTGCAGAGCAGGGCGCCGAGGGTGAAGCCTAGACAGAGTCCTAGAAAGGCCAGGCCGGAGGCGCCCTCGGAGAAGGCGTAGGTGTCTTGGAAGACGGGGGCGATGGTTGTCATGATCAGGTAGGTGAGGCCGTAGATGAGGCTGAGGTCGAGGGTTGCGAGGAGGAGGGTCGGGGAGTGGGTGAGGAGGGTTGGCTGTTGTGCGTGGAGGGGAGGTTGTGGTGTGGTGGGTGGTTGTGCGTGGGTTGTGTTGTAGCGCAGCCGCCTTGCGTTTGAGGATCGTGAGTTTGTATGTCTCGCGATAGACTGTCAGAATTAACACCCCTAGAGCGCCGGAGAGCAGCGTCGAAAGCCAGAAGACCCAGCGCCAGCCGGCGCGTTCGCCCAGATACGAGCCCACGATGGGCCCGACCACGGGCCCGACCACACTGGTTAGCGACATGATGGACATGGCGCGGCCACGTTGGTCTTTGGGGAACAGGTCCTTCACGATACCGGGGCCGATGGGGATACAGGCCGTGGCGAGCCCGCTGAGGAACCGGAAGGCGATGAGCATCTGGATGCTGGTGCTTAGGGCCGTGCCGGCAAGGAACACGATGAAGAGGAGGTTCGCCCCGTTTAGGATCCACCGTCGACCGTAGAGTTCCGAGACAGGGCCCCAGACGAGAGGGGCGAAGATCTCGCCCAGCTCCCAGATTGTGACGAGCAGGGTGCGGTAGAGCAGGTTGTTGGAATGGAAGAAGGCCAGGATCTGAGGCGAGACGGGCGCGGCAATTATAGTACATAGCTGTCTGATGTCGGGTGGTGGAGTCAGTAGGTCATGGTTTCACTCATTCGAAGGTCGTGGTTGGCGACATACACCTCTTGCACATAAACACGCGACGAGAACCACGATGGACCATCTCCATGTCTTGGACCAGTTGCGTGGGTTGTCTGGATCATTTTCATAGTAATCCACCAGGAGCTGCCCACATGCTCCCTCGTCGTTCCCAGAGGCAGAGTTGTGTTCTTGCGATGCCGATTTCCCATCCATGCTCAAAATTCAACAAATCTTGAAAACACAGAAGATTTTGAAAGCAAGGAAGAACATCCGGAAAAAGGCAAGGGGCTGGGAAGTTCGATTCACTGCTTATCATAATCCGAACAAAAGCACTACGTTACACCGCACCACACAAAGCCTCACACCCCGGTCCCAATCAGTATTCACTCGACCCTCTACCCCTCCTTCAGTCCCGGATCCCAGCATCAATCCTCAACTACCTGTGGCCACCCATAATACTCAAAGTACCTCGTCATTGCCGCGAAATGCTCACTGCCCGGGGCACAAAACGCATACCGATCGATACTGCGCGACGGAGGCCGGTAGTCGCTCAGCCGCCGGTAGCACGCATCGCGGTCCGGGTGCTTCGTCCACGCCACCAGCGCCTCGAAGTTCTTACATTGTCGGATCTGGCCCTCTCCGGCCCCATTGACCAGCTTCAGCGACGGCATCGGTGTGTCGTCGGCGCGACACATGAGGTCCTGTCGCAAGGTGTCGAGACAATGCTCGACGTGGCCGAAGGAGATGGGGTCTGTTTCCGGGGAGAGAAGCTGTTTGAAAGCTCGGCGGATGTTTTTCTACCTCACCCGATAGAAGATGAGTTAGCTGGGGATCAACTTTGATCACATATCAGACACACAAGGTGAATACCTCACGTACCAGACAGTGTAGTTGATGATAGACTTTGACAAAGTAGATCTTCCGGCTTGAGTCGCATGGAAAATCCCAGGAGTCAGGGAGGCCCACCTCCTCAGCCCATTCAATTGTAGGAGCGATAACCATCGAATCCAGACTTAGGCTATCCCACATGTGATCCGCAAGCGTCTGGTTGTTGCTGGTGTAGTCGGTGGAGAGGGAGTATCGGGTTGGCACATCGTAAGCGAGTCCCGCTTGTAGTTCGGAGATGTAAGGATGTTCCCGCCTGTGGGGATATGTGGGGAAGACTTACTGTATGTAGAGCGTTGGAGTTGCGGAGCCCTGCAAAGGGTCGCAGAGTCACAGTGAGGTCATTGCGGGCTCTGTCGGTATACAAGACAGACATTGGCCGCCAACGATATCAAGAGAAACAGCGTCATAAAGGACAACCCGCGGCTGTTGACTGTTGGTAGCAAGCTTGCCCTTTTGTGGGAGAGGAGCCCGTCGGCGACGGTTGCTTCGAGCTCCCCGTCCTCGATCGTTCCGGCATGCTCACTTACTTTCCGGTATATGTCTAGCATAATAGAAGACCCTGGTAGGTATGGAGATCAATAGTCGATATACAAAGATATTCCAACTGAAAGTGGAACGGGTTAACAACATGAACATTGGCGTGTTTCAGCAATCGAAAAGCATCCAAGACAAATGACGAGTAAAGCTCTGTCTCCCTCCCCCCTTCCAAAATCGTTGAGGCTGAAATACTCAGGCCACCTAAGGTGTGTAGAAAATAGCCCCGTTTGCTGACGGGGTAGTACAGTACAACCATCAACATTCGTCCGGGCTACCACAATCCCAATAGCCTTTTAGTCAGCTATGCCAGCCTACAAACATTATGCAAATTGGGTAAGAGTCATATGTTGCCATCTTCTTTAAGCCACTGGGAGGTTTTGAGCACCAACATTTGTGCGACACCCCCCGTGATCCGTGCCGCCGATCAAATGAACAGATTTAAAATCCGTCCCCTTGAGTGCAATTCAGTAATTCTCCGAGCGACACTGGTTACCATGTTCCGTGTGACACGACGAGGTCAATGCGCAGTCTTAGAGCTCATCGCAAGGATGTATTTCCGTGGCCCTCTCTTGAAGATAGTCCACGGTGAGCAAATATATTCCACACTACCCCTTCCGTGAGTCAGATAGATAGAAGATGTTTCAACAACTCATCCCCTGAGGAAACCTACAAACAGGAAGGCGCGTATATAGATTAGGTATGTGATGCATGAAACACACTCCACCACTGGTTTACTAATTTTCAACAGGTCACTGATTTTCAGCCCGAAGCTGCAGAATTCACCTCCAGAACGAGGTCGGCGCTGTAGACCCATCGCCTATCCACAATGCGCACCTCAAATCTCGTCCTCATGACCCTGGCAACAGCAGCCATGGGCCGCGTGGCAGACCAGAACAACCACGCTCCGCACTCAGTCACCACTGTGCAAACAGCGTCCTGTGTCTCGACCGGCCCGACGACCGTGTCGGACTGCATCCCTTCTTCTCTGAGTGTCGCGGCGATATTCAGATAACTCTACACTTTGACTCTCTTCAGCCACAAAAAGCACTTATTCTCATCTTTTACGACTCTCGCTCCAGGTACATCATTTTGGGAAGTGGATGAAAAAGTATTTATACAGAATGATATAGAAAAGTACCCCCACCCCGCCAGTGGTAACTAAGGCGGCGCCCCCGAATCACTTTCCAGAAGCCGCGTAGTCCCCGACCCGTACCGCAGCCCCGTCGTGCGCTCCACCCCAGCCGGCTTCAGCATGCCGCTCGGGAAGGACTCCAGGAACTCGCGAAGATAGGGCACGCACGCTGCCACAATCGTGACGGTCTGCAGGACCTGGCCGCAGAGCATCCACGGGTAGAGGGCCACGGGGAGGGAAGGGCTGGGGTCGAAGCCGTGGACGTAGTGGAGTTGGACGGCGGAGACGAGGATGTCTCTATTTGTTTTTAGCTAACTTGTTAAGACGAGCAGGCACTCGTGACATACGGTCTATCATACACGGGAGGGCAGGTATGAAGGAGAAGATGGGAAACGTACAAAGTCCGAACGCTCAAGCATCCGATCACCACCAGCCGTTTGTGCAGACGCATGCGAAGTCGGTAGATGAGGATGCTCGGGACAGCAAATAATATGGTCTCGATGATGATGTTCATGACGCCGGAGTAGGTCCATAGGGCTGTCTATACCAAGAAACATGGTAAGCGCGTGTAGAAAGCTCGGCATGCGCGAATAGACTAACACCACGTCCAAGCATGTCCCAGACATCAGGTTTCAAACCTCAGGCGGACGGCACTGGAAGGCGACCGCGAGGACCATGGTGAAGGTCCAGAGAATGAGGAACGTCCCGACGGCGACGATCGCGCGCGTGAGGGTCGTCAGCGCGCTTCCGGACAGAACCATGTAGAAGAGAGCGACGAAGGAGAGCTTTCCCAGCCCGAGGGTCAGGACATGGAAGATCTCCGTCAGGTAGATGGTTGTCTGGAGACCCGCGAGCTGGTCTTCGGGGGTGTCATCGTCGATCCCCGGTCGGCCCAGGCCACGGGTGGCGGCGAGCGAGACAGTGGCCCCGGCGATGGCGGATGAGAGCTGTCCAGAGGTGTGAGATTTCTATGATTGGAGCCAGCACACGGGGAATGTTAGGGGTTTCTTACTGACCAGCGTGCTCAATAGAAGGGTCAGAACCAAGATCTTCCTTCCGAGGAGATGCCAGCTCGTCAGAAGGCAGGCCGCCACCGCCCCGGATGACACAATCAACAAGAACCATGAAACAATCTTAACGACGGCGCCGTGATCCTCCATCTTGCACGGCAAGAAAGGTTAACACACACTTGGACGCCAACAGTGGGGTTCTGTCTATCCGAAGGATTTCGGAAGTTTATCGTATTCGGAGTAAAGCTCTGGGCGTGCTGGATACATTTAAAAGCCAAGTCAAGACCGCGAGGTAAGCAGAAATGTCGACTCGGTCACATCTACTGAGTAAGGTAGTAAGGTAGTACTGTGTGGGAATGATGGTTTGGTGATCATGGCGAGGGCGTGAGAAGACAACACCCAACCCTAACAGAACCAGCAGAAGGTAGCCCCCCCCCCCCATTTCCTCAATGTGGCCATCCCACTGCAACATAGCAATATTAAAATCTCAATGCTGCTGCCTCCCTGTGACTGGAGCTAGGTACTCCCCTGGCCTGAAAGGGAACGGGACCTACATATCCTGATGCTGGCCGCAGACCCCGGGGCAGCCTCATCTCGACCTCGGTCCAGGGCGACGCTCGGTCAGCAGAAATTGACTTTGTCCTACACATTCTGGTCCCGGGTCTGGCTCTGGCTTTCCTCGCCAGAGGTCGAATGACAAGTCGGCCATGGGTGGTGGCACAAAGGTCTCCCCAGGCGACAGGCATCTTGGTTAAACCGTAAGCCCCGCACCTTGTCCTACTTTGCCGATCGGACAGCCCGATGTTGGATCAGGGGCCCAGGTCAGCCATCCCTTTCCTCTGTCAACTGTTGGAATCTCTCTCGGTGGTTTTCCGTTTTTCTGTTATGTTCTTTCCGTTCCTTTTCCAGAAATCGAATCGGGTCTGTTCTTGCATGCCCATCCTGCTCACCATCCAATACTAGAACCAACCCCCTCCGACAAGATGCGCGAGCGCTCCCCAGCTGAAAGTGTGGTCGAACTGACCTCAATAGTGGTCGAGGGCCCTTCTGTTCTCCATCGGGGCAATGTGGTCCTCTGTACGCGGGATGCACTCGAGTTAGCCCAGGTGGGAAAGAGGGAGATCCTCAAGGTAAGTCCTACAGTTGGACATATGCCATCATCTACTTGTCAGCTGACCCATTTGACAGCGCAGATTCGGACTGGCCAGCACGGTGGGATTTGCCTGCAGCCTGATGCTCACATGGGAGGCCTTTCTTATGTTCGTTGCCACACATTGCTCAGTCGACCTAAATTGACATGAAAATAGTAACTTCGGCGCAGGCCTGCCAAAGTATGGTTCCCCGATTGCCGTGCTGACATGAAAGGCTCTGTGTTGGTATTAATCTCGTTTCTAGTGGAGGGCCAGCCGGTCTGGTCTATGGCTATATGGCCGTTTGGATCGGCTTCATCAGCATATTTACTGCATTGGGGGAGCTGGCGAGCATGATCCCGTCGGTAGGCTTCGACTCCTGCTACCCGTGATCACCATCTGACATAGCATCCGCAGGCCGGTGGTCAATACCACTGGGCGAGTATCCTAGCACCCGAGTCATCGAAGCGATTCATCAGCCATGTCACCGGTATGTCAATGCATCTTTTCAACAACATAAAATCACTTTCAGTTCTAATTCAAGGCGAAGGCTCAATCTGCATTATCGCTTGGACAGCTGTTCCAACAGGGGCGGTGTATGTAGCCGGGAGCATCCTGCAGAATGCGGTTGCGATGAAACGTCCAGAATACGAACCTCAAGGCTGGCATGTAACGTTGATTATGTGGGGGATTCTACTAATCTGCGCGATCCTGAACACCTGGCTAGGAATGATTCTGCCCGTGCTGGAGGTCTTTATAGGCATCGTCCACGTGCTTGGCTTTTTCGCGGTTCTCATACCGATTGTCTATCTAGGTCCCAAGGCTGACGCCAGGTCAGTATTTGTCCAGACCTTCAATGTCGGCGGTTGGCGCGATATCACATTGGCCACATTTGTGGGTTTAAAGGGAATCGTTGGCGCTTTTTTAGGTATGTCCGGCGGCCCGTCCCTTCAGCGTGGTAACTAGTTATGAGAGCTGACGTAAACCAGGCACAGATGGCGTGGTACATGTAAGTCTTTACAGACGGCTCGTTCGATTCCTTACTGATACTCGCAGATGGCGGAGGAGGTCGCGAATAGTACCATGGTAGTTCCACACTCGATGCTGTTTGCCATTGCCATTAACGGAGTCCTTGGCTTCGCGATGCTGATCGCCTTCCTGTTCACGGCGGGAGATCTGTCCGCCGTTCTCAAATCGGACGCTCCGTATCCCTTCATGCAGATCCTCGAAAGTGCCACCCAGAGCACGGGGGCTGCCATTGTGTTCTCAAGCATGATCGCGATCATGCAGGCCTGCTGCGGACTCGGCGGAATTTCTTCCGGGAGTCGCATGCTGTGGGCCTTCTCGAGAGAACAGGCCCTTCCAGGCTGGCGGTGGATTCTTCAGGTACGCTGCAGTCTGCTTACCTGCCTGACCCTCCCACTAATTAGACCTCTACAGCTCAATAAGCGAACATCGGTTCCTTTCCACAGCATCTGCGTGATCGTCATCGCAGCCGGCCTCATCGGCCTCATCAACATCGGCTCGTCGGTAGTGCTGAACATCGTTCTTTCGCTGCTGATGGAGGCATTCTTCTTCTCTTACGTCATCCCCCTATCCCTGCTCCTGTATCGCCGCGTCAAAGGACACATTTCTGAACCGCAGCAGGGTGGAGGTAATAATAAAGGCTTTGTCTGGGGTCCTTTCCGGTTGAGGGGGTGGCTAGGCATAGCGAACAACATCTTCGCGCTGGTCTTCTCGGGCATCGTAGTCATCTTCGGATTCTGGCCTGCGAGCAGCCATCCGACTCCATCGCACATGAACTACAGCGTAGCGATCTTTGGCGGGGTGTTGATCCTGGCGGTGGGGTATTATCTGGGATGGGGGAGGCAGCATTATATGGGACCCTTGGCCGAGGTTGAATTTACGGCGGGAACCGTGGAACAAAGAAGGGGCGAGAGGGGTTTGTGAAACCAAGACTCCTGCTCGGCCTTAGGCTGACAGGACACCTTGTCATACAGACCAATCTTCACCCTCTGCCACGCCATCACCGGCCCGACTGCCGCCGACCGCGCGCACGACATCGCCCGCGACACCGACCTCCACTGGGTAGCCCACGAACGCAACCCAGCCTCGCACTACATCTACGCCCTCGACCCGACCACCGGCCGCGTCGCCGGGGGCTGCGAATGGACCTTTCACCACACGAACCCGTTCCCCGAGGGCGTGGTCCGCGTCCCGTGCACCTGGTACCCCGAGGGATCGGAGGTTGCAGAGTTCGCATCCCACGTATTGACGCAGTGTCTGTTGCCGCGGCGGGCTTGGTTTCGACGGGCGCATGCGGGTTCGTGATTCTCCTTTCTGGTTCTTGGGGGAACTGTACTAGAGGAGGTGGGGTGTTTGCTGACTGGCTACTTGGGTATCTGTATAGGGGTCAATCGAATGGGCGTGCACCCGGACTACCGTCGTCAGGGAGTGGGACGGATGCTGATGCAGTGGGGCCATGAGCGAATTGACGCGTGGGGGTATGAGTGTTTCATCGAGTCCGGGGCGATGGGAAGGTGGCTGTACGAGGAGTGCGGGTATCGGAGGGTGATGGCGTTGGCGCTGGATTGTCACCGGAAGAATCCCAGTGCGGAGTGGGAGAGGCTGATGTTTGAGTATCGGTCGGTGGGGATGTTGTTGCTGTGGAGGCCGCCCGGGGGAGTCTGGGATGAGCGGGTGCCGGCTGGGCCGTGGGCGGTGACGGAGGGGACCTGGCACGAGGTCGGGGTCGAGCGTGCGGATGATACGAGTACGTCGATGGAGGATGCGCAGGTCGAAGAGGATCTCGGACCCTGCTAGGTGGTGGATGCAGCCTGGATGGGTGGTGGTTGTTCGGCTTGGCTGGTGTTGGCTGATCGCTCACTCTGGACTCGAAAGTTCCGGAATCTGGGGGGAGTTAGTGGTTGTCGTGTATTGAGTCTACACGGGGCTAAGAGGTTGGTAGGCATGAGATGAAGAGTCTCCGTCAGAGTCCCACCCGAAAGCAAGAACGGATTCTGCGGTGGTGATATAACATAGTGTCCGGAAATCTAGGTTGTCTTTCTGGTCGATTGACGTTTGCGAGAATGTTGGGCTAACGTCATTGACATGTTGGGAAGGGAAATCCAGGGCTCCACCGCTGCCTTACACAAACTCAAACTGAACCAAAGGATGATTGTCAAAGTTTTTTTCTCCTTGACTTTGCAACGTCACATCCTCTGTGTTGATGTCGCGTAATCATTGATGAATATGTGGCAGTGGGACCTGAGTGATGTTACTCGTAAGTGCTGCCGGTAACTAGAATGCATATCAAGAGTCAAGGAAATGGGTGTTGCGCATTACTCGGTCGGGAAAAGCCGGTTTTGTTCACTTCGCATCACCACCGATGCCGAATCCGGACACCCGCCACACCAACTGGACAGCCACAGTTTCCCTTCCCAAGCAAGACCTTCCGCTTGACAACAACACCAGGAAGCATACGTTATACGTATACGTATACACCCGTATACACCCTGAGTATCAGCATGAAAGAGCATCTGCTATTTTAAGAATCCATCTCAAACCAAGGTTCGCCAGGGGTATGACATGAGACCAACAGCATCCCTCACATCATGCCTCTGTCATATCAACTGATTCTGCAAGGGCACACCCAGGGCTCACGCAACTCAAACACCTGACTGACTCCTTATCTTATCGTGGAGTGATCCACGGCATCGGCCTCGGCCCGCTCTGGCCCAAGGGTCAGAGCTTCCTGGCCACACAATCAGCACGCTTTCGGAACCTTAATTGCAGAATTCAGAAGGTCTGCCGGTTGCAGACAGGTTGGGGAGCTGCATATCAGCGGGTTGGGTGGCAGCCGGCGTAGAAAAATCTAGCATGATTGCGCGGTCGCACGCAACGGGTAGGTAGTCTATGTCGTTTGTCTGTGTTGGGCAGCATTGGCGACCGGGAGGACGCCGCGACCGTGCCGATATCAGCATACAATTACCATATCAGAACGACTCAAGGGCAATTATCATTAGGTAGAGGATACTCAGAGTCGGCTAGCACGGCGTTCCAGCCCAGCCTAGCTGGATGGTGGTGGTCGGGTGAGCCGAAGAGTTTTTTTCCTTGCGCGGGAGATTTTCTTTCTATGCGCGGTTTTCGCACAGGGGGCCGGGCGGGTTTCCTTCTGATAAGAGTGGCAAGTTTGGCGGAGAAATTGTTAAGGTTCGCTGCGGTTCTAGATGCCCCACTATACTCAAGGAAGCATAGACTGGCCCTGACAGCTTCGATCCCAACGGTCTAGGTCCCCCTTTCCGGCCATCTCGCCTCTCGGATCGATTGTGCCGCGTAAGAAGAAAATTTTGATCGGGTGTATGATTCACTACACCATAGCATAGATACTGTGTAGTTCTATCAGGAGATTATCCTAAGGGGTCAGAAAAAAGTTATATAAACGCTTTGTCGAGCTGGTCCTCCTCGACTTTCTTTTCTCTCATCATCCAACAAAGCATTTTAATTCTAATACCTCCTCCTCTTCCAAACCATACAACAAACACCAAAGCCCATCCGGGTTAATTTCCGCCACACACAACCTTTCAAAATGACTATCCCCTTCCCCATGATCGGCCCCGAGAGCTACGGCCTCTACACTCGCCGCGCTGCTCCTCGCAACGTCGCAGAGGACGCCCTCGCCAAGGAGCTCGAGTCCACTGATGTCTCCCGCGGCCAATTGGGCTCGCGCAGCTCCTCCGCTGCCACTATGGCCACCACTTCCACCACCTCTTCATCCTCCAGCTGGAGACAGAAGCTTTCTCAAAAGTGAGTTCCTTCCTTCATCTTACCATCTGCATCTACAAAATGCTAATGACTTGAAAACAGGTACAAGAAGTTCCACTTCGCTTGAGTCTCCATCCGTCATTGTGAAATACATTACAACCACATCACGAAACCAACAAAACCACCATCATAAATAATCAACCATGAAAACCACTGAGCATATCCGCTCTGATACGACATATAACGGCATTTTCGGAGGAGTCTAGAAGGTTATGAGCGGGGCGGAGAGTTTCTTTTTCACCAGTGAAAACTTTTTTAATACCTGTTAATACTTAATTTTGTCGGCGGGCATGTATATATGAACGCTTTAGACTTACATATTCATTTCACTTTACCTCCGCAATAATTCAACGAACATTACTTCCATCTCGAAACATTGTTATTCTTCTTGACTTGCGAGATAACCACAGTTTTCTGCCTAGGGATAATTTTGTGGAAAACGATCGTTTTGCCAATTCGTAGTGCATGTCATTCGTCTGGATGAAAACCGATCTCACCTACCAATTTTCCTATCGCGGAAATGGTCGCTGTTACAAGAGATGGTATTATCTTCGAGTGTTCACTCCCAATCCCTGATGCCGATCCCCTGGTACCCCTGGCCCTACCAAACACTAAGCAGCGCGAAAGAAGAAAAAAACTCACCTGGTCATATGCTTCTCACACTTGAGCGTAGCGTAGGGGACAGGGGGGACCGGGTCGATCGGTTCCCAGCGGGAACGGCGGCATCGTCAGGGCCGTTAGCCAATCCAAGCATACAATTGCTAATGCCAATTGTTTCTTTTTTCGGAACAGCGACCGTGCGCAGGAGTCGGACGGGATTTTTTCCTTAGCGTCCGACTCTACGGGAATTTTCGCGTGGCGAACTTGGATTCTCCGACTGGCTTAGTGGGCTCCACATCCCGATTATCCAGGCTCTTCGTCTCGGTCGGTGAGTCAAAGCGCGAGGCACCGCAACGTGCGGTGGAAGATAAGGGAACCGGTTTTCATGTTTGCTTTACTCAATTGATCCGCTACCTATCGGTCGAGAACAATGGTAGGATATGCCGATCATTTCGGGATGTTCGAGGATGCGAACCGGAGTTGATAACTCGGGGTGTTGGGAAAAACCAAGCTTTTGGGGTGTGGCCCGGTGAGAGGATTGGGTTCATTTTTATCTCTTGTTCGTTTGCCCTGTTAGGGCGTTCTCAATGATTAAAATGCCTTGACTAGAATGCCTTGCTTCTTCTATACCTGCCCTGGGGTTATGTGGTCTCTAAATTGAAGGCCCAGCCCCACTTTCTGCTACCATGGTAAAGGCCATGCGTTTGGAGAGTATAATTCTGATGCAATATGTATCCACACCGAAGCAGGTCCACCAACTCTGCATGTAATCCGGATGCATGCAAGAGTAAGAGGCCTCATACCAGAAGAGTCTAGTCACATGATATGTTATGATGTTCACTTTCTGGATTGACTTTGTGTTATCGATACAAACAACACAAAAGGGTCAACTATAGATTCCTAAAGACCGCATTATTGAGCAGTATCGGGAGTAATCCGGCCACGTTATCCGACGCGATCCACTAGGCGAGGTGCCCACATTAGCGCTGCCAGTTCATCAACCAACCACCAAGAATTCTATAAATGGTTCCATATTGCCCGATCCTCTCTCATGATACGGTCTACAAGCAGCCCCGGGTCACAATCCTCGACCGGCAACTGGGGCCTTATTGATTCAGCACCACTCAGCGTGACTTTGCGATGACCTGGGCTTCAGGCTGCATAGACATCATTCCGTACCATTTCCGTGTCGGTGGTGCTAAGTGACTCCAGATCGGGCTTCTTGAGCGGCCGTATAGCAGCTATTCATCTAGCAGTGTGCTGGATTCCTTTAAGAAGTAAGGATGCTAGCCCACTACAGGATATCATAAATTTTAGTAAGTACCAAGGCCGAAAAACGATCAAGCCTAGATCACTACCACCATGGTTTTATATATATATATATACATATATAAAATTACACTAACCTAGATTACCTAGTCTACTAGTGTCCTGTATGTCAAATAGCTAACAGAAGTATAGTTATACAGGAATGAGTGGGGGCAAAAAAGGCCCCGGAATGCAATCTGTAGTACCGGGTTCGAGGTAAGTTGCCGGCCCCAGCCTACAGCATGGGGCTTCGGCGACAGTAAATTGACTGCGGCAGATGCCGGAGCGGCAGAATACCCGAAGATGGTAAAAAAGTATTTTAAACAGAATCAGAGGCCAAGTGAAAGTATATATCAGATAGGTGGAGAGCTGACTTGAGCCTTTACTACATTATTACCTTATCATATCAAGCTTATCTTACTTACCCTTCAATTGGTACTCGTTCCTTATACCAATAAAAATGGGAGTCGAGTACGCAGTGGTTTGTATGGCCACTCCCGATGTAGAACAAGCTATGGATACTGGAGATGTAAAGGGCCCCATTCGAGAATCATACACAACACAAATTCAACAATCGATGAATCAATCATACCCAAGAAGGAACTCTATTTGTGCATAGCCCACACTAAGATAAGGCAATGATTCAATGGAGATAGCCTGGCATTCTCTAATGAACAGAGAAGCAGTGTACAGCACTCATATGATTCTCAGACACTCCCACGATCGTTGGAAGGAGAATGTCAAATCTGGTACGAGGGAGCGATTGTTCTTGCTAAGCCAGCCCTTGGGTCGAGCTTCAATAGGATTTTTCCGTGTTGTTGACATGATTCCACGCGGAGATGGCAGTATACACGAATTGTTGGTATAATAAGGTCTCCTTGTCGATACTTGAACGAAGATCTTCTTACTGGACGAGAAATGGACTGGGCGCATATAGTCACACTTGTGGCGGGCGAGTACATTCCTGCAACTAATAGCCATCACCAGAAGACCAGAAAGGGTTTCGGTTCGCTCTTTGAATATCAGGTGTGGCATTGATCGAGGTGGTTGGATGAATTGCAAGCAGTGCGCACTGAACAACGAATGAAGACACCCAATACCCCGAACAGAGCAGAAGCAGAAAGTGTTCATCTAGCTCGGGCCACGGACAGCACTCGATAAATTCTTGCTGGTCCATCGGCGCACATGTTGAAGATGAAAGGAAGAATTCGATGGAGGTCTCGAGGTGCGCTGCTGGCCACCAGTGAGGTCCTGCCATATAGCTGTGTCAGTCTTCGGAACACCTTGTTCACCTTGCTTTGAGCTTCTTTAGCCAGACGCAGGTAGCGGATACTGCTTTGTTCTAGATTTGTGTAGAAGGATCCTCTTTTCTTGCATCGCACAGCACAATGAGTGCTAGGGGCAAAGGATTGCACGTCATTGTTGCTATGTCACAGATAAACCATTCCTTTCTCTTATTCTTCAATCCACTTAGCTGCAACCATAACAGTGTAATCAATTGGAAATTCCCATCAATGTCTCCTTCAACTGCATTTGGGACTTGAAATGCGAGCGCTATCGCTGCTCCTGCACTAGCTATATATAGAATCACGCGCCGTCGACTGCGACACCCCACCGCCATCACGACCACCTTGACACTATCAAATCAGGACGCAGGGCACCAATCAACACAAGCTGTTGCTCCTCTGAGGAAAAAGCCACCATGTCGTCGGGACAAACCTTCTTCAAGATGCTCCCTGGTCCGCCGCTCGATTCCGTTCGAGTCAGGCACCTGCAAAGCAGGCCGGACTACTGGGATAACGAGAAGATCAGGGCCATGATTGAAAAGAGCATGGAGCGCCCACCGCGAGATGCAGATCGCATTCCCCAAGCCGAGGCCACAGCTAAGATCTGGACAGCCATTGTCGTCGACACTCTCAGCGTTCCGCCCTCAGTCAAGGACCCTAAACCTGACCAGGAGCCCCAGCGCCTCGAGGTCGACATCTGCCAACTTCGCAGTACCGACTGGGAGTCGCGGCACGAGGGCCCGCTGGCCGTCATCCTCACCCGCGCCAGATCGAAGGACGCGCCCGACCGCCACACCCCGGCCGTGCCCTTTCTCCAAGTCTTCTGCGTGGGCGGGACGGAGCCGCCCACGCTGGACGAGGCGCGCGCCCTAGCGGATTGTTGGGTGCCGCGCCAGAGTCGGTGGGAGATCCGGGAGGCAGGCGGCGCGTTTATCCTGGCCAGGGGCCACCGGATGTCGATCTTCCAGTGGAGACCGGAGTGTTCCGACTGCGACCCGGACGAGTTGACCCTGTTTCCCTGGTACGGCGGGGACATAGACCATGGGTACCGCTGCCTCTGGCATGACCACGAGGAGGTCGAACAGCTTATGAAGACCCTGCGTCGCCGGATCCAGGATTGCCCCATCGCGCACGAGCACCGGCCGACTAAGGATTGCTGCGTCGCAATAGAGTCTGATTCTGAATGAGCGGCTATCACTCGTCCCGCTCGCCCACTCTCCTCGTGTCTGAGCAGCTGAGGGCTTGGCCCGAACTTTCCAAATTTGTATTATCAATGCATATCTGATCTTATAATTTCTTTCCTTTCAGTTCTGAATCCCCCTCGCTCTTGCAATTTGTACTTGTATATTACCCCGCCTGTCCACGCAACAACTAAATTACTGTACCTTCAGTCAATTCTCGCTATAAATCCTATCTAATCCACCCTCGTACACACTGGAAGAGGCAGATATGTACAGAGAGGAAGGACTTCTCCGTGGCTGCGCCCCGGACCTCATTCACGCACAAAGCGTCGCCATCACTGAGCCACCGACTGAACCACCGACTGGACCACCTGATCCAACTCCTCCACCTCCAGCCCCAGCCGGGCATTCCAAGAACCCCCGGGCACGCGGCTCCAATCGCCGTAGGGCCCATCGGGGAACCTTCCCAGTCCGGCCGCCAGGTTCAGGATCCGCGCGCCGGCCAGATCCCTCTGATTGAAGCGCTCCGTGCTCTCTTCGATCAAGGGCTTCAGGTCCACGCGCTGGACAGCCCATTTCTCGCCCCCTGTCGCCCGCTCGAGCGCCGCGAGGACCTCGTTCTGCGTCACCGTGAAGGACTCGACGTAGACGTATTGGTTCTTGGTCAGCTCGGCATGTCGGAGGATGGCAATCAGGGCCCGGCCAATCTGCGAGAGAGTGCTGACGGAGGCCGGGATGACGCCGTCGTCGTTGATGGTGGCTTCGTGGTCCTGCAGGTTGAAGCCCAGAAATCCGATCTTGAAGGCCTATTTCCGAGAGAACCGATATTAGAGATCTGTCGCGAGAGTGGAAAGAGAATTGCAGATGAGAATGGAGAGTATCTTGAACGGCGTTTGGGATAGAGGGGTAGATGAACCCCATCCGGGAACCATCAACGTAGGATACAGGGGGAGGGGAGAATAGTAGACACGACAAAGACAACTCACATAGTCAAAAAAGGCGCCGGTGATGACCGTCGTCGTCCAAATCATCTGATCTTCCCTCGCTCTCAAGTAGTCGACCTTGGCTTTCTTGCCCTCCAACATACTACGGGAACAGCCGAACAGCCAGGTTCCTGGCGGCCACGATGCCCACGACCAATCGACGGAGATGACTACACATGTGTCTTGGATAACTCCTTGCCAGGCCAGAGCTTAGATTTCACCCCACGTCGTATCTGCTGTGGCAACGGGGGTACGCGAGAGGATAATGAAATCGATTTTCCTGATCCCTGCCCTCTAGCAGACACCTGCACGATATTACGGGCATATTACTTCTATCACACATGTCGTATCCTGTCCGGGTTTGACTCGCCGACAAACCCTTTGCGCGAATGGGTTTCCAAGCTCTCAACACAAAACGATGTGGTCCATTCCTGTGTCCTGTCAATATCGGCCGCTCATATTTCACAGCAGGAGCACGGAACCAGTACACTGGCATTGGGCCATCACACGCGTGCACTCTCGAGCCTGGCAGCCGAGGTTGCGAGTTTAAGTGGTTCGCTGCTCGAGTCAACTGTACCGGATACTGAGAGGAAGTCAGTCGCAAGAAGGAGTGAATCCATGACTGCATTGCTCTTTGGTATTACCATATTCGGCATGACCGCGGAATGTTGGATATTTCTGTTTTTTTCCCTTCTCCATGTTTTTTTCTGTCATGATGTCTTCTTTTTCGGTTCCTGATTGTTAAAGAATCGTTCCGCTCTTGCTTCATGTGTAAGACCTTGCATGGAAACGCCAGCTAACGTCGGCTCAACTCCTGATCTTGGCATGATTCCTCGTCGCTTGGAATCCAACACCTGCAGGCGGCACGGGCGATCTTCCGAGCATTATACTCACACCCAGGCGTATCACTCGGGATCAACGCACGATGGCTCGGCGTCCCGCGCGCCTCTTCCATTCCAGACCGTTCCCATCGCGCTGATGCTCCGGCTGCCGCTGCCGCTGCCGCTCCGCAGCACTTCTTGGCCGGCGCGTTGGCCTACTGGGAAGCCCTGACATTTTTCGTCGTGGACCAAGAAGACCTCGAGGGGGCCGAATACCTATTCGCCTCTCGGCTGCGTGTGAGCCATCAAGGTGCAACTCGAGGGATGCGTAAAGATCCCCATCCGTGGAGCGGGATCTCGCCGGAGCTGTTCATCTACCTCTCGGCAATCGGTGCGATCGCCAGACGATTTCATTCTCTGGGGAGGGATGAGTCAACCTATATGGCAGCAGGCGGAGGAGGCTCGACTGCACTCCAAGTTCAGGCGCAGCGTAACGATCTGCGCTCACGTGCCGGGCGACTCAAAGAATTGGTATCGCAGTACCAGGTCTCACCTCCTGGAGCTGTGCGGGAAACCGGTGACGCACTTGCGCCCGCCAACCATTTCCGCACCCTGGCGAGAGTGTACCAGCTTTCAGCCCTGTTGGAACTCTATCGAATGTTCCCTGAGTTGGACCAGCAGGACGATTCTGCGTCTGGGTCGTGGCTGTCTCCGCATGAGGCTGCCTTGGAGGAGGGTGTGGAACACGAGCATTGACGAAGACAATTGCATGCGCGGGCGATTAGCATCCTGTCGTTGATTGCCTCTATCCCCGAGACCTCGAGCACGCGGGCAACTCAGATATTGGCTCTGGTGATTGCTGGGAGCGCACTGCAGCCTTTACCGGTGAACGATGGCGTGGACGTATTGTCTTCAGGGAGAACGTCAGGGGCTGGTGCGGGAGGAGGTATCACGCCACCGTCTTATGCTACTCCGACTACTATGCCTATTACTACACAAGCCGACATCCAACATTGGAGAGCGTTTGTGGCCGATCGGCTTCAAAATCTAGCTTGCTACGTCGGCCTGGCGACCGTGCAACAGGCAGCCAGAATCGTGGAAGAATCCTGGGCTCGAGCAGACAGCCAGGCGGCCGTAGCGTTGGTCGGGCACGGGGCGGCGCGAGTCATGTCTCAGCGGGGTCTGATTGTACATCGGATCGACGTGATGATCGAGTGTGGGCTGGAGACTATCTTGGGCTAGAAGGCAGATTGCGATTCGGAGGTGACACACCTCGTTGGTAGGGAGGGGTACGTTGCCCATCCTTCTCGCACACTAATGCTTCAGGATAGAAACTTGCTCGCTGTGTTTTGATGGGATCCGTGGAAGGTTTCATTTCACTTTCTCACAATTAAGCTCAAGAACCGCAGCGAACAATCAAACTATACCTCAGCAGAAATGCCCCGCGCGGTACGTACGTACTGTACATGTGTAGCTGTAGGGTTCATCGATCGATGAACCCCACCCGATCGCCGGATCGATCGGGCCCCCGCGCGCCATTACCACGGAACCACCCCGATAATGTCACCATGCGTCAACAATGACCACAATTGACCGAATCGAGTGGTCATTCTAGAATCATAGCTACGTTCCTTTGATCCGCCAGATTGACGTCAAGCTTACATTGATCTACATGTGAATTATTCCACCGCCCCGGATTGAGCATATATAAGCTCTCCGCAATCTCTATCTCAATCGGCTCAATCAATCAAAGCTTATTGTCTCAAACACCGATACCGGCAATTCAATCTTCTACTGACTCAATTATATTCCAGACAAGCCAACATGCCTCAGTACAGCAACGGCCAGGCTATCCGCTACAAGCCCGTCGGCGGTACGATCCCCTTTCTCTTTTCCTTGATCACTTGAATAGCCGCCCCGCAAACCACACAACAATGCAGAACTGACACCCACGCCCAGGCCCCAACTCCAACACTTCGGAGAGCGTCGGCACGATCAAGTCCGTCTTGACCGAGCCCGGCATGCAGGCAGACCGCAACGTCGATGCCAGCGAGGAGAACCCCCGCTATGAGGTATGTTCTGCAGGACATGTACAAACACGTAGAACGAGAACTAATTGCTAACCACATGATACCAGGTCGAGAACCAGAACACGGGCAAGCTGACCAGTATCTACGAGAAGAACATCTTGGGCAGTGCGTGAGATGATGATGTCGATGTATTACGTGGGATATGAGGCTTTACGTCAATGATTTAATGTTACGATTCGATAGGATTAGATAATGCAGAGTAACAATCATCTGATATCTTTTTATTGCGCTGGTCAGTGAGAATATCCAGTCTCCTGGCCAATCTTCTGTGAGATCTGGTATCTCCTGTTTGGAGTCTGGAATGACATGGAAGTGGGTTACCACCACACAGCCAGAGCTGCCCACCTGTGCTTTCTATCAAGGCATTCACCAACGCATTCCTGTACAAGTATCAACATGTCATGTGATTTTCCTTTTATCATTGGAAACACAAGGTAGGAAATCAACTCTCTTACAAAAATAGGCAAATGGGTAGTAAATGTTGTATACACCAGTTTAAGCTCTACACTATAATCAAAGTCTGAATTTAAGGCCTTGCTAACTGCCTTTCGAAGCAAGCAAGGAGTCTCCAGACCCTTTTAGCTGGACCTAAAAGCTCTCCTGACACATTCCCAAGTAGGAAAGGGCCCCCAGTTATCTCCCCAGGTAGTAAGCAACCGAGGCCGCCACTCCAGATACATTCCTAAACAAGCAAGGCTTCTCCAGCAGCACGGCCACGATAGAACTGCACATAAGCCTTGGCGACGGTGACAGCAAGAGACACCAAGAATTGCGAAACCGCTAGTTCCACTTCAGCTGGGAGATAAAGTTGAGAGACTGCTGCGTCGGCGGGAACGGGCCCAGGGTGGGGATCGCCTTGCCCATCTTGGCGGGGGATGCTGCCTGCAAGCGGTAAGAAGTGGCTGTGCCGTGCATTGGCATTGCTCATTAGTCTCTTCCTAGCCAATAAGCTACCCGTAGATTCTCTTAGTGCCATAAAGTGACAAGCAGTTTTGATCCATAGCGGAAAGCGATGAAGGATTCCTACCTTACTCAGCGGCAACCCCGACGCCTGCTGTACTCGAATCGCACATGGAACTTACACATTTACCTAAAGCCGAGACATGTACCGGAGACTCTTTTGCATGGATGTAATGACGGAGCTTGGGGAGCCTGGGGGAATGTGCGAGGTTTCCAGCGCTGTCAAAATTAGCGTAGCTTCGCAGTTGTCTATAGCACAGGCTTGGCTTTGCCGATGGCAAATCCCGTCTAGCGAATTGTGATTAGGCTCGCACCATACGTCTTCACTAGCCAGCCCTGTATCCACGAGTCAGCCAACAAGGCTTCGCCTAAGACGTAGACGAGGACTCGCTAGAACACCTTGAATTCTGCCATGCACACATAATCTCGGTCCTAAGCTCGTACTCGTATAGGATCGTACTCCGTATGCACGTGCCATTCGATTATTTTTGGCAGGAGTGTGGGGCGGGCTAAGACCACGCAGCTCAGTACAGCAGCCAATTTGTCTCGGTCTTGAAATCGCGCCGACAATTTCAACGTCGAACAATCTCTACTTTGCTGAATACTCAAGACAAATTCGACTCTTACCAGAGCTTGGCTTTGCTTCAGCATGCATCGTCTAGAGAAAACGTACTTCTCCATTCAGAAATCAGCCAACACTGGACAAGGGTTGAGTCTAATAATGGCACAAAGAAGTTCATACTGGGCATCTAGTACTAGTTGGGAAACCTCTCGGTAGTTCACGACACTGTGCGTGAGTAAATGCTTGGGAGGCGCCGTGACACAGAAGGTATCCACTTCCAGGCACCGATTCACCGACAGAAGTGAACAAAGAGTGGTCGTTGTCGAGATTTTCAGGGGCACATATGCAAAGACTATTAAACCGACAACAAGGCAGATGCGACAATGGCAGAATCTCCAGACCCAGTGTTCGCGTTGCTATCATGTCATTTCTTGGATTCGTTCTCTTTATCTGCTATCTCTACCTCACCGGTACTATTTTCTTCGATGGAATGCACTATCTGCTCCATCGCTGGGCACGGTCAGAGTGGAAGATCCTGCGCCAGCTCTCCCGCTACCACCAATACCATCACCTCTACTACGGACGCTTGCTCCAGTTCAACCCCAAATACACCAGCTTAAATGCACGGATCGCCCTTCCACTCGAGCTCTTTTGCCAACTGCTGGGGAGCGTTATCGGGTGGTTGCTTGCGAGAGCGGTCTGGTTGTCCCCGAGCAGTCATTCCGATCGCAGGACTCTGCTCCTTGTCCTGCTCATCCAAACGGGGCGAGCCCTAGCCGTGATCTTCAATGACGGAAAGGACTCCAACCACATCTCCTACAACACAATTCCAAAAGACTGGAGCTGGGCTTTCGTGGGCCCCGAGTATCATGCCCTGCACCATCATTACCCGGACAAGTACATGGGATCGGCGATCAAGGTCTTCGACTGGGTGGCGGGCACGGCATACTCTCTTCGCGGCAAGACCGCTGTTATGGTCGATGGTTCCGGAGAGTTTGGACAGGCGATGGAAAAGCACCTCCTAGGGGAACGGGTCAAATGCGTCCACAAGCTGAGTTTCAAGTTAGGCTGCTCGCAACAAGACAACGCTCGCCTGCTCACCATGCTGGAAGAGGCGGACATTCTCATCCTCGCGCACGACACGCAAAGCATAGCTGGCACAGAGCCAAACTTCACATCGTCCATCCAGCTGGTTCAAGAGTTCCTGCGATTCAAAGCGACACGCAGAGGCAAGGTGCTCCCGGAGATTTGGTATCTTGGTTGCGAGTCGGAGCTGCTCCTGCCGTGGGGAATCATCCATGCCCGAAAAGATTCTGTTCCAGCCAAGCCATCCTTCCTGCCTTATGCTCGCTCCCTTTATCGTTCCTCGCAAGTTGTCTATCGCCATATCGTGCTTCCAGCATACCACCACCCGACAACGAGATTTTTTGCGTCGCCCGACTGGGTTGCCCATGCGGTGCTGTGGTGGATCCGCCGAGGAGCTCACTTTGTTCCGGTGACTTGGACCGGGCGGGCGTATTCGCACTTTCTACCGCTGTTGTTCGGCAATGCGGTAGACATGGATTGGACGAACGAGGGGAAGGATATGCGCAAGGGCTTTCCTGTATTGAAGAAAGACGAGTTAAGGTGTATTCACAAAAGGGGAGAAGACTGCATGGCCAGGGCCTAGAGATACTTTCATTATAATGGCATTCAAGTACATCTACCATAATCCTTTGTGTCCACCAATAAGACATACAAACCCAGTGAGCCATTCGTTGTGCGTTCATGGTTAAGTTTATCGGCTGGAAAAAAAAATCGGACAAACACGATAAAACCAAGAGCCCTGTATACCTGATTACGCATCATCCAGCTGCTCCCATTCGCCATAACATATAACATTCTGTCATCGAGTCATTCCCTTAGCCAGTCGTCCAGTAATCGTGCTTATACCTGTTTGATTTCACCGCAACCCTTTCTCAACCTGGGCGAGCCTCTCTTTCTCACAGTAAGGCGGCGGAGGACTGTCCGCCTCGCCCGCCACCAACCGCTCGACGGCCTCCGCATAGTTCGCCAACGCCTCCGTCTCATGCTGCTTTCGTGTCGAACTGCCAACCATCACATTCTCCACCTCTGGACCCCTGACTGCCCCCGCACAATCACATCCCTTTGCACAGCGAGAACTCTTCCGCGCCCGAACACACCAAACCAGCCCCATGACCGTCGTCCCCAACCATAGCACCATATTCACGAGATCAATCCAGACCGCTACCCTCATCCGAAGCAAAGAAGTCGTCCTCTCACGGTACAATAGCTCCACATCATCAGAGATGTAAATCGTCCCGAAGACTCCCGTCTGCGCGAGCCAGAGAACAAAGAGCACGAAGTCCCAAGCGGACCAGGCCGCGACCACCCGCTTCCGCCCCAGCGTGCAATGGACAACGGCGGTCACGGCGGAGAGGCAGGCGACGGTTTGAGCGAAGATCCATTCCGAGGAGGCGCGAGATCGCGTTTCGGTAGCATGGGCCAGGTCGACCGCGTAGAGGGCGGCGACGAGCACCGCGAAGATGAGTTGGAGGGTGCGGATGATGGCTCGCGTAATGACACTGGATGAGGGTCTTGCGTCGGGATGGAGGCATCGGTGAATGCTTTCTTCTTTGTCCTTCATTGTTTTCTTTTCTCTGGTGCTGTTTGTTCTGGATGCACTGCGGTGTATGGCGTTGTGATAGAGATGAAGGGGTAGGAGCACTCGGGTGGATTTCAAAGAATGACGGGAGCAGACGGGGTGAATAAAACTGGGCACGCCTCCCACAATATATAGGCATTTAGGTATGTGATTTGATTCAAAATCTAGATTTGTACTCCACCAGCGAGTCTGATCAGACAGGGCAGCCTACAAATAGGTTTAGAGTTTCGGCAGTTGTTCTTGTAGGTTGTCCCCATGCGGTAATTCTCTCGTACTCGCGGACAAAGTGACCCACTTTATCGGACTTCCCCCCACTGCAGGCTTCTCCTGCAACCATGATCGAGAATTTCGCAACGTTTTTTTTTTTCTAGAGTGGTCAGGTATCAAATGTCACAGAATTCTCATCGGCAGTGATTTCAATATTCTGTCCAGTGGAAACGGAGTGGATGGTGTGAGATCATCCTCTGTGCTATTTTTACAACTTTGTCGTCATCCTCAAGTTTGAGACGCCGAATAGATGCACGGTAGAGATACCGAGTCTGGTAGATTGAGCCCTAAGGGTTGTCTGGTACTCTGGTGGGTGGTATTGAAGTTTACACACGACTAAGCGCCTTCGCAATCTACAAGTTTTTACCTTTGCTTCCATACAGTAAGCGCGGAATTTGAAACAAGAGGAATTTTCAACACCATCACCTAGAGTTGGTTTGAGTGACAGGCCACGGCTCGTAAACAGCCGCGCGGGCTGGAACGGACGCGGGGCTGTCTCTGTGTCTATATATGTACCAGCTAAGCTACTCCGAATAAGCATATTCTACCCCCTCAACTCAATCTTCAAAAGGATACTAATACCCATTGTGTAATTGGTATCGCTCCCCACACCTTCATTGATCAGTGAAGCTTATATCGGTCACTGAAAGTGGTCGTCGGAGCAAAGTACTCACCAAGTAGATAGTGCTGCTGTGGAGCTTACAGGCAAAGTGCAATTAATCGAAAGAATTTAAACCACTTGACAGGTTGTATGATCTTATCAGGAACAGTGACCGGTGCCTTGACAGCACCATGGACGCAATGTTTTTCAGGGCTTAAAATAGCGTCGGGTGCTCTCCGGCCTCATCCCGAGATATTACCCGATCAGGAAATGACGCCGTATTCGTACCTTCAAGCTTCCTTGGCGATTGACATTCAACCCCCGTCAAGAAAAGGCTATATAGGTTTCAAGTTCCGTTCTGAGTGATGAAAACACATCCCTTACATCTTGGTCACTCTCGCCTATCTCGCCTCTACCGATTCCAACGCAACTTCAACACCGCCGAACGCACGATGTCCGCCGCGCCTCTCGCGCCCCGAGGGCAAGCCTCCTTCGACCTCTACGCCTACAACCCCTCCGCCGCCGCGGGCTGGGCCTTCGTCGTGATCTTCGCTCTCGGCGCCGCGGTGCACCTCTTCCTGATCTTCCGTCTCCGCGCGTGGTTCTTCATCCCATTCCTGCTGGGGTGTATCGGTGAGTTGAACTCCTTCAACACAGCCAAGTCTGGCAACGCACCGGCTAACATCCACCAAACCCACAGGCGAAGCCTTCGGCTACTACGGCCGCGCGTGGTCGCACAACCACATCCGCAACGGCAGCCCGTACCTGCTGCAGCTGATGCTGATCCTGGGGTCGGCGCCGCTGCTCTCGGCCAGCGTCTACATGACGCTGGGGCGGGTGGTGCGGGCCCTGCACGCCGAGTCGGCGACGGTCATCCGCTCGACGTGGATGACCAAGATCTACGTGCTGATCGACATCGGCAGCTTCGTGTGCCAGATGATGGGGTCGGCGATGCAGGCCAGCGGCGACGCCGACGGGGTGCGGACCGGCCAGCGCGTGGTGATTGGGGGCCTGGGGGTGCAGCTCGTCGCTCTGGGGTGGTTCCTCGTCGAGGCCGGCGCGGTGCATCGCCGGCTTGGTACGAGGCCGCCGTCGGCCGCGGCGCGCGACCCTGCGGTGCCGTGGTCGCGCACGATGTGGACGTTGCATGCGGTCACGGGGTTGATTACGGTGCGGAGCGTCTATCGGCTGGTGGAGTTTTTGGCGGGCACGGACAGTGTGTTGAGTAAGAAGGAGGCGTTTTTGTATGTCTTTGATGCGTCGTTGTTGGCTGTTGCTGTGTTTGCGTTTGCGGCGGTGCATCCGGGGAGGATGTTGCAGGTGGTCAGGAAGATGGGGCATGATGGGTTGTTTGATGGGGTCGTTATGTTGGACTAGGTGCTTTACTGGGATGTGTGGCTCGTGCTTTTGCTTCTGGACTGGCTGGTCCCGGTCTTGTGTATGTTGCTGGCATGAAGATCTTTGTTTTGGATGGGAGTTTGGGGTATGTGTCCTTCTAATAGGTACACATGAAACCTTTATTTTGGCAAGTCGGGATTTATTCACTTTCGAGATCGGATTGCAGACACCAAATTCTCTATGCTTCGCTATGTGTTAGAGCTGTATCGCAGGAGCTATGCGATTCTAAGAGCATTACCAAGATTTATATTATCTACATTACTGTATGTATAACGCGGTCTAGGAACCATCTTCCACATCTACCAGTATCTCCACCGCATCGTAGCTTGGATGGGAGGCAAACCTTATAATTTACTAATCCTTCCACCCGACCCTCCTCGCCACCAGTTTCACAGCATACACGAGCCCCAACAGCACAGGCACCTCGACCAGCGGCCCGACCGTCGCTGCCAGCGCCTGATTACTATCGGCCCCGAAGGTCGCGACCGCCACCGCGATCGCCAGCTCAAAGTTATTGCTGGCGGCGGTGAAGCTCTGCGTCGCCGCCAGCCGGTACCCGAACCCCAGCCGGTAGGCCACGAGCAGCGTCGCGAAGAAGATCACCGCGAAGTAGACGATCAGCGGCGCCGCGACCCGCACCACGGACACGATCTGATGCACCACGTGCCGGCCCTGCGAGGCGAACAGCACCAAGATCGTGAACAGGAGCCCGATGAGCGACCACGGGCTCGCCCACTTCAGGAACACCTCGTCGTACCACCGGGGGCTGGTGGCCCAGCGCAGCGCGAACCGCGTCACCACCGCCGCGCCCAGCGGGATCCCCAGGAAGACGGCGACGGATTGCGCCGCGGTGGCGTATTGGAAGTCGATGTTCTGGTCGCCGCTGATGACCCGGATGAAGAAGACGCCCATCGGCGCGAAGAGCACCATTTGCAGGAGGGAGTTGACCGCCACGAGGATCGCGCAGTATTCGCTGTCGCCGCCGGCGAGGCCTGTCCAGATCAAGACCTGGGGCTTGTTAGGGTTTGGCATGATACGAGTTGGATATCACGTGTTGTGTCTTCCGGGAGGAGGGGGCCGCTTACCATGGCAATACATCGGGCCAGTCCGACTAGGATGAGTCCCTGGCGTAGCTCGGGTTCGTCTGGGAGGAATGCCCAGGATAGGGCCAACTACATTACAGCCCTTGTTAGCGGTACAATGGCAAATATGTGGGTTTGGGTAGGGAAGGAGGAGAGTACCATGAAGAACGGAGCAATAATCCAGTTGACGATCAGACTGAAGGCGATCTGGATCCAGATCTGGCGGGTCTTGAAGACGCGGTGCAGGCTCTCGAAACGCACTTTACAGAGAATCGGGTACATCATCACCAGGAGGCCAACGGCTAGCGAACTTTGATTATGATCACGATTCAAGGTAGAGTCGGGTGGCATCACCAGGAAGCTTTCTTACCGATAGGCACTGAAACGCCGACAAACTTCCCTTTCTGGAGCGCAGGCCCCGTACTGGGGACGAAGTTTCCCAGGATGATGCCGATGGCCATGGCCAGGAAGATCCACACCGCGAGAAAGCGGTCCAGCAGGCCGAGGCTCTTGAACGCGGATGTTTTCACCTGGGGTGAGTCTAGCGTGGTTGCATCTGCTTGTTTCTCGATGTCGCTGGGCGGGCAGGATCTTAAGTCTTCACCAGTGTTCACTGGAAACTGGTGTTCAGCCATCGCTGTGGTTGCACAGAGCGACCCAATGCCGGTAGGATAGGAGCAAGAATGTGGCTCGTGAGGCTGTTTACAATCGAGGGGGGATGAAACAGCTATCAGCAATGATAGTGGCTGTAGAAGGTAGTAGATGAGAGACACAATGTGTAGAACCAAGCTTGATGAGTGCCCCCTCCTCGATACTCGATAATTTCTACTTCTGCACAACTATGTTGGGGCAATACGGGGTGCTGCAAGTGAATGTCACTGGTCGACGCTGATTGGTTGGGTGATATAATGTGTGGGTGTAGGCTTGCCCCACTGAGCCCGCTGGCACGAACCCGCACTGATTGAATCTGATTGAAGCATCCAGAACCCTCTTGTGTCTAGCAAATGACAAGCCGCGGGTGACATCCTGCATCGCGATGCCGCTACCCCAGCGCTGCCGTAGACTCTACCTGATGCGAAAACTCATGCCTTAGGTATCTCCATACTTTGCTTCTTGTCTCCCAGCCTCACAATCCCAAGAGCAGAACTCGCGTGACTTTTTTCCTGTCACCATTATTCTTATATTATTGACTCAAACAACCACTGAGCCACGATGACCGCCCCTGCTATCCCCTGGCATGCAGTCTACCCCGCACCGCGAAGCGCAGCGGTCGGCATCTGTCGCGAAGAAGTACTGCGATGGTTCCGCGCCGGCAAACAAGCCGGACGCGATTTTTTATTGGTCGATCTACGCCGGACGGACTTTGAGGTAGAGAGAAATATGAAGATGAAGGCCGAGGCTAACTAACGCTGACACCTACCGCAGGGAGGGACGATCCGAGGATCCATCAACCTTCCAGCTCAGAGTCTTTACCCGACGATCCCAACGGTTTTTTCTCTGCTCAGCCAGAGCCCTGTGAAGGAGGTGGTCTGGTATTGTGGTTTGTTTACCTCACCGCAATTACGAGCAGCAAAGCATGACGCTGATTGGGAACTAGGTTCCTCGAAAGGACGCGGCACGCGGGCCGCCAGTTGGTTCGCCGACTACCTCGAACAGCAGGGAGAGACCCGGCTGAGGAGTCTCGTCCTGGAAGGGGGCATCAAGGGCTGGGTTGCTGCTGGGGAAGAATACACGGATCTGATGGATGAATATGACGCTTCTGTCTGGGCTAAATGAATACACAGCATATGGTAGCGATAGCCAGTTGGGGGTGAAAATATGTACTGATCTAAGTAGTCTATTAAATGCAGTAAAGGCCATGATCAACAGGGTCTATCAGTATATACATACAAAGGCGCACCGCTGAGGGCTAGACCTGTTGTTCAACGCGGACCCTCTCCTCCTTCATCCGCTTCTCCTCCCGCTCACTGTACCGGTCCCCAAACAGCTCCAGGTGTGGTCGCATGAGGATGGTGTATTTGACAAACTCCTCCATGCAGTCCACCAGTCGGTCCCGGTTCCCACTCGGCAGCAGTCTTTCGTCACCCGGCTGCCCCTCGTCCGGGAAATGAGTGTAGGCTCTGGGAATTGACGACTGGTTCGGGATGGTGAACATGCGCATCCACCGGCCGAGGATGCGCAGGGAGTTGACGGCGTTGAACGACTGCGATCCGCCGCATACCTGCGCGATCGCCAACGTACGACCCTGCGTGGGGCGCACGCTGCCCGTGCTGAGTGGGATCCAGTCGATCTGGTTTTTGAAGACGGCGGTCTGCCGACAGGTTGTTTATTAGTGACTGCTATGACCAGGATTTGATTGATAGATAGATAGGAATACCGACAAGGTTGCCATGTTGTTCGGGAGACACCCACACATGCCCATCGCTCCACTTGCTGAGCTCCCGCAGCTCCTGCACCTTGGGATGGTTGTGTTCGGTATCATTCTTCACCGGCAGACCCTCGGGATCGAACACGCGGACGTCACAGCCGAGACGGAAGAGGATTCGGCTGGCTTCTAAGGCCACCAGGCGGGAATAGGATCGCCGACGGAGACTGCCGTACAAGACGAGGACTTTCAGCCGGTTGTTAGACTTTGCCAGTTCCTGCGCCGCCATATCCATGGCGGTCGTCAACTCGAGCCTGTTGACCCACTCTTGCGCGGCTCCATCCTCGAGAATGAAGGGACGGTATTTGCGGCGGATGTCAGAGCTATCTTCGGCCTCTGGTATAGCGAGAGATACTGGGATATCGAAGGAGGGGGTAGTAGGGTTTGGCTGGACAGCTGCGGAAGAGGCCATGGTGCTGTAGTTCTTGGGCGCAAAACGGACCACTGAACGAGTGAATGGGGTGAATGGGTGTAGCAAGGGAACTCTGCGACATGCGATCATTGGGTGCTGTCTTCTTTTGTTTTTGGAACAGAGGCAAGAAAAAGAAAGGACAAGTGACCCTTTATGGTACTAACCAAAATGTGCCAGATGATGCGTTCCAGTTATTCACAAACTTAAGTGAATTGATGGCTGCTCATAGCCCAACGGCGAGTATGTCACTGGCGTAAGCTGATTGGGCAGAAGCAGACTTAATTCAGAGAAACAGCCTCTGAACCTGAAAAGGTTAGCCCCGGACCATTGTTGCTGCGCCTCTGGCCTGCCAACAGAGAGGAATTGAGTATGTGAATCAAGTTGTTGCCATGCATGGCGTTTAATACCACTCCATACATACTATGGAAATCCGTTTTTTGGATTACACGACCGCAGATGCATTTCCCCATGCCGAGGAACTGTACGTGTCCGTGATTGGTGTTCTCTTGGCCCCGCTGAAGAGTCAAATCTCGTGGACCGAAACTCATGTGCTCGATAAATCGAGGTGAATATTTCTTACCGACGCAAGGAAGACCTATTGACCGACGAATCGAATGACAGCCCCAGTCAGTGTTTTAATAAGAGGTAGGTAGGGCCATATCCATCAATAGAGTACCATTGAACCGAATATATGTCAGACAAGTCAGTCATCATCGTTACAGCGCATTCTCGATGACCAACTGCATGGTCATGAACATGGATATTGTTCAACTACTCGATGAATATTGGAAATGTGACGACAGTGGCTAAACTTGACGCTAAATAATCTCATTCTTTTTCATACACGTCGAGGAGCCGTTCCCTTCTACATTTTCTTCCGCCGCTACCCCTCGAAAGAAAAATTGAGCTCTTTAGGCCTTGATGGCGTAGATTTGGAAAGAGCCTAGACTCATTATCAATGAGATGTTTATTTAAAGCAAGGATCAACGGGAGGGTAAACTGACCAACCCACTCGTTAAAGTCCAGCTCGGTCATGGCAGTGGCAGTCGCGGTTCCGCATCCCCCGCCGCAGCACGAGCCACAACCCGAGCTCTGGGGCAAAGACGAAGACTGCTTATAGAGATTGAGATCCGACTTTGTGTCCACAATCAGGACACCTGCTACTGGATCAGTACTTGCGACTCCACATTGCGGGGTATATCTACCTTCAAAGCCGGCCTGGCCAAGGAATTCCTCATATTTCTCCACTGGACTCGCACCCGCCACACATCCCACATACAACGCTGTGTCTCCGGTGATGTGGTCGGGAAGCGGTTTTCTTGCCAAGATATCGCTGACTGCCACTCTGCCCCGGGGCTTCAGAAGTCGGGCCATCTCCTTGAAGACGGCCGGTTTGTCGGCCGCCGGGACTAGGTTGATGACGCAGTTGCTGATGATGCAGTCCACGCTGGCGTCAGCCAGCGGGATGGCGGTGATGTTTGCTTTGATGATTCTGGCGTTGGACAGTCCTGCCTTTTGAATGTTCTTCTCGGCGAGCTCGATCATACTCTTTTGTCGGACCATGTCAGTGCTCCGTGGGAGAGAAATGCACTGGAAGCACACTCACTTTCGTCATATCCACCCCGATCGCCTGCCCCTTGGGGCCTACCTTCCGGGCGGTTAGGAGGATGTCGATGCCGCTGCCGCTGCCGAGGTCCAGGACCGTCTCGCCCTGGTACGAATGTCAGTCCAAAATATAGTTAGTGGTTGTTATGGCATAAGGGCCATGCAAGGAGATTAAACCTCTTTGACATTAGCGAAGGCCATGGGATTTCCACAGCTCAGGCCGAGGTTAGTCCTCTCGGGCAAGGTGCTGAGGTCTTCGGCACTGTAGCCGAATGCTGTGGCGATAACGTCTTCTTTGCCGCGCTTGAGGGCAGTACTTTGTTTGGCGATGTCGCCGTAGCGGGACTGGACCAGATTGTAAGTATCTTGGAACATATTGCAGGCGAATGGTAGGGATGAGAAGTAGATTGTATGTCTTGTTCTGTAAGCAGAATGCCGAGGAATTGCAGAAGAAAATTTGAATGCAGACTTGGGGCAACCGTTTGTTTTTATTTTCACCGTGTGCAGGAATCAATAGTTCTTTGTATTACTAATTGATCTGATATGGTTCATGTGACGCCTTTCATTCCTTGTTCGATGGCGACCTCTGTTGAAGTTCTAGAATATCTTTATACCTAGTATGCCATCAGTTTGGGCATAAAAATGATATGTCACCACCTTCAGCCCATTGGATTAACTACTAAGTATTTCTCCCGCAACCCAAGAACGAACTTTGTTCACCAATAGCCGTCGAATTCACCCCAACCAAGCCACTTCGTTATCCGGCCGATCCATAACATCTGCAGCTATGCCACTCCTTTTTCACCCATCGCAACTTAAAGATCGTCCTCTTCCTGATACTTACAGTAGAAGAACGTGGAGGGAGTTGGTTCGGCACTAACTACTACCAACATGCCACGCATCAAAAAAAAAGACCAGAGTAGGCTGATCGCAGCCTTAAGTACTTCGTATTAGTAAATGGGGCGATAACTAGATATCTAACCTCCCAAGCAGGCAGAGAGCCTCACCCGCGTCCGCAACAACCAGCGCCGCTGCCGACAGCGACAACGCGACTGTGTGGCTGACCTGGAGTGAAGGATAGTATCACTTGAGGTCACCACGGCGCGGGAAATCAGCACACTGCAATCTATGACGGATGTGCTGCGCCAGGAGAGTGAACAGCTCCAAGCCTTTGTCGATGCTTCTTTAGGCGTCGAGGACACGGTACCCAGATTATACGGGCCAATAGAGGACAACAATCAGAGCTGCATGGAGATGTCCTAGGACATGGTCCCTTCCACCCACGTATCCGGTCTAGGTGTGAAGGACTACTATGCCTGCAGCTTACATACGCGCATCGTCTCCAAGACTCACGCAAACCAATTCCCTCCTCTCCCACCTCGCTCTGATTCTCCATCACCCTCTCTGTTCACCAAGCAAGTTGACAGAGTCTCGCTGCTAGATACCAGCCAGCTCCCAATACCCCCGGAAGGCGACCTGGGTCCTGGAACTGTAGCGTGCTGACGGAATCACATTCCAAACAGCGTGGGCAAAGTATAATGACGCAGACACGACCGTGTGGACGGTAGCTCTGGAGTTGGTCATGGGCTAGAACACGAAGAACCTCAGTATCTCCGAGCTGGATCTGCGTCTGCGAGGCGGATATCGCTGCGCGCGGTTCCTTTGGGAGGGCTGCCGGATGGACAACCAGGTTTGTTTCGCTGTTTTTGCTGAGGTGATTGAATGATCGATGCATTCAGAGTTCCCAAGCTCAATGGGAAGGGCCATAACACCCGAGCCGCAGAAGGGATGTCCGGGCTCTGGTTGTTCTCCGCAGCGGGCTGTCGTCCTGTGAACACGCGATGGAGGGTTGTCATCGGAAGCCTCATGGGGAGGAAAGATATTGCAGTCTATCCCAGAAGCGGGCGGGAAAAGTATAAAGAAAGGGCCATACAAGTAGCGAATAAAAAAGAAGCTCAGAAAGTGAGGTTGTTCACCTACAGACCAAGGGACTCATTCCCCTCCTATCGGCATTATCGTTGATACCCCCCTGGGTAGAACTTGTATACAATTCAGCACTCATTCTTCCTCAGATTCCTCTACTCCGACAGAAAAACAGAGATAATTTAAATGAACTTCCCGCGCAAAGCAGCACATACTATCAGATAATTATCTCTTCGAGTCCCCCATATAATGCTGTACTTACTGTACAATGACTTAACTACTTGTTAGCGGGCGTAGATATACTCAACCTTACCGCCCTCGGGGCCGCATCAGGGCTTCGCCCCGGTGATAATTCGATACGGCCGAGCTCCACGGGGTGCCCGGTAGCTGGTATTGGGGGACCGCAGATTCACCCCCGTCTTTGATAGAGATTGCGTCGCTTTGAATTTCAGGAGATGTGGGTGGAATGGCCACATCGACTCCGTGTATCAGTGTCATGGGCTTGGCACGAAACAGAAGAAATGTTAAATACAGATGCCGGGGGTGAGCAGACTAGATTTCTAAACCGAACAGTATCTGTCAACAAGCCTCTCAGATATATCGTGATCACAGTCGCGTTGAAGGACAGGAATTTTCTCATCCTCAGAGGGTCTAAGCCAACTAGTATGTAGGTCTCTGCCATACAGCCACCCAAATCGGCCACCGACCTATGCTGGTGTGGTATCGAGCCAAGGGTTCAGAACCTAACGTCAGGAGATTCCTGGTAAGGGTCGGCGACTATTGTACCACACCGGGGCGGAGTTCTTGTGTGATCTGCGGGAGGAATTGAGTATAGTATCCACCTGCGCTATTCGTCTCTGTGAAATAGAACTCAGCCATCAGGAGCAAAAGTTTTTACACTTCGGAATGAGAACCGTGCCAAGATATTAAAATGAGGGGCGAAATTCGCCAAGACATGAAACCATGATCCCGGACATGCAGTAGAGTTTGCTCTGTTGAGAGCATTGGGCGATTGGCGAGCACTAACAATGTCTACTATGTATGTTGACGACCCCTAATCAAGGAGTTAATGAGAACGACGTGAGAGAATTTAATTTGAACAGACTATTAGAATGTTTGCACAAGTAAGCAAGCGCTACGAGCAGCTCGACGCGGTAGAGAGCCACAGGACGGCATGGTGGCCGTCCAGATTGTCAACGATCCGTCCGTGACTTGACGAGCAATCGCCCCAATGCTCCCAGGATCCATCAACAGTACACATGAGGACCAGCTGACAGTCCTTCGCCCTGAATACACACCGGGCCGGCTACAAACACCCTCAGTGAGATCGAGTACCGGCCGACCCGGCCATGCTCGACCCTGCATCTTCGCCCACCAGTGATCAAAGCTTGCTGTCACGCGCCGGGAACCGCCGATGGGGAGAGCTCTTCCAGCGAATCACAGCAGTAGGTGTATCAACTCCTTGGCAAAGCCAGTATCCATGGGGTGGTTCCGTAGCTCCAGGTTGACTAGAAGCTGTCGGAGGCAGTGCAGGCATCGGCCGCGGAGATTTGAGGTCGTGTTCCCGACCATGCCACGGTCGGAGGTCTTGGAAGCATAGGAGGATTTTCACCAATCCCTTACATCTGCCGGCAAGATGAACGATTTTTGCTAGTGAAGTAAGTCTTGGAATTGAGCATGAAGTGAGGCCAAGAATCAGCTGTTGGTGCATTACCTCATGACTAGATCAACCCGGGGGTGGATGTTGCATGCGATCGACATGAATTACCCTGCGGTCGCTCGTGCCATGCTTCAGACCAGCAGCTTCCCCCGCACGAAGCCGATCAATTCCCGATCGAGCGATCGGGAGGAGAAACTTTGATCGCGGTGCCTGCAGTCGCCCCTGAAGCCATGATGTCTCAGTTGGGACGAACGCGGGGGGGGGGGGGAGGGGGGGGGGGGGGGGGGGGAAGGGGGATGGATGGATTAGGGCTAGCGTGCGTAGCGTGCCAAATCCACTGGCATCCGATCTCGCTTTGCGCTTTGCGAGGTCGAAACCGACCAAATAAGACTATTGGGATGGGCTGCTTGGCAGAAACTCAGAAACTCAGCTTCAGCAGAGACCAACCAGAGGCATCGGCGCCGGTCGCAGTGGCAGTCAAATTGCCCATTGCGGGCAAGAGGACGAGCGGGTGAAGCGTCAACCATGGAATCGGCCGCGAGTCTCGCCCAGGTCGACGACGTCAGAATATTACCATTAAGCCTCCTTGCTCCCTTCTCTCGCTCCCTCCACGTTGAGGGAGGCGAAAAAGCACCCCTAAACTCCCCTTAACCCTCTTCTCCTCTAATTCTTCCTTCTCCTTCCAATCCTTCTTTAATCCCTGCAGAACCTTTTTTTTTCTCGTGTTGGCTTCGTGTTCAGGAACATGGAGTGGTCGCATGAGCGGCGCGGTATAGACAAGAGAGAACCATAACCCTATCTTCTTCACACCTGACTCCGTCTTCTTCTTCTTCATCACCACCACGAAACCTCACCCCTCAGACAGCCGGGGCACCAGCATCCCACCACCATGCGCAAACCCTCCCGTCCTCTCGTCGATAGATGAAACACGCCCCGGACTGGAATGCAATGTCCGCCTTCGACCGCGCCACCCATAATGGAGGCAGCTTCAGCGCCGTGACGCCGGGCGACACGGTGCAAAAATACGTGATCAGCGCCTTCTCGGCGATCACCTGGTACAACGCGATCGAGCTGGTGATCTTATGCCTGACGACCTTCCACTCGTACCGGGGCTGCTACTTCTGGAGTTTATTCATCACCAGCTTCAGCCTGATCCCGCACGTGCTGGGGTACACGCTGTTCCTGTTCGCGCCGGAGGTGTCGCGCTACATCTCGGTGACCCTGATCGTGCTGACGTGGTACTGCATGGTGACGGGCCACTCGCTGGTGCTGTGGTCGCGGCTGCACCTGGTGCTGCAGCGGCCCAAGCTCCTGACCTGGATCCTAGGGGCGATCGTCCTCGACGCGGCCCTCTTCCACATCCCGACCACCGTGCTTCTGTACGGGGCGCTGGGCGGCGCCCCGCGCTGGCAGGCCGGCTACAACGCCATGGAGCGCATTCAGCTCGTCGCCTTCTGCGTCCAGGAGGCCCTCCTCTCCGGCATCTACGTCTACGAGACCATCAAGATGCTGCGGCTGCGGCCCGAGCGCCCCCGCCGCCTCATCCTCGCCCAGCTGCTCGTCATCAACATCGTCATCCTCGTCCTGGATCTCGCCGTCGTCGCCATCGAGTATGCCGGCTACTACGCCCTGCAGGTCATGTTCAAGCCCGTCGCGTACAGCATCAAGCTGAAGCTGGAGTATGCCATCTTGGGCCGGTTGGTGCAGATCGCCAAGGGCCCGAGTCTCAACGATGCCGATCCGTTGTCGAATACCAGTGCGACCAGTGCGTTTGTCACCACCCCGCAGGGCTGGGATGAGTGTGTCGCGGGCGCGGAGACGGCGACCACGGGCACGATGACCACCGTGGTCAGGCAGGTGGAGTCGGAGGGGTCCGGCTTGCAGGGGCGCAGTCCGGTTCGGTCGCGGAATAGTTTGGTTTCCGCTTGTTAGAGCTTTCTGAAATATAGAGGGGAATTGGGTTTACATTGTCTGTATATTATTCACGATGTATATCGTGGGGCTCTAGATCGCTGGGTTCATACAGAACAGGCAGTATTACAAAATTACTGATAGAGGTAATCTAACCTAGCAACGCTAGGCACTTTTTTATTTTTATTTTGTTTGTTTTTATGTCGAGGTGTTATGTTAAGTCGAAACATCCACTCGACACCTTATCCCCATACCCAGAGGTGAAACTAGTTCTCCCACCCCGCAATGCGATCCACCAGGTTCGAAAACGCGATCGGCGTCTCGCGCACATCCAACCGCGGCCCCGCCTGCTTGGCCCACGCGCACTCCTCGAGCAGAAACACCCCGTCGTCCCCGCGATCGAAGTCGTACATGCGCACGCTCGACCCCGTGGCGATCCCCAAGCGCAGATCCGCCAGCAGCCGCGTGCGCGCGCGCTGCCGCTTCCCGTCATCCCCGATGAGGTCGGTGTACCGGTCGACCAGTTCCGAGATCTCGTGCAGCGCGTGCTCCTTCACGTCGCGCCACTCGATCATCGCGGCTTCTTGTTCCTCGTCGCCGATCCCCGGGAGGCAGTAGAGGAGCAGGAACGGGAGGGGGAGGTGGCCCGGCAGGGCGCGCGTCATGACCAGCGTCAGCATCTCCGTGGGCAACATGGACACGGACCTGCAGTCGTGTTTGGTCTGAATCAGGGTGTAAGTTGGGGTGAGGGTGGGGTCGGTGATTTCCCAGGGTCGGCTGGGAGGCGGGGAGGGGGAGTTTAGGGTGGGAGAGGCGGAGGTGTAGGGGTCTGAGGGTGCCTCTTGGTTAGATGGGGACGAGGAGGAGGTCAGGGATGGGGCGTTGGAGTCCGTCTCGGTGCCATCGGGCGAGAAGATGGCGGTTCCCAGCTCGTGGACCACGATTGGAGCAGCACAGCTCATGGTGGAGGCGGTGGATTCTTCGCTATCAGAGGATCCGGTTGCTGCGCCGTGTGGGTGCACAGGGCCCTCGGGCTGAGTGCTGACATCGCTGCGCGATGTGTTTTCCTCGTGGCTTGCTGTCGAACGCAGGGCAGAGAGAACCTGACGTGGGATCTGCGTGCGTGGTCCGAGGTCCCAAGATGGGTCCAGGAGTGTATATGGCTGCAGTGGACGTCGTGAGGTCTTAGGGTTAGCAGCAGGGCGGGTCTGGGACCGTCTGATCGGCCCAACTCGGGTGCCCTCCCTTGCAGCCGCCAAGTACTGGCGTATGAACAAGGGCGGTGGATACGGAAGTGACCTGCGAGCAGCCCGGAAAGGAATGTCCGACCCACTGCTGCTGGCGTTGTTGGCCGAGTCGCCGCGCTGAGTGGTCGATGCCGGTGGAATGCTCATACCCAGCCTGCCGGCTGTGGGCTGGCTCAGTATGCCATTGCGTGCTCCGAAGAGATACAATGGTGGTGGTGGCGGCGGCGGCGGGACCGAGTAGGGAAGGAGGCCCGGAGGAGGTCGAAATGGGATGTCAGAGCCTGAGCTCATGCCTTCATCATCAATGTCATCATCCAACTCGGACAGATCGGACAGATCGGGGCTCTCTGGAGGTTCGGTCAGCGGGCTATTGACGGGGCTAAAAGCGAGGCTCCAGTCATCAAAACGTACCGCCAAGATCCTTCGCCACATCTCCGCGGTATCCTCTATCTTGCACACGGCTTGGGTCCGGGTTGTGATAGCCAGGAAGTCTTTGATCACCGGAATGCTCCAGAACGCGCTTGCGGCCATTGGCGGAGGCGGGATCCTGAAAGTCGGCATTGGATCGCCTGGCTCATAGGTAGGGATTGTCGACATTTTGCGGTCGTGGGTAGTCAGATCGTGATTAAACAAACCAGTCGCTTTATCCGCGATCTAATGGACTCCGTGCGAGTTGAAGTTACAACAACAGGAGACATTGAAAAGGATGCATGGGAGTATTTATAATGGGGATTGGGTAGTAGGGAAAGCTTTTGAAAGAGATCCTAGAGAAGGGAATGAAGCTCTCCGGCAACTCAGCTTCTTCCTGGTTGGGTAACCAGGACATTCACCTTAAAAAATTGACAATACATACATATTGGAGATGAAAATATTCTCTCAACAAATGTAGTTCGCCGACCTAGCATAACGGCAAGTTATGAAGGACTTCATTACTGCTTCTGCAGAGCCGCAAACAACACTCATCGCCTCATATAAATCTTCTGATCATGATGGAGCCGGAAAATTCCTGAAATAATTTCTGTTGTAAGAAAAAGCACAACAATGCTTCACTCCGTGTTCCAAAACTCCCTTCTGAGCGTGCTCGTCGTATATCCACACCTCGGGATCGGACTGACCATGGCAGCGTCAGCGGTGGTTATGATTAGCTCCGTCATAGGATTCTCACATTTTCTTATGATGGATGCCCATCGACGAGATTCTGAGGCGGGGGATACTCTGATACTCATGTAGTTTTGAAAGAGCGCCTTGGACAAAGAGGCAACTAGGCAGGTAGGTATATAATGAGAAGACCGATCAATCACACGTTGACACTGGCCTACCATGACTGAGCGAAGGTTGCGAGGTAATTGTCTAGCAATAAGAAGATATGCAATAGGACCACTCAGGAAAGACAAGCATTCCCCAGTAAAGACCTACCTGAGATTCACCGTAAGCTCGAAGAAGCTGTGAGAAGCATCAATCGGTGGATCCTGATCCATGAGAGAAAGTCAACTTCAGGAAAGAGAGACCAACGGCCAGCCACAGTACTGGGGCAATGAGAAAAAGCAAGCTACATGCTCCCATCACCCACTGACAATGCCCGACGAACCAACACATCCCCAGATTGGGGGCCAAAGGCTATGCGGGATGACTCCAGCCTCCAGTCCCAGAAACTGGGCTGAGATAAGCTGTCCTCTAGGTTAGCAAAGCAGTTTGCAGTAGTCTCTGCGTGGCGATGGTGTTGGATATGAATTTCATCGCAGAGTCTGTTTGCACTGCGATAGGAACCGATCCGGGCCACCGGCAAGCATAAATCTATCTATGCAAGTTGCCAATTGGCACACCGGCTTGGTGGCTCAATTAGTGTTCTTGTTCACTATTACGCAGCTCTTCTATTTATTCACTCTACGACAGAGCTGGACTATCCTCTCCGGTGCCAACCTGGTCATTGGAGTCTTGTACTCTAGGCAACTATACTGGTCGCAAGACAGAATAGCTGAGCTGCTTATATCGGTCGATGTTCGGAGGGATTCTCCGCAGCCAACAATCTTCCCAGCCAGTGAACGGGTGGGAATAAGGTCTGTAGCTATTGCAAGGATCGACCAGTAGGACAAACCAGGGTCGAGGCAGAAGGGATAAGCGCTAGCGGGGTGAATGGGGGCGAGGGCTCGAAAGCAAACGAGGCGCGGCAACAGCCGGGAACCAGGGTCTTGTTTCTTGTTACTGAGAAGCGTTTGATGCAGCAAAGGCTTATGCAAGTCCATCACTAGGGCTTGGATAAAATGTCTACATCTAACGTTGGCTAATTGCTCAAAATCTGTAGTCAATTCAATTGAACCCCTTTTGTACGGTACTTCCAGTCCATTGTTTGGGCAATTGTAGCTTCAGTATGTAGATATATAGATGAAGCAGTTTTTGTCGCGGTCAAAGAACAAGAATACTCAAAGACAATGCTAAAGTACTCCGTAGTGCGTAGTGTTAACGCTCTCTGCAGGATGATCAGAAATCTACCTACTCCCTAGGCAGCCCTGTTCTTCATTGAGTGTGGAGAATCAGGGGCGGACGCTAAGAATAGCCAGCCACTGACAAGGAGTGGACGGCCGATCGGATCATCGGCGGGCTCAGCCTCACATCGGGATTCGTTGAAGCTGCTGTGCTGTTCAGTTGAAACTTGAAAAGCACTCCCAGCCACCCAACACAACAATCGTCCTGTCAGACCCTTTGACTGGCGGGGCTTGTCTCACATCATTGCCCACCTTACACTGATGGGATTTATGAAGGCGTTATAAAGCGCACTGTACACCCACCACATCCACCGCTCTATCAGAATACAACTCCACCAACACGACCAAACAGACACTTACACTTCAAATCCACCTAATCTTCACATCCACCTTTACTCCTTACTACAACACCACCACCACCACCACCACCACCACCACCAAAACAAAACCCTCAAAATGCAACTCCCCGCCCTCCTCACCACCCTCCTAATCACAATTGCAACCACCACCACCGCCATCCCCACAATCCCCAAAAGAGAAACCCTGCAACCCCTCCAAATCACCACCCTCACCGCCCGCACCCTCTCCGACCTCGACTTCGGCCTCTTGAACCTGACCCTCTCCGACCCCAACACCGACGCCCCCCCAACCATCTGCAACGTAAACTGGTGCGTTCCTTCCCCCTCTTCCCCTTCTTCCCCCTTACTCCCCTTTCCCGGCTAACCTTCTGTCTCAAAGGCACCCCACACAACCCGTCCCCGTCTCCACGACCGTGAAATGCTACAACCCGGCCTACGAGGTCAGCTTCCCCGACGGATTGGGCAGCCACATCGACCGGTTCACGTTGCGCGTGCAGACGAGCAACTCCAGTCTGGTGGAGCAAGGGGAGGTGCGGTTGGATGCGTACACTGATGCGTCGCAGTGGGTGTGCCGGAATCGCACGGCGGAGTATATCAAGATGCAGTGTGCTTATTCGGGGGTGTTGGAGGTTGGGCTCTAGTCTCTTTTCCCGGTAGGGGGTATAGGGAATAGGGCTACGGAGTGATGATCAGGGTTATGAGTTATGAGGTATTGAACTTTTCGGAAAGGGCATCCCATTCATTAGATTGTACTAGGTACTAGATTTCGGGATAGCATTCGCCAACTAGTTTGAAAAATTGAGCATTAAGATAGAGGAAGTGATCGTCGAACTTGGAGCTTGGGTGGGGCACCTAAACCCCCTCCGACTTCTTCTTCGGCCACTGCCACGTCCAGTTGCGGATATAATCCGGATCCAACCCATCGTCGAACGCCTTCTGCTTGGCGATCAGCTGCATGTTCAGCAGCTTCTCGCGCACGCCGGCGGCGGTGTTCCCCAGCGACTGGGCGTGGTCGATGGCGTCGATGGCCAGGCTGTAGCGGTCGGTGTTGTTGCGCACGGCTAGCTCGAAGGGGGTGTCGATGTTGCCCTTCTCGCGGTAGCCGCGGACGCGGATGTTGTGCTGGCCGGGCCGCTTGTAGGTCAGGCGGTGGATGAGCCAGGGGTAGGAGTGGAAGTTGAAGATGATGGGCTTGTCGTCGGTGAAGATGGACTTCCACATGCGGTCGGACATGCCGTGCGGGTGGTGGATCTTGGAGATCAGCCGGAAGAGGTCGACCACGTTGACGAAGCGCACCCGGAGCTGCGGGACGTGCTCGCGCAGCAGCGCGGTGGCCGCCAGCGCCTCGTGCGTGGGCACGTCGCCGCAGCACGCCATCACCACGTCCGGCTCGTGGCCCTGGTCGTTGCTCGCCCAGTTCCAGATCCCCAGCCCCTTGGTGCAGTGCGCGATCGCCTCGTCCATGTCCAGGAACTGGATGTGGTCCTGCTTGTCCGCCACGATCACGTTCACGTAGTTGGCGCTGCGCAGGCAGTGGTCCGTCACGGACAGCAGCGTGTTGCCGTCGGGCGGCAGGTAGATGCGCACCACCTCGGGGCTCTTGTTGGCGACGACGTCCAAAAACCCGGGGTCCTGGTGCGTGAACCCGTTGTGGTCCTGGCGCCACACCGTCGCCGTCAGCAGGATGTTCAGCGACGCCACCTTCGCCCGCCATTCCACCTCCAGGCACTTCTCGATCCACTTGCAGTGCTGGTTGACCATCGAGTCGATGATGTGGATGAACGGCTCGTAGCTGTTCAGCAGCCCGTGGCGCCCGGACAGCACGTACCCCTCCAGCCACCCCTCGCAGGTATGCTCGCTGAGCATCTCCATCACCCGGCCCTGCATCGCCAGGTTGCCGCCGTCGTTGTCCTCCTCGAAGTAATCCGCCAGCCACACCTTCTTGCCCGCCTTGTAGATCTCGGACAGCTTGTTGGACTCGGTCTCGTCCGGCCCGAACACGCGGAAGTTGGTCAGGTTGCGGCCGACGACGTCGCGCAGGAACTTGGACATGTTGATCATGCTGCCGCGCACCGAGACGCCCGGCTCGATCTCATTCAGCGCGTACTGGCGGAAGTCCGGCAGGTCGAGCGGGCGCCGCAGCAGGCCGCCGTTGCCGACGGGGTTGGCGCTCATGCGGGCGTTGCCCGTCGGGGCCAGCGCCTTCAGCTCGGGGATGAGCCTGCCCCCCTCGTCGAAGAGCTTGTCCGGGCCGTAGCTCTTCATCCAGTCCTCCAGCACCTGGAGGTGGGCGGGGTTGGTCAGCACGTCGGTGATGGGGATCTGGTGGGCGCGCCAGAAGCCCTCGAGGAGCTTGCCGTCGACCTCGCGGGGCGCGGTCCAGCCCTTGGGGGTGCGCAGGACGATCAGCGGCCACCGCGGCCGGAAGGGCTTCCCGGACTCGCGCGCCTGCTGCTGGAACTTGCGGATCTCCAGCACGCAGTGCTCCAGCGTGGCGGCCATGGCCTGGTGCATGCTCTCGCGGTCGCTGCCCTCGACGAAGTAGGGGGTCCAGCCGTAGCCGTAGAAGAGGGCGGACAGCTCCTCGTGGCTGATGCGCGCCAGCAGCGTCGGGTTGTTGATCTTGTAGCCGTTCAGGTGCAGCACCGGCAGCACCGCGCCGTCGGTGATCGGGTTCAGGAACTTGGTGCTGTGCCAGCTGGTCGCCAGCGGGCCCGTCTCGGCCTCGCCGTCGCCCACCATGGTCAGCGTGATCAGGTTGGGGTGGTCGAAGACGGTGCCGAAGGCGTGCGAGATCGAGTACCCCAGCTCCCCGCCCTCGTGCAGACTGCCCGGCGTCTCCGGCGTGGCGTGGCTGCCGATGCCCCCGGGGAAGGAGAATTGCTTGAAGAACTTCTGCATCCCCACCACGTCCTCGGACTTGTCCGGGTAGACCTCGGAGTAGACGCCCTCCAGATACGACTGCGAGAGGATCCCGGGGGCGCCGTGGCCCGGGCCCGAGATGAACAGCACATCCAGGTCGTATTTCTTGATCAGGCGGTTCATGTGAATCCAGGTGAAAGATTGGCCGGCATCGGACCCCCAGTGGCCGAGAAGACGGGCCTTCAGGTGTTCTTTCTTCAGGGGTTCCTGCAGCAGAACGTTGTCCCGGAGATAGAGCATGCCCAGGCACAAATACAAGCTGGCGCGGAAATAGGCATCGGTCTTGCGGATCTCCTCAGCATCGAGGGGTTCGCCCTTGATGGTGGAGCGGGCGGCACCGTAGGCCGATATGCTCAGCTCGTCGGAGGGCATTGTGAAATGGAGTGAGTGATTGCAGAATGGGGGATTTAGGTGATGGAGGGGAGATACTCCTTGTGTGTGATAGCTGTGTTCCCCTCTTCCATCTTTATAAGGGAGTGAGTGGTAAGGTATGGTCTGACAGTGAAAGCACTGATGCATCATCGACCGAATCTGGCCGGAAGTCCATGACGTCGTCAGGGCTGGCCACGTTCGGCGCTATTCCCCTTTGGGGCACCTGGGGGGGGTTTCCCCTTCGGCCGCATCGGTCGGGATCATGGATTCTGGCAGGTTTCTGTCCTTCGGTTACGAGACGGTTTGACTCGTGACACCCTATCAGAGGCTGCATTCTATAGTGTTTACACGGTCGGGGGAATAGATGATGACCGGGGGGTCCTCGTATGGGCAGGGTTGACGTGGAGCCATCTCGCTGCATCACCCCATGCGGTTGAGATCCCGCCTAGTGCGGAGCTCCTGCAAGATATACAACAATTACTCTCTTTCTTCTTTCCAGGTGAGCCCACCCGACATCAGCCCTGGAATATCGGAAGAGAACGGGCAAATAGCAATTGAGACTCATAATAAGAGCGCCACGGCGGTTGACCCATCGTATCTCTCTCTCTCTCTCTTCATGCTACCTGATCAACATTTCCAGACACAATGCGACCGTAAGCTTCGGAGTGACAGGGTGATCGTCTCTATAGTCGGCCCGCTTATGGCCAGGGTTGGAGCAGCACATGGCCCAAAACAGTTCCATTTCCCCTCATCTGGTACTTTTGCCAGCTTGGAGGGCGCATCTGGCCTCTCGCTTATCTCTGTGCCATGGATCTCCAATGCCGTGCTGTTATTGCAGGGAAAATTTGGAAAGTGCATAAGTACAATGCAGAGAGGTCTAATGCACGCCGCAACGGTTCACCACATCACAGGGATTGGGGAAAGGGGAGAGGGGGGCCGCGGTCCGCCATGACGACAACACCTTCAGCAGTGCAACAGGAAATGTGATTATTGATTTATGATCCCTCGCTCAGAAGGTGGGGTAATTATTCTAATTTATGACATTTATGAGGGGAAATACCGTGGAACAAGGCAGCTGGAATTGCATTGCCAGGTGTGTCGAGCCGAGCAATTCCGGGCGCATCCGGAGGCCGGGCGGACTTCCTGGCCGTCCGCTATTAATCTGATCGGATCTAGCGTTTATCTCCCTCCGGTAACCCTCCCAAGGTAAGAGAACAACAACAACACCCTCGACTTGGAATCAAATTTTTTTATCCGGGGTTCGAATACTTATACCTCCTTGCTCACAATCGGTGGCTTTTATGCAGTCCTCCAAGCAGCAGTCCTCAAACTATCACTCGGTCACAGCTGGCTTAAGCACAAAGCATGATGTAGAGGAGTCTCCGTACAGACCAGGAGACTATGGACTCTTGTCCGCAATTATGCACGCACGCATGATGCTTTATACTCTCGCTTATGGTGGCTTCTTGTCATAGGCCAGCTGTGCTGACCAAAATTGAAGGGAGCTCAAGATGGGCGCGGCTTCCTGTCGTCAGCAGCGTTCTCGGGTACAAAGAATGGGGCGTTCATGCACATTGACACAACAGAGTTCTAACGGACAGCAAAAGAAAGGGAACAAGGAAACAGGAAAAGGGAAAGGAGAGATAGAACGAAAAATCATGAATATAGTCACTTGGATTGTAAGGCAAAGTACACTAACGGCAAGACAGCGGTGTGAACAAGAAAAGCGCCTGGACCAGAGGACTTACCAGAATGCCGCCAGCTTGAGGACGGCATGCACCTCCCTCGACAGCTGCTGCACAATCTTCCCCACCCGCGCATGATCGTCCGCCAGGCAGAGGAAGGGGTCATCGCCCTGGTCCGGGTGGACGCGCAGTGGCAGCACCGTGCGGTCCTGGATCGGGCGGCCTTGCGGCCCACTCCGATCCCACGTATAGATGCCGACCCTGGAGCCCCTGGCGAGGAAGAACGCCCGACACGTGCGGCGCGCCTCGTCCGTCATCCCCAGCTGGGTGACGATTTCGCGGCACTCGTCCAGCGACGGGTCCGGGTGCTCCTTGTCGCCCCAGGTGCAGAAGACTCGGATGAAGGGGTATCGGACGAGTTCCTTCACCGGCTCCTCCTCCTCCCTCCCTTCCTGTTTTATGCGTGGCTCCTCCTCCTTGTGGGTGGGGGTGGTGCTGCTCCGAATGAGACGATCCAGAGCTCTAGCGCGCTCCGGGAAGGCCTCACGCACCAGCTTCGAAGAGTTCCCGGGGATCAGATCGATCACCACGAGTGCACAGTCCGTCAGCGGCCAGAGGGGCCTCCCGACGCACTCCGAGAGGCGGAGGTACCGGACGACGCCGGTCAAGGGGTACCGCGCGTTGTAGATCTCCGCCGCCACCACGTGCGCGGGCAGGGTGTCATCGAGGTTGTCGGGGAGGATCTCTCCGTCGCCGGCGAGGCCGAACGTGTCGCTGAGCAGCCGCCCCCAGAGGTCCAGGGAATGCCCGGGCCGGGGTATCCACCACTCCTTCTGCTGGTTTGCCTTGGCCTTGAGGATTTGCTCCCGGAGGGGTTCGTCGTCCCAATAGTTCCCGGACTTGGACTCCGCGACGCATTCGCAGCGGTTGGGGACCGTGCCTACTTCGGTATATGGGGATGCGGACGGGACAGCCTTGGTGGACGACATTGTGGGTGTCATTCTCTATACTGGGTGTCGGAATATAGATAAGTGGCTGATCGGGATGGTGCGTGTAGCAATGGAGTGCTCGTCGAGACCGGAGACGGGGATGAATGTGGTTCTATTTATATCCATTCCATGGGCACAACTGATGCTAAACACCTTGGACCTGAAGGGTGTCGAGAAGGGAATCCCTTGGAGCTCCTCGGTTGAAAAGTCGAGAGAAGATCAAAGCAAGGCGATCATAATCGTTGCGATGGTCGTGAAAGACGTGTCGGGAATTATCTTCGATGCTTTGTAGTAGCACCGACTGTGTTGCAAGCATTCGTACAGGGGTCAGGTCGTCTCCATGGTCGCGACTTCGACACGAATGGTTAGTTTGACCAGCTGGAACGATGATATCTCAATCTGCCCTTGAAGCACGTGTCTTGCGGGCATGATGAGGTAGAACGGTGGTTGCTTGTCAACTCAGATCCCGGAGGCTTGTTCAGCACGAGCCGGAAGAGAGGTCTATCTTGCTGATGACTTTTCGCGTAGAGATGTATCTTGCCGTCTTCTCTCCGGGCGATTGTTGCAGAGATGAGACAATGAATCGAGAAGGAAAATCTCTGCATTGGGGAAAGAAGCCACCGGAGATAGCGTGTGCTGCGTTATCACAGCAATACCACAGTACAATGCGATGGCTCTATGACAAAGCCATTATTTCAAAGCACTCGATTGCTGGACTTCGCTTCTTTGTTCTTCCATCGCGCGTCAGTTGAAGGAACCTCAATGCAGCACACACGGGGATCTTCACGGAGGGGCTGGCTGGAAGACCTCACTCTCCTACTATAGAGATGCGGTCACATGACTCAAACTGAAGAAGATCGGGGGTGCATCGATATCACATGAGTATGTAACCATGATGCAGAATGACTTTAGAGGGTCCGATTGTATACTTGAGGCTGAATCGACACACCACGTTCGAAAGACGACTGATATCGAAAGAAGTCCTTCTGCAGCAGTGAAATCTTACAGTCAAAGTCACAGCACGTGGATGGGTCTGGGAAAGAGTGAAATGACCCAAAAGGCGAGCAGCGTGTGGGCAGTGCACCACCAAACATACTCACAGCAACAACAATGATATTAACATCGATAGGCCCACTATACAGTACATACATCATCAGCAGTCATACGACTACCCCTACTTCGTGAACTTTTTTTTTCAAGCCCGAAAGCCAGAATACGCCTTTCCGTTGCCCTTGCCCTTCCCCTTCGCCTTCACGGCAGAAGGCTTCAGCAACGTAACCTCGTCTCCGACCGACCCATCATCCCCGCGGATAAACTGCCACTTGACCTCCGTCTCGCTCTTGACCGTCAGCTTGCTGAACCCGTAGTGCACGGTATCCAACACGGCCGTGATGTTCGTCAGCCCCTGGCCCTCGCTGAACTCACTGTGGCTCTCGATGTTGCCCGCCATACCATTGATGATGTGGGTGATCGACTTGCCGTTGTTGGCGATGTAGGTGTTGTTGTTGACGACGCTGGCGGTGTCGATGGTCTGGTTGGCGCCGAGGGGGTACAGGCGTTCGTACCAGTGGATGTGTCTGTTGTGCTGGGTTAGATTGTCTGTAACCGAGGAAAGGCGGGGCTTTGCGCCCGGCAAAAGGGGCCAGACTCACCCTGAGAAGTAAGCATCCACGCCATACTTCAGCAACAGGCCCTCGAAGGCCTCGCGCACGTGGAGCTGGTACGACGAGTACGCCGAGCTGTACATGGGGCGGTGGCTCATGACGAACACCCAGGGGGTCTTGCTGCGGTCGACCTTGGCCAGGTCCTGCTGCAGCCACTTGTACTGCGCGTAGTTCTTGGTGTCCTTGTAGCTGCCGTCCACCGCGCCGAAGGGCCCGCTGTCAGTGATGAAGGTCTCCTCCGCTGTGGGGTGCGTCTCGTTGCCCTTGATGTCCTCCGCGAAGGGCCACTCGGGGCTATTGGCGAAGTCGGTCTCGCCGTCGATCGAGACAAAGTGCGCCAGGCCGTAGTCGAACGAGTACCAGAAGTTGCCCACGCCGCCGGTCTCCTCGCCGGGCATGCGGAAGCGATGTTGGTATGCAGTGAAGTTTCTTGGATTGCATCAGCTCGTCAGTACCGATCACAGTTGGGGGAGCGGGGGAAGTGCTCACCGTTGAGAAGGGGGGCAGCTGTAGTAGTTCAACTTATCCTCGGCGGCAGTGCCATTGGCGATGTCGTCGTTCAGATAGGCCGTGAGGATGTTGCCTGGCCCATCGAATTCCGCGCATGCGGCTTCGTGATTACCGGGCATGACCATGTATGGGATCTTGACCGTCACGTTGCTGAGCCACTGCTGCCACAGGTCCCAGTTGGACTCGTAGATGACGCTGACATCGCCACCTTGGGGACCTCCCTGGTTGGGGATCTCCCCCGCGGGGAGCGGCTTCTTGTACTCGTCCGGCAGCGGCAGGTTTCCGGGCAGCTCCGTGCTGGTGCCATTGTAGCAGACGTCCCAGGAGGACTCGCACGCCAAGGTGCCTTCGTACCAGTCGTCCGCGTAGCTGATGTCACCGCCGTGCCAGGCGAAGGCCGTCCCCTCGTTGGCCGCCTTGATCAGCTGCTTCTGCGTGCCGTGCGCATTGGTGTAGCCCATGTCATTCAGCACGGCGACGCTGAAGGAGCCCTTGTCACCGGCCTCGCGCGCGGTCTTGAAGCTCAGCACTTCCGACTTGGTCGTGCCGTTGGCGGCCGGGATCTGGTAGTAGTAGGTCGTCCCGGGTTCGAGGTTTTCCAGGCTGACTTCGTGGAAGTACTCGCTGCACTGGGTGGTGATCTTGATCTCGGAGCAGGACGGCGTGCGGGCATAGCTGGTCCGATGTTAGGGGATTTGCTTTCTCTCGGGTGAGTGCACAGGATAAGACTTCAATGCTTACGTGTGGGTATAACCGCGGGCCACCTTGTTGAGCTGGTGAGGACTCTTGCCCCAGATCACGGATGGGGTCTGTCCTAGCCCGAAGGGGGTCTGGTAGTGGATGTGCATGCCCTTGGGAATGTACGACAAGGAGATGACGTTCACATTGTTGCGAGGGTTGGCGCTGGCGGGCCGGACGGCTGGGGGCTCAATCAGACGCGGAAAGCCCTTTCCATTGCCATTGACAGTCGGGTCCACCCAGTCTCCCACGGGAACGGCCGGTCCAGTGTATGGATAGCGTTCATCGGCGACAGGACGTGCGTGAGCAAGCGTGGCGGAGAGGGCCACCAGCAAGGCGGATGCAGCAGCGGTCTTCATGGTCGCGTGCCTTCAGCTCCGTACAAGAATGTTGACGGGGAATGGAATATTCAATTGACGTGCATCTGCTCAGGCATTCGAGAGCGGCATGACCACGGTCTTTTATAACTTTCTCGCTCGGCATGGCTATCTCATCGGTTGTATGCAGTAGATAAGACGGCAAAGCAAGGCACGAGACCACACGTGTAGGTCCCCAGAACAGCAATTGGCCAAGCCCTTCGGTTAGAGCAGGCGATTGAAGCTGCAGCAGACTGGCCATAGAGACGTTAGTGTAATCAAAAGCTGATAAAAAGAAGATGCTGGTTGGTGATAAACCCGGCAGTGGGGAACAGTCCATCAAGCATTGCAGGTACGGAGGAAAAGGCGGAGATTCCCGACAGTGACCATGTGCCTGCATTGTTCCCCTTTGATTGGTCAACAGCTGCCAGGCACGGGCCCGTGGCCTGAGGCCAGCAAGAGCATGACGCCGCATGCTGATTGGACACATTTGAAAAGCACGTGTATGCTCCACCCATCATTGATCCAATCATATCGGCTTGAAGGTTGAAGCTGAAGCTGTTGATTAACAGGGGCTGCTGCCTAAGGCTGCAACTGGTGAGATAAATCACGCTCCCGTGGTAAAATCGCTCGAAGTCCTAAGTTAGTTTATACAGCAATCCCAAATTTCTCCTCTGTTTAGAGGATATTAGAGGCTAACCGGGATTCAAACTGCAGTAGTGAGATGCCGCGACCACCCATCCGAGAGCCGTAGCGCCAGTACTTTAGAGTCATTGACGAGGCGCGCGAGGTCGCCAGTTATACTGCGAAACATTTCTTCTTTGACCCCGGCGATGGAAGTGACATCGTCATTGAGTATATCTACAGTGTTCGGAGTGACTGGGACAAGTTCTGTGCAGCCTTCATCTCCACGGCTGTGGCCCGTAAGTATTGAGGCTACAGCGACCATGAGCTGAATGAACACAATACCGAGGACCACCGTGGCTGTCGTTTGGTACTGTGACTACAGTCGAAGCTTGAGGCAGGCAAGGTCCCAGGTTTTAAGCTAGAGTGACTGATATACAGCGTAGATAAATGAAATGATGAAGAACGTTGTCGGTGGAAGAAGGCCCCGATGGATGCTCACTTAGGGTTATTTGGGGAAATCTAAGAAAGTAAAAGTTGGGGGCTTCAGGGAATGGCAAATATCGTCAAGATCTGTTTTTGGATCGTAGCTAGTTCTGTTATCTGATTGCCCTGTGAGCGTACTCCCAGGCCTCCTGTTCCTCCACACTAGGCTCACCGTTCTTCGACAGCCCGCAACCAAACAGCATCCCATCATCCAGCGGGGGACTTTCACTCCCACGCATCGCCTCCCATGGCGGGGAGGCCTGCATGCGCGCCTGAATCCACTCCTCCTCCGAGAACGACGGCTCATCCCACTCCAATCTGATTCCCAGCGGTTGGAGATCCTCCCGGAGTCGGACTAGACGATCCCATGGATACTCCAAAACCTCGTCGAGACGATGCGGCTCCGGTCTGTACCTAACGCAGATCGTTCGGAGCGCGGCCTGTTTCGCCCATGCCGCGCGGGCCAACTCCAGGATCCAGCGGGCCTCGACCTCCCCGAACGTGTCACAGGAATCCACACCGTGGACACTCAGGCCATAGTCCAGATTGAGGGTCGTGAGACGGGGCGCGCAGAGAAGAGCGTCCGTGTGGGCGGGTAGAAAGATGAATGGCGGGTCTCTTTCGTCCTCCTGCTGCCAACTACCATATCTTCGGATCTGCCACCAGGGCAGCGTCAGGCGCTCCAGGGCGATGAATCCCCTGGTCTGGAAAAGCTTGCCTGAATGCAAGGAATCAATGAATGTAATATCGATGGTTTGCAAAGTGTCCTTGTGGGCAAAGAGCCATGTGCTAAGCATCGAGAGATCAACCTGGCATTCCGGACTGCTATCCCACAAGATCGAGGCGTGGAAATGGATCAAGGCCTTAGGCCAGAGAATCAGCTCTTGGAATGCCGCGGACTTAACATCGTAGTCCTGAATGTGAAGGCTGGAGAACTGAGCAGTGCCCTTCGTGCTATCTGGTTGGCAGGAGGGCCTCTTCGCCTGTCTTTCTGCCCTCGCAGTGCGCCCCGGGGTCCGAAAATCAATTCCACTAAGCTCCAGTTGGCGCAGGTTGGGCATCTGCACAATTTCGAGTATGTCCCGGACGGTCAAGCCTTCCCCCATACGGTTTAGAGACAAAGTCTCCAGTGCTGGCATGCTCCGAGATGCCCGGTGAACCAGGCCCCACGTTTGGTCCGGGTAACGCTCCCAGCCCCCACGAAAGGTCAAGGCTCTGACATTGGTGAGACAGGTGATAATATCGCACGTAATATACAGGTTGCGTCTGTGGATATCGATGGAATCGTCCATCTGAATCACAAGTCCTCTGACAATTTCACAGTATAGTGGCCGCTTTTGTAGCACGGCGAACAGAGCTTCTAGGGCCCTGCCGGCCGCCACCCTGACCAACACGTCACGATATAACAGAGGAAGTACAATCTGCGTGAGGCGACGACAGATGAACGCAAACTTCCGCAGGGTCTTCCGGGTCTCGTGGTAGCTGGAGGCCACGTTTTCAAAGATTAAAGTTAGAATCTCTGTTGGAAGTCGTAGGATCGGTGGGACATCCATAACGAGCGGAGTTAGTTGACTTTCAACACGCCCTGAAAATGGTAGTTCGGATTGCTGATTGATGGGGACTGGCTCTATTGAAATGTAGCACAACTTGACTTATCTACACGACGAAACCATGTGCCATGTTTTAAACGCATGTTAGTGAAGCCTGGCGTAGGCAGCGACAAGAGATACCTAGACACCACGTGACTGCCATAGCCCCTTGCATGGACATCGCACCAAGGGGGCCCTGTTCGACGAAACGGCTTTGCTCTGACGGTGGGCAGGGATTAATTTTAGAGCCGGCGCCAGCAAATATCAATCTCAATTCTCCTTCGATAGCAGAAGCCATGGAAGCACTATAGGTATCCTTTATGGGCACGACATCTGAATAGTTATACTCTGCTATTAACAGTGTGGCAGAGTCGATCGCAGAGCGGCGGGGTGGCTTTGTAGAGAATTTCATTGCCGATATGTCTTCTGGGAGTTTGTTCGTCTGCTACCACAAGCTTGGTAGTATGGAACAGTACCTGAATAGAGGGTTAGGAAACAATCTTAAAAAGAGTCTGTGGTAGGCAGAGAATTGGCAAAGGCCTTGTTTAGCTGGTGGGCCGATATGATAGAAACGCAGGCTACTGTCATACTGGGCCGACCTCCTATTGATCTCTCTCTTGATCTTGATTTCGAGTTTCCGAAGCAGCGAATGAGGCTCAAAAACAGGGTTCAAGACCTAACACAGGCAGCCTTTGCGAACCAACTTCTTGGCGGTCTGCAGAACGACGCGTTTGATATCGCCGTCTGCTGCAATAGGAATTTGTTTAAAGTCGAGGGGTCCGGTGAATTCAGCTCACCTAGGAGTAAATCATATTTTGACGATGGCTAAGCACCACCGCTGACCATGGATCCCGTCGTGTACGGCAGTATGGCGTTTACTGACATGCTGCCCATTCCCGCCGAGGTAAGCGTGACGACAATCCAAAAGCCATGACGCAAGAGACCGACGAGTTCACAAGCGATGACTTGACTGTTTGTCTGGGCTCTTTGGCTAAGACCAACCCAGAGGGAGATTATGAGTCCATCTGTGGTAGCCCCATCGACCAATATAACCCCGGCAGTTTCACCGAAATTCAGGGCGAGTATAGACGATAAGAGCTGATGCACACTGTGTCGGTATTTCGGCGGCAGCAGTGTTTTGGGTACACATTCCTCTTTCTTACTTTCGCCGTCTACCTTGCAACACCATTACAACACACCACCAACCACCTATACCTTGATTATCGATATTCAAGACCATATGTTGACCTCCTATAACATGGATACCTACCTATGAACAAATGCTTCGATCCGGGGAACAGTCCTGAGACTCACGTGAACGCGGTGAAAATTGCCGGCAAGTTTTCCAAACGGCTCTTGACGTTTTCGTGGTTCTTGAGACTTCGATCCCTATCATTCTTGGATGCGGTGTCGATCCCTGGAGTAAACATACCTTATCTCTTCCCGAGGGAGTGCGATATTAAAAGTTCGGGTTGGAGCTGCTGCAGGTGCTGCTGGAAGAGGCCAGGCGTTGAGAGCATCTGCAGCCCTTTACCACCTGGGAATCCATTCACTTTGCACGGCCATATGCGGTAGAGCAAGCCAAGGATATTGAGGTGACCAGGATGATCCTCCCAACTGGAGTCAACGTTGGCTTCCTCTATTCTGATGATTCACGATTGTGGTCCGCCAACCTTGGCATTACTGTCACCAACCGTACTTGTATCGGCTCCTTCGTGAGACGGGTGCTGATCCAAATATCGACAATAACGAAAAATGGGGGACTCTCTCCTCTGCAGTAGGGAATGGTTACATGCAGGCCGGTCGACATCCATTTTCGCCACAAGCAACAGGTCGGCGGTAGGAGATAATTCAGCTGCTGTTTCGGTAGAGCGCAGACCCAGCGCGGGCCGGGGGGCGGGGGGGAGTTTAGGCGCTGCATGGCGCACTGCAAGACGCTGATAATAAGTTGGCAGACTTTCTAGCCGACAAGGGGGCGATTGTTAGTGTTGCCGAACTAAGCAGTGCGGATCAAGCGCTCTTAGATCACGCAGTACAGGAGCGTGCGTGGGATACAGTGATGGCACTTACTCCAGTGAATTGGTCTATGGAAGGATATGCTGGTCCAGGTCTGGTGAAAGACGCTCACAATCGGACTTTCCCGTACGTTTCACCATCCAGCAGACCACCTGCAACGAGACCCAGGATTTGCAGGAGACCCACTGCGCATGGAGGACTATATCGGCCACTCAAACAAAAGAAGAGTGCGATGCGACTAGCGTGATGCGTCTGTACGCCCCAATCTATTACTTATACAAGCGAGTCATGGCATTCACCACTATTGAGATTAGTCCGATGTTCCTCGCCTCTATGGAGGACTCGGGGAAGAAAGTATATGCTACTGAGAAGGTCTGCACAGAGATGCATTGGTGTACATAGTCTAGCCTCTACATCGCACATATAATATAATTTTCTACAGGATCAATGAAAATGGTTCGTGTCATCTTCGTCTCCAAGCCGCGACCCAAACCGAATTCCCTTCTCACGTCGTTCTCGCTGTCGAGTCTGAGCCTGAACCTTGTTGGGACGCCTGCCCTGACCTTGAAGTTGCTTACAAACCCCGCGATCTTCAATATCGCGATGCATTTTGTTCACATTCAATACCCAGCCCTGCAGGACACCATCCCCTTCTTCGACGGTAGCCAGCCGTCGGGCGAGTTCCTCCACAAACGCCACACTCCGATGACGGCCCTCCTCGCAACATATTGTCGCCACGATTTCGACATCTGTGCATTCACCGCCGGGCTCTTCCCTGGAATGACCATCCCCAATTTGGGGCGTATCAGTCTGCGAGGTCTCCTCATGAATTTCTTCCTGCGCTGTGGAACACAGCGGCTGTGCGCAGCTTTCTTGGACTGCGTTGACTATCTCGCGTTGGACCTTGACCAAGAAGGCCTCGACCGCGTCGTTCTGGAGGAATTCTTTCTGCAACCGCCGCGACAGGCCGGTTGATTTGACCCGCAGATGGCGGGGTGGGTTGGGCAAGTGTCGAATGTTGTAGGCTAAGGTTTGGTGATGTCGGGCCTCCCGAGGTTGTTGTACCACAGGCCCGTTAGCATGGCCATATGAGATGAGGGTGATTTGAGCTGGTCTTGTGGGGCTGAGGGGGCCTTCCATTTTAGATGTGACTCGTGCGGTCGTAATGTGATTGAATGGGAATTAAGAAATGCAGGAGTGAGAGGAATTATGTTTCCTTGTTGCTGTGAGTCATTCTTTGTAGTGGCTTAGTCAGACAGGTCAACTTAACTTACTGTCAGCGCTAAGGAAGTCGGCTAAATGACTAGATAGTCTATCTCAACACTATTCAGATTTGGTGTCTATGATGCAAGCCAAGGTCTGTGGGTTAAAGGGTGTCATAGCACCTGCCCCTAAACATGCCTTGGATGTGCACTTTGGCTGGTCTCACGTGAGCACAAAGGAGGTTCAACAGAAGGAAGAAGGGGCGAGAGAAGTAGGTTCTTTAGGGCTACCTACGTCCTGTTCTCATACATGGCACCTAGAGCATCCTCTCTTTTCAACATCCACAGAGCATGGCATTCCTTGACTAGAATATCACACATACAGATCAAGCAGCAATGCTCCAGTACCAACCCATAAAGCCTTAATCCGATAAACATTATATTATCCTATAAAAAAAGTCTCCAAAATTAAAGAGATTTAAAATCATAACCGTGTGTCAACCGCATCGTTGACACTACTGACCTGTGCATGTTCCCCAAATACACCTTTCTCCCTGCTCCTCAAAACCGAATCTGCCAATGTCCGCTCACAGAGCCATTCGAATAGCCATCCAGCGTCCGATTCACTGCATCCACATCCAACCCCTCGATGACCGACGATTCCGTGGGGACGAGCTTCCCAGCCTGCACCCACTCAGTAACGTGCTCCCACAGCGGCGCCGCCGTTGCGGGCCGCACGGCTGACAGGCCGAACACATTCAACGTCTCAAAGCCTGCCGGCTTGGGCGCAGACAACCTGGTCTCGTCCACGGGACCCGTAGGAAGCAGACGAGCCAGCTTGCCCTTGTGGGTATTCGATAAGGCCTCCACGCCAATATACTGGTTCTCGGGCGGATTGATCGCGTCGTAGACGTAGAGCAGATCATCCCCGACGATGGCCCGCACCTCCGCCGCGATCTCAGCGCCGGACTTGTCGGCGCGATTGATGACGTGCGTCGCCCCCAGGCGCTGCGCCTCGGCCGCGCTACGCGCGCTCCCTACCACAATGATCCGACCGAGGCCCGCCAGCGCGGCCAGCTGGATCCCGAAGCGGCCCGTGTTGGAGCCCCCGCCGATGATCAGGAGCGAGGTGGCGTGGTGGTCGAAGTCAGGGGAAGCCGTTGTCCAGGGTGCTGGGATCCCCAACGCGCTGGCGTCGAACAGGGCGACGGCCGGGGCCACCAGGTTGGTCGGCAGCGTGGCGAGTTGCGCGTCGGTGAAGCCAGATGGCACCTTGGCCGAGTAGCGGGCGTCGAGGATGGCGTACTCCTGCAGTCCGGCCGTGTCGTTGCTGTTGGCGAGGGTCAGCCCCGCTTGGCCGACGATGTGGTCCCCCTCCTGGTAGCGGGAGACGTTGGGCCCGAGGCGGGTGACGACGCCGACGACGTCCGCGGCGAGCACGGCGGGAAGGGACTCTTGGATGAAAAGACCGTAGTCGCGCGACTTGGCGTCGTGGGGATTGAGACCGGCCACGGTTATTTTCACCAGTACTTGGTTCTCTTGGGGCTCGGGGATGGGCCGCGTGCCCTTGGTCAACGGCTTGCCGATTTCCGTCACCAGTAGCGCGGTCTGGGTTTGTTGGGACATTTGGTGTGTAGTCTTAGGTACTCGGATGTATGGGGAAGAATGAGTTGTAGTGCAGAGATATTATAACAATTCTTTTGGACTGAGGTGGCAAGCTTCTTGCTGGATGTGTTATCTGGTGTGGAGAGTTGTTCCTCTTATATGGAAGCGGGCCACCCCGCATCAGCCGTAAATCATTATCAATCTGTGCGCGTCCGTGCTTACCAATCGGCATTGGATCATGATTTGCGTGATTGACGATACAATCTTACTTCTAGTAGGATCTCTCATCATCCTACACGAGGTCGCAATCCTTCTTTCTGACTCAACAGGATTCTAACTGTCGAAAATAAGATATGACGTGCTCAATGGCGTGCGTGATACAAGACATACTGATTCGCCAAAACTGTTGTGACCCGTGTGATCCATGCCAAGGACATAATCACGGTTGGGCCAGCTGCACTGACACTGTTCAGATGTCAAGTCTTATACCAACTAGGAAAGATTTCTTTCTTCACATACAGTCTTCGATTGCCCGGTGCATCGAGTGCGTATGTACATAACATTATCTTAAACTCCGCCGTCACGATCGGAGGGAGGAATGACGAAGAAGAGACCAAGCTCGAGCGGAGATGAACCAGTTTTCAATGGTAGGTAGTAGACGCTTGGCCTCAGATTGAATAAGGGGACCTGAAGTCGTTATAGACTATGTCTGGAACGTTTCCCGCGGGGAATATGCGTTTCATGCGTCGCATGGATAAGCTCGAACCATTGCACTTTCAAATTTTCACCGCGGATGATGCCATAGAGTCTCTCCTCGCCTTCTGCGCCTCTCTCTCCGCCACAAGCACCTTCTCCGCATGGATTGAATCCAGATAGATCCGAACCGCCCGCAGTGTCCCGCTCCCATCAAATTCGCAATGCCACGAGTACTCCTGATCGTAACTCAAGCCAAGGTCCTTGGTAGTGGTGTGGACTGACCGGAGCTCAACCGCCGCGCGCCCCCGTTCGTCACAGACAATACTGTCCAGGCCCCGGGGCATGATGAAACAAGGGCCCGGCACCGCGATCAGCGTCGAGTTGGAGCTCCAGATCTCGGCGACAAAGCCGGCCTTGGTCCACGACCCGGAGAAGGGATGCTGCCCGGTGATCTGCCATGTCGAGTCCTCCGGCGCTGCGAGGAAGAAATGATCGTGGCCCGTGGGATAGTCGCGGAGGTGGAGGAAGAGTCGGTGGATGTCCTGCGCGGTTGGGTACCCCATTGCTGTATGGATGATTGGGGTTTTTCTTTTCCTTTTGTTTGCGAAATGAACTGTAGCAAAGGGAATCGGTCAATGTATTTGGCCCCCCCAAACGAAGGTCTTTTTTCTCGATCGCTCACCGACACGAGGGGTTGAGGTAGATGGAAATCTGGATAAATGCTATGGCTTTAGCTTTGCTTGAACTCAGCGAGTATCGGACATAACCCGGCGGGCCCGTTGTATAGCCGCCCAGAGGGAACAGTGTATAGAAGCAGTATCGACAGATTTTCTTTTGTCGCGAAGGACTATCCATCAAGTCTGATAAAGCCGCGTAGAATAACAGCGGGGAGAAGCACAAAATCTGAGGGGGTGCGGGGAGCAAGACAATGTCACGGGGTCTTGTCTACAGAGGTACTAAAGTGAAAGACAAGCTCACGGTATCGGGCTAAAGAGGTTCTAGACCCTTATAGTAATCACCAGGTCAAGGGTGGGGGGACAAATAACGATCCTTGTTAATTCTTCGGAGCTCCAGTGGGAGTATAAGATAAGTATACTCTTTGAGGAATTAGTACAACTTACAAATTAATCTTGGCTTATCGAACTATCTTGTCAAGTCATTTCTAAGAATCGTCTCTTACAGTTGAACTCGGAAGAGTCATTTATGCGCTGCATGTGTTGTAGTGGGGTATAATTGAATTGGGAAGCATCTTCTCCAAAGATCTTTTTCCTCGGGGTTTCCAGGGGTTAAACGATGTTTTTGCGTTGGGACCATATGGTAGTCTCTGTTTGGTTACTCAATGGCCTCCAATCATTACTCTGAAAGGAAGCTGTGACATAATTCAAGGTTGCCACAAGCGGACCATTAGATGCCACTTAAGACCATTTCGCCTGTAGTGTAGGTCGAACTACAATTGCCTCCTAGCAATTAGCACCACAAGCATAACCCAACATAGGCAGCAACATTTGACAACTGACCCCTCATTTCGGCGTCGCCGAGTCTGTAACGGTAGCATTGGAAGGGCAATGCAGTGACCAATCGTTCCTGGCGTGGCTTTAACAATTCGAACTAGTGGGAGTGTCTGCTGCGCAGGGACCTGTGATCCTCAATGCTATGAACCGGAACTCTCACGCCACTCACAGAAGCATGCTACAAATTCCGCACACACCGACCTACCAAGGTGGCAGTAAGTATAATCCATTTTCCCTTCTCTTTATTCCCACCCTGATCCTCACTAGGCGCTTCCCACTCTTGCTGGTCACCATGCTCCTGAACCCGTTCCGACCATGTGAGGGCTCACCAACCTTCCAAAAGGAATACCGGAACAGCAGCTACGTCCCGGAGGTGATTGAAACCGCATTAGGCCGCCAGGTTGTGGCGCCAGCTACCCCCTACGTGGCTGCCGCCGGCCCCAACGCCCTATACTTCGACACGCGATTCGACCCGGGGACGGCCCAGCACATCAAGCTCCAAATTGAAAAGGCCTCCGTGCCGCAACTCGACGAGTGCATCGCGATTGACGAGATCAAGGCCACGGCGGAAGTGAAGAACCGGGTGACGGGCGAAACGACCTTCGTGTTCGACCCCTGCTATGCGCGGGTGCTCTTTGCCAGAGGCATGAACCGGCACAATCCGGACCTCAAACTGCCGGAGCATGAGCCGGCCGGCGACTGGTTGGTGACCTACGATCTGGATACGGTGGTATCCTGACGACGGCAATGCGGGCCAATATGTTCTGCTACGATTATGGTTGCTATACCCAAGGAGAATTGCATATACCGGACGAGTGGAAAATGTGATATCTGTCGCGAGTATCGGGTGGACAACGGGTGTGCCAGCATGCAATCAAATGCTATCGGGATATGTCACCCACTCTGCTCTAGGGCTGTCGACACCCCCAAGGAAGATGGAGAGGCGGATGCAAGTTACTATCGGCGCATGGACAAGTTGCACTGGGGAGCGCAAGAAGACGTTCTATAGGCTGCTATGGGCGATTAGGGCACTCATGGCTCTAATGGACGGGGGGGATGAGCCACGTGACTCTCCAGTTTCACGTACTTGTGTTTAGTTATTCCAAGAGGCAAATAGCCGCGTCTAATAGCTGGCTTAAGTACGGCCGAGCGGAAGGGAAACTCTGTTTTCCACACCCTGGGGTCGTATGCACTGGGACTTATTAATGTTTGTCTTATGTACGAAGCAATGTTTGCGCAGGATATGTCTATATTATCGTCATTCCGAATTAGCCTCCCAATAGAGCAAGAGATGTATCTATCCGGTCCGCTCGAGACTGTACTTAATCGAAGCCCATAGATCTAGTCCACTTCAAAGACTTGGAATCTATCTCCTAAGATGAAGAGGAGAACGGTCCCGATTTCTTTCCTAGGGGCCATACTGGCATCAACAAATAAATTATAGCATTATATAACACAGAGCGTGAACCATTGCTTGTACCTCCAAGATATTTGCAGAGCGTGCATCCCAAACAACGAAGTCTAAGCAAACACAGCACAAACACGCTTCCACACGCACACACGCACAAACGCTGGAATGAACAAGATGCATCTCACATGTTTCCCCTATCAACTCATCCCCACCCCTTTCACGGAACATTACACCCCAACTCCAAACTTGCCCCCCTCCGGAATCGGCAGATACGAACACCCCTTATAATCGCACGTATCCTTATACACCTCCGTCCCCCACCAGCTAAAATGCGCCGACGCGCCACTGTAGAAGATAGCAAAGAAGATGACCACGCCAGCGATGGAGACCGACGAATCCAGCGCCGAGCTGAGCACAAAGTTGTACTTGTACCACCACTGGTACAGCCGCTTGCGGATGAGCACGCCGAAGGTCAGCCCGACGACCGCCCAGCTGCCGTAGTTGGTGCCGGTCGCGGGCGGGAGGTAGTTCAGCCCGCCCAGGAACAGTGGGACGTGGACCCGGCGCCACAGGGAGTTGGGGTAGCGGCGCTGGAGGTAGTACACGGGAATCGGAAGGATGGCGCCGATGATGAAGAAGTACAGGAGGCGGTGATAGCCGATGCCATTGTTGAAGAAATTGCGCGGGCCGATGGCGCCCCAGATCAGACTGGTGTTGAAGTGCGTGCGCGAGTAGGGGCAGGTGAAGCCGTTGACCCCGGTTGTTGTGCACACGCCGTCGATGTGGCCGAGGCCCCAGTTCAGGACGCAGACGGAGCTGAGCGTGCCAGCGATCATGCCGACGACTTGGACGAAGAAGACTTTGCGGGGTGGGACCTGGAGGATTTGTTAGGTTGAGGTTTGGAGGTGTGGAAAAAAGGAAGGGGGAACGTACGTGGCAGTAATCTCCTAGCTTCATGTCCTGGGCGAAGTAGAGACCTTTGATAGTCGTGATGTAGCCGATGTCGAAGAACCAGATGTTGGCGAGGATGCGGTTCTCGAAGACGAACCCCGCGATGATCCGGCATAGGATATCTATGTTGATCTTCAAATTCGAGGTCGCATACACCAGAGCCAACTATGGCACGATTTAGAATGAAGCCTAGAGGCGAGTGCAAGGAATACACTTACCGGTCCGTAGAACACCATGGCAACGGCACACGCCAGCAGAACGCCATACCAATGCAGCTCGACGCGCCAGTACTCCACGGCAAAAATAGTCACAAAGAGCGCGACAATGGCGGTCAAGAGGTACCACCACGTCGGCACACGTGCATGCGCGCCGATCTTCTCCGATTCCTCTTGTTCGCTGGAGAAGGACTGGCGGACCAGCTTGGGGATTCTTCGAGCCGCAGCCGTCATGACATCGCGCTTCTCAAGGAATGTCCACACGAGGAGCGAGCTCAGTGTCGCGAAGGACAAACCAAACATGTTCAGGGCGTAGGTGACAGGGGTGTAGACCTTTCATGTTTGTCAGCTGTGCTTCGATAACGCTATCTCTGCCACCACTTACTGGCGAGTAAGCCTTGTACTTTGCCAAGTCCAGTTTGTATCCAGTCGCCGCGCTGACGACCTTGGATGCTTTGTACACGGCGCCAGTGTTGTCGTACACTAGAGGTCAGACCACCCATTAGCGGGAAAATCCCAGGTTGCCGTGAAACATAGACAGCTTACCCGACGAGCTCTGGAAGGGCAGATGGCCGGTATACCAGATGTTCGAATAGTAGCATGCGACCGCCACGATCCATATCCAAAAGACCAGACCGGCGAAGACGTTGACGATGGCCCAGGAAGGGATCAACAGAGGGGATCCGACATACGAGATCTGACTCCCTGCGTGACACTACAGGTAAGCATTGCTCAAACTGAATTCATGACTGCAAAACTTACAATCGAAAGTGATGGGCAACAGTCCCATGCCACTTGTCATGCCGAACAGCTGATTGACAACCGTACTCTTGGGGTTGATCCAACAAGGAAAAGTAAAGTAGCTCAGGGCCGGGAATATGAAGTCCGGGAACCAGTACCAGCAGAAGGAGATGCAGAATGCAAGGCTGAAGAACCCGTACCGCGAGATCTTCCAAGTTGCGTTGCTAGTATTGGTCGATTAGTTGTCATTCTCTAAGCGAACCTGAAAATCACTTACAGTCCTTGAACGTCCCCCTGGCCCACTTGATGTAGAGTTGTCGTCAGAGCAGTGCAGCTCAGAACGCCTGGCCAGACCAATTCGCGAGGCCCAACTACAAGAGCACGGAAGAACCCAGCCAGACAGAATCCAATGAGGAAGGTTCCAAATGTGATCAGCATCTGGAAACCCCAGCCCGCACTGTACCCATAGAATTTCTGCTGTTCGGTGAGAACATCCGCGCCTAGACGGACGTAAATACTCAGATTCGACATCATATAAATCAAGACATGTTCCTGAACGCAGACGAATGTTAATGCAACGTATCCCATTCGCTGTGATACAAGAGACACTCACCTTCTGATTAAACGGGCCCGGGTTTAGGTTGAAACTCCACGCTCCCAAAGGCACGTTCCAAGCAGGGATGGCCTTTTCCCAAAGCTTTCCTAACGGGTATGCAAGAAGAAGAACGACGGTGGCTGAGATCGTAATGGACGGATTGCGGAGGGTGTACAGGGTGTTGAAGCCACTGGCAACGATACAGAAGCCAACCCCAAGCACCCACATGCGCAGGGTCAGAACCGGCTCAGTCGGATCATCCTCGGAGATGCCAATGCCAGCAGCTCGCAGCACCTCGGTCTGCGACTCGACTTCGGCTTGAGAGGTTGTTGCTGTCAGCACTAGGACTGGATGCAAGCGGACGGTCGCGCAGACACTCTGCCGGGGGAAAAGCTTACCCTTGTCATCGCTATCTACCGCATACACCTCCTTTTCCATCCCTTTCGTATCGGTGGCCATTTTCGCGAGGAAAATTCAGTTAGGGGCGGCCGACCAGACTTGTGCCCCAATTGGGGTGGGAAAATAATTCCGCTAGAGCGACGGCGAAGTGCAACAAGATTATCTGATCGATCAGATATTTTCCATCAGATAAGATTCCGCCGTGCCAGGGGGGAGGCGATACTTAACAGCTGGCCCCGGGTAAGTGGTTTGACCAGATTTTCCCATTTCACCACCCACAACATCCGACCGTCATCACAGCACGCGCTGCTAGGGGGGCAAAGGGTAGAGTGGGCCCGGGTTCTGTCCGACTTGGCTCGTAACTTGGTTCAGCCCTACCTAGCCTTATGGATTCAGGGTGAAGGAAGAACGGCTGCCTAGCCAAGGTGGAGCTCCGGTGGCTCTAGTGTCTCGTGTTGTGAAAGGCACATTTTTCACACCATCCACGCATCCATCCTCATTCCAGGAGATAGTAGATTATTCGCAGGATCATCGCTTTTCTTCTGCTCTGTTCATGTTTTGTGGTGTTTGAGGAACAGTGTCTGCCTGATTGTGCGGTCATGTTCTTGTGCGGTCCGTATCCACCTTTCGGCCAATGCTGGAATGTGGTCGGCTAAGCGTTCGGCTAGTTTGTCCCGATCATGAGGAGGATACGGGCCAAAAGGGTTAGGTGGTCAGCCATCGCCCTCCCCTCGCCCGTGGGTGCATTCTAGACTAGTTTTGCAGGTGAGGGTCTTGGTGGAGGGGAAACCTCGAATCAAAGGCGACAATTCCGTGGTGCAGCTGATCTCTTGAACTAAATTGTCATATTATCTGATTGATTATCGACGAGGATGACGTTCCAAACCACCGGACCCTCCGGATTAGGTTCGGAAATGACAAGGTGCTGCCGCATAAGATAACTCGACTCAACACGTCCGTGCTGCAAATTTCTCCACGGCGTGATTTTAGTCGTGGTAGCGAGCCGATCAGACCATTGGAAGGGAAAAAAGTGCATATTTTCTGTGTTCTTATCAGATCCCGCCGATGTCAAAGATTATCACCCGAACACCACAGAAATAAGTCCTTGTGAATTTGATGCCGCTCTTCAGCCCTACAAGGCGTAGGGCTGAGCAGATTTTTCTGATGCCATACGACCCAGCGCAGATCAAGAAATGCTTGTCGAGCCATTTGGGGACATAAGGCTGAGGTGGGGAGCCACCCGCGCGAAGTCGCAGCAAATCCATAATTGTCGTCTACGTCTATGGTCCCAGCGGATCAGATAATCTCGCAAGGTGCACCTTTTTTCAGCATAGCGCGATAAGAGTCCGGAAAGGACGCACGTCGTGGAGCTGTGCAAAGTAATGACTTTTCCCGGCTCGTCCTCTTGGCCAGGCTTATCATCTGCCAAGTGTTCATGGACTCCGCGCTTGGCTGTCAACTAATGCATGACTGCGCGATTAATTTCTCCTTCGCCGGCGAAGGACCATGTTCCACGGGCGAGGAAATGGCCGCACTCGATTAAGCTCCATAGCGCGACCCATCGTATCATCCGGAGCAATGTCTTCCAGGTGGCATGAGGAAGCTCGAATTGTTAGTGAATACCAGGAAGCGAACCAGCTGCAAAGAAGATTTGGAAATGGCCGGCCTAACCGCAAAGCGGTCGATCAGATAACCTGGAATGATCATGACAGCTGCACACCACGCGGTGATTGATAACCGGAAATTCTGGCCCCAGTTCGACATTCCCGACAAAGGAAAGAAAGCACTACTAGTCGAGCCAAGTGGCACAGAGAAGCCCCATCTCCTTGCTTCTAGGATGATGGGTTACATCAGCCGACCAGGTTTGCGCCGGCTCCAATGCCCTTCTAGGTAGGCACTAGCCGGCCATGTCTCAGATTACCCCTCTCGTACACATGCCACATTCGCCCCGTGATCTTTTCATGCGCTGGTCGGAGCATTCTGGGCGGAAATTTGAATCGAATATGGGCATGTACTGTACTCCCATGCTAATCAGGGTACAGCGTTATCACAGAGACATAATCGTAGTTGTCAGATATGAAGCCTTCTTGAGGCTGGAAAGCTGTGAAGTGCTGATTCGGAAAAGCAAAGGCCCTGCAGCCACCACACACAGAGATTACTAGATCGAATCAGCTAACATTCCAGGCAGTGGAGATCCAACGGAACTCGAGACCAGACAAGAGCACACACACTCACGGTCACGTATGGAGACCCACCGGCTAAAACCATCTCCCCCTTTGCATTCTTTGATTCTCATATGCAGGCAAGATCCACCGTCACGAAAGAGACAAGTCTTAATCTCGGATAGGACCTGACCGCTAGATCTTAGCCCGTGGCGTTGACGAGTACTATACGGTGTAGTAGATTTGTGGAAAACCAACAGTCCGCGGGCGGAACTGCTCTTGGTACACGTGACCTGGCCGCCAGACCCATGTCTGGCATCAGTCGACAAATTCCTGAACTGTCATTTGAGTCTAAGTGAAGAGTAAGGGACTTTTGATTCTTGTAGTAACTGCTGGATTGGAAATTAGAACAAAGCATACGATTGCGAAGGGTGGTGAACCTCGCTCGATAGGCACCATAGGGGAAATGAATTGTCTAGCCGTGGGACTTGCAAAGTATATATCTTGCGTATTTGCTATCAATTCGCCACTAAACCAGGATATTTTTGCAAATCTCCTTTCCATCAGACACAAAAGAGCTAATTTACAAAGATAGTCACTAAAGTAAGTTTATGCATAGCATAGGCCACCACCTATCCTCCGTAGTGGCCACGCGAAGAGAATAACCATTGCAACCAGAAGCGTGTCCAGAATCTGAAGGCCTGTATTATTCCTAGGTAGGGGTATAAGGAGTGTCACATAAGAAAGTACACAATCATCAAGAAAGCTGCTGGTGAAAAGAAGCCATAACAAACAAAGCGTACACAGCCCACAAACAGAAAAGGAACCCTCACGCGGCCGGGAAGGACTTCTGCCGAATGGGCAAATTCATCGTGCGAGGCTTACTCTCCGGCTGTACCTCAGCACCTCCTGCACTGTTCTGCACCCCGTCCCCTGGCTGATCGGATTTGTTGATTGTCTCCTCCCCGCGCTCGTGCGCCTCGGCCTTCTCCCTCCGCTTGCGCAGAAGCTTGTGTTTCGCCTCATCCGCCTTCTCGTGCAGCGCCCGAACCTTGCGCTTGGTGCGCGTGTAGCCCTCGATGCCGAGCAACACGGCGTACGACTTGCTGATGGAGACGCCTGACATGTCGACGCCTTGGTCCTGCAGGGAGTGCACGAAGGCGCGGAAGTTGGCGGCGGGCGGGCGGTAGTGGCCACTACGGTTGGGGTTAGCTCTTCACTCTGGTCGGCCGGATATTGGTGAGGGTGATGGTGGAAATTTACCTGAGGGGTGCCAGACTCCGCAGTTGGCCGTTGCGTATCTTGATTAACCCGGCGGCCGCGATGCGGGCGCCCCGGAGAAATGATGAGTGCTGGAATGCGCCGGACTCTTTGATGCCGACGAAGAGCCGGAAGGAGGTATCGGCCACCTACATCGGTAAGACCCTGTCAATGACTGTGATGCAAGACAATTTTCAACAAAAAGAGGGTGACTGACGAAAATCCACATATCCTCCTTTCGTTTGGACGACTTCCCCTTTAGCGCATTCAACATCGTCGCCGGCGTGGTGTGCACGAACTTCTTCGCCACCTTGGCCGCCTTGTACTGATCGGTATCATGCTTCCCGATTGTATCATCGTGCACACTCTCCGTGGTACTGAAGTCTGACGACGAGAGCGACGAGAGTGAGGACGACGACGACGATGTTCCAAACGACGCCTCGCCATCGGCAGCAGCATCATTCCCCTTGAACCGGGGTGCGTTCTCCTCGACCGGCACCACGCCATGCAGGCTATCCTTGAACCGCTTACTGTCCGTCCACACGAGCTCGTTGTTCCTCGCCCAGCGGAACCGCCCCGCCGTGTCGACGGTCACGAGGTAGTTCATGCGCTCCTCGCGGCTCAGGTAGCGCACCTGCTGGCGCTCGAGCTTCTCGCGCGGACACTGCGGAAGATCGAGGTCCTTGCCCTCGCCGTGGTCGAGCCAGTAGAAGAAGTTCTGCTGCGTGGGCGAGGTCTTCCAGTACATGTGGTAGACGCGCAGGTTGCTGCCGTGGCGGTGTTTCAGGTCGACCATCTCCAGGAAGTATTGGAGGTCCATCATCTTGGCAGTTGTGCCGGCGGGGAGGTCGTGGTGTATCTGTGGCCCGTGGCTGTTGCTGGCACTGGTGGAGGTGCGAGACTCATGCTGAGCGGAGGTTGTGGTTGAGGCGGGCTCGTCGGGGAGCGCGGGCAGGAGGTCGTCGTCATCGTCGCCCCCGGCTCGCTTGGCCACGCTGACGGCTCGGAGCCAGTTCTTACGCGCATGGGCGGCGCTGTCGAGATCGCTGGTGTCCTCGGGCGCGGACGGTCGGTGTATCTGACGCCATTCGGCTTCTTTGACGGCCTTTTGAGGATGGTTGGGTCAGCGACGAGGGGGATAAGAGGCGGGGAATGCGGTCGGGGGGATTTTACCTCGATCAGTCGCGATGTGTTCTGTGAGTGCTGCGAGAGTCCGAGCCCGCGTAACTCTCTCCGCGTACGATAGCCCCGGTATACTCTCTTGAGTAGAGAAGTAGGTCAGCGACGCAGACAAAGTTCCGAGAAAATTGAAGTTTGATCGAACCTGGATTGTTTGGGCGGCGTGTTGCTCCTTATCGGTGACGTCACGGTCGGTGGGGTCCGGCTGGTCGGGCGGCGGGGGAACTGCAATCGTGGTCTCTGCACTCATCTTCGCGCACTGGATGGGGAACGAGCTGTGCAGTGTATAAGTAGTAGTATCTCGAAAGTAGAGAAGTTTAGCAGAAGTATCAAAGTACGAGAGGTGGAAGGAAGATGGCAGAAAAGAGACGGGACAAAACACGGGACAAAAAGGCGATCGTCGCGACGTAAGGCTGAGGGATTGGCATTTGGAGGCGTTCCCATTACGAGCGCCAAGCATCTGATAACACCTTGTTTAGAATTTAGGATGAAAGTGATACAGCCCAAATGACATGCCATGCATCTCACATCAAGTTGTATTGAAAGACACATGCAGAGATGTTCTATGTTTGTATATGACGACGAATTCTCTACGTCGCATCCCAGTTAAACTTCGGTTGTGCCGCTCAAATCCTCCCACAACTGACAGCGCTGCACCGAGACTGCAGGCACCTCCTCCATCGCAGTGCTGTTTGTCTGCAGCCGCAGACGTGACCCACTACCCCAGGTGTTCCATTCCGGCGCACCGCTATATCGGAGAGGATTCGGATCGAGCTTCATGGCAAAACTGATAAAGTAGTGCATGGTCACCGGGATAATCCCAGCATTGTAGCTGAGATACGAAGACGTGCTACTGAGCGCCCCGGTGCTGCCCGCACCAAAGATGGCTGGTAGCTCAAAGGTATGCGGGACTCCTATGCCGCCAGCTAGGTTCGACTGGTCGAGGATATTGACCCGGTAGTTCCACGTCGAGTGCGGGAGGTGCTTGGCAACGGATGCGGTCAAATGGTTACCGGGGCACGTGAAGCATGCATCCCCATAAGCATCGGACGAGGATCGGAACCAGGCTCCATGCTTGGGTAACGGGCTAGTTTGCGGATAGGCCTCCAGTATTCTGTCCAGCTGTGCCGCGGTCAGGTGAGGGTAGTTGTTCTTGAAGAACTGCGACACATCAGAGCGAGTGCTAGCGTTGTAGGCGAAATTCGAGCCTTCGTCTGTGTCGTCACCCACCAGTGCCGGGACCCTGATGAAGTTCCCCTTCTTGAAGGCATCGTACAGAAGCTCCGGAACCAAGTTGCCATCGGTCACTGGTAGCCAGTACCAGTCGGGAAGGGGGCTACTGCTGCCTCCTGGGAAGGGTGAAGCCGTATTGGCACCTTGGATGGTCGCGATGTCGAGGTCTCGGAGACATTGAAGAGAATTCGTCGCCTTGGAACAGCCAGTGTCATTGACAAACCGCTCGTACTGGAATTCCATCTCTGCGACCGTGCGCTGGGTGGGCCAGAACGATGATTCAGCCACAGCGCCCACAAATAGCTTCTCATCCTTTCCTCCGAATGCCGTGAGGTGGAAGGCCACGGATCCTGCGCCCGCAGAGACACCGTGGATCACAATGTGGTCTGGATCTCCGCCAAACTATTCTTTGTTAGTCTTAACTGGTGGCCCCCGCAAGTGCCTGGGAAATACGGGGTACGTACTGATGCGATATGCTTTTTGATCCAATGCATAGCCTTGCGTTGATCCAACAAACCCACATTCAAGTCACCGTGCTTCCGCACTTCTTCGCTGGCCAGGAAGCCCAAAGCTCCGACGCGATAATTGAGCGTGACAAACACCAGTCCGTGACCAGATTCCTCCACGACGGCCGTTCCATTGTAATTGGAATTGGAGTTCTGTGCGTACCCTCCGCCCTGGATAAAGAACCATACGGGCAGCTTCGACTGTGGCGTAGCTGTCGAAGGCTTGAAAACGTTGATGAAGAGACAATCCTCCGTCCAGTCAGCGGGGGAATTGTCTTGATCGACACCAATACAAATTGGCCCATACTAACTTTCTCAATTAGTACCGGGGGAAGAGCAAAGCCATTTAGATGCAGTCAATGGAGTGGAATATACCTCAGTGGCCGTCTGTAATGTGGCATTCGTCATGGGATCTTGGGGCGCTCGAAATCTAAGATCTCCCAAGGGAGGAGCAGCATAGCGCATACCCAAGAATTGATCTACTCCTCCCGCGAGACGGGCACCTTGATACTTAGAGTATCCAAGGTCAACAGTGGGAGCTGAAGCGCCATCCGCAGAGCTGGGTAACGCGCTAGCGATCTGGGAGACGAAGGTCAACAAGACAAAAAGCCTCATATTGTTGCAGAACGTCTATTAGGTTTGCACGGCGAAGGGAACAGCGCACTCTGTTGCAACATATGCTCCACCATGGGGTTGACTTTATGTAGCCGTCCGCTTCTTCTTCATCATCACCACTTTTCCCGCATCGTGCGGGGTGTGCAGAAGAGCTATATTACCAGGCCGAAGAATTTTGCCGGTTTAAAGCACCCTGCAGGTTTTGTGGGGGGGGACTGGTTCAATTATCCAGGAATCGGAACGTCTAGACATGCGAGGGGTCGGCTTAATTGAAAAGGGTTTAGAACGAGGAAAGAGACCGGAAGGAGGCAAATGGGCCCCGATCCTACGCAAACAATGCCATCTGGAAAGGGTAATTGGGCTCGAAGGACGACCGATTGGAATACATTGAAACATAAGCTTTAAATGACGGCACAAAGTATCAGGGTGTGCTGTGCTATCGTTGGCCCAAAGATTCAAGGCCCGACCCTGATGACTTCATCAAAGGATTTAAGGCTAAATAGAGGGTCTCGGGTTTCGCTCCCGCATTTACCGAGGGTGAACCTTCGGATACCGCAAGGAGTCTGCAGGCTTGAGTGATTGTCGCAATATCGATGTTTCATAATGCGAGAGACAAGTGATGGTGCTTACGATCTCACCTTAAACATGAGAGAGTTGGCCCGAGGCAGCGCGTCAATTGATTGGCGTAGATGGTAGAAGTGAGGGGTAAAGTCAACAGGGATAGCGATGGACACAAGCACGTGAGCCACCATCCCCGCACAATTACATAGCCGCTGCGAAAGTTGTTTCTCATGAACAGTATTGTCCGAAAATAGTCAACAGAGTGTCTGCGCCGAGAAGATGCTCAAAGTGATCGCTCCAAGGGACAAAGACGATTCACAACCGTTTGACATCCACAACAGGCCCTTTGTAAACCCACCTTCCCTGAAATATGTACATTGCAACGCTGATCAGAAACACTCCGATAAACAGGACAACGCTCCAGTTGAAGTTCTTTAAGGTGACCGGGATCTCCGGGGGCCAGAATGACCAGAATAGCGCAAAGAGAACATACACCAGACCGGTGGCATTCACCCATAGACCATGTCGGCCTAGACTCCAGCGGCGGTGCGGTAGTGTATCGGGAAGGTAGATCTTGCGATACATCACACAGCTGATTGAAATTGCATAGGTCCACATGAGGGCTGCAACGTTCAGCGATATGATCGCATTGAATGCCGTGTCGGAGCCGATATTGATGAGAGAAAGAAGGCCGCTGATGATACACGACAGTGCGATGGCATTGACCGGTAGCTTGTAGCTCTGGTTCACATGCGAGATCCAACTTGCAAAGGGCAATCCCTTGTCTCGAGCGAAGGCATACGTCTGACGGGCCGTCGAGGCATTGAAAAGGATGTTGCTGAAGATGACCGGGATAAGTATGATGGCCGTCAACCCATTGACGCCCGCTGTGGAGACGGCCTGTTTGAACACGTAAATGAATGGAAAGCCTGTTGGATCATTCAATGCATCCTCGACCGATGGCATGGCAAACATCAGGGTGATTACAGTGATGAGCGCCAGGATTCCATTGCTGAAATATCCACCAACGATGGCTAGAGGCACATAACGACCGGCATCGCGGACCTCCTCGGACATGTGGGCCGTGGCATCAGAGCTAAGCGACCCATAGATGGCGGAGATTTGTCCAATCATGAGTGCCAGCCCCGCATTATGCCACCCACTATATGTCTTGATCTCTGTAAACACAGCCCTGGCAGATTGGCGAGGGGCCATGGCCCAGAGAACGACAACTACAATCACCCAACAGAGGGTATGCAGAGTGAGCAGTACATTCTGGATCCGGGGCATCCAGCTCGCTGCATAGACATTGAAGAAGTAGATCACTAAGATCATGGCAAAGACAAAGAGCGTACCTTGCCATCTTGTGGGTTCGTATTTCGGATTGTGTACGCTGATCAGGCCCTGGATGATAGTGCCGGTGAGGAAGGATCCAGATGCTGCACCCGCCTGCCATGCCAGCACAGACATCCACCCTATGCAAGTTAATGAGACAAACCAGACATCCATGGTAAGAGGTGTTGCAGACCGGTCAAATAGCTCAAGAACTTTTGGTAGCGTGGGGAGGCAAACTCTGAAACCCAGTGGTATTGTCCTCCAGACGTGGGAGCCCTATACTTCCAGCGAGGTATATTAGATCGCATCTCCTAAATCCTTGCGAAATAAAGGCGTGACTGACATGGATGCCATTTCCGACAGCGAAACGATGATGAAGCCAAAACCAACAAAGGTCCACACATAGGTCCAGACCAACCCGGCCATTCCCCCATTCTCAAGGCCTTGTGTATTCGATCTGTCAGAAGCTATCACTATTAGTTCTGCCTTCGAAAGGATCGCTGCCTAGGCGTTCGTACATGAGGATAAATTCCCAGGTGGCCTGGAGGACCGATGCAAAACTGAGAGCAGCCAGCGGTCGGAGATTCCTCTAATATGAGATATGGTGTCAACGGTCCAATCGGCTCTATTATTCCGGGTACTCGAAAGATGAGCAGTGCAGGTCAGCTGTCAGCTACCAACCTTGAATTCCTGGGCCTTGCCCATGCGGGTCATATCAGTGTGGTCGTGCCGGGTGCCCATCTCTCCATCTTTATCTTCCGTGGGAATCTCGAGAGGGTGGCATCCTGTCGCCGTGATCAGATCCTCTCCCTTTCGCGAATTGGAGAGACCTGCAGACGCTGTAGCCATGATTGTAGATAGACAGTAGGAAGGGTGAGGATGAGAGTCAGGCCTGAACGGCAAAGGCCGTGAAAGGGATGGAAAAGGGGCAGCCGATAGGTAAAGCCCAGTTGTTGTGCAACGTGAGAGGGAGTAGGAAAGGGAAAGCGGCGTGGGTGAGTGAGAATAAGTGGTTGTTTTGTTTGTATGGACAGGGATGTGTCTACGGATGATCTCCCTCTCTTTTCCCCTTTCTCAAAACAAACTCCAGGCTCTCTCTCTCTGTATTCCTTCAATTTGTTTTCAATCCCATCATTGGTTTTTCTTTTTTTCTTTTTTTCTTCCGGATTCTATCTCCACAGATACAGTACATTACACATATTCACCTGACCGTTACAGTACCCCGCCCCCTTTCATCGATGTCAAGCATGTCTTCCGTCATTCCTCCCGTGGAACCTCGGTCTTGCTTCCAGGCGTATGCACCCTGGGCCATTTCTGACATGCCCCAGCTGGACTTTATTGCAACGTGCTGACCTGGTGTGTACAGGTGTGTAACCAAGCTACAAGGGTCGTTTCCGCCACTCGATCGGCAGCCTAGACGGCAAATCACTCCTCTCCTTCTCCCTCTTCCATCGGAATGGTTGAATTGGGGATACCGACCGGTGCAGAACACAACGGAGGAAAAACATGCTTGACACCACCACGTGAGCCCATCTCATGGCGGGAGGGAAAACGAGGTCGACAACGCGCTGGAAAGTCGTGTAACGTACTTTTGGCCACGCCAATTCCAATTGGTCTCTCTCTCTTGTCACCACTACGAGACACGCCCGGTGTTTGGCACATCAAGGAAGCTCATCTGGCTGTGACAGGCTTGAATCTACAATTGCAGCCTGGGGACTGCCGTGGAAGCATCATACAAGGCCACAATCGTGGCTGATACTACACCCCGAGACATTGCGATAGATGAAATACGAGGTTTGGGCCTTAGGACGACGGCAGTCATCATTTCCCATCACGTCAGTCAAGCCTGAGTGACACGGGAACTCATGAGTGGACGAGCGCTGCCTCAGCGGAATTGAAGAGATTGAACAAGTCAATAAGAGGTTTCGTCCAGTCGGTTTTCCAATTCCTCAAGGGATATGCGATGGCGTTAGACTGCCCTCATGTACCTTCGGTTTCATGATTTGCGACCGGTGGTCAAGTGGCAAAGTATGCATAAAGCCACGCTAGCTATTGTCCGAGAGAGCAGGGCCGCCTGTCCATTGCGGGAATGGGATCAAAATCTGGACTAATTTCCCCGAATGTACGTTCAGCTTCATCAGGAAGAAATCCTCGAAGGCGGTGATGCAGACAGCCGATAGGCGCCAAAGGTAGCAATCATGGCAGGGTGTCAGACAGGGTTGCAAGGGTCATCTCTGCTCAGTCGCACCTCGCAATTTCCTAGAGGAGCAAAAGCAAAAAGATGATGTGAAGAAGTCATTGGTGTCGCCAGCTAGGCTGACCTTTATGCTCTCAATACGTTGCTGGTCTCCTTCAACATGCTTCAATACAGTCCCTCCTCTTGGAGGTGCCTGTTGATATACTCGTCCTAGCGATGCAACCTCCGTTCTTCCAGTCCTTCAGCTTGAGTTCGCAATAGCTTCCTCCCTGATGGCCACTCGCTCCTCGTCCCTGCCGCCCGGGGTTTCTTCTCCCCTGACCGAAGAAAACGAGCATAATCACAACGGCCTGATTGTCTTCATTACTTCCCTGGGACTCTTTCTCGTCTTGGCGTCCCTCGGAATCCGGATGTTCGCATCCTCGAAGCGAAGTATTCTCTTACGTGATGATTATGTTCTGTTTGTAGTTGTGGTAAGGTTGCAGCTGTGCTGAAACAACCCCGCCGGAAGCTCCTGTCCCGCTGGCTCGCTGACTGAGATTCAACTCCCTTAGGCATGCGCCTGCGTGCAAGTGTCTTTGGTGCTGGTCCAAGTTCACTTTGGGTGGGGCCAGTCGAAAGATATACTTCGTTCTGCGGACTCCTCCTCTATGCTCAGGGTACGTACACATCCGTGCTCTATCAGTATCGTGACTGAGCTCCACGTCTCTTATGCCCCAGGCCGGCTATGCAGCAGACCTATTGTATGTGCTCATCCTAGGGCTATTGAAGATATGCACAATGCTGTTCTACCAAAATCTCTCGTTGCCTCGGACCAAATGGATGATCAAGTCTATTCTGGTGGCATGTATCTTGTGGACGCTTCTGGCAATGCTCCTGTTAGCCATTCGATGCAGTAGCGATCCTTGGGTCGACATCGACCATGAATGTCCAGGCCTTGTGAGTCGAGTATGATTGGAATAGTGTGGGATAAATGAATACTCACTGGATACTCTTAATAGCTGCCACGCTGGCGAGCAATCAGTGCGCTCGACATAATTCTCGAAGCGTTCATTCTGTCCTACCCGGTGGTGATCATCCTGAATGTCCAGATATCCCCAAGGAAAAAGATGATAGTCTTGGGTATTCTCAGCTTTCGCATTATGTCCGTGGATCGTCTTTTCTTTGAAGCACACTCCGCTTATACTCTTGTACAGACTGATACCTCTCTCCGCTGTCCACTTGTATTTCGTTCAGAGACAGATCGGTTCGTCCGATCCTACCCTCCTTGGAGCCTACGCCACCACTACCGCAGAGCTTCATATGAGCCTCGGCATCGTACTCTTGACAATATCGTCTCTCAAGCTGTTTGTCGCGGTGTACGAAGACGACCAAGGCTTCGCCTACACAGAAGAGATATCAGGATCTCACAGTAACAGTGGGCCAACAGCGCCCACGGCGTGGAAGTTGTCGCGCCACATCAAAGACCCATCTCTTCAGCCAAGGAGGAATGGTACGGACCGCGAGCCAATCCTGCAAGGTACATCGGCCTCGGCTTCATCATCTAAGACTCCGTGTCTGCTTAAACGGACCAACGCTATTATGAAAAGTGTCCAGATCTCTGTGACGAGGGAGAGTATTGAGCTTGATGAAAGGGGGGGAGGAGCTGTGAAGTCAACAACCGATGTATGATTCTTTCTGGTCGTGGATTCGGACCTTTGGTGCGCAGGTGAACCGCTAAAGTAAGTGTCATGCTATAGCGTCCAGCCTTGAGCCGCAGGTTCGTCCGTTTCGTCTAAGCTCAAAATGGACTTTGAAATCCAGGCATGCAAAGTTGCCATCGCGCTCAGAATGGTATCTGGATAAGCCGAGAGCGGTAATAGAAGCAGAAGGCGGTTTCACCGTTGCCGTCTCCAAGGACCAGGAAACGTAGCAACGGTAGAGCTGTGCAACAATCAGCCTAGATGTACGGTATGTCGTTCGGGCCAGACGCAATCTTCATCTCATCAAGTTCAACATGATGTGAAAACCCGGTTATGTTCCAGCAAGTGTTCAAACCGATTCGCCAGGTCTTGATCCTGCATGCATTGATTGTAATGCGACGATGCAGAGTTTCAAATGCTTGCTCTTCTAGATGAAACACCAACTGATAAGCACTTTGTGTATCTCTTCCCCAAAGGATGGTCAAGGCTTTCCCAGCCCCTAGACTATCCTACCCTACCCTAGCTTGACATGCACGGTTCCACTCGAACTGCAACCCCCATCATTCAACGACTGGTGCGGGCCTGAGTCTTCCGTCGGAGTCGAACCCACCCACCAAGACCCCAGTCCAATCTCCATTCATCTTGTGAAACCTCGGACAAGCACTATCCTCCCCACCCCAACCAATCCCCGCGAGTGACATGGTGACCTCTACGCTTTCTGCCTCAACTGGGACAAGTTTAGTGGGGACGTGACCGGGATGATCTGCATCTGTCACCACATCCCAGCCCTCAGTGCTTGACATCGCTGTTAATCGGACAGTCCTAAAGCCGAGCGACCGAGACCGTTACTAATTCTGACAGCCTAACAGCCACAATCCTTGCCGATCGCCAAATGCAAGCCAATGATCAAGCCTGTTACCCGTGTTGAGCCTCCACTGTCGGAGGTCGAGCAGGGATGGAGGCAAGTTTCGCGAGTTCGTCGAGAGGGTGGGCCGATTGAGGGGTCATGTGTACTGTACAATGAGGGCTTTTTTTAAGGTATAGTGTACAGTATACTCTCAGACTATACTCCAGTAGTCCATGCGCCATCAACAACCACTAACCAACTAGTCCAAGCCCCCAAGCCTAAAGAACTATAAGTAGAGGCTGAAATCACGCCATCGGGCCCCGGTATGTCCTCATCTTCTGAGGTTCTCATTGCTCACACCCTCACTTAAGCTTAACCTGTGACCCGAGCTCCCGCTCACTGGCTGTCAATCCAGCGATCCTGCAGCGCAATCGATCTAATCAATCACACTGTAAACGACTGACCCAAATACTGATCCCCAAGCACCAACAAAACAGGGAAAAAATGACCAAAACCGACCCCACGGACCAACAACGCCTCCTCCTGGTCAGCGTCCCGCGCACCGCCTCCAACCTGCTCCTCAAAGTCCTCAACATCCACTCCCAACCCGCCCTCCACACCAACAACAAAGGCGGCTACTTCTTCTTCGATGCCTTCACAGCCGCCGCGCAGAGCAGCGTCCTGATCACCCCGCCGGCCACCTGGCCCCCCGCCACCGTGGCGCAAGTCCGCTCCGTCTTCCAGTCGTGCTTCGATGCCCTGGAGGCCTTCTCCGCCGAGGCCGCCACGAACGGCAAACGGGCCTTCGCCAAAGAACACGCCTTCTGGTTCGCCAACCCGGTCTCCTTCCACCCGACCGACCCAGACGAGTCGGCCTCGGACGATGCGGACAGAAGAGAAGCAGACGAGACCCTCTTCCGTCTGCCCCTGCCCGAAACATACGGCCCCACCACCACCGCCACGTTTTCGTCAGGCAACGAAACCATCTTTCCCGACGAATACCTCCGCACCTGGCGCCTGGCCTTCATCATCCGGCATCCGGCCCTCGCGTTCCCGAGCTTCTACCGCGCCATGCGCAAGGTCGGCGAGACCGGGTATCTGGTCGATGACGAGGAGACGCTGCGCGGCACGCTGGCGACCAATATGTCCCTGCGGTGGACGAGGGGGTTAGTCGAGTGGTGTCTGCGGCAGAAGCCGGGGGAGGAGGTTCTCCTGCTTGATGCCCATGATTTGATTCATGAGCCGGCGGCGGTGAGACGGTTTTGTCGGCTGGCTGGGTTGGACGAGGGGGTGGTCAAGTGGGAGTGGGGCGTGGGCGAGCCGCATCAGCGCAGGGGCAAGAAGGAGGAGGAAGAGGGGGTGCTGACCCAGGAGCAGAGGGATTATTATGCTGCGGCCAGGATTATGTTGTCCACGCTGGAGGGGTCATCTGGCGTGATGAAGGAGAAGACGCCGGCCGCGGTGGATGTAAGGGCTGAGGTTATGAAGTGGAGAGGGGAGTTTGGGGAGGAGATCGCCGCGATGTTGGAGCGCGCGGTTGAGGAGGCCATGCCGGATTATGAGTTTCTGAGGGGAAAGAGGGTGAGAGGGTAGGTTTGGGTGGTTGATGTCAGGTTCATGAGAGGGGTTTTGGGGCGGGTGGTGAGGAGTCCATTGTTGTGGTATAGCATATGTGCTGATTGTATACGATGGTGCAGGTTGGTTTCGCGATAAAGGTATATAGCATTTCAAAGAGTTCTGTTTCCATTGCTGCCCTAGACCAGGAACGCAGTTGCAGAGAGCTGCAGGTGCATGTATTCTACACCGACGACACCGAACATGTTGACGCAGCAGCTGTGCCACCTACGAACCCCTCAGACACGCGATCCCAAACAGACCCAAAAACACAATCCCCGCCATCAACGGAAGCCCCCGCCTGAACCTCCACCGGCAACTCGCCCTAGATGTGACACCCACCCAGCACAGATTAACGACGAGAGTTGTCGCCGCGCATCCCGCAACAACCACAAAATTCCGGCCCAGACTGGCAGCAACCCCACTCACCAAGAGAAGTATCATGTACATGGTCCCCAAAACCGTAAGGAGCCATCGACTCGAGTTCTGGAATCGCACGCTCATGCTCCGGACCCCGGCGCGGGGATCATCCGCGACGTCCTGAAATGCGTAGATCACGTCGAGCATCACGACCCACAAGCACAGAACGCCCATCATGCTGCCCGCGGAGATCTTCACCATCGGAGCCTGAGGTGCCAGGCGCAGCCCAGTGGACTCGTACCCCCAGAGGAAGCCTGCGGCGAACACGGCCCCGAGAATGGCCTGCGGATAGTTGGTGATGCGCTTCCCAAAGGGGTAAATACAGCTGCTGACAACAGCCGCGATGGGATAGATGCGAGAGGCGCCGGGAAGAGCCCATATGGAGAGAAGAACGAGCGTTACCGCTTGGATCGCAGCGAAGAGACTGGCTTGGGTCGTGGACAGAGCTCCCCGGGCCAGAGGCCGATTCCGGCACCGAGACACCTTCCGGTCCAGGTCTTGGTCGAGGATATCGTTGATGGTGTTTGCGAAGCTCGTCTGGAGCACCGATATCGGGAGCCATCCGATCAGGCATTGAAGTACTAGGGACAGAGGAAGGGTCTGCCGGTGGGAGACAACGGCAGCGTGGACGACACCGGTAGCGCATGGCAGGTAGATCACAATTGCATCGAGAGGATGATTCAGGCGCGTGAGCTCGAGATACAATCTCCAAGATGGGAGCGACATTGTCATTCATGGAACAAAATCATGCGCATGATCTGATGGTGAGAAATAGCAATCATACTCCTGACATGCTGTTGACGAACGGTCAATCTCGACAGGCCGAAAGGCTCGCCGCGTAGATATACTCCTCTGGTAGAATTGTCTTTCAGGGTGGCTTGTTCCACTAGACCTGAAATTCAACAAGGACGAATTCACATGTTTCTCTCAATCATGGAACTACCGGCGCAGATCAAGATCTGAATGTCATACATTCTTGCTTGCGCGACCTTGACGAGAAGTCTATTGACTTTTCGCCGAGGCGGACCCCAAGCTTGATCCAATAACTACTTTCCGATCGAGAATTACAACCTGAAAGCCTGAAATGAAGAGGATCATCCCGGTATCAAACTTCGATCGTAGTGCTTGACTTGGTTTTGGTACAGTGCATACTGTACATCGATTTGGAGCACGATGTTTGTGTCTCAAGATGACGCTGAAGAAGAGTGAACCTGAAGCAGTATGACAGCAGTGAAAGGGGTTCTTTTTCCAGCCTGTCGAATTATTGGCTGAGTCATTTGCAGGGACGAAGTTCCATCCACTTGCAGTGCTGACGCCAGCCTGAAATTCCCGGTGTCCACCATTGTTGACGGCCAGTCGCCCGGACCACCTCTCCCTTCCTCTTCCTTACTGTACCACCAACTTGCGCATTCGGATCGCGAGCAAGAACGCGCCTGCGATTGCCTGTCCAGATGAAAATGTGATTCTCTTGTCTGGCGCATGCTCATCTCATCATTTTACAGCACGATAACACCCTCACAAGCAAGAGAGCGGTTCTCCCAACATCATTGCGAGGAACCCAGGAAGGCTGCACCACATCTCTTCAGAAGTAAAGACACTACTCTCGATGAACGCTGAGTCCTATTCAGAAACAGTGATAGCCGTGAGACCGACAATCAAGCAACATTGTCAAAATGCGACCACATCATTGAAGGATTGATCGAGGTAAATGGCTCAAGCCGATCGCCAGATCCTTCTGCTGGCGACCCCCGCTAATATCTGTTCAGAGAAGCTTATCCATGATACTCTGAGTTCTTCGTGGCCTGCAACCATGCTAATATCGCACCTGCCTGCTCACCTGGACCACAGACAAAGATGGTCCGCCAAACGGTCGATACCATATGTCGACATTATCCTGGTCGGGGGCTTCGTCTCGGGAGGACAAGCGCGGCGGTGCGACCGGGATAAAAGCATGATTTTGAATTGTTGGCTCAACCACGCAACACTTTCCAGTCTCCAGGTGAGAATATGCACGCAATCAAGATTTGTGCTCGTGGAGAACGACAGTCTGAGACGAGACGGGGGTGTGTGTCCGACGGGCTCCGGGATTAATTCACCGGCCCTGCAGGCCAGGGGGCCCGAGCAAGTGGACAGGGCCTCTGCACGACACGCCTCGTTGGCTTGTCCGTTGGCGACATGGGTGCTAGACTAACCTGCTAGCTGGCTTCTAGTGGTCGCCGAACCACCATGGAAGCCTCTTCGCAACCAGTCCGACCGCCGACCGTTGGCGTTCTCGTCCGATCTCTGCAGGGGGAGGGGGTTGGCTCCCTTTTGTGTTCTGCGCCATCGGATGGATGGTATCCCATCCAGCGTTTCATGATTTTCCTGGCTACAATTCGTGACTGTTCGTCGAGATCCCTATTCCAGTCCGGGAGTGATTACACAACGTCTGGCGCGAGAAGGCAGCGGTGAATGGCGATTTCCCTCAACCTTTGTTCGCGGGAACGCCTCATTGGGAAAGATGAAGGTCGTGGCTTGAGCGAAGGGCCAGATTTCGATTGGCAAGCCGTGCGTGCTCTTATCGAACTCGACTGGAAAGCCAGATTTGGTTGGGTTCCCAGGACTGAAGAGCTGCTGCAGGCGGACGCGCTGCTGGGACGGCTGCTGCCATGACCACACTATTCCGGTGGGTGCATGACTATTGCTGCCGATCGAAGGGGGGGTGGGAAGAAAGGAATGCTGGGCGGTGGTCAAACCACGCATCGCCGACTGAGTGATTGGGTGGGTCAAATTCCCTCCATCACCCGTTCATATAGTTTACACTCCTGCCAATGCAGCTGAAGGTTGCGAACTGACTCTCCCCTTGAGTTCTGTCAGGATTTTGCCGGTTATGGAATAGTATCGGTCGGACCATTGCGTGTCGCTGGACCCGCGATGGGCAACCTTCTTCTCCCCAAAGTACAGGACAGAAAACATCACATCACGGGGGAGTTGCTCATGATCGCCTTGCAATAGCTTACCACCCGTACCAGAATTATTGGGTTCTGTGGTTATCCGCCGGTTGCCTCGGGGGGAAGACGGATGTGAACTCAGTGAGTGGGTTCGTAGGCCCTCATCCGTCTCTGCATGGGCCTTTCCAGTCGGGTCCTTCCATCCACTTCCCACCCACCTCCTGCAAGACAGTTATTTTTCCCCTACATGGACTTCGGCAGTGTGTCATTACTGCAGCAGTCTCGCAGGCATTGAGTGTCTGGTGAAGCCTGGTCCAGTCATCTCCCTCCACTCTCCTCTGGGTAGAGACTACTAGAGAGGGTCAAACAGGGAGGATGAAACGGTGACGGTCCTGTCAAAGTCAAGTGTCTCTGGTCTGGTCGCACCCGCGAAGCAATTAAAGTTCATGGTTCGATGGGGCCTATGAGGGGGGAAAGCAACCAGTCAGACCCCCGTCGCTGGAATCGACAAACCAGTTCTGCTGTGTTGCTACGCACTGCACTGGCTGCACTTGCTGCGCTTGCTGCACTTGCTGCACTTTCCGGCAATTCGGCAAGTTTCTGCTGGCCCTCTCTTACCGGCGCTAGTCCCAGTGTGCAGTCTCCACTTTCGTATCCAGCCAGCGGGGATAGAACTGAACTGAGACTGAGAGGGGTTGACGGGAAGGAGGAGGATGGAGAAAAAAAATAAATCAAAAAAAATAAAAAAAGGCTCAAGGAAAAAAAAAAAAAAAGGCAAGGAAAAAGGGATGAAGGAATGGAAGCTTCAAGGGCGGGCCCGCTCGAGACGAGGAGACAAGATTGCATTATTCTGTGCTTGTTCGAACCCGTCATGGGTAATGCAGTCGATCATCGAGATGAGCATCATTCACGCATTCACGCCCGGCAGAGTCTACAATTATTCAGCCCGTCTGTCTGTTGTGCATCTACCGGTACACCCATTTGCTCCAACTTCTGTTTTGGACTGACTGCCGTGCAGTGTGTCAATATTGGATTATGCCGGAAACGGTACCCTCAAGTTTAGCAAGTTAGCACCCGTCAGTCAGTGCGGTGCAGAAGAGTGGATGCGATACCCCGGGCCCGCCGTCCACCGTATTGGGACTGAACAGCAACTGACGGGAATGACGGGAGACGGCGTCCGCCACTAACAAAGTAGGGCAATCGCTATTTCCCATCCCAGCCCGCATCAATCTTCCGCTCATTGGCCTTGCCTGCATTACAGAGCAGGGTTCGCAGATACACTCGCTCACAGTGAATGGTGATGAAAGAAGATCGGAGTGGAAGCCCAGATGGTACGGAGTAGATGGTTGCCCAAATGGAACTGCCACAGTGCCAATGGCAAGCCATTGACAAAGTGGACACAATAATACTAGCAACTGTTGGGGCTGGCAGCCAACCACAACCCGGGTGGCGAGGCAATGTGCTGGCTGCACTGCGTTGTCTGCACTGCTGCTTGTCTGCATAATTCTGCAGCCCGGCCAAAATCATTACTGGAGTCCGAAAGCAAAAGAGCCTTTCCCGACCCGGCGGTCTAGTCCTTGTAGGCAGCTTCAATGGTTCGCACGGGCCTGGCCCACCGAAGGAAGGAAGGGAAGGAGATGACGAGGAGCATTGGAACCACCCCCCCCCCCCCCCCCCCTCAACTCTAAGTACTGACTTATCGAGCATGTACGACTGGGCATGACTAGTGTAGGTGATTCGTTTCTTGTCCAAGCCAACCCCATCGGGACCGTGTGAAGACTCATGATCCAATCCCTCGGGTCATCGATGACGGCTGCCACTGGACGGGGCCTACGCCCTCGATGCCAGTCCGCCTGCCTGGCGACGCGACATTACTTATCTGCACCTGGTCCCAGAATCTCGGGTCCACCCCCCTTCCCCCCTTGGTGTTCAGTTGGTATCCTCTGTCTGTTTGCTGCTTGATCCCTGTCCTCCGACGCCATGGGTGTGGTTCAAGACTTGGTGGTCTCTTTGAAGTCTCTTGTAGACTCCCCCCTCCTGTTATGTGGCATTGCCACGACTCTTTCCCTAGTATACTTCCTGGCTCTCGGGCTGTATCGCATCACCCTCCATCCGCTCGCCAAGTTCCCGGGCCCCAAACTCGCTGCCTTCACCCAATGGTATGAGACATATTTCGAAGTGTTCAAGTCCCCGGGAGGACAGTTTCTGTTCCATTACCGCAAGCTTCACGAGCAGTATGGTTAGTACTGGAGCATATCTTCAAGTCAATATTCCCTCCGCTGACCGTGCTCGCTGTAGGACCCATCGTACGAATCAGCCCGAATGAAATTCACATTCAGGATTCTTCTTTCTTCGAGGATCTCTACTCCCAATCTTTGCCGTGGGACAAACTCGAGCACTGGCAGCATCGGTTCGGTAATGATACTGGGCTCTTCCCAACCCCCAAGCACCATGTGCACCACGGCCGACGGGTTGCTCTAAATGCGTTCTTCTCGAAGCGCACCATCACCGAGGCCACACCCATGATGCAGGAGCAGCTGGACAAACTTTGTGATCGGCTCCGTCGGGAGTATCAGGGCACAGGAAAGGTTCTGCGGTTTGACTGGATGTGGGGATGCATTGCGTCCGACATCATCGTCCAATACTGCTTTAACCGGGGGTACCAGTTCATCGAAGCCCCCGACTTCCGCTCGCAGTTTATCCAGGCCATGGTCGATCTGCTGGATGTGGTTCACGTGGTCGCGCATTTCCCTTGGGTGTCCACCCTCATGAATGCGCTTCCGGAAAAGGTGGTCGAGGTGTTCCAACCGGGCATGAAGTCGGTGAACCATTACAACCATGTATGTTTGCTGTGAATCCACGGGTGCGGTTGCATACTGACTGGGAAACAGGAAATGTCCAGCCAGATCGCGGAGATTCTCGCCATCAAAGCCCAGGGCAAAACGCGGGAAGCCGATCGGAACACGGTGTTTGCCGCGTTGCTGGACTCGGACCTGCCGCCCGAAGACAAGACCCTGCGGCGACTGCATCATGAGGCTTTCACTGTCATTGGAGCCGGGTTCGACACCACCCGATTCGCGATGACCGTCGCCAGCTACCACATTCTGAGCACGCCTTCAGTCTATCACCGCCTTCGCGAGGAGCTGAAGGCTGCGATCCCCGATCCCACGAACATGCCGCCTCTGCAGGAGCTGGAGAAACTCCCGTACCTGACGGGATGTATCCAGGAGGGTATGTGCCCCCACTTGCCACTTGCCACTGTGCAGCCTTTCTCTGTATCCTCGCTCACAAATCCAGGCATCCGTTTGTCTTACGGTGTTGTACAACGCGGTCCACGCATCTCGGACAAATTCACGCTCAGCTACAAGTCGTGGGTGATCCCCAAGAATACTGCCATCAGCATGGACATCTACTCCGTGCACCACGACGAGGCGATCTTCCCCGACTCCTTCACCTACAAGCCGGAGCGGTGGCTCGGGGACCCCGTGGCGCCCGACGGCCGCAAATTGTCACGCTACATGGTGGCCTTTGGTCGCGGCACTCGGTCGTGCCTGGGCATCAATCTCGCGTACGCGGAGATGTACATTGCGCTGGCGAACATCTACCGCCGGTTCGAGTTTGAGCTGTATGAGACGGGGCGCGAGTCGGTGGAACTCTACCGCGACATGTTCCTGCCGCACGTGCGGCCTGACACGCAGGGGGTGCGGGTGAAGGTGCTCTAGCCTGAGGGACATGATTCGGGTAGTCTTTTCTCATATATATACACACGTATCAGGGCGACTCGAAAGATGATGCTCTTGATGACACGGCCATGACTTTTGTATATGTTTAGTGCTAAGGCAGTTCGACTCAGTCCTAGTCTTAATATTGTCAATTCTCTGATCAACAGTCACCATTCAAGAATGTATAGTCACTATACCTTTTAACGCCATTACAGCCTCAGACCAGCTCCACAATCACCAACGAAACCTCCAACCCCACCAACCCATCGACGACCAACTTGCCCCCCTCGACCCTCCACTGCACCTCTCCCCAAACCACCTTCTCGACCGCTTTAACCTCCCAATCCCCCGCACCCCCAACCACCACTTCCGCGATAGTATCCTCATACTTCAGATTAACGACACTAACCAAAGCCCTCTTGGCCCTCCAATCCACCCACCCCGCCACATCCACCCTCGCCCTTCCCTCCCCACCGACCTCAACCCTCCTCCGCTCCGTCCCCACCAAAAACCCCGTGATCTCCGCGCTCGTCACCACCCCCGCCAATTCCCCAGTGACGGCATTGATTTCCGCGGAGGTCGGGAAATCCCACATCACGACCCCCATCGCCCCGTGATTGACACCCAGCAGATTCATGACCACCTCCTCCCGCGCGGACGGGTAGCGCGTCCAGAACGTCTCGTTCCCAAACGCCTGCGGCGCCGCCCAATGCACCTTCTCCCAGCCGACGAGCTCGTCGAAGCCCCGGAAGGTGTCCAGCCGGATCGCGATGTCCTCGAATTTTCCGGAACAGTCGTCGCACCCGCAGCAGCCGTAGGTCGCGTTGCACGGGGTGTCGTACACGCTGCTCCAGCTCGTGTTCGTCGCGACGGGGTACACGTCCGACAGGATTATGTCGGCGGCGGAGGCGTATTCTTCGTAATAGAAGTTGGCGCAGTTGAGGGCGAGGGAGATCGGGTGGTAGGGGTCCAGGGTCTTGAGGGTGGTGGAGGCGGCGGTGAGGGTGGTGGGCGGGGTGGCCTTGCCGTCGGGTTCGTCGGCCAGGTACCAGAGGAGGAGGGAGGGGTGTGTCTGCAGGGCTTGGGCTTGCGTGAGCATGGTGCTGGTGTTGGTGGGGTCGAAGAGGAGGTCGTATTGGAATTTCAGGTGCGTGTGGTCGGCGAGGGCGAGGTAGGGGTTCAGGGTGGTCCACGGGTAGGCGGTTGAGGTTGTGGAGAGGGCCCCCGTTGGCACGATGTGGATTACGTTGTAGTTTTGCGAGGTGAAGGTTGTTAGGGTTGTGGGGCTCGTGTCCCAGTAGAGAGTCCATTGGGCTGGTGGGAGTTGTTAGTTGGTGGTGGGGGCTTGGGGGCTTGGGGGCTTGGGGTTAGCTGCAGTGGGAGCTGGACTGTACCGTAGTAGGTGTAGGGGAAGATCGAGGTCCAGCTCTCTTCCGTGCTGGTTTGGTAGGCTAACCCCCCGTACAGGTTGTCGATGCGCGTGGCGCTGCCCCCGTCGGTGCGTCGGGGGAGGCGGTACAGTGAGGTGCTTTTGGTGAAGGTAGTCGGGTTCTTGCTTGTTGCGTTGGACGAGGGCAGAGTGGCGTGGACGGTCACGGTGTAGGGTTGGAGTCGGGCGGGAAGGTCCTGCATTGGGATGGGGATCTCGTTATTGCGCGTGTCCAGTGGGAGGGTGTAGTTGGTGATGGACGTGAGTGCTGTCCCGTTGGTGTCGCCGATCTCAATGCGCAGGTGCAAGGCCTGCGCGCTGTGGTTGCTGCTTGCTGTTGCTGTCAGGGGCAAGGGGTCGCCGATGCGATGCGATACGCTTGTGTCAACCAGGAGACTGCCGCTGGGGTCGTTGGAGAGATAGATGCTCATCCGGGGTCGGACCTTGAGGTTGAGCAGAGGCGTCGCGGAGTATGAAGGCTCTTCGAACCATCCTCCCGGATTGAATGAGGCGTTGCTGCAGTACAAGGTCAGTAGGTGGAGACAGAAACTGATGGAGGCGATTCACCTTGCGCGATAGGCCTTGCCACACCAGATGTCCACCCCGGGGGGGTTGTTGAAGGCAGCGCTCAATGGCACCAAGGCCAGCGCTGCAAGAATGTTCCGACTCGACCACATGGTGGGTTGGGTATGATAGTGAAGAGTCTCTGACAAGTCCAATGGCGCCTGCGTCTTCTTATCTATTCAACGTTAATTAGTAGCCCCACGTCTCGGCCGATGTAACATGCAGTCGTGCGAGGCACTATCATGGCCCACGGGCTTATCGGGGAGGGGAACGAAGCCCTAAATTGCACCTCCTCTTCTTATCGACGCCCTCCCCGCCCCTAGCCATCTTAGCATCATTTAGTCCCCTGCAGCTCGCCTGTCGCCTCCAATAACCGTTGCGCATGCGCGGTCTGGCAGTTCCCGTGTCTCCAGTGACGATGTCACTGTGGCATTATTGGTGAGGGGAACAATATCGCATGAGGTCGGCTCAGTTGTTCAAATTGAACCCTTCCGGCGTGCATTTCTTCCACCGCATCACCGCGATGAAGAACGAAGCATTGTTTTGGGTGGCCCTCGCAGGGTCAGTCGCTTCTGCTGCTGTCCATACCAATCACTCCGTATGTTCCACTGACAGTCTTTGACGCTCTGCATTCTAACAAACCCAGTCTACCTCCGTCTCACTCAAGCCATACTTCAACAACAAGGCGTTCGGTCAGTTCCCAGGGGAGGCTACCTTCAATGCAGCGAACGAGTCCTATCCCGACCCCAGCGAACTAGGGATCAACGGGAGCTACACCTCATCGCAGACAGGCATCACCTACTCTTTCCCCGGATATCGCCAGGCTGGTCTGCCCGACAATGTCATCTGCGCCGGCCAGTCTATCGCAGTTCCCCAAGGTCGGTATCTGTCTGCCTCGATGCTCGTCTCGGCGGATGTGGAGCTCGAAACCGTCTCCGGGGACGTGATCTACACCTACAGCGACAACACCACTGTGGTGTCAGAGCTGCGTAGTCTCCCCTGGTGGGCCTTCTTGACGATCAATCGCGGCGAGATCATCTTCCCCTATCGATACACACCCAACGACACCAATTTCAACACCTCACACATCTTCGAGTACACCGCCGCGCTGGACCCGCTCAAGAGCCTGCAGTCTGTCACCCTGCCCCTGACGACCAATGCCACCACGGGCCGACTGCACGTTTTTGCAATGTCCTTGTGGCCAGTGACCTCGACGGCGGCTGCGCAGGTGCAGTTCGTGCGGCCCACCCAGAAATGGACGGAGCAGGGCAGTCAGATTGTCGAGCTGACGGTCAACAATCCGGGCAATGAATGCATCTCGGGCGCAGGACTGACAGCCACGCTTGAGATGCCAGGCACTACGATTGCTGAGCCCGGGCATATCAAGCGACTCTGCCCCGGTGATCAGAAACGAGTCAACGTGGGCGTCCACGGCACCGCCAACGGCACGGCCACCATCCGGATCACTTACGAGGGTGATATCCTGACCACCAAGATCGTCGATCTCTCCCTCGGATTAACCAACTACACCTCCGACCTGTCCAGCCTGGCCCGCCACGAGAGTCCCGAGTGGTTCGACGACGCCAAGTTCGGGGTCTTCATCCATTGGGGCCCGTACGCGGTGCCGGGCTGGGGCAACTCGACTCCGTGGGAGAGTTACGCCGAATGGTTCTGGTACGTTGCCCATCGCCTACCCTATCTTACCCTCTAACCCCCTTACCCCCTTCACCACCCCTATCCCCCTTCCCCAAAGAACCACTCCAGCACCCACTAAAGAAACAAAAGGTGGTACACGACGCACCCAGCCGCCGACAAATCCTCCACGCAAGCCTACCGGCTGCGCACCTTCGGCCGCGACTGGAACTACGACGACTCCTTCGCCAACTTCACCGCCACCAATTTCTCCCCCAAAGCCTGGGTCGACCTGATCGCCGCCTCCGGGGCGAGATACTTCGTGCTGACGACCAAGCACCACGACGGCTTCGCCCTCTTCGACACCGGCAACACCACGCACCGCAACAGCCTGCACTACGGCCCGCACCGCGATCTGGTCGGCGAGCTCTTCACAGCCGCCGCCACCCACCAGCCGCACCTCAAACGCGGCACCTACTTCTCCCTACCCGAGTGGTTCAATCCGGACTTTGCGCCGTACGGCTTCGCCCAGCTGCCCGGGAACAGCTCGACGAGCTGGCCCGGCCTCCCGGCCGTGAACCCCTTCACGGGGGAGGTCGAGCCCTACACGGGACGGATCCCGTTGCCCAACGTCGCCACCACCACCACCGACACCTTGTTACCAAAAGTCCAGGAAGGCAACTTCATCGACTCCCTCCTCCTCCCGCAGATGCAGACCCTGGCCCACACCTACGGCACGGACATCATGTGGTGCGACTGCGGCGCCGCCAACGCGACCCCCGTCTTCGCCGCCGGCTTCTTCAACCAGGCCAAGCAGGTCGCCATTAACTCCCGGTGCGGCATTCCGCAGGCCGCCGACTTCGACACCCCGGAGTACGCGACCTTCAGCTCCGCCCAGCGCCGCAAGTGGGAGTCCAACATGGGCATGGACCCCTACAGCTACGGGTATAACCGCGCCACCCCGCCGGACGGGTACATGAATGCGTCGACCATCGTGCGCGACCTCGTCGATATCGTGAGTAAGAATGGGAACTTCTTGTTGGATGTCGGCCCCAGGGCGGACGGGACGATTGTTGAGGCCGAGGAGCGGAATCTCAGGGAGGCCGGGCGGTGGATTGCCACGCATGCGGAGGCGGTGTTTGCCACGAGGTATTGGTTTGTCATGGCGGAGGGGAATGCCGGGGCCGTGAGGTTCACGCAGGCGGAGGACGCGTTTTATGTGCTGTGGGTGGAGGAGCCGGTTTTGAGGGAGGGGAAGGTGGTGGTCGAGGCGCCGTTGCCTTTGTTGGGCGGGGATCGGGTGGTGGTTTTGACGGGTGATGACACGGCGGGGGATTGGGAGGTGCAGTGGGAGAAGGTCGAGGGCGGGTTCAGGTTCGATGTGCCGCTGGAGGCGTGGGAGGGGGAGCATTATTGCTGGGTGTTGAAGATTGAGTATCGCGCGTGAAAGTTGGCCTTCACTCGGCTGGGTTTGTTGTTTGTGTTTGTGGAGCGGGCAATCTTGCATGTAGGCCAATAATCATTATATTCCGTCCGTCTGCATATTCACAAGTCAATGCTAGAGAACTAAAATCCCGTAGGTATCGTCTCGTCTATCCTATCTTCGTCGCTGATACATCAAAAAATCGTATACTCGTAGTATGGTGAGTCATTTCCCATGCATGCCATGCGTATCAACCACACAAAGACCAATAACGCCCCACGCTGCCCCCCGACTCCAGTCCAGAAACACCTAGACCCGCTTAAAAGAGGGCCCCCTTCTTCGCGTCGGGCATGTCGCGCAGAACCCCCTGCAACTTGGCGATCGAGATCGGTTTCATCAGGAACAGATTCACTCCGCTGGCTCGCGCCTCTTGCTGGATATCCGGCGACACCCCCGCCGTGAGGATGATGATGACCGTGGGCTCCAAATGGTGAGCTCGCTCCCACTGCCGGATCTTGCGGGTGGCCTCCAGCCCATTCATGACCGGCATTGAGATGTCTGCTACTTGTTAGTGGGATGCACCTCTCAACATGGGGAGGAGACGAGTCGTACCCATCACCACGGCATCAAATGCCAAGCGTCGAAAGGCCTCAGACGCTTCGAGCCCGTTGGACACCGAATGGTATTGGAATTTGGACTTCTTGACGGCCATTTCAAGAAGCTGTCGGACCAGATTAGTCGCTTGTATATAGAACAGAAGCGGAAGCACCGTACCTGGAGATTGATAGCGTTGTCCTCGACGAGAAGGACCCTGCGGGATCCGGATCCGGACATTGGCTGCCGTCGCTCGGTCGCTTGATCGTCCACACCATTCACATCATCCACCATCGGACTGTCTCGCGGAGACGCCATTTTCTTGTTGACTGGGTCTTGGGTCTCGGCAGACTGGGGCCTGGAGCCATTCATTGCAGGCTCTGGCAGCTGGATCTGAGCGTCAGGAGGAGGAGATGGCGTTGACTGCATTCGTGCAGGAGTGTTGTCTCCAGAACGTTCCTTGATGTCAAGGCACGTCTCGAACGCGGTGGCCAGACTCTTGGGGCTCACACTAACCACCTGTCAGCACTTGACAGGATAAGGCATGGATCATAAGTCACTTACGGTTGGTAGAAAAAGACAACGTCGTCCCGGTCGCTCCGGAGATCAGCCGCCTTGGTAGCGTTCGCGCTCAGCACGATCAATGGGAACCCCACACTGACTGAGACTGATGGGGAAAGGCCGCCAGGTCCGGTGGCCTCCGGGTTGTAATTCCGACTGTACTCATCCTGGGTGATAATGTTGATATCGGCCAGTTGTCCTTCCAGCTCGTCCGCCGTCAACACCCGCAAGCCAAACCAGTCGCTGATCATTTTACGAAGGTTGGTCACGATGTTGTCCACAAACTCCGGTTTCACCTTTAGGTCGTTGGCTCGGAAAGTATTCGTGAACAGTGCAACAGTGCGGCCGTGCAACCTCTTCTTGAGGGTTTCGTACCTCGACGAAGCCAACGATGTCGCCGGTTTGTCTGTGATCATGGTTATCGGAATCAGCAGACTGACTTCGGTTCCAACACCAAGCTCACTGTTGAACTCAATTTGACCGGACATGGATTTGACGATCTGATTCACAATGTGCACACCCACGCCTAGTCCAGGGGACATGGTGTCTTCTTGGACGAATGCCGTGTACAGGTGATGCAGAATGTAATCCTCGGACATCCCGCGACCCGAATCCGTGATGACGATCCGGACAGCAGGGACTTTCTCGTTTTCGAGGAGCATGCTGCTGTTCTCCATGCGCAGTCGGATACAGCCTTTTTCGGTATACTTCAAGGCGTTGCCAAAGAGATTCATGATAACTCGGCGCCAGGCGCCCGGGTTGACCATGCAAAGCCAGCTCTCTTGCCACTTGATGTCGACAATAGTGATAACATCCTTGAGATTGCCTTTAGGCTTCTTCTCCTTCGCTTTCCTCTCTTTCTCGGGCTTGGTCTCGGTGGTTCTCCAGAAGAAGTCCTGGCCCGCCACCAAACCTTCGACTACTTCCTGCACAATAAGGCTCAGGTCCTCTTCCTGCTCGGGCGGTCCCTGGGATTTGCTGGTACGGCGTTCTTCCTCATTCTTTGACTCATTTTGCTTCTGGGATCCCTGGGGGTCGTTTAGCGCATTCATCTTGCCGTAATCCAGCAGGTTGTTCAGGGTGTCAAGCAAGGTTTTGCCGCAGCTGGAGACTGTCTCTAACAAAGGTCGTTGTGTGACACTGGTCGCCGTATCATTAAGCAGTTCCAGTGTGCCTAAGATGCCGTGCAGCGGAGAGCGTAACTCGTGCGAGATGGACGAGATGAAGTCGGCCTTCGCGCGGTCGGCCGCCTGCAGATTTAGCCGCGAGATCTCCGCCATCACGCTGTTGCTGAAGGCCGCCATGTAGGTCAAGTCCTTTGGCTCCGACAACACTCGGCCCGGATCTCTCGTCCACACCACATTGACAGCGAACCATCGATTGCGCTGGAAATCCCACAGAGGGAAAATCGCGATGCACCGGGCACCCGGCATGACCTTGATGAGGTCTCTGATATCCCGGTTTTCTTCCTGGATCATTGTATCGTGGGGTTGCTTCCCTTCCAGGCCGGCGCCCTCTCCGCGAACATGGGTTTCCAGTTCCGAGCTGAGCGCAGTACCCTCATAGCTCATTGTGATTGTACCGTCCGCATCGATGTGGAAGATCTTTCCGCGCGAATAGCGGTCGATGATGCGACTCACCAGTTCGCTCGAAAGTGAGACGTAGTGTCGATCGCTCGGCTCGTGGTCCTGCGTTAGACCAGCGTTCGTCGAGTGACCGAGCACCAGGGTGGCGGATCCGAGGTTCTGATCCTTGGCCGGTTTCTTCCCGTGGGTCGATTGGCTGTCGCCCGAACTCTTCCGGGGGCTAGGATTGCGATCTTCGTGCAAGTCACTAGTTGAACCCATCAACTGTCGTCTCGCATAGACTGATGCATCGAGAAACATGGTTCCCTCGACATCAAGGGCCTGATGAATCAGGTTTGAAGCACGGCTGAGAATTGTCCTCACATTGGAGGGAACCAGCGATTCTTGTAGACGACTTGTCGTAGGGGAGAGCTTCGGACGAGTTGGTCGCCCCTGCGCATGTGAGCCTACCGGGCTCTTGGTCGGCTTGTCCCCCACCTTTCCAAACTTATGTACAGTTGAATCCGGGCTATGCCCCCGCTTTGCATTGTGCGAAGGGGTAGTGTCGTCATCTTGGCGGTCGCTACCGGATGGTTGGAAGGTATAGCCTTTCTCCTTGGGGGCTTTGTGAGTGTTGTTGTTATCTTCAAAAGGCTTGGAATTATCCCCGCTGCCTGGGGCGGATTGAGAAGGATACCCCTGCTCTCCTGGAGATCCAGAGTTCCTTTTCGAAGAGCGACGCTTGTCTGTGGTACCGCCGTTCAATGTAGGACTCTTCTCTGAATTGCCACAGCTGTCTGGCGATGGGCTGACGTCTGGCGATGGGCTCCTCGTACCCTTGGGAGACATAGGGGTGTCATCTTGATCATCAAAGGACTCCGAGTTTACCCCGTTTTGCTGTAATTCTGATTGATCTTGCTGCTCCGCTTGATCTTGCTTTTCCGATAGACCTTGAACTTGATCCGTATTATCCTGTTGTTCTTCCGGCTCATCCTGCTGCCGATCTTGCTCGTCAGACGGTGGATCTGTCTCACTCTGCCGTTTCTTCTCCGACTCATTGTTTTGAACAGAGTCATCCTCCGAGTCGGTAACTTTGAGGTCGTCGAGGCGATTCTTGACCTCTGACATGTCCACCAACGCACCACCCGTCTTCTTCGTTGGCCGTCCATCTTGATTCTGGCTCCATTCCCCAAGGTCCGACTTGCCATTGACGAACAAGGCTAGGGCCTTGACCATCTTCTCTTCGCGATATTCTTCACGCATCGCTCGCTGGGATTGCAGGTGGTCGATCACGGTCAAGGCCAAGTCTCGTATGCAGACGATCTCCTCTTCGACCAGTCCATCCCGCGGTTTGTCATCGATGACCGCCAGATTCCCGATCACATGCTTCCCAGGGGATACGATCGGTACCGAGACGTAGAACCGGTTATTCGGATGTCCGACCACGGAAGGGTGGTCATGAAAGCGGGAATCCTTGGACAAGTCGCGCACCATGAACATGGCCTCAGGATCGTCCACAAAGGTTTTCATCGCGTGGTCGCACATCCTCATGTGTTCCCGAGACATTTGGCACACACCAAGCCACAAAGTTCCAGATTTCGCCTTGGCGTTCGAGTCCTGTTGGTGATTGTGATGCCGGCGGAGGTCGTAGCGCGGTGTCGCTTCCGCTACTACGTATTGGGTGGTTCGATCGAAGAGGGAGATCAAGGCACGCTTGGCGTTCAGCCGGAGAGTCGCCAGCTGCGCGAACACGGTGAGGACATTATCACGAGACGCATTGGCGGATCGTTTCTTTACCGGGGGGATTCCCCAGTAGGGATAAAACCTGTACCGCAGAGGACACGCGTCAGTCGCGAGGTGAAGGAGAGGAGATTTGCGACCGTCAGAACGGGCTCGAGACTTACATGTGCATTTCACGTTCGCGGGCCCCTTCGACATTGTACGTCAATCTTATCGGACGTCCAGGTTCCTCTGCACCCGCCCCGTCTTCATCTCCAGAGGCCTTGGCGGCATTTTTGCGGTCGCCCATTGTGCGTAAAGGGGGGGGGGCGGTCCTGGACTTGGAAGGGAGGTTTAAAATTGAGAGTGGCGAGACGTTCGCCGTAGCGGTCGGGACGATTAGGTAGGGTCACGGGTCAAAACCGACGATGGGGATCACCGTCCAGGGGCGGAATATTGATTCTTAGCAAACAATGTTGAACAGGAGGTTAGTGGTGGTGAGAAGTCGTGGAGATCGCTGCATTGCTGTTGTACAATTGGCTCGTCCCCCACAGGATCTGGTTGTGCGGGGAAGCATCTAAAGGCTGCATCAAGGTACTGCCGCCGGGCGTGACCCTATATATTTCAAGGAGCATGGAACCCTGAATGGAGGGCGCGGGCATGCCGTCATGACAGCCACCGAAATACCCAAATTGGGGGGGGAGTCGCGAAGGGAACGAGACCCGCACGGGGCAGACCTTCTGGGTGGACAATCAAGGCAGCATGAAGAACCGCCCCTCGCCAGTGACATCATCGGGCCCGCATGGAGAGAAAAAATGATCCATCAGACTTCGCCTGGCCCGAAACGCAAGGCAGCCCGATACGATAAATAGGGTCGTAACCACCACGCCCCTCCACGCCCCTCCACGCCCCTCCCCCCCTTCCCCCCCAGAGAAGGTTGACATGAGGAGGAAACCAGAAACCAAGGAGAGCGAAATACGGTGAGATTTCCGGGTACGCTGACTGTCTCTGACTGACTGTCTACAGACAGACAGACAGACAGACAGACAGTCACTAATCGATTCATGGAGAAATGCGCAGGGTACAATTGAGGGCTAGTCGCATTCCCGGAAAGATCCGAACAAATCGAGTCAGGAGACGGACGATGATTAACTAGTCGAAATCGAAGGCGGTCGATTGCACTCCGAAGAAATCTCCCAAACAGGCCTAGTCCGGTCACGAGTCCGTCAAGTCCGCCAAGTGCGCATCTGCCCGTAAGCGGCACTTTCGCCTCTGAGCCTGAGATGCAGCCCGGGTCCAGGCTCATTTCGCCTTTGGAATGAATCACTGGGGATCATGGATCCTCCGATCCATTTGAAGCATTTCACTCAAATCTTCCTAGGTAGGACATCGTAATCCAGAGGCAGCCTTTTTGAGTTTTCATGCTTCAGCACCACCTTCGATCCAGAGTGGGCTTTGGGCCCGGGATCTCAAACGGCTGCCATTTGTGTAGTGGGCTCTTCCGCTCCCCTGTCGAGGAATGCGGCGGCGTGCATTGGTCAGGACCACCGGGAAGTAACATTTCCGGAAGATCTGGAACAAGAAAAGAACCCGTCGATCATGAGGTTTAGATCGATCCAGTCCACTCACTAGCAGTTGACACATACTGAGTAGTTAGTGAGTAGTAACCGAGTAGTATGGAGTACCGCGTAGCAGTAGCCGGCGAGTCACCGCGGCGGCGGGTGTGACGTATCGCCAAAACAAATGACGTCGGACGACCATCCAGGCCCACGGCTAGCCCTTCTTCATCACCACAACCACAAAAACATTGTGATGAATGACATCCTACCTGCCCAACAACACGGAGGCTTCGTCGCCCCCCTAGGATTCAGATGACAGCTCGTCTTCGTCACATTCAAACATCAGATCGGTGGTGCTGTGTCGGATTCTTATCTTGCTATGTGTCTTGAGCCTCGGCTTCGAAGTGATATCATAGAAGAAGCCTCTCCGACATGATCGATGATTTCCAGAGCAGGACTGTGTAGGCTTCATAATGATTTCCCCGCTGATCCCTTAACGATAATTTTGGCATAGCGGGCGCTGGAAAACTTATCCGGGCGGCCCTATAATAGAGCGTCACAGGTTTCTCGTCTAGTCCCCACACAACTCTGGCAAGTATTGGCCGCAAAGACGAGTGATAGGTAAGTCACGTACTTATCCAAGTTCCATGTTGACGCAGTATAGTAGGTGGCAGGCTCACGCGTGAGATCTGCAAGATCAGGCCCGTTGCCTGGAGATGACAGTGCTTCTCAGCATTCCGACGTCAGGAGGACAGGAAAGGCGCATACCATCTTATTGCCGCACGTCATGATCTCCACTGTATCATGAGCAGTTCGCTGTGAAGTACGCCATCAGCTATTGCGGCTTATGAATTGAAAGCCACAAGACTCTCAACAGCGGAGCTAGCAGCTGATGCGGCTCAGGCCCGGTACTCCAGTTCTTTACCGATCAACATGTGCTTCATGAGGGTCAATCTCAATTGCCAAGGCTGCGGTTTGCTGTTCGTACAAAGCTTGACGACAGCAGGCCCCTTCCGAGGGAAGAGCTATAGTAGCTCGGCCCTGGCTTCACTAATCTCATGTTGGACATTTTGAAGCAAAAATAGTATCGAACTACTGCAACGTCTCCCGGGTCCATACTAGCTGAAAGGGCCTCCAGTACGACCATAACGCGTCACAGATCGTGCCTGCCATGTTGTCGCCACGTGCACTCTTGATGTCCCGAGACCACCGTGGGCTTCCGCTTTCTTAGGTCCGAGTTGAATAGTATGAGCGGATATGGCGCACAGCCTCAGTTCATTCCTGCCTGCTGTTCCCACTTGGTATCATCTTCGTACGCGCGACCGGAAGCCCGGCTCCAATCGGCGAACGAAAGTTCCTGATATCGGCTGTACTCCGCTAGAAAAGGAGTTGTGTGTACGTATGTAGCTTGTTTGGAGTATGATCAGACGTATTTCCAGTCTCTATTCCACTAGGCGTATTGCATGGTGAGTGGAAGGGGGATTCTCGAAGGGTGTAATCTGCGGCTCCGAGGTTTGGTCAGTCTCATTGTAAAGAATTTAGGATTCACACTATGCGATCAACGACGTATAACATGAGTCAGATACTTAATATCGTCTGAGAGCCGCCTCCCTGAGGCGTCTGATGCAGTGGTTCTCCTTCTCTTGCGCAGGGACAACCATGGAAAGAATTCCTGAGGTTCAGTCTAATCAACCATGCAATAGCCATAACCGACGCATACGCGGTCAGGTTGAACTTATCACCTGCCGCCACAGGAACGCGGGTATGGGAGTGAATCCAACCATGACAGCTGTGAGCGCACGTTGGATCTCTCTCTGCAGTAGTCAAAGCTTGGATTATTGCGATGCGAGGAAGGTATGGGCAGCACGTCTCGCGGATGACGCCGAGATATCGTCTCCTTCCGATATCTCCTTATCATATGGAAAGTTGTTGTTCGATCTGCCACAATCAAAGAATAAGATGTACAGTATTGAGATGTCTATTAGCAACAAAGAGTCTGTAAGCATCAGCAGAAGAGATCCTAGGTGAATCAAAAAGATTGGAATATGCAAGCTGAGGACAGTACTAGGTACGCAGGACTATAAATCACACTAAGCCTCTTTAGGATACGACTCTAAGGGTGGGGCCGTGGTGGTCACTAGGCCTAATGAGGACATCGGCCAGGCACCCTGCCACTGAGTGCCGAACACCATGAGCTAAACTCATAACCACACATTGATCATCTTTTAGCCAGCTTTGAGCTTGAATGCACATCACTGGAGCTCTTCACGGAGTGGTGGGACTCTTAGGGAAGGTCGAGTTTGTTACTCTAATGTGGTGTGTCACGAGATATATCTTCGAGTCCCTCTGCTGCCTGTGCTTCCACTAGTCCCAACAAATAGACTAACTGATGGCTGTACCATGACAGACTCACGATCGACAACTTCACTTTACATTTGCCCAGTGCAGTCACCCAAGCGATTGGAAATGCGTCAAGAACCTCAGTTGCCGTGACAAAGCACAGATTGATCCCTCTCTTTGACCAAGTTAGCGCGAATTATCGCGCGATCGTCTTTCCTCGTGGCAACAGGGCTGACTACCCACGCAACAGTGGTGTGTATCGAATGTGAAGATGCTGTCTTGCTCACTTGACCGCAAAGGATTCGTGGCTTTCCCAGTGGCCTTGACTCAGGGACCAGACTGAGGACTACACGATCTGGATCAAGTCATTCGAGTCGCTGGTGACGGACGGAGAAGACAGTACCGGGGCTTATATGGCACTTAGATCATAGCAAGACAGACACAATGACTACCGCAACTTCGCCACGACATACGAAGGGAATCCAGGATCTTTCCGTCCCGGCATGATTATCCATCCTTTCGCGCTCGTGGGAAGCCAACACCATGTCTCCCCATTAGCCTCGCCGAGAGGTTGAGCTCTTCCCTCCAAGCTTTACCGGCGCATATTTGCTCGAAACGTGAGACAACCCGAGACGAAGCATACTATCGCCCACATGGTTCCAGCACTCATTTTATTATGCAAATCTCGGATTTGCCCGAAATGTTTGATCAGTAATGACAAACAGCTTCGACTAGAGGCGGCGCTCATCACGATTGCCGAGCTCATGGTGACCATGATGCTTGGGAAGCCCACGATGTACATGCTGAGCCGAGGGACTGCGAGTGATCGGACGCTGAGTATACACACAACCGCTAGTACCACAGTGCATCCCGATTCATCCGCAGGGTAATCGAGAGGAAGAGTTGGCGGCCGCGCCTCCCCCTTGGGCGTGAAGCTCATTTATGATGGTGGTAGCCAACCGAATTGTGGCCACTGTCACTCTTCATGAATCCTTCACCTATGGCCCGACTTTTCTATCCACATGCATAACCGATCGTCTGGGGACAGCGAGGGTATAGCCTCCCCTTCTTTCCACCGCCTCGTAGCATTGTTGATCCGAAAGCTCATATGTACCCCATATCCAGACTACTGAGTTGGTCTATTCCGCTTATGACCGTATCGCTGGGCTGGACTGCCGCTTGATCGTCTCCTAAACTCTTGCTTACCATTGCTCAGAGAATGCACTCATGGTCAAGGGGACGTGTCATCGAATGCCGATTGGAAAGCTACTGCTTGAGTGGGGTATCTTTCCCTCACATTCTCCGAACTGCCTCAACTACTATTTATCGACATGTACGCAGCCAACAGCGAGATTTGTGAGGGTACGACATTACGATCGTTGCTGGGATGAATCGCTGGTGAGGCTGCAAGACTCAAGCCTTCAGACTGGTGGTGGTTGAGCAAGTAGCCTCCATGCACGGTGGGATATCCGGTGCCTTGCCAGATCCTTTCTCGTGCTGAAGCTCGGGCCCACCTGTCGCGATAGCAAGGCCTGCATCTGCACCAAAGCGGTAAGTATACTTCCTATTCTCAGAGAGCAGTCGCTCTACAGAATTCCGAGACAGCAAGGAGAAGATGCACCTGAGGTGGCCTGATGGGAACTGATCTAACATAAGTTACGGACTAGCATGCACACGAATTGGAGAGAAAGCGATCGATCGGGGACTTCAAGGCAGCCTGACAGATCAGGCCGCCGGTGTCCCAATCTGGAAACAAGTCGATGCGACCGGACTGATGATGTCATGGTGGCCGTTTTACTTTCCCTTTTCGGCTTCCCGCCAAGTCGATTGGGAGTCTCGACCATCGCGGGCATCCCGTCGACCTTCAGCTAAGTCTTGACTTTGGAACTTCGTCTGGCAAACTGCCCACCACGAGGCTACAAATCTTATCTTTATCTCGGAGACTGAACCAAGTGTTTCCATCGCAGGATATGTGACAGCAGAGTTCCCACCTGAGTACAAATCTTCCAATGCCATCCTTGCTAGGAAAGTCTCCTTCCCCGGTAGAGGTGCCTCCAGTCGGAGTGCATTCCGGAGGCCCTACGATTCGCAATCCCACTTGGCTGGGATGTCCGTCCGCTATGACATGGAAACCCTGTCGAAAGCACCAGATAAAGCTTTTTGTTCCGCCCCAAAGCTGGACTGATTCGCACCGCAGCTGGTTTGATTGCCAGCTACTGAGTACAGTACTACAGAGTAAGTTCGGGACTGTCTGGGCCGGCGATGTCACCGGTGGGTCCCATCTTTGCTCCCGTCGACCGCTGAGACTGACTAACTGGCCGATCCTCACGGACCTGTCCAATGTGTACGCGCGCGCAACGGATGGGCTTCCGCCAACCATCCCAGGGTCAGTGCCCGGCATACCAGTCCACGACGGCGTGGACTTGCCTTGATTTCGAGAACCCGCCAATCAGCACGGGATTTTTCGAATTCCGACCACTTCCACTGTACTTGTACTGCTAAATGGATGCTCTTCATCGCCGTAGATCCCTCACCCGACAAGCATTTTCAGGTACTGGAGCCCTACAGCCAGCTTACCCACCATTGCGTCTCGAGTCGACTGGATGGTAAAACAGCCCGATGCTTGCTGGTTATGACGAAGAGCAGCCACCATGATTCATGCAATCTGCCCACTTAGCTACTCTGTCATTCGAGTTAGTTACCTACGATGTGTGCGCCACACAAGCCGGGGTATGTCTGTGATTAAGTTCTCTGGATTGTACCGCATTCTCGTGTACTGCTCTGGTGTTCAAAAAGAGGTTTCCAGGTTGTGGCGCTGATGAATCTTATCAGTGTGGATGCAGATCGTTAATTGGCCGTTCCCCGTCGAATATCCTGACGTTTTGTTCCGTGACGCAATATTGACCGAGTATATAAGACCCGCTTTGGAACCCCGTCGCTCTTTGAAGAGCAAGGCCAGTGGTTGCGCTTGATAATTCCGTCCTTTAAGGTCTTCGGGCTTTAATTAATTGTACACTTGCTATCTCACATCGCCCTCCCAATTGCTTTGTCGTTTTGCTCTCGTTGCTCTAAATCGAATATCAACTTCCATGGCGAACGCGCTCGAGTCGCACGAAAAAGAGGTGGATGGTCTGTCCCCTTACTGCATGCACTTGGGACTGTAGTCGCCCGACAATGCTAACGCCACCGTAGAAGTTCACACGGATCCGGAGGAATTTCAATCCCAATCGTCTCAATCATCTCAATCGTCCGATTCGGACGACGAATCTTCTCACAGCCACGAAAAGTCGCAGCAGCCCCGGAAAAGACCCCCGAACAAACGACCTCCGGCCTCACGGCAGGCTACCGCACGAACTCAACGTACCGGCGACCTGCAAGACGATGTCTCCCGGTCTCGGACCCAGGGGAGCCAGCCTCCGGGAGGGTTTTCGTTAGCAGGATCCACTGCCTTCTGGGGCGCGCCGCCTTCTTACGGACCCTACATTCACCCGGAGTACCACAACCTCAACCCTCAATACGGCAAAGACGAGCCCGGCAAGCCGGTCTGGAGTCTCGCCCAACCACTCCCTCACGTGGTCCGCGATGGCATGCGCTACGGAGCCTTGCCGGAGGATCGCAAAGAGGAAGAGAGGGAGGATGGACGAGCACGCCCTCCCCCGGCCGCCGAGGAACCGCCGACCGGGATCCCTCAGACCCAAGAATCCCAGCAAGAAGAAGAAGACCCGGACCATGATGGGTTCTTCAACATCTGGTCGAAAATCCGCTTCTATGCGAAAGAGCCTTTTGCAGAGTGGCTAGGAGTGAGTTCATTCGTTTGCCCCCTCGCCCTCCCCCCGGAGAATCAACTTGGCGATGCTAACCTTTTCACCTCCTTAGACAAGTGTAGCCATCACCCTCGGCCTCTGCGCCGGCCTGTCGCACTACACCTCCCAAGAGCAGGCGGGGACCTACGTCTCGCAATGCGCGGCGTGGGGGTTCGCGTTCATGATCGGGATCTACATGGCCGGTGGTGTCTCGGGCGCCCATCTCAACCCGGCGATCACCATCTCGCTGTCCGTGTGGCGTGGCTTCCCGGCGCGGAAGTGCACGCTGTATGTACTCGCCCAGATCCTCGGGGCCATCACCGCCGGGGGCATCGCCTACGCGATCTACCACGACGCGATCGTCGACCTCTCCGTCAAATCTCAGCTGCCGCAGGCGCAGACGACCGCCAGCGAGGCGATGCTGACGGGGCCCAAGTCGTTCGTGACGCCGGCGACCGCCTTCTTCGACGAGTTCCTTGGCAGCGCCATCCTGGTCGGCATCATCCTGGCGCTGGGCGACGACGCCAACGCCCCGCCCGGCGCCGGTATGCAGGCGTTCATCATCGGCATCGTGATCACGGTGCTGCTGCTGGCTTTGGGCTACAACACCGGCGGGTAAGTCCATCCCCAACGATCATTTCTGCACGCTCACCACCAGTGAGATAGTAAAGCAAGCAAGCTAACCCTGTGCCGGCAATGCAGCTGCTTCAACGCGCCCCGCGATTTCGGCCCCCGCCTGACCGTCCTCATGGCCGGCTGGGGCGGCCAGGTCTTCACCGAGAACAGCGTCTGGTGGGTCTGGGGCCCCTGGGTGGCCGACATCTTCGGCGGGCTATTCGGGGCTATGGTCTACGATCTGGCCATCTTCACTGGCGGCGAGAGTCCCATCAACTATCCCCCGCGCCGCCGCAAGCGCGCGCTGCTCATCAAGGAGAAGAACATGCGCAGCAAGCTGCGGATTGGCCGGCACAAAATCAAAGATCTGGAGAAGGCGGTCGAGGAGAACCAGGACTGAAGATGAGATGGATTTCTACTTGACGGAAAAAATGATTTTTCTGTCTTTGCATAATGCTTCTTGTGCACTTTCTCTATTTGCGTGTTTGAAAAGTATTCATGGGTCGAAAGCATATACACGAGCGCTGGCGTTGTGGGAGCTTTTATGTTTTGTCTTGCTGCGAGTTTACTCGAGGTTGGCTTCTTGCTCCAAGTTAGATATACGATATACAAGGGTATAATCAACACCGAGTCATACATACATTTCGATTGCTTGAATTCGTCTGGTCTTGTTGGAGTAAAAAAAAGGATATTCTGCCCGGAGGCGGTGAGATTCCGGATATATTCTGATGACGTACATTATTGTAAGTTAAAAATTGAACTAAGTCTGATACATGGAGATATCTAAAAAATAACTATCAGCTAAGCCATTATCTACTCCCTTCCCCCAAGGGTCCAAGGTCCAACGCGGTAATCACGCAATGTACCCGTGCTGGTGCAGGAGTTGAACCACACCATCAAGGTAGATACTTATGAACTGGTTCCTCAGTACCCATTCTGGAAAGGTCTCCCCCGTACGCCACCCAACGTGAACCTGGGGGTTGAACCTGCCGATGAACAGGGTGGCCATGATGCGGAAGCGCCTGCCCAAGGCGATCATGGCGTTGTCCAGCCCAACCTGGCGATTGGTGCCGGGGACCCATTGACTGGCCCGGTCCTCCACGAGGTCGACAATCTCCCGAAAGGGGCTGGGGTAGCGCGTGTTCGGTAGGGCGTTGGCCCAGCGAAAGGGCATGGGACCGTGGCGGTGCAAGTTCAAGTCGGATCGGTTCAGCAGCTTGTCGACGGCCCAGCTGGCTTCCATGCGCACGGCGAAGGTCAGGGGCGTGTACATGTGGTCGCCGTCAGGCTGCGCGACGAACGCGCGGTTCAGGTCGAACCCGGGCTGCTTGAGCAGCGCGTCGAAGGCGTAGCGGTGGTCGAACGTGGTGGCCCATGCGATCAGCGGGATCGCGTTCCGCGGACGGTCGTCGTCGAGGCCGGCGATGGGGTCGTTGAGGAGCTGATAGCACCGGTTGGCATAGTTCGCGTCTGTCGCCGGGGTGTGGGTCCAGGACGCTTGCGCCTGCCCCAGCACCAGGTCGATCACCACCCGGGAGACCGCCCAGTCTTGGCGGATCGCCCGCCGCAGCAGGTACTCGCCTGCGTTGTCGCCCCAGGTCGCCGCCAGCTCCGCTGACAGCTTGAGCTGCACCGGTTGGTGGATGATGTTGGCGTTGCTCGCCAGCAGGTCGACTCCGATCTGAGCGACCAGGTACTTGAGCATCACGCCGCTGGTCGTGTGCTCCACGCACAGGTTTTCCACGTGCTGCCACTCCAGGGTGTCCGTGTTGCCCCCTCCGACGAGCTCCAGCAGCAGCCAGATGAGCTGCTTGTCCTTCAAGACGAGCGCCAGCTCGAGCGGCCCGTAGTAGTCGCTCCCAATCCAGTTGACTCGCTGGTCGGCGGGGGGCTTGGCCGTCCCGGGAAACCGATCGTCCCGCTCAAAGAGGTACCGAATCACCTTGTGGGCTCGGGCCAGAATCGCCGCGCCCAGCAGGGTATATCCCCAGTAGACGGGCCGGTGGGCTTCCAGGCCCAACGCGACGGCCAGCTTGATCTCGTCGAGCGAGTCGTGGGCGAGGGCGTGGTGCACCACGTTGGGGAAGGCGACCTGCGGTGCAGCGGCGGGGCCCGACCCAGGGCCTATGGGGGCCTGCTGGTGCCCGGCGTAGCAGCAGAATTGGAGCAGCCTCCCGTCGGCGGAGACCTGGTAATTCTGGAAACCTTCAGCCAGTACCGCGCAGAAGCGTCGTTGGATCATGGACCGCAGGGTTGGCGCCCCAACGCCGCGGTCGTTGTCCGGCCGTAGCATACGCTCTAGATGGGACAGGTCCAGCTCCGCTTGTTTCCACAGGGCCATCAGACAGGGGATCAGGTTCGCCCCGTTGAGAATCTGGATGCCCTCCGGATCGGGAAGCGCTGGCATGCGTTGTTTACGTAGCTGCCTGAACTCCATGGCCATGCTGGCAGGCCTCCTGAGATGACTACATTGGCCACACCATTGGGCGCTTTCGACTCGGTCGATGTTGTCCATGGTTGATAGTTTTGTGTTTGAGCTGGTCTTGTTTGATGAAGGTGGGTTGGATGTTCTGAAGGATGTATCGATCGAGAACTATGGGGGGTTTGGGTTGTTTTCGTATTCGATCATGTCGCCTCTTATATATGTGCGTTGCTGTGATTCTCATTCCCTGCAGTCACTGACACATTGAGTTTGTACCATGGTACATTCACTTCAGATAAACAATCATAGCGAGAATCCTCATCGATTCGTGAACATCGCCTCAAGAGATTCCGGACACGTTGACCAGACCCTGATTATACGGAGGTCTCCCTTAAGTATCAAAGCAATGGCCAAACCAATGTATGGCTCATTATCGAGCGCTCATTGTCACTTTTCCACGTTCAGATCGCATGAGTTCCAGGGGATCTTCAGCAGAGGATACCGGGGCTCTCGTTGGATACGAATAGAGGTGATGCCTCACCATCGCAGCAACCTGATATAACCTTCGTCAGCGAAGCTTGGTTGGGCGAGCCCCAACTGGCTGCTAGTTCCCATCCAGTCGAGTGGAACAAAGCTGATCTATAGAGCGAGATCACTGTCGAGAGTGAATCGGCGATCGTCAAGTATTTGTCAAAAGGCGATTTTGTCGCAGAATAATCAAATTGAGGTTTTCCAATTCCGATGTCACGTTCAGACATAAGAACAGGCGGCCGCCTAAGCAGGCCAGTATTCTGTTCGAAGTCCGGGAGTATTAAAGAGACTTGATAACGAATCTTCTGGCCCCCGGCCAAGATGATGAAGAAGTAGGCCTAGTGTGTAAGCCCGGTGAACAGCCTGGCAAACGTGTATTGAGGCTGATTCGGCACCTTCAGAGCTTTCACAATGCGGAGACATCATGGCTGCAGCCCGTCTCTGCCCATTCATGGAGTTCTTGCATCATCGATTGCTTTCGCTTATATCATGATCACGATTAGTTAGCTCTCGAAGGTAAAAAGTTGTCAATCGAGTCTTGCGCTTACCTTACAGTATCTTCAACACCAGGAACAACCAAAGCTCCGAAACACAACCCTGGAAACCGAGACTAACACATTTTGCACATATATCATCCTTCCAAAAGTGAGGAGGGAAAAAGAAAAGAAAACAAAAAAAGACAAAAAAACAAAACAAAAAAGAAAAGTAAAAACAAGAGGAAGACTTGAATTATAATGATTAACATATGTTATTCCAAACAGAGTCTAAACTTACTCGAAGCGACCAAGCCAGTAGCTCAAATGTCGCCCAGCGGGAAATCCTTCTCCTCCAACAACAGGCGTGCCAACTTCTCCAGCACGGGCTCGGTCTTCACCTCCTCCAGCACCGTCTTGGCCTCCGCTCCTTCCTCCACGTTCTCCTCCCACTTGAGTCTGGGATCGGTGCCGTTCAACAACAACACCCTAGCCACATCCAGTACCTTGTCAAGATGCGCCTCCAACTCCATGGGATTATATCGTCCGATGCAGGGCCGGCGATGCGCGTCAATAATGGCATAGAAGGGGGGCTTGACCGGCCTTCCGTCTTTATCATCGGGCTCGTTCCCGTTGGCGCAGCCGGCCTCGAACAAGGTCTCGACGACTTGGATGTCTAGCCGCTGCACCGCGAGATACAGCGCCGACATGCCGAGCGCGTTGACGACATCGAGAGACGTGGTTTGCGGGTCTGCTAGGTAGCGGACGGCGGCGTGGTTGCCGGCGCGCACGGCGTCCATCAGCGGGGTGGTGCCGTACCAGGACCGCGCGTTGAGGAGGCGGCGGCGCAGGCGCAGGTCTCCCGGCGGGAGCATGCCGAGCAAACACTGAAGCATTTGCGCACCGGCGGCGGTGTTGCGCGCGGCGAAGTGCAGCAGAATGCGCGCGATGGGCATTCCACCTCTGTACTCGACAACTGCCCCCGGCACTTTGTGGCCAGGACATCCCACGATGCGATTGGGCTGGTCGTCGGCGAAGAAATCCACGCCTGCTTGCTCGTGTAGCGCGCGCACGATCTCTACGTCGCCGTATTGGGCGGCCCACAGCATAATCTCCGCGGGGATCGGTTCGCCCGGCGCCTCGTGGCTGAGGATGAGTTGGAATAAGGGGATGTTGTGCATCCGTAGGGCGAGAGTGAGCGGGTGGAGGGACGGTTGGTCGGGGATGAAGGTGGTGTGTGCGTTGCCGACCCAGGAAAATGGAGGCACAGCGAAGGCGTCGTAGATATAGGCTACGATGTGGGTGGCCTCGGCCAGGATGGCGGTACCCAGGATGTTGAAGCCGGTGGGCAGCACCGTGGTCGGGTGAAGGCCCGCGGAGAAGAGGAAGTCTATTGCCGCGACGGAGTCTGTCAGCAGGGCCAGATCCAGGCAGCTCAGCCGAGTCGGCGTCAGCAAGTATGCTTTGCATTTGCAAGAGGGCAGGGTGGTTGGCGGCAGGACGTCCTCAACGATACTGTAGGCCATGCGCTGTACGACCGATTGCCAGGGAGAGTCTCTCGACGGCTTGGTGGCACAGAGGGTCGGAAGGGTGACAGCTAGGTCTTGCATCTCTTGCGTGAGAGCGCTCAGCCCATCGTCCTCGCTCTCAGAGTCGGGGTCGAGGATGCGGTAGACTTCCTCGTCCGTAAATCCGGCGCGATTGAAAATATCCAGGAAATCGCGGGCCAGCTCGCATGACTCCTCCGGGTTGGCCTGTGCCTCTGCTCTGGGGAATGCGGAGACAGGCAGTCGTGCTCGTTGGGTGCGGTACAGCTCAGCCAGAACCCGGACGTTGTACCGGTTCTTGCACCGGGGGCATATCTCGGGGAACCTGGAAAGCTGGGACGGCATTGTTGTAAGTCTTTTCTGTGGTGACGATGGCAAGCGTTTGCAGTGAGCAAGTTGTGTACCGTGCGAAATCTATACCGTAGCGTAGATGAGAGCTTGTGATACTAGAGCCTTCAGAAACCCTCGTCTATGTGATTTAGAGTCCATTTTATACCTTTTGCTTTGAAAAGGAATTGGAGTACGTCGACCCGACATAATCCCAAACCTCATGTTGGAAGAGGCGAGAGGACGGCATTGCTTTGTTTGTTCGACGAAATATGCCAATGTGGGCCGCGCTGGTGAAGTTCTGTTTCCTTTATCATGACGACCAAAGCCGGCTGGGTAAGGAGACTCCTATGAACGGCATAATGCTCTGTAGCATTAGCAACCCGGAGATCACAGCCGCTGCTCTTTGATGGCGACCTGGAGCAAACGAGGTACTTCATCCAGCATGAAAGCACAAAGCCAAGCCAGTGTTGGCTTCCAGCCGAAAGTGCCAGAACTCAAAGAAGTAGGCTAATTCGACCAAGCGTCAAGAACAATCAGTGGCCCGGTAAACTCCCTCAAATTTTTGAAAAGAAAGTGCTCAGGTAAAGTGAAACACTAAGAACGATTAGGCGGTCGCAAGAGAAACTTCTTAGTGCTTTCTTTGTATCCACCAGTGTCAAAAAGACATTGTTCTTGCGGGGTCAGATATCGACCTGGGTTCAGGTGGATATCAATGCGAGAATACATTGGAGCGTTGCATGGGAATATTGCATGGGAATATTGCATGGAGGCGATTTCAGGGCCGTCAAGGGAGCTGCTGCCCGTAGCCCACCGCAAAGCAGGAGCCTGGGATTGTTAGTGTCTGTAAGTCAGCCAGGCCTGGCACAATTTCAAGGTAAATTGGCTCCTGATGGTCCGTGTAAAAGGTCGGCATTTGAATGTCAGATAACGTGGGAAACATCCAGAGGAACGATTTCATTTATGCTCAAATGTGGGCTATCGCATTATTACCTCCATGTACCTGAGGTAATCTGGTTTTACATATTGACCCTAGAACGACCTAATGCAGGCGGCGTAGTTAATGATTCCATCTTAGTGTTAATACCTATGTCTCCGTTACGATCGTTCCAGTCTCGGATATAGTATCGAATCCCTATGCACCGATCCTTATAGATCGTTCAGCGCTTCAAGATAGTGTATCGTTGGTTGAATATGCGAAGGTGTTGTCGGAGTCAACCGGGCTAGCTTCTTCTGATGCATCGCTCACGGAGGGTGCGACAACGTCTTCTTTCTCCAAGGCTGGCACCCACTTGGCAATGTGCAGGTCCAGCATATGAGCATGCCTGTTAAATCTGCACGGTTTGGTGCCCCGGCATCCGTCTTTCTGACAGTGATGGCCGAGGAAACACTTCATTGATCGGCAAGTGAGACCGGCGCCACACGGGTGCTGGCGTAGAATGTGGGCCATCACACTGCGGCTGTTGATGTCGATGGGGCCATGGTCGAATTCGCAGTTTACAGTATCACAGTGTCCGGCTAAGTGAAAGTTGTTGCAAGGCCGGTGGAATCTGGCACGACGAGAGTACTGGTCCCGCGCTTCAGGCGAGGGTGCGGCACAGTAGGTATCAATGCGATCCCCAGTCTTGTTGATAGGCACATGAGTCCCATAGAATGGGTCGGTAGTGGTTGGCAGATTGGCTGCATAGTATTCGTGAGTTCGGGATGGAGACGAATTTTCTCGGTCAAAGATTGATGAAGTATCGTCGGGGACTTTAGATATCTGTTGATTTGGTTGTATGTGGAGCTTGATGCATGTGCTTCCATACCTGCAAATGCCCTGTAGCTACGTTAGCTCAGCACGACACTTGGGCCACGGTGGGTGCTACTTTTTGATAATGCTTACAGACCGGACGGCTGAGCGAGGGCGGTATGATCTGAGATTGACTCTGAGTTTGACTTGGAGACTCCCTTGCGTGAACACCAGCGAAGGGTGTCGACATGAAGACCTCCCGAAGTTCTCTGACCGGCAAGTCTAGAGTATTGTACTGATTATGGAACCCGGCCGCTTTAAGAAGGGTGATACGATCTGTTCGTCCACGGTAGGGGGTTAGTAAATTTAGGTACCCGGCATCGTGGCACCCGGCGAAGAAAATATGCTTGCATTGGTTATTGTCAGCAAACATCCGAAACATTTCTATCTCGGTCAGCGAACAGGACGTGGCAGTTGGGAGGACAGGCTGACCTCTTATCTTGTAATCAGCCGCTTCTTTCTTGTCCCCTGCGTCGATAAAGTCGAACAAATCTTGGGAGCTTGTTAGGTTGGCTACAAAGGGCGATAACGATCGGGCTTCATGGCCCACAAGTCCGGAGCGCGCCAGAGCTTTGGATAAACCCAGGACGTTGGCATAGATGCGAACCATGATCCGACATTGGTCCGCGTGACCCCCAAGGCGGTCATGTAGTAACTCGCGAATCGAGTCATGCATGAGTCGAGCAGCCGTGATACCTCCATCGCTTCCAGCTTTGATCAGGTGTTCTTTAAACTAGGCCCCTTATCAGTCAGGTGCCGTACATGACAGAGCATATGGACGCATACCAGGTAGCCATCACCGTCAACTAGGACCAACACAAACGGGTTCCGTTCCTAGGTATTTCCCTTTAGCTGCTGGCCAAGCACAAGCTGGAGCCCGCATACCTGCCCCCTCGCCAACCGTTTGTAACGCTCCCGTCCCTCTTTTTCCTCCTCGTAATCACTCTTCAAATTATTGTAGCTTTCGAGCAGCTCTTGGAACTTGGAGAGCAAGTTTTGCAGGTTGTCGTGGTGTTGTTGGTTTTCGCGGACAATGGTGCCTAGGTGGCTGTCCAAAGCGTTTATGTCGGCATCTGGTAGCATCTTGGTCTTCGGTAGGCTGGACAGAGACTGGGAGGGGAGCTTGGAGTGAGAGAATTGATGGTTGATGATTGTCAGATAGATTTTCACGAAGAGACGAGGCTGGATGATGGACTAGGGGTGGTCGCCGGCCCCGTGAAGTAGTAGAGGTGTGTTGATGGACGCCAGGCATTCAACCGACGTGGTGAATATGCTTGGGGGACAGAAAGGATAAAATAGCGAAGGCAGTCACAGACATTCGGAAGCGAATGCAACAAAATTGAAACAGAGTAGATTCAATTTGACTGCTCTTAAGATGCCCGAGAGATGTCATGGAGGAGAGTGAAGAGAGTAAATGATGATGGCATGGCATGAGCGGTGATGGACCAAGGCAGCAGGTGAATTTGTTTGTTGTGTTGGCAATTGCTTGGAGCCTTATCGATAAGACTCGATCAGGCACCCAGGCAGTCACCAGGCAGCCACCAGGCAAAGACGGTCGGAGAAACTCGCGGGGTAGTCACCTGACTGAGCATCTCCTGGTTGAGTACTGAGGAGAGGTGTCACGTGCTGCATAGATCCGGGATTGCTGACTCACCCGCCCACTTAGTGAAGTAACTTAGATTTATGCACTCACCCAGATATCTTCATCTTCATCTTCAATACCTACCTACCTTTAGTCTGCCATCTTAAAGGTTCCCTGACCAGCTCAGCCACCATCACTCTTTGAAAGAGCATTGCCTTAGATGCCCAGACTTTTTCACACTCCAATATTCAGCTACCTAGGATTGGTCAGGCTTTGCCCGTTCATCGTGCTCCACCGGGCAAGCCATGGCTACTGAGCCGAAAGTCTTTTCTGTGGATTCCCTCACTTTCTCCATGACCGTCGTCTCCTTCTGATTCTGAATCTTTCATCAAGGTTTCGAGGAACACACATCTAGTGCCCCGCAGACATCTGCTGCTGCACCATGGGACGCAATGTTCCTGTGTCGAAAGTCCTCCTACCACGGCGGATGAGTCCTCTCCCGACTTCCCCCTTACACGTACTTTCCTCATTGTTACCCGAGGCAACTCGCCTATTTACCCCTTAAGGATATCCCCCAGCCTTAACCTGGAAAACATTCCCAGGCGCCATGAAATGACGTCGGGTGGATATACACCTAGTGGGCCTAGGCAGATACCACCAATCGCCATCCGTAATCGGGAGGTTTAACACCAGGTTCGATCGAGCCAGTGGGGCTCCTCATGCTTCGAGATGGGCTGTCAAGGAGCTTCGGCTATCCGAAACCTCTCGACCCTCGTGGCCTGTCGCTGTCGCGGGGGTTGGCCTTCCCAGACACTTGTGTCAATGTTTCTTGACTTTAATATCACCATCATACTTTTCACTCCTTCACCTAAGCAATCATCCCTCGTTTTGTCGTTCGTTCTATCCTTCAGTTTCATTCATTCCAGGTTTTCACCCCTAAACTCCGACCATGGCTGTCAAGACGGAGGAAGGATCGTCTCCCCGTCCATACCAGCAAATGGAAGATGAGCACGATTTATTGGAGTCAAATGTGGGCAAAGATGTCCCTCCAATTACAGCGGAGGATGATTCGCCGGCCGACCATCAGAGCAAACAGAGAATCGCTGTCGTGATGACAGCGCTGAGTGTACGAGCACCTGTGCGAGCACAACCCTATGTAACAATCGCTAACATGCTTGCATAGCTATGCGTCTTTCTGGCAGCATTGGACATTGTAAGGCTTTTCTCTTTGAGTATCATGGATAACCACACTTACCCCTGACAGACTATTGTCTCGACGGCCTTACCAGAAATGGTGGCCCACTTCAAAGCTTCCGACAGCGCATACTCCTGGATCGCATCCTCGTACCTTCTTGCCAATGCATCGTGTGTCCCACTGTGGGGTCGGATCAGCGACATCTGGGGCCGAAAGCCCATTCTCATCATCTCCGTGGTGCTCTTCCTGGGAGGGAGTTTGATCTGCGGCGTGGCCGTTAACGTCGCCATGGTCATCGCGGGCCGCGCCATACAGGGAGTCGGGAGCGGAGGCATTACTGTGTTGGCCAATATTTGCGTATCCGACCTGTTTAATGTGCGCCGCCGGTCGGCGTATCTAGGTATTTTTGGGGCAACCTGGGCTATCGCCGGTGCCATCGGACCCATCATCGGCGGCGCCTTCACCACCTACTCGACTTGGCGCTGGTGCTTTTACATCAACCGTACGTGCTCGTGGCACCGCCATTGCTACATCGCTAACCTCATCTAGTTCCCATCGGAGGCCTCGCCTTCTTCGGTCTTCTGTTTTTCCTCAAACTCGATACCGCCCCGCTCACCCCGCTCGCAGCTGGCCTTCGAGCCATCGACTGGACCGGCCTCTTCCTGATCGTTGGCGCCACACTCATGCTCCTCTTTGGCCTCGAATTCGGGGGCTCCCAGTACCCCTGGTCGTCCGCCACGATCATCTGCCTCATCGTGTTCGGGCTAGTGACGGCCGGTCTCTTCCTCCTCCATGAGTGGAAATTCGCCCGCACGCCCATCATCCCCATCACCATCTTCTCCAACCCCTACAATCTGACGGTCCTCCTCATCAACTTCTGCCACGCCACCGTGTTTATCGGCGGGTGCTTCTATCTGCCCGTCTACTTCCAGAACGTCCTCCTCGCCAGCTCCCTCATGAGCGGCGTGTACCTGCTCCCGCTCGTCGTCGCCCTTTCGATCTCGTCCGGGCTGGGGGGATTCTACATGCGGAGTACCGGCCGATCGCGCGAGGCGATCTGTCTGGGGATGCTGTTCACGACCCTTGGCTTTGGACTCTACATCGACCTCCAGTCATACGCTTCGTGGCCGCGGATCATTCTGTTTCAGGTGGTAGTGGGGCTGGGCATTGGGCCGAACTTCCAGGCGACGCTGATTGCGTTGCAGGCGAACACCAAACCGGAGGAGCTGGGCCGAGGGACGGCGACCTTCTCCTTCATCCGGCAGCTCGCTTCGGCGGTGTCGGTGGTGGTTGCATCGGTGGTGTATGGTCATGTGGTGAGCACGAAGGAGGGAACGATGGCAGCGGTGCTAGGCGAGACCCTGGCGGAGGAGATTGTGGCAGCGTCCACCGCGGCGGAGGCATTTGTGAAGATGTTGCCCAAGGGCGAGGAGCGGGAGGTGGTGTTAGATGCATTGACGAAGGCGTTGAGCTGGGTCTGGGTACTGTACACCGCTGTTGCCGGGTTCGGGTTCTTGATTAGTCTGTCATTGAAGGATTTGAGGCTGGGGGATGCGCAGCCGACCAAGGCTGTGGAGGACGGCCGGCTGGACGATGCCGTCGAGATGGCTAAGAGTCGGGTCTAGATGTACATGTATATAGTATGGAGTCATCAACATTCTTTTCCCACCCAACCCGATGCCCAGTCGAACAATGACCGTATTGCTTGGACACTGTACTGTACATTGAGAGATGCACAAGAAGTACAGAAGAGTAGCTTTAGCTTGAATCATGGTGGCACTAGTCACTACCTCGTAGCCCAGCTAATCCGAACTAGGATAAACCGAGGCAGATCCTCGTCTAATCTCACCTCAGCATTGAGTCAGTCAGTTCATACAGTACACATATACATCATTTCCAGGCAGAAATCTATACATATCTTTCTAACTTTTCCCTTTCATTCCTCCTCTCTTTCCTTCCTTCCCTCATCCTCTTCTTCTCTCCTCCTGCTCCCTCTCATCAACACCCAACCCACCCAACCCACCCAACCCACCCGAATGCCCACCCCCACCGTCAAAGGAACCTCGCACCCGGCCTTCGCGGCCGTGCGCGCCCTCTTCTCAACACACCTGCAAACCGGCACCGAGATCGGCGCCTCCCTCTGCGTAAGCATCAACGGCGAAACCGTCCTCGACCTGTGGGGCGGCAGCACCGCCAGCCCCGCCACCTCCTCCACCCCTGCGGCACCCTGGGAAGAAACGACGCTCGTCCCCGTCTGGTCCCTGACGAAACTGATCACGGCGCTAAGCACCCTCCTCCTCATCGACCGCGGCCAACTCTCCGCGACCACCCCCGTCAGCCACTACTGGCCCGCCTTCACGGCCTCCCCGCGCATCCAAGTCCGCCATCTCCTCAGCCACACCTCCGGCCTGGCGGGGTGGGACAGCCCCGGGCCCACCGCCTCGGAGATCCTGGACGTGGAGGTCTGCACCGCGCGCCTGATCGCCCAGTCCCCCTGGTGGGAGCCCGGCACGGCCTCGGGGTACCACATCCTCTCGTACGGGTTCCTGCTGGGCGGGTTGATTCGGCAGGTCACCGGCCGGGGATTGAGCGAGTTCATCCACAGCGAGCTGGTGGTGCCGCTCGGCGCGGCGGGCGGGTTCTTCCTCGATCTCCCCGAGCGCGAGTGGGCGCGGATCGCGGCGCTTGTGCCGCCGCCGCCGGCGGAGTGGGAGATGCCCGTGTTGGAGCCAGGGAGTGTGGCGGCGCGGGCGATATCGAGTGCCGCCGGAGCGGTCGGCGTGGATAGTCCGGCCACGCCGGGGTTCCGGCACGCGGAGATGGGGGCGTCGGATGGGTTTGGGAATGCCAGGGCGATTAATCGGATTCTGGAGGTGGTGACCCTCAAGGGGGTTGTGGGCGGGAAAAGGTTTCTCAAGGAGGAGACGGTCGATCTCATTTTTCAGGAGCAGGTGTCCGGCGTGGATCTGGTGCTGGGCACTCCGGTCACGTTTGGGGTGGGCATGGCGATGGCGAGGCCTTCGGGGCCCAGTTGGTTGCCTGATGGAAGGAGGGTGGGGTATTGGACGGGTTGGGGCGGGTCGTTGGGGTTGATGGACGTTGAGAGGGGGGTCACCGTCACGTATACCATGAATAAGATGGATATGGGGTTGGCGGAGAATGAGCGCGCCAGGGAGTATGTTAAGGCGATTTATGCCGCGTTGGACGGGTATTTGGCTGCTACGCGGTAGATGGGTTGAGTTTATAGAATACTTAGTAGATATATGCTGTGGGAGAGGGGGGGCTGGGATGTTGAGTATAGCTTCGTTCTGGATAGGTATATTGTGTGCAGCCCTCATCCGTACCAAGATCAGCCCTCATGTTACATACACCGTCCCTTTGTGATCGAACCGTGGCTCTCTCCCGCAATGATGACACCACCACTTTGCTCTCCCAGTCACCATGGGCATCATTTAAATGCAACCCCATCGCAGAACATCGCTTTCATGCCCATCTCCGCATCGCATTCCCCCTCCAAATCACCATGCCCTCATCCCCGCATTCCAGTGCCTCCTCCCTCTCCACCATCCCAACCGAGCACCCCAGCTTCGAACCCGTGCGCACCCCCAGCACCAGCCTCCATCAGACCCAGAGCAACGTTGCCATCTCGCGCATCCAATCCCTCCGCCTCACCCATGAATCAACCGTCGGCTCCCGCCGAGGCAGCACCCGGACGCCGCGCGAGCAATGGCTCCCCATGGGCGGTGGGAAGGAGTTTCCCCCGCATCTCCCGGACCCGGATCAGTATGTCGTCGAGTTCCTCGACGAGAAGGATCCGATGCATCCGCATAATTGGGCCACGGGGACGAAGTGAGTGTTATTTAGACCCTGCAAATACTAGCATGGAGCTGGAGTGCGAGCTTGTCTGAGCTGCTGCTGCACTCCATAAAACACAAACCCTAACCATCCCGCAGAATCCTCCTCTCCGCAATCTTAGCCTACGTGACATTCGTCTCCTCCTTCGCCTCGGCCATCTTCTCCTCGACCGTCACCGCCATCAGCGAACAGTTCCACATCAGCACCGAAGTGGCCGTGCTAGGCGTGACCCTGTACGTCCTGGGCTTCGCCGCCGGCCCGACGCTGTGGGCGCCCCTATCCGAACTCTACGGCCGCCGCTGGCCCATCACCGCCGGCATCTTCGGGTACAGCGTGTTCACGATGGGGACGGCGACGGCCAAGGACGTGCAGACGATCATGCTCACGCGATTCTTCGCGGGGCTGTTCGCCGCCAGCCCGCTGGCTATCGTCCCCGCGGCCTTCGCGGACATCTACAACAACCGCACGCGCGGCATCGCGATCGCCATGTTCGCCATGGCCGTGTTCGTGGGACCCTTCGCGTCGCCCTTCACGGGCGGATTCATCACCATGAGCTATCTGCACTGGCGCTGGACCATGTACATCGCCAGCATCATGGGCTTCCTGGGGTTCGCGCTCCTGCTCCTCTTCTACCGTGAGACGTACGCGCCCGCGCTCCTGCAGCAGAAGGCGGCGATCGTGCGCCGGCAGACCCGGAATTGGGGCATTCACGCCAAGCAGGACGAGGTGGAGATCGATCTGCGCGAGCTGATCACCGTCAACTTTAGCCGCCCGTTTCGGATGCTCTTTACCGAGCCGATTGTGTTTCTGGTCACCCTGTACATGTCGTTCATCTATGGCTTGATGTATGCGTTGCTGTCGGCGTACCCCGTGGTGTTTCAGGAGATTCATGGGATGAACCTGGGGGTGGGCAGTTTACCCTTCATCGGGCTGATTATTGGCGAGTTTGCCGGAGGGGCGTACGTGTTAATGAGTCAGGGGAGCTACACGAAGAAGTTGATTGCCAACGGAGACGTCCCGGTGCCGGAGTGGAGATTACCCCCGGCGATTGTAGGCGGTGCGGCGTTCACAATCGGATTATTTTGGTAAGGGAAGCCCCCCCCCGCAGTCATCACCGAGTTGGGAATAATAGCTAAAGAAGGCTGCGACAGGTACGGCTGGACGGGCTGGACACAGTCGATCCACTGGATGGCCCCAACCGCTTCTGGAGTGTTCACCGGCTTCGGAATATACTGCATCTTCTTGCAGTGCTTCAACTATCTTATTGACTCTTATCTGCAATTGTGGGTCGATGAGGAGGTCCCTGCATCCCTGCAAGTCATCAGCTGACGAGAGCTACTATAGTGCTGCCTCGGTGTTCGCCGCCAACACTATCCTCCGGTCCGCGGTGGGCGCATGCTTCCCCTTGTTCGCCAAGCAGATGTTCGTCAACCTGGGGGTGCAATGGGCAGGCACCTTACTGGGATGCCTCGCCGCGATCATGATTCCCATCCCACTGGGGTTCATCCTGTATGGCCCAGCACTGCGGCGAAAGAGTAAATTTGCGCCATCGCCCGTAGTCTTCCAGGAGAAAGCTTGTTGATAAGCACACGTGAAAATGTTCCGTAACAGATTAGAAACCTACTTCATTTGGTTGCTCATTTAGTTGCTTCTTAGCCTGCAGTTTTCCGGCGGTTGCCAAGGCTGGCCACCAGTTTTTCCGCCGCTTAGCGAAGTAACCCTAGCCGATAACAATCAGGAGATATTCACTGCAACGATGCTGATTGCCTGGAGGCGAATTGCCAAGCACGCCACCCATGGACAGAGCAGCCAGTCCAGTCTGGATCCATTCCTTTGCCAAGCTGCCAAGATGATAAGGAGAAAATTTCCCACACGTTGCTTTCCCGATCGCGTGCGGGTGCTTATCACTTGGCCTCGTTCCCCGGCTCCCGCGACATTTTTTTTCGCCGCTTCTGCCTGACAGACCACATATAATCCCTGGTTCCCCGGGCTTGGGGGGAAAGCTGTCAGCGTTGTCTTGTTTTTTTAATTTCATTCCTCGAGCTTGTCTCGCAGCAGATTGTCTTGCAATAGACTGACAGTCGCCTTGCACCATGGGTTTGCAGAACTGGGTGCATGAAACCAATCTCGCGGTGGCTCGCAGCCCCGTGGGGAGATGGTTCCGGTTGGAGAACTCGGGCCATGTAAGTGGTGGCACTTTGTGGATGCACAGCGGTGCATCGCGAGCGTGACTGATCCCTCCCTTAGCCCAAGGAACGCAAGGGTAGTTTCTTCTTCACCGAGCTCCGCGCCGGTCTCGCCACCTTCTTCGCGATGGCGTACATCATCAGTGTCAACGCGACCATCACCTCCGAATCGGGTGGTCCCTGCGTCTGTCCCGCGGACAGCATGTCCGATCTCTGCGCCACCAACACGGAGTACCTCCTGTGCGTCGAGGAGGTCAACCGCGATGTCGTTACCGCGACCGCTGCCATTTCGGCCCTATCGACCTTCTGCATGGGACTTTTCGCCAATCTTCCGGTCGCACTCGCCCCAGGCATGGGTCTCAACAGCTATTTCGCATACACAGTGGTCGGATATCACGGATCGGGTTTGATTCCTTATGGAATCGCTTTGACGGCCGTCTTTGTGGAAGGTTTCGTCTTCTTGGCTCTGACGCTGTTGGGTATCCGACAATGGCTGGCCCGTGCGCTACCTGCCTCGATCAAGCTGGCCACCGGCACGGGTATCGGACTGTATCTGACCTTGATCGGCCTCACTTATAGTGCGGGTATCGGACTTGTGACGGGCGGCACCAGTGTGCCCATCGATCTGGCAGGATGTACCGAGAGCCTAAAGGATGCGACCACTGGTGCTTGTCCTTCCTCCGCTGTCATGCGCAGCCCGACCATGTGGATCGGTATCTTCTGCGGTGGTGTGCTCACCGTCGTCCTCATGATGTACCGAGTCAAGGGTGCTATCATCATGGGTATCCTCCTTGTCTCTATCATCTCGTGGCCCCGCCCCACCGATGTCACCTATTTCCCTCATTCTTCGATCGGAGACAGCCGTTTCGACTTCTTCAAGAAGGTGGTGACCTTCCATCCCATCACGCGCACGCTCGTCGCGCAGGAGTGGAACATCAGTGGTCACGGCGCGAAGTTCGGGTTGGCTTTCATCTCGTTCTTGGTACGTGAATATTCCCTAACGGCTGGTGAGGGCACACGACTAACAGCAGCAGTATGTCGACATTCTCGACACAACGGGAACGCTGTATTCGATGGCGCGCTATGCAGGCACGATTGATCCGGTCACGCAGGACTTCGAGGGCAGCTCTATTGCCTATGTGAGTATCCTCAGTCGTTCTTTCTGTGCGCTCCGACGCTAATTGTCCCCAGATGGTGGATGCCATTTCGATCTCGATCGGGTCTCTGTTTGGAGTTCCGCCCGTGACGGCTTTTGTAGAGAGTGGGGCTGGTATCTCAGAAGGAGGCAAGACGGGGCTGACATCCTGCATGACGGGCCTGTGCTTCTTCATCTCGGTGTTCTTCTCGCCAATCTTTGCCTCGATCCCTCCCTGGGCGACTGGTTGCACGCTGGTCATCGTCGGGGCGCTGATGGCGCAGGCGGCGACGCAGATCAACTGGAAGTACCACGGCGATGCCATTCCGGCATTCTTGACGATTGCCATCATGCCGTTCACGTATAGTATCGCGTACGGGTTGATTGCCGGTATCTGCAGCTACATCACGATCAACGGCATCACGTGGGTGCTGGCGAAGGTGACGGGCGGGCGGTTGGTGCCGCCCAACTTGGACGAGAGTGAGCCATGGACATGGCGGATTCCAGGAGGGCTGTTCCCTCCGTGGTTGAAGCGGGCGGCGCGAGGTAAGAAAGACTTTTGGCGCGACGATTCGATGGATCGGTCGTTTGGAGGAGAGGAGGAGGAGCGACGCTCGGTGGTGTCTAAGGAAGAGGAGTTGCGGGAGAAGAAGCAAGTGGTGGATGTGAAGCCACAGCCGGTGTAAACACACAACATGTGACCTTGGAGCCTGAGGCCACAATCCAGGTCTTCCAGGTCCGCGTCCAACGCTGCCGCGCCTAGCCGGCGCCTCGCCACTTCCGCCTCACTTACTCGTATGAGGACTCAGCTCTACCGGTTCTATATGTAACATGAGCGTCATAATAATAACACTAATTATGAGTATTTGTCACGAGCATTCCCTTTTGCTACGCCACACCCATCGGCACAAATCTCACGGAAATCAAATCCCTCCTGATAGTTCCCGATGATACATGGTAATTTCCACGCAGGAACAGAACACCAAGATCGCTGTGGCCACCGCATCTGGTGGTTTTAGGGCGCTTTGGCCCGTATCGAGTTAGGCCTCACCTGGTGGCTGATACTTTATTGGGACTGTTGGGTCCGGGCGGCCATAGGAAATGATTTCCGGCAGGTAGCATGAACCACGATGGGCGAATGATGAGGTACGTAGGAGTGAATGCCGGTGTTGGCCCCAATTTTTTAGTCGATACAGCGTCCAAGTGCCGAGCAAGCCCGAGCTACCAAATTACTATAAGCTATGGCCTAGGAGTGAAAAGATGGGAGTCTCTTTCGGTGCGCAAGTCGAGAGACTTGAGATCCGACCGGTCTAAGACCTCGATAGGTCGCTGCACTGCTCCCTGACTGGGGTAAGGGGGGGGGGGGGGGGGGCGAATTCCCGACCAGGTGGTTACGGGGTGGTAGGAGTCACAAGGGTTGGGGGGGGGGGGGGGGGGGGGGGGAAACCTGTTCTTTTCTCAGTGTCTCTCGTCCTCTTGAGGTTCTGACTACTAAAGTAGTGGGCCTCAACATTTTTTTGTTCTTGGATTGAGACCGTGTGGGAGTGACGATCGCCTAGGAATTTGATTGATTGAGTCGAATAGTCGAATGAATCAGTTCGATTGTTCCCTAACTTTTACCTTTCAACCTTGTTGGCAAACCCGATCGGCCGGCGGAGATAGCCAGGCACTATCTGCCACCCAATCATAAACAGCGGAGATAGTAGGCGACAGGCTGATTAGTCCCGTGACTGGGAAATCACCAGTCAGATGCAACAGCGTGCTCCAGCATTGCCGGTTTCGGGAATTTGCCCCCCATTCCTGATTCGGTTCGGCCGGCAGGAAGGAATCATCTCGGGAATAGTTCCCAGCTGAGAAGGAGTTATCCTAGCAAATGAATGGATGGATGGACTTAGGATGTACTTTTCCAGCCTGCTTTGGCTTCAAACGTACGGAGTATGACTACGGGGTACCCATGGTTCACGGTTCATGGTTCATGGACCCATGATGCCCGAATGCTGCCACTTGCCTAATCCAGCAACCTGCGTCGACATGGATCAGATCTACTACATACTACCGTATGGACTGTACAAGCTGAGAAGAGACTGACTGTAGTTGTGACTGAATTGAGCCTTTGCATTTTGAACTAATACCTATCAAGTACCTACAGGCAACTGGAGTCAATAGTTCTTTGCCTGCATGATCCGTGTCGGTCTATTGTCGTCTATTGTCGATTGTCGATTGTCGATTGTCTATTGTCTACACAAAGTACAGAGTATTCTCCCATTCATACAGGAACTGGAAGTATGAGCATGAGCATCTAGCATGAGCATCTAGCATCAAGCGGGTCGATCCACTTTCTTTCCCTCCTCCACCTTTTGGTTTGAACTGAGGTCCATCCATTTCAATCCATTACCTATTATCCACTTTGGTCCCAATCGAGTGGAAGGGATGTTCCCACCACCCAATCGTCCGCCGTCATTCCTCTTTCTCCCCCTCCCTCGCGCTGGATCGACCTGCTTTCTCTCCTCTCCTGCACGGGATCTGCCATTCTGAGGCTGCTCACTCCTACTCCTCCACCTCCAACCTGAACTACCTACTTACTTTTCCGTACTTAACTTACTAAACTAACACCACCACTAATCAACACTTCTACCACTCACCACCCCATTCACACATTCATGCATTTCCGTCTTTTCCCTCCTGCGGTTCCCTCCTCTCTTTCTCCTCCTTCCCCTTCTCCTCTTTCTTCTACTATCCTGCCCTCTTCCTCCTCTTATCTTTGCGATTCTTGCGCCCTGTTATCTTCGACCCTTTCACTTCCTCCTTGACCTCTCCTTCCTCCTTCATCCCCTTCCTTCGCTCTATATTCTCTCGCCGTTGTCCCTTTGCTTCTTCTTTTTCTCCTCCTCCTTCTCCTCCTCTCCCCACCTTCTGCTTCTCCCCGTGCGATTCAGTCATGGATCCTCATCATGTCCGATACTAAGTCGCGCCCGTTGGCTCCGGCCCCTCCTGGTGCCAATGCTGCTCTCGACAACCATCAGCGCAGAAAGAATGTTGGTACTGCTTGTGCCGCCTGCAAAGCGCGGAAACTAAAGGTGCGCGGCTCATCCTCCTCCATTATTTCTCGCCTTTGCCCTTCTCCCTTCTCCCTTCTCCCGTCTCCCTTCGCACGCACACTAACCGAACGGCGGACTATAGTGTACCGGATCCGTGCCCTGTGCCAGCTGCGTCAAAAGCAATGTCGAATGCACTCTTGACAAGAGCGCCGACAAGCGCCGCCGGGGCGCTCTTAAACGCAAAATCGATGAATTGGCCGACAAGGAGGAGTTGCTGGTCCGCCTCGTGGGTGCTATTCGCGAAAGTGGCAATGGCCATGTCATGCCCCTCATCGACCTCATCCGTACCGATCCCACCCTCGACGAGATCCGCCAACACATCCACCTCCATATCCCGCAGTCGGAAATGGAGTTGACGCCCGACCTGGCTCAACTGAGTCGCGAAGTTCAACATCTACAATCCTCCGACCGCTCGCGACCTATGCGCCGCATGCTCGAAGCCAAGCGTGCCGCCGACTCGCCACGGTACCTCGTACCGGCGCATCCTTGGACCGTTGTAGTACCGGACTCCCATTTTGTTTCACATCTCATATCGCTCTGGTTTACCTGGTCGCATCCCTTCCGCAACTGGATCGATCGGGACCTGTTCTTGCGGGAGATGCAGACCGGCAAGCGGTCAGGGCGATTCTGTTCTCCGTTTTTGGTCAACAGTATCCTCGCCGACGCATGTGTAGGTTGGCACAGGTCTCGTGATAGCTTTACGCCGAGCTGAGCTAATCAGATTAGGCCTACTCGGACTATCCGGACGCGTTCACCATCCCCGGCGATGCCGCTTCCAAGGGCGTTCATTTCTACGAGGAAGCGAAACGATCACTCGACCAGGAAGCCGGGCGGATCACATTGCCGACCGTGCAGGGTCTGGGGATTTTATGGTCGTGGTAGGTCATTTGGACGACACCTCCAACCAAGTTCCTGGGTTGACCTTCCACGTAGTGCTGCTCGGACCGGTCGCGACCGTCAGGGCTGGATCTATCGTAACCAGCTTGCCTACGCACTGCAAGAACTCTTGCAGGAGAACTCCACCCTCGCCGCTAATCCCGACCTGGATACCTTGCGGATGGTTCATGGGCTGAATCGCACCGTCTGGGGGTTATTCAACGTCGCCACGTACGGCCCCTTAGCCCGAATTCTGACTTCTGCCTCCTCCTCTTCCATCGCCCCCCTGCGCCCGGTCCTGATGAAGGAGCTCCACTGACGCGTCGGCCAGGATCAATGCCCTGACCGACCGGAGCCGCCCGTCGATACCCTTACCCGACCGCCACCGGCTCCCACCTTCGCGCCATGAGGGCGGCCCAGATGACATATGGCAGCCCTATCCACGCCCGGTCGCTGGCATCCCTGGTCACGTGGACTGTCTATTTATCGCTCTCTCGAACTTGACTCCGATCGCCTACGAGGTGACTCGATTATTCGAGCTTCCGCCACGCGCCGATCTTGCCGCGCGGGTAACTGTTCTGCATGAACACCTCCAACATTGCGCAGACCACTGGCCTGCATGCTTGAAAGGCACGCGACTCGAAGCGCCTCATATCCTGTGTCTGCAGTGAGTCCATAGTCTATGAGTCCATGGTATTCGATCTGGTTCGACTGGTAACTTACCGAGGGATGTAGCATGTATTACCACCTGATTGTCCTGACGCTGTATGGAGTGGTTCTATCCGGCACACCGCCTTCGCCGACCGACCGGGTTGGGCTCCACGCCCGCGCTGTGCGGCTCTCGGCGGCGCGAAACATTGCCCATCTGACTTGCATTCATCGCTCGTGCTGGGGCGTGGAGCGGATGCCGGTCAGCAATAGCTCCTGTCTGTTGGGGGCTCTTCTCGCTCTGTTGGATGGGCTAGACGAGCCCGACAACCGAGAGGCGTTTATCACCCTTTCCGTTGCCGCCAAATCATTAACACGACGGTGGGACGGTGGGGAGAATCTGCTGGGGATCGTGCGCACCACAGCCCAGGCTCAAGGGGTGATTTTGCCCGTGGAGACCGCCTCTCTCTTTACAACTTTTCTGTTACCACTAGCCACCACCCCGATTTCGGGAGTCGACGAATCCCCCGATGGGGCGGAGGAAAGCAGTCCCGCCGGATGAGGTGGCCTGAAACCCTCCTTTGCCCATGCCCAAGTTGATACCCGAGAGGATCCAATGATCCCTCCTCAACGGGCCAGCGAGCCCTGAACCGACCGGCCTGTGTGCCGGTCTACGACTGAATCTTGAGCCATGCCATTAGCTGGACCTGGACTGTAGCGACTAGTAGCCGGTCACTCCTCAGGATTCGACCCCAGCTACTTGCGGGCTCCCGATTCAGCATTTGTCTCATGTGTCTCTGAATCACTGCCATCTTAAATTAGTAGCTATTGCACCATCATTTAACATCTTATAATCATAACTCATTATACATCATGTCTGCCCGGATCGATCCTACAGAGTAACTCAATGCACTGTCTATGATCTCCACCCCGCGAACATCCAAGTCATCACTTCATAGCTCCCGTCAGTAACCCCTTCCCGGGCCTTGCGTCACCTTCACACCGTCTCCACCCTCTGTCTCACCGGCATCTTTCTGGTTCTTCTCTTTGCAGGCAGGAAGTAATGCCACCAAGCCCAGACCGCCATGGTGGCGAGGGTCAGGGGGATCGTCACCGCCCAGTACAACCAGAACGAGCCTGCCATGAACCAGGTGTGTTCGTCGCCGTCGGTGAAGTTGAAGAAGTTGGTCCCGAAGAGGCCCTAAGCCGTCAGCCATCAGCTCCAGAACAACTCTCCTTCTCAAAGCTTATTGTGTAAAAAACAAAGACCCACGTACCGACACAAACGTCCCCGGCAGATAGACCATACTCACCACGGCGATGGTCTTCATCATCGCCGAATCGGACTTGGTGTCGTGGCCGAACCGCTGAGAGACGAGATTGAACCCCTAACCCCCACTTTCTGGTTAGCGAGATGACCAGTGCAAGAATCAACTCAATCTCCAGAAAAAAAAAAAGGGCAGAATGGGAAGGCCTCCACGCACCAGATTGATCTCATTGTGCAACCGCTCCGTGAGCGAGCGGCTGCGCGTGTGCAGCGCATGGAGCTGTTTGGCGAGGGCGCGGAGAGCGCGTTCGGTCTGGAGAGTAGAGAGGTGCGTGCTTGTGGTTGGTGCTGGGGCGCAGTGGCTGTGGTTGTAGCTGTGATTGTGATCATAATGCGATGGGGCGTTGTAGCTGGGTGTGGGAGTGGGAGTGGGAGTGGGAGTGGGATTTGGTATCCCTGCTACTGCTGCTGCTGCTGGAGAATACAACCCCGCCGACCGAATCTGCTCCCTCACCAAACTCTCCACGGTATGCTGGGCCACCTCGAGGGTCTCGTTGGCGTGGAAGATGTGGCGCGCGATGTCGTGCAGGTGCGGGAAGAAATCCGGCGTCAGGGCCGTGGGGTTGAGTCGGCCCTATCCTCCCTCAACTCTATAAGTATTGCATCACGGACGGCTGGGGTCCTGTAGTGCTTGTTTCTTTTTGGTCCTTGAAGTGCAGGAAGGGCCAACTAACCTTCTCAATCTCCCGCACCAGATCCCGTAACCCCCATATCGACCGGTCGTATTCCGGGATCAAGGCCGTCGCGAACGCCGCGTGCCAGGCGTACGGGTCGTGCGCGCGCCGGCGGGCGGGCGGGGTGAAGGCTTTCAGGAATATGCGGGCCGCCAGCGGCAGGTCGATGCAGTAGACGGTCTGGTGGCTGGTGGTCGGGTCCCAGTGCACGTAGCAGGTGGCTTGCGTCCAGTGGTATTTGTGGGGTTCGACGACGCGTTTGATTTTGTAGGTGGACCATGATCCTTTAGACTGTCTGTTAATTTTGTGGTGGTGGGAAGGGTATATGAATGGGGGATGCGGGGTTATGGCTGAGGGGGAGTGGCTGGCTGGCTGGCTGGCTGGCTGGCTGGCTGGCTGGCTGGCTTACTGTGCTGGATCAATTGGCCGGCTTCGTTGGGGATGTCCTCGCAGTCGAAGGAGCCGTTCAGGTCCTCGGTGATGATGGGTTGGAAGCGGTCGGGGAAGAGGGGCAGGTGGGAGGGTTCGTTAAGGATCGTGGTCGAGGTGAAGCTAATTTCTTGATGTCAGGGTGCTGGTGGGTGCAGGAGTGGGACAGAATTGAATGAATACATTATTGTCGAGTAGCGTGGGGTCTATTGAGGTTGTTAGTATTGTTTGCTCAATTAAGCTGTGTGGAGGGAGAGTGTGTGACCTCTGCATCCAACTCAAGCAGCGAAATGCGCCGTTCTACCCAGTCATCTGGCTCTGTGACTTGGTTAGCCAGGTCTGGATTGCCAAAAAAAGCAAAGAAGAGGAAAACTTACCGCATTCCTCGAAAATCCTCGTCTCCGGTCGGTCGGCCGACGAGCTGGTGCGGAGTTTCTCCATTGCGCGCGGAGGGTTGAAGGCACACCCAGAACTAGGCGCCCATCGCGAGGCTGGTGATGGTTTGCCTCTTCTTATATACAAACAAACAGGCTCGATTGACAGCCTACTGCAGGCTAGACCAGCCTTGTTGGCGGCGCAGTTAGCCGCCGTACCTAGTGAGTCGAATCCCCCCGAATAAAATGAAGCCCAACCGTGGCGCCAAGCCGAGCTCATCCTGTAGGGCTTCGGCGAGGATGCGCCCGCGGGCGGCGTGTGCTGCGTGTGCTGGCGCTGTCTGTCATCTCGCATGGGGCTGTGGGCCGGGCCTGTCAAGGATATCTTGACGGTTTGGGTTCATGGAGATGGGAAGAGTGGAATTATGCTGGTTGTTGATGGTTGATTGTTGATTGTTGCCTAACTATTGAGAGTGTGAGACAATCACAGCCTTGTCAATACCCCAAGGACCCTTGTCAACGGTGGTGATGGTGGAGGCTGTTCCACCCCCCCCAAGAGACAATGTGGAGGATATGATTGCAGGAGATAAATGTCTCTTGTGTTCAGTACTTGCAGCTGACTTGCCATTGCCACTATACTACTGTTTTCGTCGGAACTACACTACAATTCCCCATGAACCGTGGCACAGGTGGGCGCACTCCCCACTTTATGGGTGTGGAGTCGACGAGCGACCGGGTGAAGTCAGTACGATTGCGGTGCAGAGAACCAGAAGAATTGAAGAATAAATGACAAAAAAAAGAATAAATAACTCATGGAAGAGAAGAGAAAAAGAAACAGCTCCGAACATATGACTACAGTCGAACAAGCAACAACCCTCCGGCGATAACCACAAATTACGTAGATTGACCCTCGCTGATAAGCATCTGACCGATTGGAGATTTCTTCCGAGGCCAGCTCTTATCAGCCGTCATTAATTAATTCTCAGGAACGGGACGAGCAACTCATTTCCCCTGGACGGGACAAAGAGGTAAGCAGCTTGCGAGGCAAAAGACCAAGGGAAGCGGGCAACAGCTGAACTCGGCTGGCTTTGCCCTGGTTTGAGGCGGGGAAAGATTGGTGAGAAGTGAGACTAGTGGTGATGATCGCCGAGGTTCTTGCAGCGCATGACTGATTGTACCTGTCGCTGACGGTGTACGATGTACGGAGTACAGCCAGGGAATCTGAGCTCGCAGACGATGCAGCATGCACAAATATGATCTGATACCTCTTCTCACGGCCGATATCTCAATCGGTGACTCTTCCGCTTCAGGGGCATCCCCCTCATCTTCACCACCGATTCACTGAATCTCCCTCCCCCCACAACCCAAATCTGCCAAGTCCAAGCGTATCTTCAATTCTCCAATCCGTGGTTCTTCCCGGACCCGCTTGGACTTGCCCGAATATGCTTAGAACCCCGATAAGCAAGTGTGATAAGTTGACCATCCCCGTCGGTGGAGCTCTTCAGCCCGTGTTGAGCTTCTGCAGCTTTGGGTAGGTCGATGAACCCGGTGGCTCAGCGGAGCTATTGAATTAGCATGCTATAAAAAGTTGGCGATTGCCCAGTTTCTTTCCCTTGCTCTCTCCCAGCTGCCCCTCACCCACCGTCTTTTTCCTTCGCACCATGCGATCTCTCCTGCTGGCACTTCTCGGAGCGTGGGCTGTCCAGCCCACCGCTGCCCATGTGGCTCATGCTCGTGATCAGGGCCAATGCAAGCAGACCACCGTCGCTATTCTGTAGGTCGCCTCTTGCTGTCGAAGAGGAACGTCACTGACTGGTGTAGTGGTGGTGGTATGGCTGGCATTGCTGCTGCGGTAGGTGTCAACCGACCATACAGTGAATCGAGGAGTAGCTGACTCCAACAGCAAGCGCTGCACAACGCCTCGATGAACGACTTTCTGATTCTCGAGTACAATGACCGCATTGGAGGACGGGCGTGGCACCAGCCGTTCGGCAAGAAGAAGGATGGCAAGCCGTATATCATCGAAAATGGCTGCAACTGGGTAGGCCGGACCGCTTGGTATTGTTGGCAACCTCGCTGACTCGTGCAGGTGCAAGGTCTTGGAAGCCCTGGGGGTCCGCAGAATCCCGTCTGGACATTGGTGAATTAGCCCGCAGTCTCAACGCTCAGTGCGCACGAAGCTCACAGTCCCAGGCCCAAGTGTACAATCTCTCGACCACCTACTCCAACTACAGCAACCTGTCAACCTACAACCACAACGGCTACAGCGATTACTCCTACCTGCTGGACGAGTACGACGACGCCTACGACATCGCCAACGCCAACGCGGGCGTCATTCTGACGGACAACCTGCAGGATTCCACGGCGCAGACCGGTCTTGCAATGGCCGGGTGGCGTCCAAAGGTGACAGATATGGAGGCGCAGGCGGTGGACTGGTGGTCTTGGGGTAAATTCCCCACAAATGAGGTCTGACGACTTTCCCCCTGGATAGCACACTAACACCCACCCCAGACTTCGAAGACGCCTACACTCCGGCCGACAGCTCCTTCGTCTTCGGCTGCGCCGGCAGCAACCTGACGGTCAACGGCTTCAGCGACGAAGACAACTTCGTGACCGACCAGCGGGGGTTCAGCACGATCATCGAGGGGATGGCATCGACCTTCCTCCGGCGCAACGACAGCCGCCTGCACCTGAATACCCAGGTCACCAACATCACCTACACCGCCACGGGGGTGACGATCACCACGGCGTCCGGCGACTGCTACCAGGCCGCGTACGCGATCACCACCTTCTCGCTGGGGGTGCTGCAGCAGTCGGACGCGGTCAGCTTCTCGCCGGCGCTGCCGCAATGGAAGCAGGAATCCATCCAAGCCTTCACGATGGCGACGTACACCAAGATCTTCTTCCAGTTCAACGAGACCTTCTGGCCCGCGGACACGCAGTACCTGCTGTACGCCGACCCCGTCACCCGCGGCTGGTACCCGATCTGGCAGTCCCTCAGCACCCCCGGGTTCTTCGAGGACAGCGGGATCATCTTCGTGACCGTCACCCAGGACTTCGCCCACCGCGCCGAGCGCCAGTCCGACGAGCAGACCAAGCAGGAGGCCCTCGCCGTGCTGCGCGCCATGTTCCCCAACGTCACCGTCCCGGACCCCGTCGCCTTCCACTACCCGCGCTGGTCCACCGAGCCCTGGGCGTTCGGGACCTACTCCAACTGGCCGCCCGCCGTGACGCTGGAGATGCACGAGAACCTGCGCGCCAATGTCGACCGGGTGTGGTTCGCCGGCGAGGCCACCAGCGCCGGCTACTTTGGGTACCTGCACGGGGCCTGGTTCGAGGGCCGCGCGGCTGCGCAGGAGGTCGGCCGGCTGTTGCGCGGCAAGTGTCTGGCGGGCAACTACACGGGCAGCTGTGAGGGCCGGAAGCGGTACGAGGTGCTGCATGGCACGAGTCCGTTGGCAGATTATACGGCGGTGGATGGGTGGACGGCGAATAGCTTCTACGACTTCAATGATGATTAGTCGTGTCGCCACCGATGAGATGAAGGTAGAGGTAGGGAAGTTAGGGGAGTTGTATATAGGTTCATTGTGGTGTGTATTTAGTAGGGGGTGTATCTTATACCACGTCCATGACACTGTTGGCCTCTCACAAGTAACCCGTTGTTGTATACTGTGTTCACATCACATCAAGCTTCATGACCTTCATAACTATATCCCATTCCCCTCGACTATCAACAAACACCACCTCCCCACAAACTTCCGTTCGCCCCCCTGAACTCCCAACCCATACCCCTCCTTAAGAGAGAGAGGGGGGAAAGGGAAGAAATCACCACTGGCACCAATTCACCTCCAGGCTCACATTCGCTGTCGTCAGGTACGCCCCCTGCGCGGTGTCGTAGCACGGCTCGACGACCTCCTTGAACGCATCCAGGCACTCCTCCATGCCCCCGAACACCCCCGTCTTGGCCACCCGGCCGCGCTCCACGTGGCTGGCGTTGTTGCTGATCCACTTGTCCCAGTCCCCGTAGTTGACGTTCCACCGGTAATTGCAGTACTGCAGCGACCAGAAGTTCTTGATCGCCAGCTTGCTCAGGCAGTTGGTGCCTTCGCTGGTGGGCGCGCCCGAGTAGCAGGTGGTTGTGGCCGTGGCCGTGGTGATGAGGGGGAGGAGGATTGTGGTGAGCTTCATTTTGATGTCTTTTCAGGGAATTAGGGTTGACCTTATACTGTGGGAGGCGGTTGGGGGGGGGGACTGACTTACTGGGATGGTTTGGTTCGGACTTGGGTAGGAGGGTTGGTCTGAATTGCTGGGAAAGTGTGCTGGGGAATGTGGCCTTTATATACCCCCTTCCTTGGGGGACTCTGTTCCACGAAACGTTGTTGTGATTGTGTGGTTGTTGTTGTCTGGAAGCAAGGAAGTGAAATCTGCCAGGGACAAAGTCAGAATCTTCACTTTACTCATATCGCCTACGTACGCACCAAGTATCATCCAAGCAAAAAAGACCAAGATATGCATTCTATGCTACGCTAAAGTCTATACCCTATGCTAAAATTAACAGAAAGAAAAAAAAGGCGCCGGCCGCAGATATGCATGCATGTGTTAGACACGCGCCAACCCCCCAACCCCCAGCTTCCACTTTCCTACTGTTTCTCCTCCCTTGCGCATTCTCCCCGCCAACACCCACGAATCAAGACTTCAAGCAAGGAAACGAAACAATCAAAACCCCCACTGCTCCAACCAATTCCCCATCAACTCCCCCGTCACACCCCCCAACCTCGCCATCGTCTCACTCCCCTGCCTCGTCCGCTCCACCGCAATCTCCGCCGACAGCACGCTCCCACTCAGCCCGCGGTAGAAATCCAGCAGCTTCAGCGCCGGCTTCGCGCGGACCTCCTCCTCGCTGGGCGAGGGGATGCTCTCCAGCTCCCGGAGCCAGGCGTCGAAGCCCACCGCCTGCACGTGGGGGTATTTGGCCTGGATGGCGGGCACGAGGTCGGCCCAAGCGGTCTTGGTCGGGTTGACGAGGTGGTAGACGCGGTGGGGGGTGTGGGATTGTTCGCCGCGGCGGGTGTGTGTGAGCTCTGTGGTGATGGTGGCGAGGGTGTCCTGTGCCATCAACCTTGTTAGCTTTCTGTCTCTTTTCTTTGCGTGTGTGTGTGTGTGCCTCTTTCTGATGTTCTCATCTTTTGAGGAAGATTAACAAAAGGGGGAGGATACTCACCACCGGCACCCAATCGACGGCATACCCGCCCAGATCCTTGGGCACCTTGCCCATGGCCACGCTCGTCTTGACCAGGTTGGGCACCCACTCGTCCACATTCCACTTCCCCTGCCGGGTGGTCGGCCCCCCGATCTGGCCCACGCGGAGCACCGTCGTCGGGATCCCCGAGCGCTGCGCCGCCGCCCAGCACAGCCGCTCGCTGACGAACTTCGACTCCCCGTAGCCCTGCTCCAGCACCGCGCGCACGTCCTCGACGGGCGCCTCGGGCACCACCCGGCCCATCTCCGCCGTCCAGCTCCCGATCGTGCTCACGCTCGACACGAACGCCAGGTGCGCGCGGTGCGCGCTGGCGTGGCTGAACCGCAGGAACTCCAGCACTCCCCGCAGGTGCGGGTCCTCGAATGACTCCAGCGGGTGGTTGAAGTTGACCTTCCACGCGTTGTGGATGATCAGGTCCACGGACTTCAGGAGGGTGGTGAAGGTCGCGTCGGGGAGGCCGAAGTGCGCCGCGCCGAAGGCGACGGTTAGGAATTCCACGCGGTTGGTGTCGGAGAGGAGGGCAGCGTCCAGACCCTTGGTGGTGAAGCTCTCGCGCTGGCGGTCCGCGGCCGTCGCGCTGCGGTTGAAGCAGTAGATTTTCGCGACCGTGGGGGAGGTCAGCAGCCGGTGGAGGAGGTAGGTGCCCAGGGAGCCGGTCGAACCTGTCAGGATGACAGTGGATTTATCGGGGAGAGAGGTAGGCAGTGGCTTGGGGGGCGGGAGTTGGGAGGCGTATTTCTCGATCATGCTGGCGATGCGCTCGGGGCGGGAGATGGTCGTCGTGCTGGTTTGGCCGTGCACGAGGTCGACCAGATACTGGCCCAGTTGGGCGACGCTCGGGTGGGCGTAGATCTGCTGCTGGTTGATTGCGACGAGGGTGTCGGTGAGGCGGTTGGAGACCGCCGTCTGCAGCGTCCGCGCCAGCTGGATCGTCTGCAGCGAGTCCATGCCGGCGGCGTAGAGGTCCTCGTCGTCCGCCAGGTCGGCGCGGGCGAGGAGCTCGGCGACGAGGCTGCGCACGTACTCGCACAGGTGCGCCAGGTCCAGTGTGTCCGGCAGCTGGGGCACGCCGGCCGCCTCGGCCGCGGCGGCGGCAGCGTAGATGGCCTCGATCTCGTCCGCGTAGTCACTGTTGACGGCGCGGCGCTTGGTCGTGCCCTTGGGAGTCACCTGGAATGGCTTGGCGGGCGAGGCCAGCCGGACCTTGTTCTTCGACACCCGGCCGTACTTGGGCACCGTCTCGTTGGCCCGCTCCACCGTGGGCCAGATGGCCTCGATGAACGCCTTCTCATCGGTCACGGGCTCGCTGGGCTCGACCAGCAGCGCCGTCTGGAAGCGGCTCTGGCCGATGACCAGTGCGTGCTTGACGCGCGGGTGGCCCTCAACCGTCTTCTCCAGCGTCACGGGGTTGAGCTTCTCGCCGTTGCTCAGGACGAGGACGTCATCCTTGCGGCCGTGGTACTTCCACAGGTTGGGCCGCTCGGGGTGCTGCACGAAGAGGTCGTTGGTGTGGTATTCGTTGAGGTCGGGGAAGGTGTGGAAGATGCCGTGGATGCGCCGACTGTCGGCGCGCCGGGGGATTACCAGCTCGTACAGTCCATCCCCCTGCGGCTGCATCTCGACACCGTACGCCGGGTTCCACTCAAAGTAGCCCCAGACCTTCTCGCCTTGCGGCACAAAGGAGCTGATGAGCCCCATCTCGCTGGATCCGATCACGGTGATGACCTTGGTGTCCTGCTCCAGCAGATCACCCACCTCCGGGGAGAGCGGCGCGCCCGCGAAGTAGACGGCCTCCAGAGTTCGGAGGGCGGTGCGCGCGTCGGCGGAATGGCTCATGTCTTCCAGGATCGATGGCGGTAGCAGGACGGCGGTGGGGTGCGTGGCTTGAATCACGTCGACAATGATGTCCACTGACAGGGGCTTGTCGGGACACATGACGAATGGGATCTCGTGGAACAGAGCTTCGGTGAAGGCGATGAGGCCCATCAGGTGGAACAACGGCGTCGTCGACATCACCAGTTGTCCCGGTTGGAGATCGTGGAACATCGAGGACTGACGGCCTTGAGGGCGCGAGAGATAGGCGCCCATGTCCATGGTTGCGAGGAAGCCGTGGGTGAGAGGCACGGGCTTGGGCATGCCCGTTGTCCCGGAACTGTGGATGATAATGGCCACCTCATCCTCTGCTTCTGGGTATGACTTTTCGAAGGGGTAAGGGGAACTTTCGGATTCGAGGAACTCGCTCAGAGAGGGAATTTCGAAGATCTGGGTCTCGGGCTGGGCAGTCTGAATCTCCGACACACGGCGCTGCTTGTCACGGGTGTAGAAGAATTTCTGGCACTTGGTGACGGCAAGGATGTGCCTGTAGGCGTCGTCCGAGAGACGGGTAGAGGGAAGAAGAGGCTGGTTGTGGTTAGTGCTGGCCCAGGGTGAGTGAGTGTTGGGGGTATTGTCCTACCTGATAGCCAGTCTTGTGAGAGGCCAGGATGAATACCAAGTACCGCACGTCGTTCGTGGCCATATACGCGATGGTCTCGGGCTGTTTGGCTCGGCCGATGCGAGCTTCGATCCAGCGAGCGCACGCATCAACAGCACGGGCGAGGCCCGCAAAGCTCAATTCCTGGTAGCCATCGGACACTTCAGAGCCCTTGGGGATGAGGCCGACGAGCTCCGATGGGGATGAGCGCGCGCGGTGGTCGACGATCGCGGGCCAGAGTCTTTCACCGGGCAGGTCCGACATGAGTAAATCGTATAGGGCGGGTTGGTTCTGGGATAGATGAATTTGGCACAAGAAAGCAGATGAAGAATTATTTGAAACTGTAGACTAGGTAAAGGCAACGGGAGTTGAGCTGTGTATAAGATGTCCCAGATATGCGAGGGCGACGAGGGTATTTGTAGGCAACGAGTATGGCCGTGCAGGCCATTCTCGAACGATGCCGCCATCCGATAGCAATGAAGCATATTCAATAGAAAGTCGACACAGGCGCAATTGTGCTCAGGGATCGGCGGTGGAGCCTGACAGGGGGAGACAGTCTCAGGACAGCATGCAGAGAGCCCTAGTTCCATACTATCGTCATTCTGCAGATGTTGATATAGACTTGGACGATAATCCCGCTTCAAAATTGGCATCAACGCCACGCCGGCTGATTTCCACGGATCAGTCGTGCCCAGACGCGGCCCGGGTGCTTAGCCCAGGGAAGTCCCAGGTACATCAAACCTAAGCGATGATGATGGCGCGAAGGAAGTACAAGCTTCAAGATGAAAGCATCCTTCCCTTCCCTCAAGTGCCGATTGCCGCAGCCGAGGTTCCATGGGGAGTGATGTCAACTTCACCGGGCACATAACGGTCATACCAGACAGCCCGCCAGACAGCCACTGACGCGCATTATCGAGCAGATGGAATGATCGGGAACCCGACCGGGGGCGAGAGTTGGCCGAAACGAGACCGGTCGGAGTGGGTCATCCCAGCAAGAATGGGAGAAAAGAAGTTGGCAGAAGATGAGGATGAAGTCGTACCAAAGAGGAAAAACGGGTATCGGCACGGGAGGCAGTGGAGTCGCAGCGTTAAAAAGTGGTTAAAGTGAGGAATAGTGAGGGTTAGTGAGGGTTAGTGCAGCCTCATCCGTGCATAGCGGACGGTCTTGCCAGAGAGGGTATGGTCGGGGGAATGCTTATTTGGATGATTGGAGAAAGAAATCATACAGAAAGCAGGGAATGTCAGCAAAGATAGGAGCATCCTACCGGTTCCAGCTTAGTGGGCATTTGACTTGCCCTCAATGGCATGCAGGCATGCATGCATGCATCAATCAATCAATGAGGGGAATCCGTCAATAACAGCCATTGTTGTGGTGCTCCGGCCCCGCCCACTTGGCCTGGTTGGGAAATCTCGGGATCTGCTGGTGAAACAAAACAGCCAACATTGGTGCTATATTAATCCATGGTTGCCTGGCCCCTCTTACTCATTGTCTTCATAGGTTCATGCAGACTCTGCCCATGATTGTATGCTTGGAAATATTGCTGCTTACCCGGGATAGCTGCAGCGTCGGATGATATATATCTACACCAAACCTACCCGGCACCCCAACTATCTTCAACCCTGATCACCTCCGATTGGGGAACAGCTTGAAAGACAAAGGCAGGACATAGAAACTATTATATCATGTCTCGAGCAGGAGGACTCTAGTCATGAAAGAGCAACACAGTCTCAACGATCTGAGATATTTCCAGGGTAGTCAGTAACTTGTAAAGTAACCGGTAACAAGGACACCAATTGAGTTGTATCTCTCCAAGGACTGGCAAAAACACCCCTCAAACGTGATATGCTTGCATCAACCTGAGTGGAGTGATATTCTCATCTTTCCACCACTATCTGGGGATGTGTTTACCCTTTGCAACCTATAATCAGAGCATTGAGTTGAATGTCAGCCTACGCTGTGCCATCCATACCCAGCCTGGTAGAGACTCTCCTGTACCTCAACAGTACTCGATAACAAGCATCCTCAGCACGGATTCTTTTATACCCGTTCCTGATTTATTAGAGCACCTCAGACGATACAATAGTAATGCGTACCCAATCCCAATCCGAGGGTATATGCCTCAACGCAATACACAGGCCACGCATGCAAGCCCACAAAATCCACACCCACAACCACAGCCACCCATTCTCGTTGCCTCCGCCATCAAGATGCTCCTACTCCAGCTAAGCCGAGCGCCACTTTTCAATCATGTACTGTACTACGCGGCTGAAGCTGGATGTGCGACCGTATTCCGCGGAAAACTCCCTCGATCTCTTTTCCGCCCCGTCTTGCCAATAAAGTTTCAAGCATCTCGGCCGACGACGTCACGGTAAGCCGTGCCGGTGGTACAGTTTATCTACCAAATCTGTGCAGGCTTCTAGAACGAAAGCTCGTGTCACGTCATCATGAGCCAGCTCTTTCTGTTCTTTGGGACGGGGTTGTGGATGATGACGGGGTGGTTGGGAGCAGCGCCTGCTGGGTCGGCTGAGAAGTGAAGGCGTGAAGATATAGTCTGAGCTCGGGCAGAAACACAGTGAATTTGCACAACTACTATCAACATTCGTACACGAAAAGAACTGACTGGTACAAACAACAGGCTCAGCAGGGATGGGAAACATTCTTCGAGTCCATCCTGTACTCGCCATATACATCAGGAAAAATCAACTGCTGAAGACCTTCCACTCGACCAAGCGCACCTTCTCCCCCTTTGTCGGCGTAAACACCAGCCTTACCTGGCTTGTCTGCGCCGTCTGCCACGAAGCATTCGTGATCCCGTTCGCCAGCGGCTTATCATACTTAGCCTTCGACACCGCCGTCCACGAGTCTCCGTCGAGCTGCTCGATCCGATACGAGGTGGGCACCGCATACCCCTGGGTGGCATTCGCGAAGAAGGCGATCTCCGCGCGGCCGGTCTGCGTCGCACTGCCGAAGTTGATCTGGTACCAGATCTCCGTGCCGTTGCCGGCGGGACTGTCCCACCCGTTGGCTACGTCGGTCTCCGGGTAGAACCAGACTCGGCCGTCGATGGCGGCGTGCACATCGTCGGCATCCGCCCCGGCGACCGAGACACTTCCCGCCGGATACTCCGTGGTGGTCCCCAGCTGGACGGAGACGGCGATGGGCCGGTCGACGGTGGGCGGCGCCGCGCGGGTGATGTTGGCCGTCAGGCGCGTCAGCTTCGACGCGCTGGCGACCGTTTTGCCGTCGACCTCCACGTAGAGCCCGGCCTTGCCGTAGTGCTTGCCCGTGGCGTCCCACTGCACGGCGACCTCGTGGCCGTGGTAGAGAATGCGCTCGGCCCGGAAGTATGACACGGTCCCGCTGTCGGCCTGCGGGTTGACCTCCAGGACATTGTCGGCGCGGGCTCGCAGCCCGACGAACCCGGACAGGATAACGTCGACGAAGCCGGAGTGGAAGTAGTGCGGCGAGCGCGTCAGCCCCACGATCGGACTGCCGGTGTCGGCATAGTAGTCTTCTTCCACGTCGAGAATGCCGCCGCGGGCCGGGTTGTAGTGCAGTCGGGCGTATTGCAGCAGGATCTGCGTGTAGTCGGCTTGGTTGATGACCCCCGTGGCGGCGGACATGGGGTAGTGGTCGAGGAGATTGGCCAGCGCCGTGAGCACCTGGGTCGTCTGGTATGGCCAGGCCGGGCCGTTCCACTGGCACTCCGGGTGGGTGCCTTCGTAGCGATACTGCACCATGTAGTACTGGTAGCTGGGTTCGTTGGTGCGCAGCCCGTGCGTCCCAGCCAGCTTGTCCGAGTCCAGGACGTGGCTCCAGGCTGCGGCGTAGGTGGCATTGTCGTCCGGGAGGTCATGCGCCCAGGGCACGTAGCCGACGAGCTCTCGGCCGCGGATGAAGTCCCAGTATGTCACGTACTCGTTGTTCACCTCGTAGCGGTCGATGAAGTGGGAGAATGTGCTGTTCCAGAGGTCGGCCTGAACGAGGCGCTGGAGCGTGTCGGCGTAGGCATTGTACTGGTCCGCCACAGCGGTGTCACCCGTCAGCTCGGCCAGTTGAGCGATCGCGCGCGCGTTCGCGTATTGGTAGCTGTTGATGCTGGGACGGAAGGAGTATCCTCCTGTGAAACCGTCCGTGCCGTTGGTCGCGTCGATGCTGGAGATGGTGTACTCGGTGGCATCAGTCAAGGGTTGGATCCAGTACAGGCCTTTCGATGAGTCGTAGCCGCCAACCCCGAGGGTCGTCGAGTTCCAACCCTGAAAGAAGGATTGCATGGCTGAGAGATGGGCCGTAGCGTCGTCAGCGACGCCGTCCACCAGATACACCTGCCACACCCCATCGGCGAGGGACTCGGAGAACTGGTTTTGGATCCCGTTGGGCCCGAACAGGAAGTTGCCATAGTCGCTGGTGAAGCGACGGTCTCGCGACCAGCGCCCTTCGCGCAGGTGGAAGTTGGAGGCATCAATCAGCAGTGCCCATGGGCTCTTTTGCCAGCTCACGTCGTTGAGAAACTCGGTGGTCAGGTAGCCTTCGGCGCCCAGGTCACGCTGATGAGCGCGGAAGACACCCCAGCGGTAATAGTAGACATCTTGGAGCACGGTCTGGTCGGTCTCGAAGAGTGGAATGCGGTCACGATACCAGGGGGCATCGTTGCCAAAGTACTTGGAGGTGATGGTGTTGATGTTCAACGCGGTGACTGGGACTAGGCCAGCAGCCAAAGCAAGTGAGAAAGCGGTACTGAGGGTCAACATCTCGGTGAGCGCTACATTTCCACTTCAATTCGAGTTGGAACGAGGAGTCTCGGCTTAAATGTTACCCCACAGGAGCTCTGCCCCTGGAACGGCTTGTGCTGATACTCCGGTGGGGAGAGACATGAAGAGCCCGGGGTATCCGGAGAATTTCCTGATTGGAGTACCTGAAGAAGAGCCATGGCTGAAGACAAAACAGATTTAACCGTCTTTCGTGCGGGGAAAGCACCAATCCTGAATCGCTGAAGATATTGCTTGGCAGGGGGGGATGGAGGTACTCAGTCATGCCATCAGTGCTGGTCTCGAAAATGAGTGAATGACGAATTTCCACTTGTGGAGATGATGAGCAATTTGGAACCTGATAAGCATGCAAGATGTATGAATAATGGCAATGGATGACGATGGCGGGGGTGGGGGTGGATGCTTGGAGGAGGAAGGAAAAGAAAAGAAAAAAAGAATAGTCACGCCCGGGATCGAACCGGGAACCTTCTCGGGTCGTTCAGCGGATGTGAACGAGAAATCATAACCATTAGACCACGTGACTGTTTCTTGTTGGTTTGTCCTTTGATTGTTCCCTCTATAGAAACTCTTCCTGCTCACTATCTTGTTTCTCCTCCACCCATACCCAGTTCCGAAAACATAACTCACACAGCAATTTGATTCCAGGCTCACTGCTCGCGGATTGTATGCATACACTTTTGAGGTCAGGAACCAGAAATCTAAGCGACCTGGTCGGTGCGGTGTTGGCGACTGACCAGGAAGAGCTTCGTCGAAGGCTGTCCCCAAGCTGCCGCAATGAAGTATTCGTACAACACCCATCAATCAAGTGTGACCCACTCTGCTGGTTGGAATACTTCACTGGACCAGAATATCGAACGAGACATATTTTTCCTGAAGTGATTCTAAAGGTTAGCTGCTAGGCTGATAATCTTTTACCGCTTAAGGCCATCGGAGAGTTCATCCGACCAAGTGCATGACTACGGAGTATTGCACCCGACTAGCTGGACAACATCCTGAGAAAGTAATGAAGGCCGAGTTTCCAAATTCAGCTACGGATCCAAGGATGATCATGCTATCACCGAAGGACAATTCCCATCAGATAAGATCAAAGAAGGTGCCTAAGATCGGCCGCGAGGTGTCGTGCATCCACGCAATGGCAACAACTATCCTTGTCTAGCCGAATGGGAGGGGGGGTTGCGATGCACGAGGATGAGACCAACCGAGTTAGGGCAAGACGCCCGAGGAGTGGAGGAACTGATGAAAGAGTCTACGTCAGCCACTCCTGAGTTTTCTCTGCTCCGAATTCCGAATTCTCTCCCCCCAGTCCCCCATATTTGTTTGATTAATCCGGCAGCCTGATCTGGAGTGTCTTTGAACCCTCCAGAGTTCTGTCATCTGTCTTCTGCACACTGCATTGAATGCAGCAAGAATGCACTCTCGGGCTGTGAGCTGCCCTGCTGCTGCGCGGGACGAAAGACAAAAATGGCTCTGCTCGTGCTTCACGTGATCGGCTTCGGCCTTTCGGCGATTGTGGGCGGACGCGCCGCCATCCTTCTCGCCCTTCGGTATCGACCCCGACACAAACAACATCGCCTGTCACTCCCACTCCAAGACGACTCACAAACCGACTATCATGACAAAGATGGTCATGCTACTCCCGAATCCATTCGGACCTTTTCCGACAAGGCACCTTGCACTGTTCTGCTTATCGCGACTGCCACCGGGGTCTGCTTGTCGGTAACCGAGATCGTCGTCCGTGCTATCACCTCAAATCCCGCCTTTACCTGGTTAGTATGGCTGCGCATCGCTGCGTGGGTGATGCTGGTGATCAGCCTGTCAGTTGTAATGCTGGAGAGAGAATATACGACTCGTTTTACGCATGGCTGCCGGGTCAGTGTCGGCTGTCTTGCTATGCTGGCCATGCTTACCAGCGAGGCATATCGCTATCATGAGGCCGATGAGCTCTCTGCTTCCCAGCGGTTCTTCCTGTTAGGGCAAATATGCGCTGCGATCGGTGCCTGCATCGCGGCTGCTTCCATCCCGCGTCGTCCGGACGTCTATCGCGATGGTACCCTGGTGGATCGCAAATCATCGACTTCCCTCCTCAAAAGACTATCATTCAGCTGGTTACATGTTTCCTTGTCTTCCGGTCAGAAACACCTCAATGTTCAAGAGGTCCCCGAGTTAGAATACTCCAACCGAACGTCGACTCTTTCCGATCTCATGCGCGAGGCTCGCGCAGCCTACCCTTCCGGCACAAGCCTGTGGAAATTCCTCTGCATCTGCCATCGCAAACCTCTAGCTTTCCAGCTCTGCCTGACTCTGATCCATGCAGTTGTGTCTTTTGCGCCTCAATATGCCATCCTCAATATCCTGCAGCGACTAGAGAATGATCCCAATGACTCTTGGTTATGGCTACCCATCATCGGACTTGGCGCCTCACTCATTTTCTCGGCACTCCTTGAAAACTGGAATTACTACCATTCCTCCAACCGAATCGCTGTGCGGCTCCAGGAACAGCTGTCAGCAGCTGTCTACGATAAGGTTCTGAGTGGCAAGACTGCTCGGAGCACACCGGTCGCAATGAGCAACGACGAGGGGGAGCAAGGTACCATGAATCTCGTGGCCGTTGATGCGAAAAGGGTAGCCGACTTTTCTGCCCTTGGCTTTATGCTCTGCGATGCGCCACTCAGGATCCTAATCGCAGCCATCTCGATCGGTCGCTTACTGGGACTGCGAAGTCTTGCGGCCGGTGCAGTGGTCTTTTCGCTTGTCACCGCAGGCAACATACACGCTGTGTACAAGTATGCTGGTACGCAGAAGGCTCTCTTGAAATCCCGCGACAAGAAAATGGCAACTATAATCGAGGTATTGCTAGGCATCCGGCAGGTCAAGATGTCTGCATTGGAGGACAAGTGGGAGGGTTGCATCAACGGCTTGCGCGACAGAGAACTGGAAAGCCAATGGCAGGTCTACATTTGGGAGCTGTTGATGTTCGTCACTTACAATGTTGCCCCTGTTCTGGTATCTGCCGCATGCTTGGGCACGTATGCAATCTTCCATGAAGGGATGCCTGCTTCCATCGCCTTCACTTCCATCTCTCTTCTCGGTGCTCTGACTACGCCTCTGGCTGTCCTTCCGCAGGTCCTGCTAAGCGCTACCAGCGCGCAAGTAAGCCTTCGACGGATTGAGAAATTCCTACGCTCTCCTGACCAGCATCTCCAAGTCCCATCGGCGGATGACGTGGTCGTGGACCAAGCGACACTTTCCTGGACGAACCGCCACCTCCGCGGGGCCTTCAAACTGAACGATCTCACACTCCTATTCCCCGCGGGTGCGTTAAGCGTTGTGACTGGCCCGTCAGGCTCCGGTAAAAGTCTCATTCTCGCCGCTATTCTAAACGAATGTGAGTTTCTTGCCGGCCAAATGCGGAGACCGCCATCTTCGGCTATCGCCTTCGTCCCCCAGGAACCCTGCATCCGCAGCGGCACTGTTCGAGACAACATCCTCTTTGGCAGTCCGTTTGACCAAGATCGCTATCAGAGCGTGGTTTCAGCGTGCGCTCTGAATCGCGACTTGGAGCTGATGGACATGAAGGACAATACCGAGATGGGCCCGCAAGGCAGCAACCTGAGCGGGGGACAGCTATGGCGTGTTTCACTTGCACGCGCGCTTTACTCCAGTGCCGAGATTCTTGTGCTGGATGACATTTTCAGTTCGATCGATGCACAGACCGCACAACATCTATACGAGAATGCGCTCATGGGGAGCCTTGCCCAGGGACGGACGCGCATACTGGCGACGTACCATCTTGAGCTGTGTCTCCCAGGTGCGGAGTATGTTGTTGCTCTGGATGAGTCAGGGCTGCGATATGCTGGGCCTCGGAAGAATCTGAAAGAGATGGGAATCTTTGGTGATATGCCTTCTGCCGCGATGCGTGAAGAGAAGCCTTTACTTTCGAGGAATACGCAAGATTTTGGCGATTGTTTGTCTGAAGAGGCGCCTTGGGGTGGCACTCTTTTACCTTCAGAGCAAGAGCAGACTCTATTGGAAGACCGAGGTCAGGTCGATGCCGCGCGGATCAGCAAATGGCAGATCCGCCAAAGGATTTTCAAGCTCTCGGGCGCTGGATATCGCTGCATGATACTCCTAGGACTGTATCTCTTATACAGCGGGCTGGGCGTAGGACGAGTAAGTTATACCTCTCTCGCTTGGTTTATGGTTGTGACTGACATGGACAGGGTCTTTGGATGATGGTCTGGAGTAACAACAGCGGTCCATCTGCGGGGGAGGCCGAAGAATCCTTGGAGATGAAATCCACGGCGGTGACAAGTGACGTGAGATGGTTCCTTTCTATCTATCTGACTCTTGCAATTGTCTCGTGCTTGGTCACTGTGGCACGGAGCTTCCTAGCCATACGTATCGTACTGCAGATGTCTCGACGACTCTTCCATCGCTTCCTCGACTCGATCCTTCGTGCACCCCTACAATGGCTCGACAAGCTCCCCACCGGGAATATCCTGAACAATTTCTCCACCGATTTCAGCCTGATCGATTCGCGACTGGGCTATGATCTCAACTATGCTCTCGGGCTTCTTGTCGATCTCCTTGTCATCGTCTTAGCAGCGTCAATTGTGAATGTCTGGCTCAATCTTCTGTCACTGGGCTCGCTTCTTCTGGCCACGTACTACGGGCGGAAGTTCATCAGGAAGATCCGCGCTGTCAAGGAACTAGAAAGCCGGATGCGAAGCCCCATCCTCAATCATCTGTGTGCGACCGTAGACGGTATCATGACCATCCGCGCCTACCAACAACAAGAGACCTACCGCGACGAGATGCATGCACATATTGACCGCCACTGCCGCGCCTCGTGGAGCCTATGGCTCCTAACCCGTTGGATCTCCATGCGAGCCAGCACGATCGGCGCCATCTTCACGACCCTTGGGTCAGCGCTGGTCCTCTGCACGAACGGCGTGACAGCCGCGACTGCGGGATTCGCCATCACCTTCATCATGCGATACAGCGCGATCATGTCCCAAGCGATCCGGCAGTACGCCAACCTTGAGATCTCGCTGAACAGCGTCGAACGAGTTGCGGGGTCTCTGGATATCCCGAAGGAGAAGTACGACAGTCCCACTCCAGTGGCAGCGTCCTGGCCCACGGAGGGCCGACTCGACGTGTCCGAGTTGACCGTGTGCTACACCCCCGAGCTCCCGCCCGTGCTATCGAATCTCACCTTCTCCATCCCACCAAACACCCGCGTGGGGGTCGTAGGCCGCACCGGGGCCGGCAAGTCCTCACTGGCAATGGCGCTGTTCCGATTCCTCGAAGCCCAAGAGGGCGGTGTCCGCGTCGACGGCGTCGACATCAGCACGATCCCCCTCCACGACCTCCGCTCGCGGCTGGCCATCGTGCCCCAGGACCCCGTCCTCTTCTCGGGCACCATCAAGTCGAACCTCGACCCGTTCAACGAATACTCCAACCGTGACCTCTTCACCGCCCTTCGGCGCGTGCACTGGACCATCCCGGACACACTTCTCCCCCGAGCCACCTCCACAGCCCGGCCCCACGATGACCCCGAGGTCATCGGTGACAGCGACAGCGACAGCAACATCCCTCTCGAATCCCTCGAGCCCCACGCGCACCTCCCCCGCAACGTACTCAACACCAAAGTCTCCGAACGCGGTGGCAATTTCTCCCAGGGCCAGCGACAAACCCTCTGCCTGGCGCGGGCCATCCTGCGGCGTCCGAAGATCCTGGTGCTGGACGAGGCTACCTCGGCCATCGACAAGGCAACGGACGCAGTGATCCAGGCCTCGATCCGGGCGGAGTTCGGAAGGAATTACTCCTCGGTGCTGGTGATTGCCCACCGCCTGCGCACGATCGTGGACTTTGATCGGGTGCTGGTGCTGGACGCGGGACGGATTGTTGAGGACGGGTCCCCGAAAGAATTGATCGCTGATCCGGAGGGGGTGTTTCGGGGTTTGGTGGAGAGCAGTGTTGATCGGGAAGAGTTGATGGAGGTTATTGCTCAGGGGGGAGGGATGGGCGCATAGTTGCACCAGCGTTCATGCGAAAGTGGGCTGACTATGGCTCTCGCAAGTCCTAGAACCTTCGACCTCGCCGACGCACGCAGAGTAGGGGGGAAGACAGTATACCCCCTGAAGATAACATCCACCCCCCAATGATCCGTATCCGACGCAATCATGCATACGATGTCACGGAGGAGGCAATGTCGAATTTCCCCCTCCCTTATCTCCGATACCCCCGTTTCCACCTCATCACCCCGAAAAACCAGACCCTGACAAATCATCGAATTAATAAACACGGCATCTCAAATTTCTCCTCCTTTCCGAACACTTCCAAGTCCAGCCGGGGCAAATGTGAAGAAGAAAAAAAAAAGCTTACTGGTACCAACGTCTCGGGTAGCGAACCGACCCAGCAAGATCCGATTCAGATTGCCGGATTGGGTCTAGTCTCCGCGCGGATGTCTTGGCTGGGGTCCGATCGGATTAGGCTTAGTCTCCGTTGCAGCTTCAGTTACCAGTTAACCAGTTACGCCATCCGAGCCCTTCCTCTGCCCCCCCCCAGACGATAAATACCGGGCTGGCGGCCGGGTTGGGAGAGTTATTCATCAGTCAAGCTCTTTTTACTATTAGTGTGATCACTACTGTCTCTTCTTCTTCTCCTCCTTCTAATTGTTCTCTTCATTTGACACAAGAAACATCACAACAATCATGTCTTTCCCCTACCAGAAGGTCCTCATCATCGGCGCCACCTCCGGCATCGGCAAGTCCCTAGCCACCAAGCTGGTTGAGAATGGCATCCGCGTGGTGGTCGCCGGCCGCCGCAAGGAGAACCTGGATGCGTTCGTCGCCCAGCACGGCAGCGACAAGGTCGACTCTGCGGTCTTCGACGTGATGCAGCTCGAGAAGGTAGGAAGGAGCCCCCCCAACCCTTCCCCAACCCTCACTGCAAGCGAACACAAACCACTAACCATCCCGCAAAGATCCCCGAATTCGCCGCCACCATCACCGCTGCCCACCCGGACCTGGACTGCATCTTCGTGAACAGCGGCATCCAGCGGCCGTTCGACTTCGCGAAGCCCGAGACGGTGGACCTGGACGTCTTCGACCAGGAGCTGATCACCAACTACACGTCGGCGGTGCGCCTTACCAAGGCGTTCCTGCCGCACCTGCAGCAGCAGCCCCGCCCGACGGCGCTGGTCTACACGACCTCGCAGATGGCGCTAGTGCCCATGATGCGGTGCCCCAACTACGGCGCCTCCAAGGCGGCGCTGCACCACTTCATCCTGGCGCTGCGCACGCAGCTGCAGGAGGGCGCCGGCAACGTCCGCGTGCTGGAGATCTACCCGCCTGCCGTGCAGACCGAGCTGCACGACGCCAAGCACCAGCCCGACCTCAAGGACGGCCACCTCATCGGCATGCCGCTGCAGGAGTTCGTGGACGAGGTCTGGGCCCGGCTCGGCAAGGGCGAGGACCAGATCCCCGTCGGCTCCGCCGCCGAGATCTTCCAGGCCTTCGAGGTCAAGCGCCAGGAGTTGTACAAGGGGATGACCGAGTTGTTGTCGGGTTTGTTGAAGCAGTTCTTGCGCGAGTAAGAGCCACTTCTGCAAATGAATGAAGTCAGGTTTATGATGGATGAAATGTGATATTTGCTTTTGTGGTGCATGTTGCATATAGGAGTAGAAATTTGATTGTTTTATTTGCATGACGTACCTTGCCGGCTTTGAATTGTTTTTTTTTTGTTCATGGTTCATTCATAATGTATACTCTCACACCTCCACTACCAAAGAGGCAGGCGGAGGCGTAGGAAACCCCCTCGCGACATCCGCCACCTGCTTGCCCCGACACGCCGCGAGGATCAACCCGGCGAATGCCCCAATCCCATGCACCTGCCCTTGCTCCAACATGCCCGAATACCCGTGTAACGAGACCATCGCCCCCTCACTGGACCCCCACAGCTCGTCCGTGACGACCCCTTCCTCGTCCGCAGCATCCCACAGCCCCGTCCGCACGTCGAACGGCAACGCGTCCACGAACGGCGTGCGCACCGAGTAGTTCCGCGTCCGCAGCGAGTACACGCTGCGCAGCATGAACCCGACGATGATCGTGCGGCGCACGCTCTCGGCGAACAGCCACGCGCGGCGCGGGCTGAGCGTCGCCGGCAGCTGCACGGGCGCCTGGACCCACAGCCGATGCCCCAGGTTCAGGAGCATCTCGCTGATGGACTCCTGGTATTCGGTGTCGTGCTGCTGCTGGGTCTCGGTCGGGTCGGACGCATGGAGCGGCGGGGACAGGAGGAGGATGCACTGGATGAGGAGGAGGGCCTGGGCGCTGGCGAGCAGGTCGGGGAAGGTGGAGGCGCGCGCGAGGTGGCGGTGCAGGGAGCGGGATTTCTGGTGTAAGAGGCACTGGATCTCTTTTCGCTGGTGGGTTCTGGGACTGAAGAGTGAGGAGTGATAGTGTTTACACAGGCTGTAGATGTCTTGTAGGGGTGGGGGTGGGGTGGAGGCGCTCGGCCACAGGTCGGGGTGGATGAAATGGGTTTTGAGGGAGGAGGCGAAGGTGAGGGGGTATTGGCGCATGCCGGAGATGAGGAAGGAGATCACGGTCGGGGAGTAGCCTTTGGTGATCTCCAAGGGGGGCAGGGGTGGGGGGATCGTCGTGGTGGTGGTATATGGTCTTGGTTTGCGGGGGCGGGATATGTTGGCTTGTGTTATCGAGGAGGAAGAGGAGGGAGTGGTGGTGTGAACGAGACTTCGGGCCTTGGCGAGGCTAGAGGTGGAAGAGGAGGCGTTGACTGTCAATGGCACGTTGATGTACTCGCAGTCAATCCGGCGGGCCTGGCAGCGGCTGCAGCGCGGCCAGCGCTGGTCGCAGCGCCGTTTGCCACGGGCGCAGGCTTGGCAGGATCGGCGCAGTGTGGGTGGTTTGGGGGCCTCAATGACCATCGTGATAGACCTAGGTTATGACAGGGATGCGATAAGAGGTTGATTCGAGTAGTCTGATAGGAGAGTAAGTGGTTAAGTGGTGTGAGAGGAGAGGGAAGGGGAGAGAAAGAGGTCGGAGATGAAGCATTCCGGTGACGCGGCCGAAACCCATAGAACCGAGTCACGTGCACGATTTCCGTGGTTTCAACGGCCGAAGTTTCCTGATCGGGACAAGTAACAGAAGAACAAGCTCTTCACTATGGAGAAATTCATGCATCTAACTCATTTAACATTCAACACTAAAAGAGATGCCAGCCTCTAATAATGTGCCTTGAGGGGCCTATCTCCCGTCTTTCCCGATAGTTCGTGCTGGATCTTCTCCCATGACACTCTCGCCCGCCTGGCTGCATCCCCCGGCGTGTGCTCCGCGCTGCGCATCCGCCAGTCAAACACCTCCATCGAAACCCATCCCTTGAATCCCTTATCCACAACCCACGTCCTGACGGTCTCTAAAATAGGGAGATAACCACCCAGCTCCGCCTCCATTGGAAAAGGCCTCGCATGCTTCGACCAGGTGAATTGAGGGGCCTCACCCTGCAGGTACCACGGATGCGCCTCCGACAGCGGCGGGTCGAAGCGCTCCGCATCGGACAATTGCACATAAAAGATCTTCTCGAGAGGGCACTGCTCACTGAACCGCTTTAGAGACGCCTCCAGATCCCGATCGCCCGTCGGGAGCTTTCCTGACTTCTCCATATTACTGCCCCATAGCTTGGTATGCTCGTGGAAGTTATCGAGGCACAAGCCAAAGTTCGGTCGGTCCACCGCGTTTACAATACGAAGGGCTGTCTCCCAGGTGGAGCAGAGGACCCCCCACGAGAGGTACTCGTACGCAACGAAGATGACTGGCTGCTCGGCACTGGCGAGATCCGCCAGTTGCTGTAGATCGGATACGACCACTTTCTCGTCCGTGCTGCCGTCGGGGTTGTAGTATGAGGGAACCTGAAGATAGGTTGCCTGGAGGGTGCGCGCCAGCTGCAACCAGTGCTTAGCGGTAGCGAGTCGCTCGGATAAGGGCAAGCTGCCACCCTCGAAATTTTCAAAGGGCGCCAGGGAGATGATTTCGACTCGGTGCTCCGCGCAGAGATCTCTTGTTACTTTGGCCGCTTCGTGGATGGAGATGTTTAGATGTTGCGCAAAATCGGCGAGATCGGAGTACACGACCTCGATGCCGGTGAAGCCCTGCCGCGATGCGACCAAGATCTTTTGGTCGAGGGTGTGACTGGGATGCTGACCCAAGGACTTGGAGCCAATGGCTTGCTTGTTTGCCAACATTGTAACTGGTGGTTATGAAGTATATGTTAAATATGTTAATGGTTGATTTCTGCTGTCCATGGGTGGTGGTGAGTAGCGTCTTTAAACCGAGGATTTTCCCCGCATCAACGGAACTGGGTTTCCGATGGGTTTACAAACCCGGGCTTCAAAGTTTTTGATCGTGATCAACGGATTGATGATGACTGATAAATGGTGACTATTGCACTGTGTGGTACCCATGCTGACCACATGAATCCCTTATGCTATGCAATTCTGCCGCCCTCAGCTGTCTACTCAAGTAGCTAGGGCTGACCCCATTCCAGGCCAGAAAGACTGACTCCGATCCCGGAGCCAAAGGAGATCACAACTACATCGCTCGACTCTCATCTGTCGTCCTTTTAGTTCTGCCCCTCATTGATAGATGAGTTTGAGTGTAGAAACCCTGGCTACTGATGAGAAAAGGGACGACAAGCTCTAACTACTGCGGTGCTTGGCCGAGGTAAAGAGGCAAGCAGGGCAGGGAAGTGGGTTCGCAAGGCACAGAAATAGAACATTGAGACAAGCTGTTTCAAACTCATTCCACACAGAGTAGCTAATTTGTCCTTCAGGGTCTGGAATCTCCACCACCCGCCGATTGTCTCACATTATTCTAGAAGACTTGGCATTGGGGACTCCGGGACTGCCGCCCCTGATGCCCTACTTAAGGCCCGGAAAAGATCTACATTCTTCGACAAGTCTTACCACAATTGAAGTGTTAACAACTCAACATGGTCTTGCGATCCCTTCTTCTTGCACCTGTACTGGCCACCGCCTCTTTAGGCAGCGTAATCGATCTCGATATCAAAGTCCGCAATGGCTATGTAATAAGTTCCTGCTCAAATGAGAATGGCGGTTCATGCTCCTGACTCTTTACAGAGAACCATTGAGGTAGACCTGGGCACCCCCGGTGGCCCTTATGATCTGCTCTATGACACCGGGTCAACGGACCTCTGGGTGCTGGACGGCAAGTGTACCGACGATGGTTGTCCCAACGGCAGCGGGTATAGTTACACCCATCTTCCAATCTTTTGATATCCGAAGCTCACGCCGACCGCAAGATACTCCCGCCACAAATACAATCTCACATCTACAGGAAAGAACCTCGGCCTCAATGGCTCCATCGAATACAGCGGGGGTACCGTTGAGGGCTACAGCGCGTCCGACATCCTCAGCATCCCCGGAACCAACGTCTCCTATCGGCAGTCCTTCCTCGTCGCCACCGACAGCACCTGGGCTGCGCTGGGCGCCGATGGGTTCCTGGGTCTCGGCTCCTCGACGATCGCGATTAACAACGCGACCGCCCCCTTCGAGCAGATGATGCAGGACGAACTGCTGGACCAGCCCCGGTTCGCCATCTACGCGGGCAAGGGCGTCTCCACCACATCCGAGCCCAACCCCGAGAACAACGGCGTCTTCACGCTGGGCGGAAGCCACGAGGACATCTACGCCGACGGCGAGCTGCAGTGGCTCCAGACCGAGTCGCCCTTTGAGATCTTCAAGACGGGGCTGTACGGCATGCAGGGCCACAACACCACCAGCGACGGCAAGAATCAGTCCAGTGAGCTGCTGAACTGGTACGGGACTGCCATCTTCGATACTGGTAAGAAACATCGTCCGCAAGGAACAGGGATCTCATCTGATAATCCAATCTCAATGTGAAGGAGCCTCCTCGATCGAAATTCCCGAACAATACATCGATGAGGTCTACGCGATGACTCCATTCAAGTACTCGGATCTCCTCAACGGGTACCGGCCGCTGTGTTCCGAGTTCAACAAGACCTGGTCTGTCTCCTTCACTATCGGATTCTATGGCGAGGCGCCCACCTTCACTCTCACCGGTGACCAGTTGGCGGTGCCCGGCTACCAGGACGATGACCACTGCTTCCCCCCGTTCAACGCCTGGAACAGCTTCAACACGATCTTCGGGCAGCATTGGATGCAGAACTTCTACATGGTCTATGACTTTGGGTCGTTTGAGCCCGAGTCGTATAATATCCGCTTGGGGATTGCGCCGTTGAAGAAGGAGTATCGTCATCGGGCTTGAGTTGCCCGGAGAATACTAGGTATAATGAGCGGGTTGATTCTCCGATGATCGTGGATGATCGTAGAGGATGCTGAGCTGTGAGAATTGTAGCATCGCTGAGATTTGATTTAGCGCATACATCGTCAAAAGGTCATCTGCAGAGCTAGTGGGAGAGAGGAGAACACATGGAAATAAGACATAGTAAGATGTCAGGTCTAGCGATACTGTCAAGTAGAGCTGTTCGGCACCAACATCTCTCGCCTACCGTATCCATAGATCTAGGTATGAATCAGCCGGCAGGGTACGTTGACAGAAACGCCCAGGCTACGCCACCTTCTATTAATGCAGAGCTTTGAGGGCATCGAGCTCGCGGAAATTGTAGATCTCTTCGAACACATCATCCGACACCCACCCGAAACCCCGGGGACAAGCCAGATGGCCCTTGCATTTTGCTACACTCCGCTTCGCGCCTAAAGGGATCTTTCATTGGGCTTTCACAACCCCAATCCCAGCAATATCCTGGCGTCAAAGCTTACAACCCATGGGTCTGTGGTTCACTTAATGCCTGAGCATATTGAAGAGGAAGCTCCCTGAGCAGTTATCACCAAATCTGAAAATCGCACGGAAGCATGTGAAGCTATCCGCGGATTGTTGAACCATAAGCCTGTCAAGCTGTCAAGCATGCCGTTGAAAAGAATAAGTAATGTCGATCGCTGTCCAATCTGGGGACTTATTAGTGGGCTGCAGTGAAATTATGGAATGGGCTAGTAGACATCTATACTCGAATGTCCAGACTACGAAAATCTCATCGCGCCTGCCGATGTGGGATTTGCGAAGATGGTGACTCGGAGCTCTTCTCTGTCACCAAATGGACTCTTTGACGAATGATTGGCCTGAAGCTGAAATTGAATGAACAACTAGGACAATGCAATTATTTGAGACATTGCTGAGGTCCAGCTGAAGTAAATGCAGGCATGACTCAAGACGAATTTTCTTCTTTCGTTCGAGGCTGGTGGAAAGCAGTGATTCTGGTTAAAAAAAGGTATAGGGGATTTTCTTTCATTTTGCGGGTTATCTCCTCTTTTGAGTAGAAAATAGGGTAAAGGGCCTCAGTGGTGGGCAACTCAGGTTAGGTCCTTTGTGTCGAAGGTAGTGACAAGGGGATTGTTCAGCTTAACCGGAAGGTATCACCAAAAACATCCCAGGAAATACTTTTCACGGACCTGGTGTCGACACACTGATGTCGAACTGGCTGGCTTATAAAATGCGCTCCTGAACCGTAGGGATTCTCTATTCCCTTAGCAAGGCACCCACCCCCCTAAATCTCAACCCTAACCAACATAACATCCAACAATCAACACTATAATCCCGAAAATTCAGATCAGCCAGCACACAGCACTACTGCACAGAAAATACACTCCGCAAACATGGCCACCCAACACATCGAGGCCCTCGCAGCCATATTGCATCACATCCTTGCCAACTACTTTCCCGAAGAGCAAAGCTTTCAAATTCCCGCGACGCCGATCACACCCACTTCCCCATCCGCCGAAGACTGCGAAGCTCCCATCTTCTACCAGGTACTCACGGCCTCTAATACTAAAGGGGTGGCTTTCTTCCCGATCCTGATTGCCGCACCCATTGCCTGGCCCCAAGCAGCAACGCCAGATTTCCAAAAGACCTTGCAAACCCGCTGCGTCGAGATCCTCCGCTGCCACTGGGCGCGCCACACCCCCGGGGACTCCCGCCCTCCAGCCGTTGGAGCGGTGGTGGTCGGCGACGAGCTGCGACTTTGCTGGGACCTTTCGGTGCCCGGGACGCCGGGGCTGAAGCGGATGATGGAGAGTGTGATGGGACGGAAGCTGGATGGGCATAGCAGAACCATGCATGCCCACTCACGGGATTGGGCATTCGTCGGGGCCGTGTTGAAGGAAGTCAAAGATTTCCTCAAGCCGTGGATATCTAGTGGAAAAGTGGATGACCGTGTAGAGAACGGAGACGAAGAGGAGATCACGGCCGAGTTGGCCGACGCTTACTTGAAGGCTCTCGAGGCCGGGATGCTACCGCCGATGTAGCCTCTTTCAATATGCTGTACCTCGATGACTGAGGTACCTCCGGCTACATGTCTGAAGAACATCCGTGAAGGATTGCAATTCCTTTTTTACAATTTCTCCCGTCTTCTTTCCCTGCTGCAAGAGATGAAACCTATCTCTTAGAGCATAATTAGAACCACAAAAAAGAGACAATACAAGGTATGAAGCCCTTGGTCTAAAAGCCAAGGCATGAATTCAATTCATAATATCTAGACCTGATTCGTAGACTTAACCATTAAATAGGGCGCCCCAACCCGGTTGAGGATCTTCGCTTCGCGGGGCTTGATGAACATCGGTTCAGTGATCGCCAGATAGTCCTTGTAGTAGGGTTTCTGTATTTGCACCTAAATCAAGTGTCAGCGACGTAGTGATCTCACCCGAGGAAAGATTGCCGCTTTACCTTAAAAAGCCATTCGGCAGTTTGTGACCTGCAGACGGTGAGTAAGTCTCATGCTCAAGAATATTGCGGCGCCCGAAAAATCCCGACACCAGATAAAGGCAAGGGAGAAATAGACATACCAATTCTCCACCCAGGATACAGTGCCCGGCTCCTCCGGCGACTGGTAGACCTCGAAAAAGGTACACTCGGGCTCCCCGATGACATTTTCGTACACTGGCTGGAAAGCTTCCCAGAATTTGGGCAGGTTTGCCGGATCTATGTGGATGGTGATGTGGAGGGAGATTCCGCGGTTGGGGGTCGTCATCTTGAATGCTAGGGGATCGGAAGACGATAGGGAGGATGATATGAAGTGTGGTGTTGAGTAGGTAGTGAGAGGAGGATGGATGTTCGAAGAAGATCTCCATCCAGTGACTGCGATACGCTCATTCTTATAGCAGTCGGAGCAAACTAAAATCTGACATCTCGGCAAAGGCTGGCTGGCTGGCTGACCATCCGGCCGTCAGGCTGAGCTTACGGGTATGTTGTATGATCGCGCTGCCATCTGAAGAAATTCTGGCAAACGCATATGCTGTGAGATATGACCCACCCAGGATGAAGACACATCGCCCATCAAACCAATGAACACAGAGATTCATACCTATAAGTTAACTAGTAGGTTTGTGAGCACAGCAGTAAATGTGGATCCATGCAACACTGCCGCAAAGCTGGCTGAAGGGCTCGGCGTTAAGCTCGGAGACAACAAGGGACGGAGTCGCGGGTTTGTCACCTAATAGGTAAAGTCGTTAAAAGACGAGATGATATGGGTCTCAACGGTGGGCCAGTGGCACTATTCTCACCCACTCTATTGGTGCGGTCGGGTAGGGCGTCAACATGTGGAACTTGAGATATTAAGGCTATTTAGCATCTTTGTATATCAAACAGAATTGCTTGTTAGATTTCATGTTGTTTATATCTTTACAAACAGAGTACAATTAAGATGATAGGTTATGTAATTAAATGGTGGCATTGAGCTATAAAGACTGCTTATCACTGCTGACCTTGAAAGCGAGATGATGGTCAGCTGACTGCAGCTTCTTTAGGACATGACACGAAGCCCTCAGTATGGTGCTGAGCGGAATATACACGATGAGAAGAGCTTCGGTGAATTACTTCCCTACCCCTTTCCTGTATGGCTGACCCAACCCCTGGTGATATAGCCTGCAAACCTGATTGCAATTGCTTGTGGTGGTTACTGTTTCGATGGTTACTCCCCCGCGACCGATCTTCTTCACCTTTCCCGATGGGCTGAAAAGTATCATTGATGGAGAAGAGAAAAGACAGGTGGGGTGAAGTATTGTTCGAGCATGACAACCTATAGGCAAGATTAGTATACTGTATCAGAAGATTCGTTTCTGGTACGAACGCTTGTGCCCGAAGGGTATCTCCGCTAAGATATTCGCTCACTGGAGTTTGTAGTAAACATTTCGTGTAAAGAAAGCCATGATTAGACCCGTCGCTGTTATCCAATATAAATCAAGGACTATACTCGCTATGTCAAAGTTTCATCCTTGTGTTCAGGAAAGAAAAGGTGAAGCATTTCAGAATCCTACAAAATTGTCAGCAAAGGACATCGAACCATTCAACGTTGGTGAGCATCCGGGTATTGGGAAGAGGCTCATTGAGTCACCGTATCCATTATTTAGAATTCACGGAAGCTCAGAGACGCTGAAGACGCACAAGCAAGGAGCTGAATCTCTTTCGAGCAATCTCCTGGCTCGAAGGGCTGGGAGCTGAATTTGAGAAGCGTCGAGATGTACTGTGATTGAATACTCCTTCACAAGCTACTAGAGGCTTGCAGATAAGATAGTGAGTGAAGCTCGCAAGCGTAGGGAGTAGAGGACGGATTCATGTCATTAGTAAAAAGAGCAGACAGTTTGTAGTCGGGGCAGAGCTGGGCTCCGTGGAGGGAGATCAGAGAAGCCGAAAGAGTAAATTATACTTAGGATTATAGAACCCATTGATCTGATTTATGAATTGGATAGACTATTCAAAGCATAGATGATTATTTCCTATGACTGGAGTATCAGTGATACATCATTTGTGGTAAATAGTGTTTTGTTGTTGGTGCTTTTATATTCATTTTTCTGGGTATACAAAGATTGCAGTAGCACAATAGAACTTAGGAGAAATCCACTCAGACAACCTCACACCATTGTTTGTTTTCCATTCCTTCGTAGCCCGACACACCGCACAAAAAGAAGACTATTGCGATCATAGATAATCGACTTCGGTGATGGCCGACATATGCGGAACAAGGGAGTTGCAAAACCGCGACTAGCAACAACTAGAGAGTAGGTCGGACAAGGCACTTATAACTGTAAATGGAAGTCTACTGATGATAACAAAGAAAGTACTAACTAGACCCTGGTCAATCGGCTGACATATACCTGATTCGAGACCGGCATTTGCGTGACCAACCCCTCGTATGGGCTCACCGGAAGTCGGCGATAAGCCGTGCATGGCGGCATATGGCATTATCCGCAGCTTCAATCACGTCGCTTTCAGCAACTCAGGATCTAGTATCGGCAACGTTCCACAAAACTAAGCTGATAAGCATGTCGCGATAGTGCAGCGACATACGGACTTCTGCGGGGTACGGGTGCTATGTCCTAGAGTTTGTAGGCAGTAGAGCGAGAGTCTCAGAAGATAAGGTCAGAAGAGGAATTGGGATATAAGAAGTCATCGTCCTCACCTCATGCAAGTATACTCAACTTACTCAATCAACCAGATCACATCCGGATCCAACAAAAAGGTGTCCTTCTTCCTACCATGGCTCCATCTCTGACCGAAACGGCCGCCCATGTCGTTCCCATCCCCACCAAGCCATCACAAAGAGAACCTGTCCAAGCGACCGGCGCACTCGACGCCTACGACTCCTTCGACGTGACCCCCATCATCGGTCGCGAGTTCAGCAATGCGAACCTGAAAGAATGGCTGCGCGCCCCGAACTCTGATGATCTCCTGCGAGAGCTCGCCCTCACCGGTACAGGATCCTCACGTCTATGAGAAACCCTCCTTGAATCGCTTGTTAACCAAAGGATGAGACAGTATCCCAGCGCGGCGTGGTCTTCTTCCGCAAACAAGACGACCTCGACAACGACCTCCAAAAGGAACTCGTGCAGCGGCTGGGCCAACTCTCCGGCAAGCCCTCCACCTCGGGACTGCACGTCCACCCGATCATCAACGCGAGCCGGGAGCACGGCGACAAGGACAACGAGATCAGCGTGATCAGCTCGCGGGCGCGCCAGAAGCTCTTCAAGGGGTTCGAAAAACGCCAGAGCAACAAGCGCGAGTGGCACAGTGATATCACCTTCGAGCCGATTCCGAGCGACTATACGATCTTGCGGCTGACGGAGTTGCCGACGACGGGTGGGGGTGAGTACAACCTAGCCCTGAACCGGATGAGGTGCTTGCTTGAATCTATCACACGAGACTGACCACGACTTGACAGACACCCTGTGGGCCTCCGGCTACGAGCTGTACGATCGCATCTCCGAGCCTTACCAGAAATTCCTCGAGGGGCTCACCGCCACCTACGCGCAGCCCGGGTTCAATGAGATCGCCAAGAACAACGGTTTCGATGTGTTCGTGGGCCCGCGGGGTGCCCCCGAGAACGTCGGCGAGGTCCTGCAGGCCACCCACCCGGTGATCTGCACCAACCCGGTGACGGGCTGGAAGAGTGTGTTTGCTGTGGGCCACCATGTGCAGAAGATTGATGGGTTAACTGAGGAAGAGAGTCGCCATCTGCTGGACTGGTTTGTGAAATTGATTGTCGAGAATCATGATCTCCAGGTTCGGTTGCGGTGGCAGAATCCGAATGATTTGGGTAAGATGCTGCCTTTCGGATCCTTACTTTGATGTTCAAGGGAATGAAGTCGCTAACAAGGCTCATATACACAGCCATCTGGGATAATCGCAGCGTGTACCATGCGGCTACCCCAGACCACGAGGATTTCGGCCCACGCACTGGGCAGCGTGTGGTGGGGTTGGGGGAGAAGCCGTATTTGGATCCGAGCAGTACCGGAAGACGTGAGGCTTTGGCGAAGACTGCGTGAAACCAAGAGTTTGCTTTTGGTTGTGGATAAATGCTATGTGCGATGTGGTAGAGGCTAACAAATGTCTGTGTTTCATTCACTATGTAGCATCAGCGGATTGTGAAAATCGTGGCGCGTGACCAATCCAGCGTATTTTGTAGGCATAAATTGATCGCTTGACATGCTGTAATCTTTCTTTACGACAACAAGGCTGCTTGAGCTAGTCGAAGGATCCTCGACTGGTGAAGTATCGAATTCTACAATCTCAGCTCAGCACTAAACCAAGCCTAGTTTGCGCTATATGATTGCGTAACCTAGAGAGACATTCTCGTCAAGCAAGTCAATTAGGCATGTCATCGAACCTTTTTCGTTGTATTACAACAATATCCATATAAGGGTTGTGAGGCACAGCTGAACGGTGGAAATCACTCTATTGGTGCGGTCGGGTAGGGCGTTAACATGAGGGGCTTATGAACTTAGGGCTATTTAGCATCTCTGCGTGCCAGACAGAATTGCTTAGTATATTTTATATTGTTTATAGATTTACGAGCAGAGTAGAATTACGATGATAGGTTATGTAATTGGATAGTGGCATTGAGCTACAAAGGCTGCTTATATCACTGTTTACCTGGAAAGCGCGACAACTTCCTCCTCAGGAGGCTCGGCTGAAGTACAGAACTAGAAGACCGTTTGCTTCAAACCAGAAGGGCAAGATCTCAAAAGTTGTCGTCAAACCACGAGGCGACATTCACCAGGAGATAGACAAAGGCCGATCCCAGAAAGAACATCTTGATCGACCCACCGACAGCGAAATTGGGCCGGTAGGGGTAAGTCGACCAGAGGTAAAAGCCCAGGCTCGCAAATAGCGAGGCAAGAAGCAGCAGTCCCCGATCCTGGTAGTAACAGCCGATCTCGGAACTTTTATACCAGTCGTAGCCTCGGTACCAGTAGCTCATAATCAACTTTTGGATAAACCACAGGATAGTCTGGAAGACCAGAAAGGACCACATAGCAACACGCACGGTCACCTTCTGGTCCAAACAGGTTTCCTTGGTCGGGAACATTCTAGAGGTCTTGTTCTCCTGCAGTGGGATGTAGCTCTCCCGATCGACCGTCGGGGTTTCGAACTTCATTTTGGTAGGTGGTACACGAGTGATTCTTGCTAGGTCGGATTATGACTGGTCTTTCTCAGCTTGTCAAGGATCGTTCGCAGGGTGTTGACAATTGCCTCGAGAAGAAATCTTACATGGGTTTTAATAGACTACCGAGATCGAGATGACGCATCTCATCTAATACTGTCTTTCTTTGTCGGCTCTGCCTTTCCACCTAATATTCTTTAGTAGCTCCTGTGGTATACTGAGTAACAATAGAATACTGTCCTTAATTTACAAAGGGAGATCAAGCAAGTAACAATAGTAAATTGGATGCACAATGAGCAGCGGATCAAACGTTTTTTGATGTTCTGAAATCCCTGCATTTGTCTTTGTCTGCACAGAAGAGTCACACAAAGGCTGGCCTGATACCTAACAAGCAATCAATTGAAGGATTCCCTCAACTCACCTCAGCTCAATCTACGCCCCTGTCCCTGTTTGTTGTTGGAGAACAAGTAATTTCTTGAGCTGTCCAGGACAACAGGTCTTGGCAGCTTCGCAGAATGGCCCCATAGACAGGTGTCAGATCATCAGTATCCCTCAATACCGTTAACCAAAGATTCCCTCAGTGAAGTCCACCCAGGCTTGCCATAGAAGCTTTGCAGTAATTCCTCAGCGCGCCTGGAGGGCACAAGGTCAAACTTCTCCTTCACTATATCGTAGGCTTTGGGGACTTGGTTATTCTCAGGCCGTAGCTCTCGTAGAATCGTCAACACCTCGGCCCAGTTGTACGGGGCTGCGGCCGCGAAGATGCGCTCGGATTGCACGGCAGGGTCGAGCAATGCAATGACATGGAGACGCGCCGTGTCCTCCACATCAACATACCAATCTAGAGATGACCCGTTAGCTGCACAGTTTTAGTGCGATAAGATAGGCACCGGGAGTTCTTACGTGGTGGGATCATCTTCATTGCAAAATCACTTCCATTGAGCAAAGTACGAGTGAGGCGCATCGACGTGCCTTGATGCTCAGGGAATAGGATTGTGCCGAACTAGAAGCGTCAGAATTCGAAATTGATCTGGTTAGATGAACATACATTTATATTTGGAAGAACCGTGTTCAAGGTGAAATGCGGCTTGTGCTCCTCTATCCAGTTCCACGCGTTGCGCTCAGCGGTGACCTTGGCGGCAGTGTACACAGTGCTGGGCTTCATATGGTCTGGAGTGTCAGAGTCCCAGGCAGCCGCTACTGCAGCATCGTTCCAAGTGCCTATCCATTGTCAGCGAAAGAGCTGCAAGCTGTCCAACATAGAAGATGATGCTCACTCTGGTCCACAGTCTTGCTTGGCAATCCAAATGCATCATCCATCGCAAGACATGCTGCATTCACGGAAGAGGTAAGAATCACTCGTTTGATGGATGGCGCCTTTTGCGCGGCGGTCAAGACGTTCATTGTCGCTGCGACTACCCCGGGGATCACATCGTTTGGGTTGGGGCGATAAGACATGTCGGAAGCCTTGTTCAAGAAAGATTCTATCTAAGTCTCATTTCTAACGCGAGGGGTAGAGGCTGGCAGATATGCCTACCACGTGGACAATACCACCTGCATCTTGCACCGCGACATCCAGAGCTCCTTCATCTTCCAGTCGGGGAACGATCGCGGTCTCGAACCTGCCGGGGCCGTACTTGGATTCAAAGCCCTTGACAAGCCATGGCTTCTCCGAGCGTACAGTGCCTCGCACTCTATAGCCTTTGGCGAGAAAAGCGTTGATCACCTGGGAGGCGATGTAGCCGTTGGCTCCCGTGACCACGACCCAAGAGTCGATTGGTAGGGTATAGTCGGTAGAGATAGTCATGATGGTGATAATGGTGATAGTGATGATGAGTCGAGGCCAAAAATGAGCTGTTCTGAACACTGTCTCAGTCTCAAACCCAGGGTTTTTATACTCATTGTTCTGGCACCAGCCTCCACGATGAGGCTATACCCAAACGGTACGAGCGTAAGAACTGACGATGTGGCCAATCAGAGAGGGTGCTACGGGTGCGGGACCGACCGCCGATCGGAGCCGACCTCGGGGGCTCTGGCTTTCCCTACCATATCACACCGCACTACCCCTACTCCTACTAGATCAAATACCACGAACAAGCTCACATATAAGCGACAGAATGCACTGCTTTGCAACCTGACAGTCCCTACACCCTGCTATGAACTTCTTCGTCTATATGATCACTCTAGCCACCGGAGAAATCACACCAAGAATCCATGCCGTCCACTAGCATCTGACTCAGTGGTTGCTGGCCCCATTCGAATGTCCTCACTAGCACTATAGCACTGCAGTATCTTGCCGAATTCAACTCCCAAGGAAGACCATCTACAAATTCGAAGTTCAAAACTCATGGTCAGCTCGAATTTCTCTCTGGAATGCCTGCTCACCCCTATTCTCATTCTCAGGCATCCACCCACCGCCCAATCAGAAGCATGGAGGAGGTAGCCAGCCTTGCGGCGACGGCTTCACCCGCTAATCGGACGCCGTCACCATTAGTACTGCACACTAATGGGTTTAGTGAAGGATTATCACCACTATAACTCACCAACTATCAGCTCGCCGCGAAACAAAGGACTGTTTTAACTCTCCGGGTCAACTCACGTGATGCCGACCGATATCTCTCCGCGTCGCCCTCAGACTCGTGATTCCGCTTCTACTAATCTGACCACTCTGATGATCAGACAAGCCAGCTCATGGATCCTTCTACAGTAGCCAAACCCACGGTCAGAAACGGCAAACCAAGACAGAAGAGATGGTTTCCGCGAGTGAGAACGGGCTGTATAACTTGCAAGTACGGATCACCGAACCGGATAGTCCCGGACAGTCCGAGTCGCATATGCCACGTAGGCTAACCGTTGACAGAATCCGTCGCATCAAGTGTGATGAGAGAAGCACAGAGTCGCAGGTCGCAGACACATCAATCCTATTGCGCACATCTCGTCTGACACCCAGCGTGTCAATAGTTGTCAGAAGTGCGTGTCGACTGGACGCCGCTGCGACGGGTACGAGCCGATCCGCACGCCACCAGTGATGGGAATGCCCTCCGCCTGGGACTTTATCTGCGATGACTCCACCGAACTCGACAACTTCTCGTTCTTCCAGTCCGTGACCACTTCGACACTAGCTGAATTCTTTGACCCCGGATTCTGGTCCGATCAGTTGTTGCGGTTCGCCCACCATTATCCGGCCCTCTGGCACGGCATGACCGCTCTGGCCTGCCTGCATCGAGACTATGTCGGCCAGGATGTTCGCTTCACTGCGCCCGGAGCACGGGAGATTCGCAGCAGGCGATTTGCATTGAAACAGTACAACAAATCCATCCAGGCGCTGTCGGAACTGTGCTCCAAGCCCGTTCTAGGTTTGGAAGATCGCATCGTCGTGCTGGCCACCTGTGCGATTTTCTCGTCCATGTGCGTCTTGCAGAGCCAGCAGCACCAGGCGTACATGCACATTCGCAACGGGCTGAAAATCATCTCCGAATGGGAGTTCGACTACCAGGAAGTGACAGTGTGCGGAGACTATGTGGCCGCCAGTATGCTGGTCCTGATCTTTACTCGCCTCGACTCCCAGGTCATTCCCTATATGTTTGCCTGCGACGACGCTACGACGTGGATTGACCGTCAGGTGGTCCCACTGTATGCCCATGCCACATTCCTTACTCTCTTTGACGCATACGTATCTATCGAAGCGATCTACAATGGTGTGATGCGGCTGATGTGGAGGTTCAACAAACGGGGCGCGAATTATCGCCCCATCCCTCTCCCAGACCGCGAGGCACAGCTGCAACTCTTACAGGCGTGGGACCAACAACTGGCCATTGTTTTGGAGACGTTATCGGCAGAAGCCCGGAAATCCAAGGCAGTGGACCTACTGATGGTGCGCCGGACTCTGGCCGGGCTCTTCTACCATGTTGATCTCGCTCCCGGCGAATTGGCCGCCGACCTTTATCTTGCGGAGAGTGTGGAGCTCGTGGACCGGGTCGCGCGGATCCTGGGAGATGGGGGCAATGTCCATCTGCAGCGTACCAAGGCAGCGTACACTCTCGAGACTGGGATAGTTGAGCCTCTGTTCTGGGTGGCTGTCCGGTGTCGCGAGCCGCAAGTGAGACGCCGAGCGCTGAGGCTGCTCCGACAGTATCCCCGCCGCGAGGGTATCTGCGACGGCATTGTGGCGGCGGGGACGGTCGACAAGCTGATCGAAATCGAGGAGACAGGGTGCCCCCGCGCACGTGGTGATCCAGAGAAAGCAAGTCCCTGCAATGATGGACAGTGGGTGTGTGAGAAACATCGTGTCTCGACGTGGGACTTCGTTCTGCGGTCCGAAAGCGAGGTTGCCGTCACGTACAGGACGGTGGAGGACTTTGCTCTCGACCGCCCGGGGACAAAGCTGTTGTATTCGTGGTGGTAGACCAGTATGTTTGGTCGTTGCATCAGCGATTAGAAAATAGACAGATTGATTCAACCTTGCTTTGGTTTGTCGGCCGTCTTACAGAGGCAAGCCTCGACTTGAATCCGTCCTTGGATGACAAACTGTCATCGAAGAATATTAAGCCTTTTTCGGCTTCGCCGTAACCCTACATCACTACACCCAAGCCAAGAATCATTATCATTCAAATAAATACTTATCTGCCTTGATAGCCGACACACCATGGATTTCGGGTGCTGTCCTCCGTGTTGCTTCAAAGAGCACTATATTTTCAAAGACAATAGCACCGGCTAATGTTCCCTCGAGCCCCTCCCTCGCCAACAGTATATATCATGCACCATTCGCAAGATGCATGCACAAGCGGTAACGCGACATGGATTAAACAGGGAAATAGAAAGACGGAGGAATCATCAAACAACTGTCGGGCAGACTCCAATTGACGAGGATTCTAAGCGAGAGGGGATCTACAGGGGCAGGCCTCAAAAATCCGCCGTCCGAAACGCTCCCACCTCGGCAAACCAGCAGCCAAGCCCTGCTTGTGAACATGGCTGCAGATCCACATCAACCGAAGGACGTTGGTCCCTGACTATATTTCTAGCCTTATCAAGGGTCTGGCCAGTCAGAAGCCAACCAAGCAGGGTCTGGGAGTGAATATTCCGTTTGATCCGTCCCCTGGTGGAATACGAAATAAATACGGAGCAGGGCCGTGGCCACCCCAATTTCAGGACGGTCGGATTCATTGATATTTAGCACAACACCCTCAGCCCCAGGAATGGTGTCAGGAGCAAGATCTCACAGATTCATACCTTCACAATGCGCTCGATAGCCCTACTACTGGCCGCAGCCCTCCCGGCCCTAGCCACAAGCACTGCCAACAGCGACGCAGTAGCCGTGTGCGAGTACTTGCATACCACCTACCCCCAATACACCGTCTGGGATCCCACCGGCCCCGATGCTCTTCACACCTTCTGGAATCAATCCTACTATACGAACGCGGTGACCGAGTACTGGAACGGGGTCAACGCGGAGAACCGACCCGCCTGCACCTTCTTCCCCGCCAACGCGCAGCAAGTGGCTGCCGCGGTGCAGCAACTGAACCAGCATCCGGACGCCCCCTTTGCTCTGAAATCCGGCGGCCACAACTTCAACGTCGGGTTCTCCAGCACCAAAGGTGGCGTGCTGATCTCCTTCCACGAGAACCTCTCCTCGACCACCCGCAACCCCGACGGACAGACCTTCCACGTCGGGCCCGGCGCACGCTGGGGCGATGTCTACGCCGTTGCCGAAAAGACCAACCAAGTGCTGGTCGGCGGACGACTGGCTAACATCGGAGTTGCGGGTTTCACTCTCGGGGGCGGATTGTCCTACTACTCCGCCCAATACGTACTGCCCCTAGCCCTAGAACCCCGTTGCACTATCTACTTCCCAGCACGCCCAACCAACCCCCAAACTAATCCAGTACTAGGGCCTAACCTGCGACAACGTCGTCAACTACGAAGTGGTCCTCTCCAACGCGACCATCGTCAACGCAAACCGCACCTCCCACCCAGACCTCTGGTGGGCCCTGCGCGGAGGCGGGAACCGTTTCGGGATCGTCACCAAATTCACCTTCCAAGCGCACCCCCTCGGAGACGACGGCAAGATCTGGGGTGGGATCAAGGTATACACCGCCGACAAACGCGCCGCCATCTTTGAAGCCCTGGCGGAATTCATCCGCGACTACCCAGACGCCAAAGCGGCGGTGATCCCGACCTTCGACTTCGGGCTGCCGGGGGCCCTCATTTCGAACCCGATGCTGTTCTTCTTCTACGACGGCCGCACACCCAGCGCGGGCGCTTTCGCGGGACTGGACAAGATCGAGGCGCTGATCGACGGCACTAAAACGACCAGCTACACCGAGCTGACTAACGAGGCCGGCGGGGCCAAAATTTACGGGATCAAGGCCGCGGCGCGCGTGAACACCTTCCCCAACCTCGACCCCAAGAATATGTCCTCCCTGCTGGAGGCGCACTGGTCAACGTACCAGTCCATGATCCGGAATGACTCCTCCCGGGACCTCGATATTCAGATCGGCACGTTCACGCCGCAGCCGCTCTCGGTGCGGATCGCCAACGCCTCGCAGGCGCGCGGCGGCAATGCCCTCGGCTTGGACCCCCGCCACGGCGATAGGTTCTGGGTCGAGAATGACCTGATCTGGGTGAATGATCACTGCAACGAGGCGTGTCCCGGGTATTTGAGGGAGGTTGCGGATCGTGTGAATGTCGTGTTCGATGAGACGCTGCGTGGGGCAAGGCCCACGAATTACCAGTCCGGGGATGTGGATTTTGTTTCGTGAGTTTTCTTTTCCGGTGGAGTCTGTGGGTATTGGGAACGGGACTAACGCGATCGATTGAATGATGCAGGGTCAGTCCGTTGTTCATGAACGATGCGGCGGATTATCAGGATGTGTATGCCAGCTACGGGGCGGAGAACCAGGCGCGGTTAGAGCGGATCGCCAAGGCGTATGATCCCAACAGGTTTATGTTCCGGCAAGGGGGGTGGAAGTTCTGAGTCTTGGTTAGGTGAGGTGTTTGTCGGGATCATTCTGCATTAGCTTCAGGGTGTAATCTTGGGTTCTGCACTCGTGACGAAAGAGAACCCAGGCTAAGAGGGTGAGAGTGAAGGATTCTGCTAGGGCTTTGGAATTGGTTTTTCAATGTTGATATTCATCCATGGAGGGAGAGATCGGTTTTCATAGGACCGGTAGATCATTTTCCAATAGCGTATCTCCAGCTCATTACTGCGGTTGCTCTGCTCCACGATCCTCACTTCCCATCTCTCAGTCAAAGGACTAACCGTTTGTTGCGGAAGAATCATCCAGCAGTGTTTCTAGCTATGCTCAAGCATTTGTCTGTAATTCTTGATGAGGATTCCTCAGCCATGGACATTTTAATCGAAGACCAAGGCAAATTTCCTGCACAGTAAGCAAGGGGGAAGGCAGATCTCGCAGCAGCTGAAGATACCTTTCCGGTTCCCTTTGCAGTAGCTCACGACGGCCAGATCCCGGGCCCGGTGACTGTGTTTTACTCGTCCAAACCTTGGTTTGGCTTCTTCAGTGACGATGCTTCATGAGTCAGGATCTGCTCTTATCATGTAAGGTGGTTCTGAACTTGCGAGTCGGTGAGCAAGGCGGGGAGGGATGGGTGCACTTTCCATTGCCCTAAGCCGGGTACTGCCTCTCTCCCGGAGACGAGACCGTGGCAAAGTTATTTGCTCTTAAAATCTCAGTAAGCTGGTGGCGCTGTTGTGGATTCACTACACCCGCAAGATGTCATCAAATTCAGACCCAGTCAATCCAGCGAAAACCGATGGCCTTCGAGAAAAATTCACGGAATTCGAGGGAGTGAGGTTTCCTCCCGTGCCCTCGGACTCGTACCATGCTGCGTCGGATGGCCACGTTCGAAGAGTAATGTCTCTGGGAACATCGACGGGCAGTTCCCATGATAACATCTCAGCCCTGCTCTGCTTGAGCTGGGCCACGGTGCTGTCGTTGTACACTAATGCAAGTGACGTGCTCTTCGGGCTGATCGATGACAGCCACGGTACCGGCAAAGGGTCGGAGGCGCTCGTTCCCTGTCGCCTGCTACTGAAGCCGGAGGACACCCTCGCCGCCGCAACGGCGAAGATCGCTCAATTCCAGGATCTAGTCCCCTCATTAGAGCAGATCGGTCTGACCGAGCTGCGCACCATGAGCCCCGACGCCGCGAAGATTGGCACTTTCAACAACCTGCTCGTTATCCGGCGGGGAGCAGTTGGCAGTCGTGTTACGAGCTTCCTCGACCCAAATGGCCATCCCTACGCCTTGACGATCATCTGCACCGTGGAGTCTGACAGGATGTCGATCCACGCGCAGTTTGATCGTTGTGTTTTGGAAGAGTTCGTGGTGGACTCGATGCTGGATCAATTGGCCTCTGCCTTCGACTGCGCGCGGGATGGTAGCGCCTCCCAGGTCCGAGAGCTTCGAGTGATTAATCCCAGCGATATGCAAAAGATCCGGGATTGGAACTATCGCGTCTCTCTTCCGGAGAAAGGGACGACATGCGTTCATCATCTCGTCGAAAGCCGGTGCCGGCAGCGGCCGTCGGCCCCCGCCGTGTGCGCGTGGGACGGCGAATTGACATATGAAGAGCTGAACCAGCGAGCCTCTCGTCTGGCACGCCAGCTAGTGGTGCACCACGCCGTGAGACCGGACCGGCTCGTCTTCATCCTGACGGACCGGTCCATGTGGACGACGATTGCGGTGCTCGGGGCCCTCAAGGCCGGGGCGGGCATCGCGTTCCTGGACCCGTCTCAGCCCACGCATCGACTTGTCACTATCTGCAGCAAAGCAGAAGCCCACTTGATCCTGTCTGTTGATAAGCATGCTTCTAAGGCCAGGCATTTGGGACCTCCTGTGGTGACATTCGCGGAGATAGACAGCTACCTTGTGACAGACAACGAGGAAGAAGAATTCCACCTACCCACTATGCAAGGCCATCATGTCGCCTACGCCACTTTTACATCCGGCTCCACCGGAGAGCCCAAGGGTGTCCTGATCGAACACGCAGCCTTCACCTGCAACTACAGTCGGTATCGCGAGTTATCGGATCTGACCAGTGATTCTCGGGTGCTGCACGGCGCATCGTACGGATTCGTCGTCAGCATCCTCGAGAATCTGCTCACGCTGTCGGTGGGTGGCTGTGTCTGCATTCCCGCCGACTCGGAGCTGCAGGAATCCGTCACGGCTGCGATGCAAAGATACCGCGTCACCTGGACAATGATGACGCCCTCCGTGGCCAGGACCATTGACCCTGCCGCATCCCCGTCCGTAAAATCGGTTTTGCTGGCGGGCGAACCGATGGGACGGACTGACCTGCGCCAATGGGCCAGCCACGCCGATATCTACAACCTGTACGCGCAGTCGGAGTTTTGTACCGCCATTACCTTGGCTAGAAAGTCTGATGCTGAAGGGGAGGGCGGACCTAGTACCCTTGGACCGGCTGTGGGTTGCCATGCTTGGGTGGTGGATCCCCAAGATCATGATCAATTGATGCCCATTGGGGCAGAGGGGGAGCTGGTGGTTTCGGGTCCCTCAATGTTTCGAGGCTATGTAAACAATCCCGACCAGACGAGTGTAGCATTGATCGAGGATCCAAGATGGATGCAACCGCAAGAGATCGGAACGGGCTTGCAGCTGCTCAAAACAGGCGATCTGGTCCGCTACAACTCCAGTACCGGATCACTGGAGTTCCGCGGCCGCAAGGGCAATCGAGTGAAGATTCGTGGACAGCGAATCGAGCTGGGGGAAGTCGAGTTCCATCTGCGCACCCACTTTCCGGACTCCGGGAATCTGGTCGTCGATCTCGTGCATCCCGTTGATGAGAGTGCTGAGCAGCATCTGATCCTAGTGGCCTTTGTCCTAACGAGCGCAAAGGAGAAGATTCAACGGAATACCACCGCCGTCTTCGGGGCACCGACACCGGAGTTTCGTCTCCAGGTGCAACGTGCCTTGGCAGAGGTGCGCAATGTCCTTCCAGGATATATGGTTCCCTCGGCCTTTGTGGCTGTAACAACCTTTCCTCGTACCGTATCCGGGAAACTGAGTCGCGCTGCTCTGTGTGAGGCCGCGTCGGGATTATCTCGAAAGCAACTGGCCAGCTATACCACCGCTCCGAAGTCCTATCAGTCGCCTGCTACGGAGCCCGAGCGCGTGTTGCAGGCCGTTTGCGCGGAGCTGCTGGGCCTCCACCTGTCCTCCGTGAGCATGGACGATAACTTTATAGATCTGGGGGGTGACTCTCTCTCTGCCCGGCGGCTGGTGGCCATGGTGCGTGCCGAAGGCTGGGGCCTGTCCCTTGTAGATTGTCTTAGCGAGCCTACTCTGAGCCACCTGGCACTGCGCGTGCAGCAGCCAAGTTCAGACAACATGGACCCAAGCCCTCCAGCAGCTGCCCAAGACCCGTTCGAGTCAATGAAGGAAGAATTCCTCCGCAACCTGCCCGAGGGCCTAAACCCGGACCTCGTCGAAGACGCCCTACCTGCCAGAGAAATCCAGGGTCTGTATTCTCAAGAAGAGATCCAAGACTATCTCCTCTGGCAGCTTATCGGCCCGTTGGATACGAGTCAACTGCGTCAGGCATGTGAAGCCCTTGTCCAAAAGCATCCCATTCTCCGAACCATCTTCCTGCCATACCAGGACCAATGCATGCAGATCGTGCTGCGCAACATCAATCCTCCCTTCGAGGTCGTGCATTCCACCAGTGCGAGCCAAAGCCTGGATGTACTTGCCCGCTCGCTCGCAATGCAAGACCGCCAAATCCGGTACCAGACCATTCAGCCCATCGTCAAATTCACCCTCATCCAAGCCCAAAACAGCCACAAAGCAGAGCCCCCTATTCTAATCATGCGCCTCAGCCACGCGCAGTACGACGGCCTCTCCCTTCGCCCTTTACTCCACCACCTGGCGAACCTCTACACCGCTACGGCGCAGCCACTCCGCACGGACTACGCAGACTACACCCGCCGATGCCGGCAACTCCTCACCCCACAAGCCCTAACCTTCTGGCGCACTCTCCTCGACGGATCAATCCTCACAAGCCTCCACCTTCCCCAACCCTCCCCGGACCCATCACGGCCGCACCCAGCAGAAGACAAAACCCTACACCTCACGCGCACAGTCCCGCTACCCTCCCCGCTACCGCAAGGAATCACAACAGCCACCCTCATCAAGACCGCCTGGGCCACCGCGCTACACCAAGAGACCCACTCCCAAGATATCGTCTTCGCCCAGCTCGTCAACGCCCGGGACATCGACCTCCCCGACCTCGACACCCTGATCGGGCCCTGCCTGAACATCATCCCCGTCCGCGTCGGCTTCCCTCCTTCCCCGGCTACTCCCGACACCTCAAAGATGGGGGCACATGCCCTGCTTACCACTGTGCAAGCCCAACACGCCCACTCCCTGGAATACAGCACCTGTCAATGGCAAGAGATCGTCACCCAGTGCACTGATTGGGCGAGGAATGGTGGAACGAGTACAGTGAGCTCGATCGTGCTGCACGAGAACTTCGACGCCAAGCCCGAGGTGGATCTGGGTGGCGGGCGGAGGTGGAAGATGCTGTCGCCCATCCTCTCGAATCCGCCGGATCAGACCATCTTTTTGACGACGTGGCCCGAGTGGGATGTGCTTTCGGTGATGTTTTCGGTGTCGAGTCGGTGGGTTCGAAGAGAGGATGCGGAGCGGTTGGTGGAGCGGTTTTGTGGGAATTTGGCGGGGTTTGGGGGGTGAATCGTGCATGGCTTTGGGGCTTGGTGTATTTATCTCAAGTGCTTCGGGTTATGTTCTGGGGTTCTGATGTTGATTGATGTGGTTTGGTCTGCGATTTGTGGGTGCGGGAGTTCTCGGTGGATGTTGGAGACGAATTTGGAGTGCTCATCACGCTCTAATAGCTTTAGATATCAAAATCAGTTAAGGAAAGATCATGTTCACAAAACGAATACCTCTTGATACCGCCTCAACAGTTCTGTTTATACGGGTGGGCTCTTTTGCTTCCCACCATAGATCACACACCTCCAACATTCAGCCACGCCTTCTCCATGGATCTTTACGGAATGGCATCTTATCAAGCTCTTTGACAGATTTTCAGATCACATCATGTCTTCTATGGAAGCATTTCATACTCTGCTTAAATTCTATCTTCCGAGAAAGCTCGACTCAGATGGTCTCCCTCCCAGTTCTGGTATTAGGACTCTCATATAAGACGAGGCCTCATGGTCTCAAGTCTCCAAGAGAGGAGACAGTGTCTCCACTTTCTCCACTGCATAGACCAAACTTCCGTGGTACGCCGGAGAATCTGAATGACAACGTATATTGAGACCGCAAGGAATGCCCGTGAAGTGCTTACTTTGACGCGAACAGCAAGTCTCGGCGAAAAGACTTGGGGGAGGGAGACACTATTCCCGCCTTCCATTGGTAGGGTAGGAGAAAGAAAAGATGAATGGATGGTAAGATCTCAAATGAAACAACACGCTGTAGATACCGGCAAGGCCCGTGCCGGGAGGGAGACGATGTGGAAGGCGTATTTAGCATAAGCTGGCATCCTTCCGCATACTAACTTATGTGGATCCAGTTTGGTTGAGTTGATTTTTCTTTCTTTCTCTCTTTTTTTGGAGGGGGGAGCTACGGCACTAGTAAAATGGTATATGAGTAAGTATACTATTGTACTGCACAGTAAGTTAATATGCAGTACTTTTGTCTGGTCCGAATTCCGCTAAATGTCGGCAAAGTGATGAGCCGCTTACACTCACAATTTGCCCCTTTGTTTTGTTTTGTATTGCACCATCTCCCCCCTTCCAACAACACCCATTCGTCTCCATCATAGGTCATAGTCATATACATATACAGTCTGAAAGTCATTCATCCTTCCGACCACTCACAATGGTCATGGTCGAGGGAAACACCCACTTGAGCCGAAGCACGGTCCTTGTTACCGGTGGATCCGGGGGCCTCGCCAGCCGGATCCTCCAGCTCTTCGCGGAGCGTGGCTGCAACCAGCTACACTCCCTTGACCTCCGAGAACCATCTCACTATCTGCCCGGAGTGAGCTATCATACCGGAGACCTGACTGACGCCGACGCGATACGCCAGCTCTTCCAAGACGTGCAACCTGAGACCGTCATCCATACCGCCAGCCCGAAATTCGATTCTCCAAGCCCCATCATGTACAAAGTCAACGTGGAAGGCACCCGAGCCCTCCTCCAGATTGCGCGAGGAGCGGGCACTCAATGCTTCGTATACACCAGCTCAGCCAGCGTCATCAGCGACGCCCAGACGGATCTGATAAACGCCGACGAGACCTTCCCCGTCCTCCTCGAGGAGGGGCAACAGCCAGAATTCTACGTCTACACCAAGGCCCTCGCAGAGTCCTATGTACTGTCCCAGAACCAGCGCCGAGCCCCCAACCCCTTCCTGACCTGCGCTATCCGGCCCTCGGGCATCTTCGGTGTCGGCGACCTCGTCGTGCTCCCGGGCATCCTGGACGCGTATTTCCGCGGTCAGACCCAGTGGTAGATCGGCGACAATCAGAACCGCTTCGACTTTACCGAGAATACGAATGTCGCGCACGCGCATTACCTGGCTGCCGCGGCGCTGCGGGCCCAACTCTCGAAAAGTCCCGACTCGCCGGATGAGGATCATAACGATGATGACGATGATGACACGACAAAGGTAGATGGGGAGGCCTTTTTCATAACCAACGATGAGCCGCGATGCTTCTGGGACTTCACGCGGCTGGTGTGGAGGTTCGCGGGGGATACGACGCGGGGCGAGCAGGTATGGGTGATCCCACGGCCGTGGGCATTACGCCTGGCCGGCTTCCTGGAGTGGGTCTTCTGGGCACTGGGGCTGGGCCAACCCCCGTTGACCCGGACCAAAGTGCGGCTCAGCTGTATGACGCGGTACTTTTGCATCGACAAAGCGAAGACGCCGCTTGGGTATCGGCCGGTGGTGGGGCTGGAGGAGGGCCTGCAGCGAGCGGTGGAAGACTGCTTGAGTCGGCGGGCCACTGAGGGCTTGAAGAAGTTCTCTTGAATAGAACGGTTTTCTGGAAAGCGAAGATGGATTCAATCGATACATGTACCTCTGAGGCTGTGAGGCAGGGGATCCAGTATTCAATGTAGATTGAGAAAGTTAGTAATGGCAGAAGGAGAGAGAAGTTCTTAACCGCCCAAGTGAGGTTACTTGAAGCTATGTGACACACGGTCATATACACTCCTGCTTTAGGGAAAACCTCTATATGGCTTCAATCCTGGGGAGAGTAAGTTTCCATTCACATATAAGACCTGAGCCCACATTGGCGAGTGAGTGTTTCCTCGCATGCCGCATGTGATAACCGTGTCATCCATTCTGTCTTCTTGTCGAGGACATTGTTGACTGCCACACTCCTCTGCTCACATACCTCACATACTCATGCTTGACCATCAACCCTGTAAACCCACCAGCCCTTCAAGCCCTCAGCGTCCGCATCATCAGCCACAGCATAGCGACACCCACTCAAACTCGTCGCTCAACTCACCGTTATCGACATCTTGATATTTTGTCTCACATGGCAACACATCAAAATCCAGATCTTCCTCATCAAAGCCACCAAAAGCAGCACGAGTCAAGCGCTTTGGCTTTTCCTGAATAGGTCGGCCGTGTCGTACCAAAAGACAATTATCAATATCGAAGACCAAACTTACACTGCCCCCCCCCCCCCCCCCTTCCTTCTTTCGCCTCTCCGCCAGCATCACGCACAATCTCCCCTACGCCAGAATTCGCGTCAGCGACCCTGATCGCAAATATCTGAATCTGGTGGATTCCTGTCCCGCCGAAGCAATCACGCGCACTCAATCTATATTGACCACCGGATCGTCGGCACGTGACCCTGCCAGCTGTTTCGCAGGAGCTATTATAACAAGGGTATTTCCCCCTTTCCCTTGAGTACTAACTCCGAAAGAATCACAAGAATCACTAAGGGGCCGAAGGAGGGGGGGGGGGGGGGGTTGTATTTTCCAGCGTTAGAGGATGATGATGAGGTTGAAGAGTAAGACTAGTATGCCAGGTTACCCGAAATTCGAATTCACAAATGATTGCATAGACCGTCATCTAATGCGCCCCTTAAGAGGAAGGCGATCCAGACCCCCCCCCCCCCCCCCCTCCCCACACACATCAAAAGAGAAAAAGAAAAAGGTAAGGTTCTCAACCAGGCAAAACCCAGGTCGTCACCGACTCCTCCGGCACATTCCCACTCCACACCCCGCCCGACCCCAACGTCACCGTCACATACACATCATTCCCAAAGGTATTCTGGATCACCACCGTGCGCGAGCCATCCGGGTTCACCGAGGCCACCGACTGCACCCCGCCCCCGTTGTCATACGTGTAACTGCCCGTCCCGCTCACCACGACCGCCCCGGGGGGCATGAACTTGCTGAACTGCGCCATCATGTAATACGCCGTGTTCAGCGTGTAGCTCGTGGCGCTGTTCACCGTGACGAGCCCGTGGCAGGTGGCGCACCCGCCCGAGGAGAGGTGCGGCCCGTCGTCGGAGTCGGTGCCCAGCGTCCAGGCCATGACGCCCGCGGCGTAGTTCTGCAGCGGGCCCATCGTGAAATCCGCGGCTTGGTGCCACGCCCCGGACGCGGGCGTCCAGCATTCCGTCATGTACTGTTCGGTGTTTGGGTTGGTGCTGTGGAAGCTCGAGAGGACGGTCCAGTCGACGTTGCTGGCGTAGCAGTGCCACGCGACGGCGGGGACGTAGGTGCTCGCGCCGCTGGAGAGAATGGTTTGCGGGTAGCTTGGGACGTCTTCATGCTTGTTAGTGGGCGGTGGTGGGAATGGGAGATGAGAAAGGTAGTCTCAAGGGGCAAGTACCGGTATTGTGGTCGTAGGCCCAGACCTTGGTGTCGAGGCCCGCTTGCGCCAGGGCGGGGCCGACGTATTTCTCGATGAGGTCTGCGGACTCGTATGCATACACGTACATGGTCGGGTAGCCTGCTTGGCTGTTCAGAGGCTCGTTCTGGATGGTGATCGCGTCGATCGGGGCTCCCAGGTTGGTGTACGCTTGGATGTATCTCACGAAGTACTGGGCAAAGGCGGCGGCGTAGCCCGTGCTGCCTGTGCCGCCACTGGTCAGGTACCCGTCGTTCAGGTTGTTGTTGGTCGTGCTGCCGTCGATGACGCCATTGAGTTTCATCCACCCCGGCGGGCTCCAGGAGGAGCCCAGGATCGTGAGGCTGGACTGCAGCGTCTTCATTGTGGCGAGGAGCTTGGCCATGGCGGTGCCCCGATCGCCCAGGTTGAAGCCGGTCAGCGACGGGTCGGCGGCGTTGTTGTTGTCGTCGTAGGTGTAGGCTGGGTCGCCGGAGAGGTCGGAGGCGCCGATGGTGTGTCGCATCAGAGAGAAGTTCGCGCCGTCGGTGGTCATCAGCTCGTTCAGCAGCTGTTGGAGCGTGGCTTGGTTCAGGGTGTTGAAGGATGTCACGGTCGCGTCGGTGACGGCCGCCCCGAAGCCATTGATGGTCTGCCGGTGGCCGGACGCAGTGTCGTCGACGGTGAGCTTCCAGGTAGACGCAGATCCGGGACTGCCGTTGCCTTGCACGGGGGCAGTGATGGAGCTGAGTTTGTAGTTGCCCGCCGAGTTGGAGCTGTATGCTGCAGCCTCGGTGGCGCGTTTCCCGCTGGCCGCGGCGTGGCCGACGGCAATCAAGCCAGCCAAAGCACCTAGGTTGACAAGCATTCTGGTGTGTGTTTTCTGGTTTGTATGGCTTCAGATCGTGCAGACTGAGTGATAAGACCCTGAAGATAAATAAGCAGCTGGAATGCTAGGGGTGGTGGGGGGATTGTCTCCACAACTGACTCGCTTCTTGGCATTAGGTGTTTCATGGGCAATCCTGCTATGCCCCAAGTGTTGGTTGGTAGCATTGGGGGCCGACAGAAGCTCCAGTCATCATGGCCCAGGCGTTGCACAGCCTGCCCAGAAGGATTCAGCTTGTTTAGAAATCGAATGGGGGCTGCCCTTTTGGGAGAGTGGTCCCTGACCCAAGGCCCGGTTGGAAATGAAAGGGGCCATCTTTGCCTGTCTGGGATGCGATCGGAGGCGGGGGAAAGCTTAGTCGGCTGTCCGTCGGGGCTAACTTTCAAATTACAAGCCGTCTTAGCTCTCGTATAGCGGTGATTGAATCGCACGAGGCTTTCAAGCTGGTACACTGTAACTTATCTTGCCTGACATAATGCCGTTGTGCCGCTGTGGGGTGGCGAGGGCGAACTGAAAATAGACATCTTTACCTTGAGGTACGCAGCGACGATATTGAGCTCCCATCTAACTCGAAGCTGCATAAGCCGGAGTATGGGACCGAGGAACCATTAATATGATATCAGGCAGAGAGTATTGAGATTTTGAAGAATTGAAGTGTTCGAGGGCATTGAAAGTGGCTGCCGAGGCCAAACAGTAAAACAAACATAGTAGAGTTGTTTTATCTCCACGTGACTGTTATCAAAACACTTACAGTGGGAAGTAACGTAACTATTACTCACTGTAGCGTACATAAGTGCCAGGCAGGCAAATGACATGCACAGTCTACAGTCTCAAAGACAATTTGGTAATTGTCGTCATCAGGCGCGATGCACCTTGATACAGAAAGCACCTTGGGCAAGTGCTAGCTATAGCGGAGGCACATTCACTACGTAGCGCAGATTACTGAACCAGTCCGTCGTTGAGTATGATGCCTCCTTCTCGCCAGATGGCCAATGAATCACCTTCACTAGTGAGCGTGACGGCAACGCCAACCTCTACCGTTGCCGCGTGGACGGGTCGGGCATGGAGAAGCTCGTGGTCACACCTGCAATGGAAGATGCAATGGCTTTATCCCCAGACGGAAGCAAAGCAGCATTTGGTTCGACTGCGAACGGCTACAAGACCATTATCTGGGTGATGGATCTGAAGACCGGCAGCAGTTGGAATTTGACCAACACAACGGTGACGGCCTGCGACCCGACGAAGATGAACGGATATTTTCGCCCGCCCGCAGTGGTCTGCAGACGGCGAATGGATTCCGTTCTCTTCAGACCGCGGTACAGACTGCCTGGGACATGACTTTGGCGTGGGCTGGGAGCATAGTCAAGAGCTTTCGATCTATGCCATCCGACCCAATGGCACCGAATCCCGAAAAGGTTGCTTCCAAAGTTGGGTATTTTCTCGGCACACCCAAGTGTTCACCAGATGGCAAGCGGACTTTCTTCTATGAGACCACGCGGGAAGGAACCTGGGAGGCCCGTGAGACTGCTGAAGTAGAGGAGGCTGCTGACGGATAGTAAGTGGGAGGACTCGATGCCCATCTATCTTCCCAACGAGCTGCCTATAGTGAGTCTAGGCGACCGGATATTTAGAACTACCTGTACCTTCGGATAATTGAAGCAAGCCTTGGTCCTTGAAAACAAGATGCGGATATTTCTTCGGATGTTTTCGGATATTTGGAGTAAGAATGGAATTACTCTCTTCTGTCCAAAGTTGTGTGGAATTCATCGACATTTGTGTAAATTGTTGTAGTGAGAGTGGCGGGAAATGCGGGGACTGCGGAGATGAAATCATGGTGTCATGTGACCCTCCGCCGGAGCTCGGACTCGATTGCCGTCCGGCCTTAGGCATCCAGCACCTCACCCCCCGTTCGTATGTTGTTATGACCACTGTCTGTATTTCACTCTTCCTCTCCCTCCCCTCAGCCATCAGTATCAACTCCCGTCATTCTTCCTCGGCATTACCCCAGTAGGTCTGTGTGACTTACCCCTGAGTCCCCCTGACTAATGCACGTAATATCAGCCCACGTACCCCCTGCATAGGTTCTCGGTGTGTATTTCTCCGTGAACCCCTCATTTCCCCGCTCGTTGCTTAATCTAATTTTGATTGTTCCAAGTCTGCACCAATCGCTTATCCCAGATTCCAGCGCTAGAGCCTGCATGAAGTCTATAGCCTGAAGACCAGGATGAGCCCACCAAACGGAGGAAATTGCCCTTGCTCTCGGCAATACCGCCAGAATCCACCATGACACCGGAGCTCAAGGGAAGTGACGATGGCTATAGATACTTAAAGCCGAGTGCACGGTTGCAGAACGAGATTTCCTCAGTATCTGATAGCTTTGGCTTATACTCACCATGAAGCTTTGGTCGTCCTTGCTGCTTGGGGCGAGTCTGCTCACCGGGACTCGGGCCACCACCGACGGTCTAACAGACCTGGTGTCCTGGGATCCGTATAGTTTGTCCGTCAATGGCAACCGACTCTTCGTTTTCTCGGGCGAATTTGCCTATCCGAGACTTCCTGTGCCCGAGCTATGGCTTGACATCTTTCAGAAGATGCGTGCCAATGGGTTCAACGCAGCCAGGTGTGTGGACACAAATGCCTCTACAATCGAACCTTTGATTCGATCTTATTGACCATTCGATATCGAGACTGATGACGATTTAGTGTCTATCTTTTCTGGAACTTCCACTCGCCCGTTAATGGAACCTTCGATTTCGAGACTGGCGCTCACAATCTGCAGCGTCTGTTCGATTACGCTCAGGAGGCTGGAATTTATCTCATTGCCCGGTAAGCCTTGCTGCCTAGAGGTCACTGGTATTGAGCTAACACACGATGCAGACCAGGGCCCTATGACAATGCTGAGATCAATGGAGGCGGTCTAGCTCTCCACTTGAGTGATGGCAGCGGAGGCTCATTGCGCACGGGCGACGCCACGTACACCGCGGCCTGGCAGCCATGGGTGGAAGAGATTGGCAAGATCATTGCTGCCAACTCCATTACCAATGGCGGACCGGTCATTCTCAACCAGATTGAAAACGAGCTGCAGGAAACGACCCACAGCGCCAGTAACACTTTAGTCCAGTACATGATTAAGTTGGAGGATGCCTTTCGGGCCGCTGGTGTCGATGTCCCCTTCACCCACAACGAAAAGGGAATGCGCTCCGAGAGCTGGTCCACAGATTACGAAGACGTTGGCGGTGCAGTGAACGTCTACGGCCTGGACTCCTATCCTGGTGGTCTCAGCTGCACCAACGAAGCCACCGGATTTAATGTCGTCCGCACCTACTACCAATGGTTCCAGAACTACAGTTACACCCAGCCCAGTTACATACCCGAGTTTGAAGGAGGGTGGTTCTCTGCTTGGGGAGCATCCTCCTTTTATGACACCTGCACGAGCGAACTTAGCCCGCAGTTTGCGGATGTGTACTACAAGAACAACATCGGTCAGAAGATAACCCTTCAAAGCATCTACATGACCTATGGTGGTACGAATTGGGGTCATCTAGCAGCCCCCGTTGTGTACACATCATGTGAGTTAATTCGTACCTGTCAAATGGGGAAGCGGCCCTGACCAGATATAGATGACTACAGCGCTCCGTTGAGTGAGAGCAGGGTGGTCCGGGACAAGATGAGCCAAACTAAGCTTATTGGCCTATACACCAGAGTGTCGACTGGACTGCTTACCGCAGACATGGAGGGCAACGGAACAGGCTACACATCCAGCACATCTGCGTATACCTGGGTGCTCCGGGACTCGCAATCCGATGCCGGGTTCTACGTTGTGCAGCAAGCGACAACCCCTTCACGCAGTTCCCTGACCTTTGACCTGGACGTGACAACCTCCGCAGGCAATGTCACATTGACCGACATCAACCTCGATGGACGACAAAGCAAGATCATCTCCACCGACTACCCGCTGGGACATAGTACCATCCTGTACGTATCAACAGATATCGCCACCTACGGAACCTTTGGTGACACCGATGTGGTTGTGCTATACTCCCGAGTCGGTCAAACTGCGTCCTTTGCGTTCAAGAACTCCGGACGCCTCAACTTCACAGAGTACGGGCCATCCGTCAACCTGACTCAGGGTTCCGGAAATTCAACCACGCCCTCGTACACCTACACCCAGGCCAGTGGTACCAGTGTCGTTCAATTTTCAAACAAGACGATCTTCTACCTTCTGGACACCGATACAGCATTCCGATTCTGGGCACCACCGACCACGAATGATCCTTACGTGACTGCTGACCAGCACATCTTTGTCATTGGGCCCTACCTGGTCCGCAACGCCTCCGTCGATGGAAGTGTTGTTAATCTCATTGGAGACAATGACAACACTACTACCATTGAGGTCTTTGCTGGCGCATCGGTGAACACTGTGAAATGGAATGGCAAGCGCATCGCCGTGACCAAAACCGCCTATGGCAGTCTGGTCGGGTCCATTGACGGGGCGTCCAGCACGATCTCACTGCCTGCTCTCAGTGGCTGGAAGGTCAAAGACTCGCTGCCTGAGCTTGAACCCGACTATGATGACTCGAACTGGACTGTGTGCAACAAGACTACCACGTTGAGCCCCGTACAGCCCTCTACTCTGCCGGTACTCTACGCGTCTGACTATGGCTACTACACTGGTATCAAGATCTACCGCGGACGCTTTGATGGCGCAAATGTTACTGGCGCCAGTCTCACCGCACAGGGAGGTGTGGGCTTCGGTTGGAATGTCTGGCTGAATGGCAACTTGGTTGCTACCCTGCCCGGTGACGCTTCCGCGACCTCATCCACTGCGACTCTGGACTTCAGCAACCAGACGCTCAAGGACACGGACAACCTTCTCACTGTTGTGGTATGTCGAATGCCGGCTTCTCATTGTTGGAGATATTTATGCTGATCATCTTACCGTAGATCGACTACACCGGCCACGATGAAACCTCCACTGCCAAGGGCGTGGAAAACCCGCGCGGCCTGCTCGCTGCGACACTGACTGGCGGAAGCTTCACCAGCTGGAAGATCCAGGGCAATGCTGGAGGAGCTGCCGGTAAGAACTTTGTTGTATCCTTTTGACAAGTCTATACCGAATCTAATAAGATGCTAGGAGCTTATGAGCTGGATCCCGTTCGTGCCCCAATGAATGAAGGCGGACTGCTGGCCGAACGCCAGGGCTGGCATCTTCCGGGCTACAATACCAAGTCATCGGATGGCTGGACTTCAGGATCCCCTCTCGATGGACTGAACAAATCCGGTAAGTTCTACCTCTGTTCTGTGTACGGTGAAAGATCGGAGAAGGAAACTAACCTCTGAATCAGGCGTCGCATTCTACCTGACCACCTTCACCCTCGACCTGCCTAAGAGCTACGACGTCCCCCTTGGCATCCGCTTCACCTCCCCATCCACCGTCAATCCCGTCCGCATCCAGCTGTTCATCAACGGCTACCAGTACGGCAAGTACGTCCCGTATCTGGGACCGCAGACCACGTTCCCGGTTCCCCCCGGCATCATCAACAACCGGGACAAGAATACCATCGGTCTGAGCGTGTGGGCCCAGACTGATGCAGGTGCCGCCTTGGAGAACATTGAGCTCGTCACCTATGGTGCCTACGCGAGTGGGTTCGACGCTGGGTCTGGCACGAGCTTCGACATGAACGGTGCGAAGCTGGGATACCAGCCTGAGTGGACTGAGGCTCGGTTGAAGTATACTTAGGTGCTTGCGTGTTTCTAAGATTGGTGATAAGATGTTTTGGGTTGATCTGATTTGCATCGTGTTTTTCTTGGGTTTCAATTCGAGTGAATATTCTCAACAATGTTTATTTAGTTATAATATGGATAGCGTCTCAATACTGCCTTCCCGTTCATTTCTAATTACTACAACCACCCATAAACAATTCAAAATCCAAGTTACCCTCCTGTACCAGGACCAACTTGTGGTGTCTCTGTATTTCAGTATCCTCCAGCAGACGACCTCATTCCTCATCCAATGCGAACCGGTCCAAGAACCTGAAAGTATACAATCCCTCCAACACCTCCGCCGCCAACCCCGTCGCATTCCCAGCGACATACACCCCGTCCCTCCCAACCTCAATGCCCGCTCCCTTCAACGCCCACTTCCCACTCCCCACTGCTCCAACTGGCTTGCCATACCGAAACGCATCCGCCAGAATCTGCCCCGGCCGACCAGGAGGATACATCGTCGTCGCATTGCCCGTCGTAAACAACCCCTCCACCCCATCCGCCACAACCACCGCATCAAACCCGGAAGCATCGGAGAGCGCATACGTCGTATTCACACCCTCAGCCCACACCTCCGCGACAACCTCCACATCAACCCCATGCACCGCCAGCACCCTAGCCAACTCCGCCCCAAGCCTCAGCGACCCCTCATGTTTAGTCGACGCCAGAACCCCGACCGATAGGCCCTCAACACTGAGCAACCGCTGCCCAAATGTCCCAACATTCACCGTCGCATTCGAGGTATAGTACCTGCCCTCAGGCTCCGGCACCTCCAACCCCAGCCCCCTGGCCACCCGCGTCGCCAACGCATGATCCACGCGGTTCAACTGCGCGACCACATTCCGCCGCACATGCACACTCGTCACCTTGGAATTCTCAAACACAATCGCATTCACCACCATCTGCTGCTCCGCGGGCACCAACGAGTTCCAGAACAGGGCCGGCTGGGACCAGTGATCGGCGAAGGTGGGGCTGGGCTCGCGCACGAGATGGCCGCTGGTGTAGCGGTAGGGGGCAGTGAAGAACCCGTGGCCGGCGGTTTGGTTCGCCTGGCGCGGGGCGGTCTGCGCGCCCATCGTGTTGGGCGTGTACGCCCAGTTGTTGGTGGGGATCTGCTGCTGGCCGAAGCCGTCGCGGTTGTTGTTGTGGACGGGCTTGCGCGGCCGGTTCACGGGCAGTTGCTCGAAGTTCGGGCCCCCATGGCGGTTTACTTGCGTGTCTAGGTAGGAGAAGAGTCGGCCTTGGAGGAGAGGGTCTTCGGTGAAGTCGATGCCGCGGATTATGTGGCCGGGTTGGAACTGCGAGGGGTGTTCATGTGAGTGAGATTGTTGGTGCGGGGAGGGGGGGAAGGGATAGAGGAGGGACGTACGCCGACTTGTTCCACCTCAGCAAAGTAGTTGGTCGGGTTGGCGTTGAGCTCCATCACGCCCAGCGGGGTGAAGGGGACGAGTTCTTCGGGAACGAACTTGGTCGGGTCAAGCAGGTCGAAGCCGAAGCGCAGCATGTCGGATTCGTCCATGATCTGGGCGCCCAGCTTTGTGTCTGTCAGTTATTGTTGGACCCTAGTCTCGAAGCAAGGAGACATACCTCCCACTTGGGGTAGCGGTCGTTCTCGATGGCATCGTGCAGATCCTGCCGGTGGAAGTCACTGTTCTTGCCGGCCGTGGCTTGCGCTTCGTCCCACACCAGACTGGCCACCCCCTGCAGCGAGCGCCACCGGTACCGGACCACCTTGCTGGTGCCGTTGGCCGTCACGAAGCGGAAGCTGTGCACGCCGTAGCCGTTCATGTGGCGGTACGAGCGCGGGATGCCGTGACCGGACATCAGCCACAGTGCGCTGTGCAGCGCCGTGCTCTGCTGGCTGAAGAAGTCCCAGGCCGAGGTGTGGGCTGTCGCCGCCTGCGGGATCTCGTTGTGCGGCATCGGCTTGATGGCGTGGACTAGGTCGGGGAACTGGATCGCGTCTTGGATGAAGAAGGGGGCGATGTTGACGCCGACGATATCTATGATGATGGTCTATATCAGTGTTTATGTCTCGGAGGTTCGCGATTTGACGTGTGCGGCTCTGGCATACCGTAATTGCCCTCATCGGTGTAGAACCGACAAGCGTGGCCGTGAACATCCCGCGCGGTATCAACACTGCCTCGGAATCCGACCACCGTTGAGAAGCGGCAGAACATGGGGGTCTCTTTGTCGGCGGCACTGAGGAAATCGGCAGCAGTCACGTTGGAGAAATCGCCGTACGATCGGAAGGTACCGTATGCGCCGGCACCACGTGCGTGCACCACTCGTTCGGGGATCTATGAAAGTAAAGAAAATTGGAAAGGTTAGACATGCAAAAGGTCAGAACAGGTACACGTCTCTCACCCTCTCATGATCGAAACGCTGCAGTTTCTGGCGGAAGATAAAATCTTCAAGAAGGGTCGGCCCTCTGTGTCCAGCCTTCAGACTCCACTGGTCCGAGATTGGGGTGCCAAAGTCGGTGGTCATATAGCTGTCAGTGTCATTGAGGTAGAGCGAGTGATCGATGGGCTGTTCGACAACCTCGATGGTGTCAGTTGGGTTGTCTGCTCGCTCGGTGAAACGAGGGGGAGTTCCCATCTCGCCGGACAGAAACGGGCATTGCGCCCCAGCGAGACCAGCAACGGCTGGCAAAAGCCAAAGATGGCGCATTGTGCAGCAAAAAGAGATGGGTGATCGATCTTGTGAGTCTTTTCGCGCACTCGTGGCTTGGATGGCTGGACAAGCGGATGCCTCTCGCAGACCCCTTTATATCGTCTACATGGAGCCGCGAGTGGGCAGATCCGACGCCTTAGTCAAGCTGGCGATTCCAGACTCCGTGTTCAATAATCAACCCATAACTGTTTGACCCTGGCAGCGCATCACAACCTGTCTGGGCGAAGAGGATCCACTCTCCTCGCTCCATTCTTGCGACCGACGCCGTAATGGGTAGCCCAAGGATGGGTAGCAGGCTACATCGTATGAGACACCACAAGGTAGTCGGAAAGCACAGACGCCAGTTCGAGGGTCATGGAAAGGCTTCTGCGGACAGGAAACAGGGCTGAGCATGACGAGTTTACCGAGCCTGGGACGGTATTAGGATCATGTTGTCTGTAAGTATACAGCTGAAGCAGAGCCGACAGAAGCCAAGCGAACAGCCAACTGTGTAGGGGCGACCATGCCGCACAGTCCTGTGCCTGGCCAAGATCATGGTCTAGCCACCAATGCTTGGTAAGAACGAAATAGACTGGGGTGGTTAAGTTAGGGCTGGGAACGCCCGACTGGAGCGGGTGCTTGGTAATCCCAACGACCTCGACCGTTCCCCCCCGGATCCACTGTTGTCCAAGAAACCTAATCGCCACGACTGTCACCTTCCCATGCTTTATTCAGCCACCAAGCTGTGCTGGATGGAGTATCTGCGCTCTCCGGGCGGTCAGCCATAATGGTCTGATCTGCTCCACCCAGAAGGGCCCGATTTCCAAGGCAATCGATTGATTTTAGCGGCTTGAGGCTTCTATAATATTCTGCAGTGGTTTTGCCGAGGCATCCATGATGCGGCGGGATTTAGGCCTCTGACTGCCGATGGAGGCTACCCTCCTGGCAGGTAATGGTGTGGAACAGATCATTTTCTTGGCACCGCTGGCAGGGAGATGCATCCATTCGGGGCGCTGATCCTCATGAAAGACAGCAATCAACTGTCTCATGAAGGTTTCACGTGTATGAAATTCTTCATCATGATGCTTCTGCCTTTTCTCCTCCTATCCTGTCAAGCAAATCTGCTGAATTTTCTAATGATGGGTGAAGTGAAATGCTGGCACGCGCGATCGGTCCACGGGGTATGCATCTTGACCTAAGGCGAGCAGTCAAGGGTGCTGCTGATTTACAAATAATCTTTTTGGTTGAACTATGATGTGTTTTTGATCCTAAATCTTCCGACTTCAATACTCAGAGGAGATACTAGTATACTGGAACCATCAACAGGTTCTGTTTTCAAGGTAAGCTCGAGCTCTCTTCGTCTGGTGGACTGGGCAATGAATATACTATAATAGTGTGAGCGAAAATTGAACCCACTTTTCGGACCTAAGGAACTCGGAATTCAGCTGACATAGGGGTTAGCCTCCTAATGGAGACTCACTGCCGGATCGCTCGCTCGATGATACAAAAAGCTTATGGCACGAAGTATGTCTTTCACCGAAGAAGGGAGTGTGTCAAGCCTTCCAGAGTTCTTGGCCGGGAAGACCAAGCAAGAAGGCGGTCAAACGCCAGTTTTTCTGCCCCCTATGTCTCACCGCCCGCGCTCGGTCCGCCCTTTCACCTTGGGAAGTTTTGAGACTTTAGAAGACCTCAATGCAAAGAGGCATGTGAAAATCTACATCCCAGGGATGAAATCCTCCACCTTGACCTTCCATCCTTGTGGGAAATGTGCTCCTTCATTGCCATCGCATCCCCCAGCCATCATCGCCACCGCGAGCAACAACGAGGATGAAGCTGGGAAATACGGCGTGGGTACTACGGTCCCCACGGGGTTGCCCACATCATCAAATTGGAAATTGGGGTGCAGCAGATACGAAACCGCCTCGTCAATGTCTCCCAACCGGACGGCAGTCATCGCCAACATCGGAAAGTCCCATCCGTACGACTTGGAGAAGTTCCATGTCTGAGCGATGCGGTCCATCGTGGCACTGACGACCGAAACATTCACACCAGTTGTCGGTGGTAGAAGCCCATACACTGCAATCTGGCTCGGATGGTCCGAGGTATAACTACTCTCCGTCCACATATCCGGCAGATCGGCGCAGATCGAGTACGCGTTATCCACGACGGGCAGCGATGCCAGATTCTCCCGCACGCGCGTCCAGGTCGCCGGGACTTCGTGACCTTGTCGCCTCTTCCAGTCCGAGGCGATATCCAGCCCGAACCGCCAGTAGGCCAGTTCGAATGTTGGATTGTAGGTTGAGTTGGGGCTGGTATTCTCCGAGGACGGATACATCGGCGGGCCGAGGTCATAAACCTGGGTCGTCGTGTTCCACCACGCGTACGACACCATCCAGGTTGCTAGCTCGTCGAGGATCGTGTCCCATTTTTGCAACGTTTCTACGGTCGGCGAGGCTCGATATTCCATCTCCGCAAAGTACATCGGATGGGGTTGCTGCCAGATTAGCAGGGCATTCTGTGGACCCGGGGCAGAGGCACCAGACGGGTCGCTCATCTTGCCCAACCGTGCGCCCTCGTATCCCTGCTTCTTTGCGCGGTCAATTGACGACGGAAGAAACCGTTCGTAGACCCCCAAACTGCGGCTCAAGATGTCCCATTTGTTCCAGCGAGCCCAGTGCCCGAGGTGCCAGAATACCATCTCCAGGTGGAACTTGCCGTACCAGCCGTTGTTCTGCAGGCCTGATTCCTGCGGTGGATCGTGACCCGCACTGTTCACGGCGAGTAGGTACTGCGAGAGGATAATGCGGCGCTGTAACTCTGCAGCATCTGACGAGTTCGACCCCGTCAGGTCGACGAAGGAGCCGGACTCCCAGTACTGCGCCCACCACTGCGTCGAGCACGTTTCGACGGTTGTAAATGACCTCTTGTCTGCCTGGATCGACGGCGTGTACGATGTGGTGAAAGTGAATCTCCCTCCCTTGCCAGTGGGCTGCACGATGTAGCGATGGGTGCCGTTGATCGGGCCGCGGATATTGCCTCTTTGCTCCGATGCAATGGTATTGTAGTAAGTCGTGCCTCCCAGGGTATGCTCGACCACTGCCTCTCGTTCTGTCGCTATCTTCAAGCGTGTGGTGTGCTCCTCGACCAAGCTCCAATTTCCCACAAATGGAGCTTCGAACTTGTTCGTCCCCGTGGTCAAAGGATAGTCGAAGAAGACACTCAGGGATCCATCTACCAGCAGAGATGACTGCACATCCACAGCCACAGTATCAGACACGGGATCTGCAACTGTCCGAACCGAAACAGCCGTTCCATGCAGCTCAAACCTTGAATCCAAAATCCCGCTGTACAAATCCAGAGTCTGCACCGTGCTAGTCACATCTGCTACCGATATATTCGCCCCCTGGTACAAGAGCCCAACCCGCCCCAGATTGACCCGATGCGGATTGGCGATGAGCCACTGCGAGATAGCCGCCTCCGCAGGATTCGAGATGCCGTAGTTGACCAGGCGGTCGTGCGTCCACCAGTCCATGCCCGTGAAGTCGGAGGGCTCGGTCTGCCCGGGGATGGTGGGCAGCGAGTCGTTGCACCAACACCAGGACGAGAGGATGTTGAATGGGAGAAAGGTCTGTAGACCGGTGATATCCGCTCCGAAAGCGAAGTCCCCGTTGCCGACCTGCATTGGTGTGGTGGTCGACAGGTTCGTGCGCACGGGATTGTACCTGCGGATCACATTTCGGCGGTCGATGATTCTAGTCGTCTCTGTGAGTGCGCCGACAGGCTCGAGGAGTGATAGGAGCGCAAAGAGCGCAAAGGGAGGCATAAATAGCATGGTTGACACACGTTGCAAAAGCGCGGGATCGAATGATCACAGCCCATCAGCGGAGTCAGGCTGGAGCTGGAAACTCGTCAAACTATTCTTTTGTTGTCTTGCACAATACTCGACATTCGTAAATCACTTTACGATGTTAGGGATCGTCTGAGAGGGCAGAATTGTTGCTTCTAGGACAGACTGCAACCAACAACCATCTCGACATGTACTCTATGCCGATCGCGGCTCCTCGGCGTAGACATAGCCGAACCCCATTCAAATAGCCTGAATATGCACGGTCCTTTCAGACATGCACGGCATCATTGGTGGAATTTTGACTATGTATGCTGCTTCCCCGCAAACTCGCTGCTGACATGGCCTTAAGATGAGATCTCCTTTGGACGATCAAATTCCGTCGAGGTTCTACATCTTAACTCTATCCGACAAAGATGCGTAATCACTTTCATACGCGATCTAGCAGAGTCTGCAGACTAGACAAATGTTCTCAGAAGAGCTTCTGCAATTGATCAGACCTCTACATCTTCCGCCGGCATCCAATGCACCGATATAGGCTCATGCTTGCTGCGAATCCGCTCTCCCTTTGACCAGAGCTGGAACGTGAGGTCTGCCGGCCCGACGACGACCTTCACCTCGAACGAGGTCCGCCAGAACGCAGGCTTAGAACTGTACCAGTGCCGGTTCTTCAGCTTCTTGTCCACATTGTCCGTGAAGATGTCCAAGTTGCACACGGTTTGCACCCCCTCGTGGTGCAGACTGCGGGGCAGCTCCCCAGGCATCCGGGTGGACATCACGATCTGGACTTTCCAGGGCTCGTTCTCTCTCCCGACGTCTGTTTTGAGATGAAATTCTTTGGTTACTCCTGCAGAGTCAATGGGGTAGCCCTTGGATAAAGGCGAGCGTTAGTGCGCTGTTAGGAACATGAGTGAAAGTGAGACGGATTGGATGGCGTACCCTTATCACTAGCCAGTCGATCTGGTCAAGCACATACATCCGGTTGTCGCGGGGATCGATCTGGACTCGTTCTCCAAGGTGGAAGTCTTTGCTGTACAGCTTGTTGCAGATGATCCCGTAGCTGACCGGCGCACAGCGGGAGCCAAAGGTGACGACGCCGCGTTTGAGCTGTTGGGTTCTGTCCATGACCAGTCCGTGGACGACGACCAATTGTCTAAAAGCAAACTCTTGTGAGCAACAACCCAGAGGTATGGCATACAAGGGTCACTTACGGCTCATCAGCTGTCAGGACTTGCATTGTGCCACTGAGGGGACCACTTGTCATGCCCGATCCACTATACCTCTCCTGCAGTTGTTGTCGCACATACGGCGAGCTGCCCAGGCCACCGGATAGAATCAGATACGTCTACGCAATCGGTCAGTCTGTTTTTCAAATCCACGATTCATCCAACCAGCCTACAATCTGGTCACTGGGATACTGCCCGCGCAGCTGCTGGATATGTCCATCTAACAGACGACACATCCCGTCAACCTTCGTGTCAAAGCATTTCTGGATGTCCTTCCTGCTGCCTGGTCAGCCGCCATAGCCGCCATCATTCGACTGTCACAATCACCAAGCAATCTGCATCTGGCCATCATATACGTCCGCCTCTGGAAAGTCCACATCAGTTTGCAGAGATGGTACATCAAGCTTGAGCCAGGGAGCTGCTGTGGCCTCGGTACCGAAGGCGCATTTGAACCGCTGAAACCGTCCGAAGGTCATTCTCCAAGCGGTTGCACTTGGGGATAAACGTAAATGATCACTTATTCTTTCCAGTCTGTCGCATATGATGCGGTGAATTTCTCTATCAATAAACACTGAGCCGATCGGATGTCCTAGAGCAATATTAGCCAGCGGCTATGGTGGGTGCCCTTGCTACATAACGAATCACCTTCCACGTGGCCGAGCTGGGAAAGTCGCGTAGGCTCACTCCGGGCCGACAGAAGCTTGAGGACATTCACATCCTAGAAATGGTGTTGGTCTGCAGGATCTGCAATAACGTCATGCCTGAAGCAGAGGGGGTAGGTAATACTGTTGTTCCGCCACCCGAGTCGCAGACCATGATTGTATCATCTTGCTGCGATTCTCAGTCAAGCACAACAACCGCAGAGAAGAAGAGCAGAAACCGACCCGATAGTGTTCATTTCCAGCGTAGACTGCCGCTGCCTCGGCTTCAGTCAATCCAATGCAGGCGCGATGATTGGGATTCTGGACGCCAATGATCTGAGCAAGCAGCCGGCGGGTTTCTTCCACCATGCGCACATCCTTCCACGTGGTTGGAACGCTGAAGAGGAACTCCACACGCTGCGTGACAAACTGCGGAATGGTGTTGTCAAAGTACGATACGACGTGCCGGTAGACGCAGCGAATATAGTCTTGGAACCATCGCTGGGCCTCGGCCAAGCTGGGGCCGCCATCCCGGGGATGCTGAGGCGAGAGATGAAGCTTAAAGAACTCCTTCAAGTCTTCTTCTGAGTTGTCTAACTCACACTGAAAGCCCCACCTTTTGACGGTTGTTTGATCAAAACTGTACGTGAGGCACGTAGGCACTTTGTTCGCCAGCTCTCCCGGCAACTTGCCTGGCCATCGCTGGATGGTTTTGGGAGGCGGCCATTCTGGGCCATACGAATAGGCCACACCTGGAAGACCAGGATTCCGAGCTAATCAGCGTTCTGAGCCGCGAGACGCTGAATGATTGGAGGCCTACCAGTGTGTGTCATGCCGAAGTCAACCCCCACCACGATGTCAGGTCGCCACTCCTCGTCCTTGTGGGCAGAGGCCTTCCTTGGGGGCCCAAGGGCCTCGATGTCACTCATTTTCTGGAGATGAGAGGGGAAATTTGTTCAATAGTTAAGAAAAGGGAGCTGACTCCCAGAGATTGAAATGAGCTCGAAGGTGCAATTTGGTGCCCCGCTTTATCCAATGCGGCTAAAATGTCCGTTCGATTGACTAGACGACGCTATTGCTCGACCATGGCCCGCAACCCTAGCTAGTCTGCCACATATCCCTGCATCGGACTTCTGCGTTCGGCTGACTCTCTCCATTTTGGATGGGGCGATAAAAGTACTTTAGCGCTCGCTGAGCCCTCCGTCACCTGGCTTTCTCACACCATTCACCATGGCGGACTCACTGCGGCCTCGTCAAGCGCAGACATCCGCGGCAGAGTCACAGTCTACCCTTTCAAGCCCCTCGCCTGAGTACTACACGAGTTCAGCCATCTCAAGCTCATATTATACCTCCGTTGCTATTACTCCCTCTGATACTACCTCCTCTCGTGCTACCTCCTCTGGCACCACACCCTTGGGAACTACACCTTCACCATCTGCTTCCCCAACAGTGACAACAGCCAAGACTGCCTCTTCCTCGGTCTCCCAGCATACTCAAACGGCTACCAACCATCCAAGCTCAGGCCATGGAGTCAGTAGTGGTGCTCTGGCAGGTGCAGTAGTTGGCTCCATTGCTGGAACCGCCGTCATCGCCCTCCTCGCCGCTTGGCTCTTTTTCCGGTCTAGACGTGATCCTCCTCGACGAGCGAGCAATCTTCAGAGCCCCGATCGACAGGGCGTAGAACTGGCAAAATCACCAGCGACTGTCCAAACTCGCCCGATTCCCGCTTCTTTCGCTGCGGGAGCGGAACAAAGCTTGTCTCTAGACTTGGCTCCCTTCATCCCACCACCTGCCGACGATCAAACTGTGAGCTCTCGCATCCAAATCCTCTTCGACCATATCAGCCTCCACGTGGACAACTACTACGCCCCCGATAGTGGTAATAGCGCCCAGCCCCACGCGCCAGAGATTCAAGAGATGATCCGATACAACTCCCCATTCATCTCTGGCCCGCTCGCGGCTACCTTGGCAAATCGTCGCGTTCGACGAGCGGCACTGACCCACGTCCTTGCTCGTACATTACTAGAGGCTATCCAGGCCGGTGGATTGCTCTTCCCGCCATTTCAAGATACCTATGAAGGGGATATCGCTCGTCTCTCCACAGGAGCTGCGATAGCGAGTGACAATGCCGCTTTTGCGTGGCGTTTGCTTACAGCTCATCTGCATGCCGAGTATCTCGATACCTCGTCCCCGGCTGCACAGAGGAACATCGCTGCTCTTGCAGGGGATTTTTCACGGACGTTCGCAGCGTTCCACAACCCACAGTTCTCTGATCCGGACGTCCGACGCCATCTAAGAAGTGTGGTGAAGGAAGCCGCCGACCTGGGCGTCTGGTTGTTCGCTCAACCGTGCTCTTTCGAGTTTGTCTGGGATGCACCGTCGCGGTCTATCGCAACTCTACCAGCAGTAGTCAAGGTCAGCGATGAGCGGGGGCAGCGACTAGCTACGCCCCGGAAAGTAGTGGAGGAAGCGACCGCGCAGATTTGACATTCGGAACGATCATCGTAGCCAACTATATCTAGCAAATCACAGTCATAATGCACTCGCAAGCCGTGTCAAACCAGTTAACTATACCCCATATATCAAACTCTCAAAACATCCCCATCAGCCAAAACCTCCTCCGCTCGATCAACAGCAGCCGCATTCCCCTTAGACTGCCTCCACCGTAGCAAATCCAACATCTCTTCCTCCAATCCACCCGACGACCCCCCTCCCGCGCCTTCTTCCCTTCCCCCCTCCGTATCCAAGCCCCCCACCAGACCATCTCCATCCTCCGGCCTCACAACCTCACCAGCCGGCAACTCCATCACATCCTGCTCCTGCTGGTATGCAGCACCACCAGCGGGAACCTGCACCCCACGCAACCGCTCAAACACCACCATCAAACTCTGGTGACACATCAGCAGCCGACTGCGCTGCAACCGCGCCCGCCGACTATCGCGACACACCCACCGCAGCTGCGTCGCCAGGCCGATACTCCCCCGACGCCGCCGGGTCTCCTGCTCCACGCGGGCCGGTTCCACCAGCCGCGCGACTGCGCGCACCGCATCGTCCAGGTCGGCCATCGTAGCTTCGATCCAGTGGGTCTCGGTGGCATCCAGCCACGTGGCCTTGAGGCGGTACAGGCGCTGTACCTCGCGGAGTTGCGTGCGGGCATGGTAGATGGTCTTGAGGAGGTCGGCGGTTTCGTCCTGGGCGGAGGAGAAGAGAGCTCTCGGGGGTGGTTGCTCGGATGACAGTGTTGTTGCTAGCGCTGAGGCCGGGGGATTGGTTGAGGAGTGGGGTTTCTTGACGGAGAGGAAGGAAGAGACGCGCGAAGAGGGCGTTGGTGTGGAATGGCCGGCATTGTTGGCGTTTGCTTCCATGGTGACGTTTTGCTTAGACGGTATGTCAGGGTGTTGCTTCAGAGTGAAGGTGAAACTCTCCGCGTACGGTACCTGTCGGGGGTGCCTTCGGCCGGTTCTTAGCGACAATGCGTGACAAGCTTGACGGCGGGGACTCGAAGCGACGGACAATGGCCTAGTGCCACGCTTGCAGGGCACGATTCTAGAATACAAATGTTCATTTTCCGTAGACGGAAAGGTGGCGATAGAAGAGGGCCAGGAGATGCAACATGGAGCCTGGATCGAGCTGCATCGTCTTTGTCGAAACTAGGGCTCAGATGGTGATGGCGCGGATATAGACCAATCAGCTCCTCAGGCCTCACCTCTAGTGCTGATGTTGTTCTGCGCCTTGACTGCGCCGCAATTTCTTATCCCTGGTAAGTACTCTTTCTAGCTTGCGACGGCTCCAGCTTAGCTTTCCTGCTTAGCCTATTTGTTACTTAGCGCACGAGAACGAGTCAGTTGGGTGCTGCGGTTGTCAGTCAATCGTGGTAGCACTCGACTGACTGTCGATGGCCTAGGCTGATTAGCGCAAGTGCGATCAGTGTCGGCTCTTCCTATGCTATGCAAGACAAAGATAAGTCTGCGTCCTCCCTCCACCAGGAATTCGTCTTCTTCCCGTTTAGGACTAGTGACAGTTAATTCTGCCGGCAACAGCCACCACCGTCCAGTCCTTATACCCACCATCTGCCTCAATAAGAAATTAGGAAGGCGGTGCTGCAGAAAGTGACGCCTGGAAGCAAACAACTTGGTGGGGGGAGTACGCAGACTACTTTCCTCCCACTATAATTTCCTCCCTATCTTCTTTGTCGGTAGATTAGTCACTTCACTACATTATTCAGCATTCCGCACAAGGACTTGTGCTAGGTGGAGAGGATGGGGGCTGCAGGCGTGGGAAGCGGATGATTTGGGTCTCAGATCGACATTGGCTGACGCTCCAGTATAGACATGCCTACCACAGTCACCTTTGATACAGGAACGAATCTTATCATGAACTACAAATTAGGTCATACGTTATTATCTAGGAATATGAGATTTATCTTGCTACGTCGAACAGCGATGATTCAATCCGAGTAGTCTGACATGGTCAGAACCGCATATACTGTATCTCGAACTGCAAATAAGCCCAGAGCATCGCGTTAAGTGGCTCAGTCTGTTGCAAAAGATGAAATATTGGAGACAAGCCAGTTGTTGACCAGTTCCCGGATCCCCCATTGTAATCCGAACATAGGAGAGAAATTCCGACCGTGGGGCTGAAGCTCAAACTCGAAGGGTCAGGTGCGCTTCTGTAGAGATGCATATGAAGGGTTAGCCGATGACCATTATGTTAGCTGACAGGCTTCTTCCCGTCGCATCTCTCAGCCTTGTTCGCCCAAATCTCGAACCTTCCAGCATCTACACGGTGATTCCTATGCTTTCTTCTTGCTCCTTCTGACTCATTGAGAGGTTATATAACTCGAGAAAAGTTTCTTAACCTCAGCATGAATACCGATCCTTAGCATCCTCACCAGCCCCACCGTCCCCACCACCAAAGCCCCGCCAGATTAGACGCTTCTCAACCACTCAGAAAATAATCATTTACTCCAACTCCATAATGACGTTGAAAGCAATTGTATTCCTTTCACGCAGTCCGAAAGTCACCCCGCAGGAGTTCAAAGACTACTACGAGAATCACCACATGCCTCTGGCGAAGGAGATCGCCGGCAGCTCGTTTCCCACCCTCCACCAGCGCTGGTACCTCGTCCGGAACCCCCGGGATCCCGCCTCCATCGATCCATCGAACACCAATTACCTCGCCAAGGTGTATGCAGGCCAAGCTGACGACTTCCCGTGGGATGTGTGCGTTGAGATGATCTTCGAAGATATGCAGCACTGGGGAGCCTTTCAGGCTAGGCTGGCTGAACAGGGGGACCGGATTGCGGAGGATGAGAAGAGGTTTATGGATCGCAGCAGGGTTTATGTGGCCGAGATTGAAGGGCCATTTGGGTCGACACCTTGAGGGTTGGCACTGGCGATGGGCGATGCGTATGATGGAAGAAGGGATTATAAAGGGTGGGGTGAAGGTATGTTGTATTATCCAAAGTGATAGTTGGGTTGCATCAAGCTAGTATTGTGCGTGCTTGGCAATGACTTCGATTCGTCCCTCTTGAATGTTTCATCTTACTGGAAGTGGTATAATGAGAAGTTCTTAATTATCTTATTTGATACATGTTTTATAAATTGATGGTAATTTGAGCTGGGCTTCTCCTGGTGCGTGCATCAGTAAAGCATGTGGTGGTGGTTCTGGAACCGGGATAACGTCAGACGCCAGCAATAAATGCTAATTTGAATGGCAGAGTGTGATCCACAGGCCAAGATGGGGTAAGTCAATCGACTGGAGACACATGAACTGCATCTGTGACGGAAGTAATCTCCAGTTTCGTAGATGATGGTTGAGCGGCCACCTTTATAAACCCTATTTCACCTTGAAGCTCGCTGTGCTCCTACCAGCTGTTTCTTTCTGAGGCGGCTTTGCTCGGACTTGGGGCGATCGGAAACCAGATCTCAAATCCCAGATCTCCAATAATCTTCCCTCGGAGGAGGGTGGGCAGGCACCACCAGTAGACGAGCTGCATGCGGGTACATCCCTCGTATAGCCCGCAAACCATGGCTCAGGTCGGAATCTAGAACCTTAAGAAGTGATGGTGTCAGTGGCAACGACTCTTTGCTTTCTCCTTTTTACCCCCGCAAGATCCTGTGGAGAAAAGCTCAAATTTTGACATATGTCATTCCTTCGCATACCCACTTTGCCTGTCAATAATGTTCATTCAGCGACTGATGCTGCAAGCTCGCACTTTGCGTTCTAGTCTTGCCTTCGAGCAGCGATGAATGTGACAGGACCGGTGCTACCCCCACCTGGCGAAACAGTGAATCCCAATCCTCGGCCATGGCTGTTCACAGCGAACTGCATCGCGATCGCCGTGGGTCTTGCGCTGAGCACAGTCTTCCTGGTGATCCGAATCTACACCAAGGCACGGATTCTGCGGAAGTTCTGGTGGGATGATGGTGTGTACTCACTCACTCCTCATTTCAATGGCTCCAGTGAAACTGACTCCTAGCCCGCACAGTATTCATTCTCCTGGCCTGGGTAAGTACACACAGGTTGAGTGTACAATGGAAAGGACAAAGTGATTGATCCCCAGAGCAACAGATCTTTTCCGTCAGCACCCAGGCGGTCATTATATGTATGGACATATCGTTTCAGCAAATCCAACAACGCATCTAACCCGCCTACCTTTAGATGGCTGCCTCGATGCAGGCTTTGCAATAGACATCTGGGACCTGTCTGTCTCAGAACTCGTCACCTATCGAAAGGTACTCAATGATACATCCATTGCTACCATTCGCGACTGGGATTAATCGGAGTACGATGACATTAGACCATTCTTGCCATGGCGGTGATCCACATCCAGGCGCTAGCGTTCGCCAAATTCGCCGTCCTGATGCTGTACTACCGAGTCCTCAAGTTCATCACTCCGTGGCGGTACACACTCTGGGCCGTGGGTAGTAGCATCGGACTCTACAGTGTTATCCTAGTCTTCATGCTTATCTTCGCCTGCGTGCCGATCGAGGATGGCTGGTCCCTCACCCGCCCTAGTGCCTGCCGACGACGATCGGGCCTCTATCTGGCCACCGCAATCGCCAACACCGCCAGCGACAGCATCTTGCTGCTCATCCCGATGATCTTTATCTGGGCCCTGAACTTACCATTCATGCAGAAGATTGGTTTATTCTGCCTGCTTGGTTTGGGATGTCTGTACGTGATTCTTGTTTGACCTCCATTTGTGATCACGTCCCCAGTATCAATATCAAGGGTGGTAACTGACCCGTTGGGATGCCCTTGGGGCTTTGTGTTGAACAGTACGGTTGTGACCAGTATCGTTCGCCTGGTCACTCTCATTCCTCTTCTCGATTCGAATAACCAGCCCCATAACATCGGGCTTGTGTGTCTCTTTATGTATGTGCCTTCAGTCGCATGAACAAGAGTTCTCCTGCCCAGTGTCCCCTCCCCCGCCCGTTTCTTTTCTTGCTTTTTCTGTAATGCTGAGCCCCCACTAACACGCGACAACCCATCTACAGAGTCCTCGAAGCAAATTTCATTATCCTCTGCGGCTGCCTCCCCTTCACGCGCGCGTTCCTGCACCACTACGCCCCGAAATGGTTCTCCTCGCGCAACGGGAGTCGGGGCGACCGGTATTACTTGATGGGGACGCCCCCCTCCAGCCTGACCTCGCCCTCGCACATGACCCCCCCATCCAACATGGCTTCGCCAGCTGTATCATCACCGGAATACCGTCGCAGACCATCGTACTTCGATATTGAAGCCATTCTGAACGACATACCACCGGCGGAATGTTCTGAGTTTGCGGGTCCACCGAGAGAGCCCCTGCCAGCTTGGAAAGGGCCGATACGAAGTGACATGATCGATTGACTGAAGACCTTTCCGAAACTAAAAGTATGCTGCTTGATTTTTATAGACCAGGTCAAAAGTGGTGTTTCAAGCGATTGTATGACTATAATGATTAATTTGTGGATATATGAGTCGGGGGGTCTTCAATTGGAGGCCCCTAAAGCCATGTAAAACGGTGGAAAAGCAGGAAGGGATAGGACAGAATGGCAGGGTAGACCTGTTCTACATCGGCAGTCTAACCCACACCCTTTCTCTCCAGGTTCTAGGCTCTCACTACCATTGAATAGGTTCAGTGTAGAGGAGTATGACAGAGCAGCAGTTCTATCTTCGAGATGTAGCCAGCCCCACCGCCGCAACCACACCAACCAGCCCAACTCCAAGCCACACCTTGCCCGTTCCTTTATCTTGCTCTCGAACACTTCTCCCAACACAGGCCGTCGCCACCGCCGCTGCCGCCGTCTTGATGGGTAAAAACTCCAACCTCGGTGCTCCGGACGCAAAGCGCGCGAATAGCGCAGCCTTCCACCGATCCGGAATCACAGGCGACAAGTACCGGGCGGCGAAGCGCAGGAACCCGGTCTCCTGGGCCTCGTACCGCGTGATCTTCGCGGACAACCCCAGAACCGCCGTCGCGCGCGGACGGTGGCTCCGGTCGAACTCCGCAAAGAGAGCCCCAAGCTGCTCAACTTCCGGGGCCGTGCGGGGGCCGCAGTCCTGCAGTAACGCGACCAGGGCATTGGTGAGATGCGCCACGCCCTCAAGGGCGAGATTGCCGCCGAAGCCGGCGTTGGGGGTGACCTTGTGTGCCGCATCGCCGAGCAGCAGGACGCGGCCGTGGCTCCACTGCGAGACGATCCCTTCTTCCAGCGAGACCAAAGACCCCTTCACGCGGGCGGTCCATAGGTCCCGAATGGTGTAGCCCGGCCCCGGCGCGACGTGGCCGTATTCGTGAGCCAAGGCGTCCGCGTCGGCTTCGGTGAACCGGGGACAGTTGGGCGTCCACATGTTGGGGACTTTGACGAAGAGAAACCAGAAGACGAGGCCTGGGACGCCTGTGGCGGCTAACGCGGAGTGGTTCTGGTGGTAGACGTTGTGGACGGTCCCGTCGGGAAGGAAGGGGGCTGCGGGGTCGTTGCGCGAGACCGCGAAAAGGCACTTGTATTCACTGGTGAATGCTGCATTGCGCCATTGACAGCGGTTAGTGTATGGAATGCACGGATGGGGATGAAAGATGACGACAACGCACATTGCTCGATGCCTTCTGCGAGAGCAACGTCTGTGGGATGGATCTTATCGGCCATGAGCTGCCGGACGCGGCTATGAATTCCATCGGCTCCAACCAAAATACTCCCCTGGAACCTCTGGCCATCGGCTGTCGTCACTGCAATACCCCCAGGGGTCTCTTCGTACGCAACGACGGGACTCTGGCTGTGGAGCTTCATGGGATCCGCGATGCGGTCGTGGAGGATCCGCAGCATCTCGCTGCGTTCCATGAAGATGGTCGGATATTTCAGGCTTGGAGAGAAAGAAGTCAACTCATGGAACCGGCATTGGTTTGCTTGCTTCAAGTATACGATCAACTCACTACTGCTGAAGATACTGCAAAGCAATAGATGCCTCCATGCAGTATCCGTTCTCGTCGAAGTGATATCGCGCCCGCAAGGGGATCACGACTTTCTCAATCTCAGACCAGACGCCTAGTTGATCCATCAGCTGATTCGATTGCGGGTAGAAGCCTATGGAGGCGCCCAGCTGGGGAGCGAAGTCCCCTTTCTCGAAGAGCTCGTAATCGATTCCCGCGTGCTCCAGACTGATGGCCAGGGTCAGGCCGACCAGGCTGCCGCCGGCGATCAGGACCTTGAAGTTTCCCGCCATGTTCGCGTGGGGGCTGGTTCGATTGCGTTGACTACGATGGGTGAGGGAAGATAATTTGCCGTTGTTCAGGGTCTTTCAGGGTCTTTCATCTCCCCGCACCGCTAATTAATGAGGAGTTGAGCTTTCACGCTAGTCTCTAGTGCATGTCTCATTATCCAACCACCAGCCATGTCTGGTAGTCCCACCTGATCTGACAGGCTGTTTATATCGGCATTGAGTCAATGCGAACAATAGTCACATGACATAACAGACTCAAATGGCCAGGTGAATCATACACACGAACCTATATCTTATGTAACTCGGACTGCATAGTCTACGGGGTCCATCGAGTAATAAACAACACCCTGTCCGAATCGAACTTGTGATAAATCAACACGAAGCGCTGGACTGCCAGAGCTATAAGTCCCGATACACCGTGATGGCCCGGGAAACTCATCGAGCAGGTTGCCCGGCAGCCATCTCGCGCCACAGTAAACATATTGGGCCTAGTTCCACGGTTGCCTTTTATACTTCTGGTGCTCCGATATCGCCTTGACTGCTTTGTAGAGAGCCAACTCGATCTTTTGGTCTGTGAGTCCCTGCATCCCGCCTCGGTGGAGGTGCGTGTAAAATGAGCAAGCACTCTCGATCCAGTTCGCGTTATCCGACGGCCATAAGCAACCGATCAGGTGTCTGAATCCCGCGACCTGAAAGCGGCTGACGACAGGGAGGTGTTCATCCTGGGGCCCCGGAGCCCGGAGCCCGGGCTTGCATCGTCGAGCAAGCCAGGAGATACACAATCTGGTCCTGCGCATTGTATCTATCATGGATCACTCACGCGGTCAAAACCTGTTGCTGAGGGGTGGCGATGGGTGGCGGTGGCTGTTTCAGAAGCAACCCACTGTCCGCGGGATAAAGCGGATCGGCCACACCATGGCACGCGAAGTGCACAATCCGCCTCTGTAAAAGATGCTGCATCGCTTTATCAACATCTGGTTGCTGGAGCTTCTCACTCTGGACCAAAAAGCCAAGCGCGGTTAGAATGGCAGTCACCTTCTGCTCCACACCCTCCAGGTCGGCAGCGCCGGGGGCTTGGAACATGGCGACGAGGACCAATTTCGCTGAAGCGACTGGTTTAATGCCGCAAGAGACAGGCCGCCAGCCTGAGGCATTTGCCGTACCACCTTTACTGCTCCCTCAAGGTTCATCTTCGCATTCGTACTCGCGTCTGGACTCCCTGCTCCCAAGGATAGACTTTTTATGTTAATTGACAGATTAGGGCGGTAAGCTGATTCTTCTTGTTTTTCTCGCCGGTAGCAGTATGCTGAGAGATTCTTCGAGATAATCGAGGTGCAATGTATTGATATGGAAGGCCATCAGTGTGTATGCCGTCCCAATCAGCCCAATTTCATGATTATGTGTCCCATCGGGAACAACCCTTAGAAGCTGAACAGAGATATCGAGCAGCTTCACAAGACCTCCCTCGTTCTGTGTCAAAATATATCGCCTTGGGACCAAGCCTCTAAGGGCCAACAGATGCCCCACGGGTGCATTGGCGTCGCATCGACCACCTGCTCAAGATTCCGGATTGCGGCATCGAGGGAGCCGAAAACCGTGACTAGCCCCGTTTTATGTTCGGGAATTCTCGATTCTCTCATGATCTCCCCGCGAGCCTCCCCATACATGAGAAAAATTGCTCCCACTGGGTAACTCTAACACGGCGTGGATTCACAAAGTAAAATCCAGCAGATTTGATTTAGCCCGCCCGGTCCCCTACAGGTATTGGCACGTGATCTCATCTCACACGTGCTGAAGCCTTGCTTTTTACTGTTCCTGAAAAAGCAGCGAGCTTTCCACACATTATCGCCGTATTCAATCAGAATATGATTGATTGTTCGATCTCAAATGTGGCACCAACAGGTCTTTTCCGCCCCATTCTTACACGTATCGGAGCCGGTTCTCAGACCACATATGATCACGTGATAGAGATATTGCCATCAGAAAGGATATTGAACCCGTACTTCACGCCGCCAAAGGGGGTAGTTACACCTTCGAACGGAGAAAAAAGGACGAAGGACTTGGGTAGGGATGTTTTACTCTGCCAGGTAAAAAGCTCACGTATTGTGACTCCAAATTTGGGGCAGATGGATCATTTCCAGGGAAAAAACAAGATCTAGATGTCAATCGAGCAACAATTAGCCACCAACTCCATGGCCGTGATGCAATGACCGTGATGCAATGGAGACGTATGTCTCGGCCATTACTTTCGACGACATGATAAACTCTCTTTTCTTACGTCTGATATAACGACAAGGTGCCTCCTCTCTCCACACGCCCTCCTTTTCCCATCCTGCTTGAGAATAATCACAAACATCTCGCTCCTCTGATCGAACCTCTAGTATCGGTTTCAAGGCCTGGAATTTATTTACTGCACTCAGCTTGACCAGCCTGTACATTCTTCCATGGACAAACGACGTTCATCCTTCGTCCACAACCCTCTCCCTCTTGTGACCGATCGACAGCCACGGTCCAACATGCCGGACACCGGAGATGACAACCTGGGCCCTATGATGGATGATGACTTCAAAGAGAGCGATACCAGCAAAGGCCTCGATGGCATGGGCCCTCAGAGCTCTATGGGGGCACAGAATATTCCAATAGCCCCTGATGCTGGGGCAGAATACGACGCCCCCGACGGCATGAACCGACAGCTCTTGAGTACGAGCGCTGGATATCCAGCCCAGATGTGTGACGCTGAACCCATGGATGCTACACAAGACACCACTGTCCGCGATTTCTCCAGTGAAGATGAGATAAACGAAACGCTCTATGGCAGGGATGGGTCAATGTAGACGGTTTTCCTGTACTGTTCTGGAAAAGTGCTTTCATCGTGTAGAACATAACCATCTCTGTGACTGAATATAATGCGTTGCTGTTTAGAGGGAAATGCCGTGTACTACCCTTGGAGAGCTCTGATTAAGGCGCCGCGTGCTGAGAGCTCTAGGCCCTTAAGCACGGAGTAGACGGGAAATCTGGCCAGCCGCAACGGCTGGTGCATTGAAAATTCTAGATCAAGCGAGGTGAGTACCCCATTGTCCTCCTATACCACCGAATGAAGGCGGGCTATCCGCAGGCTTCCATTTTGGGTATTTCTGTGGGTTGTGATGATAGGGGGTGGGGAGATGCCTCAGGCACCAGAAGTCTGCGCTTTGGCAATCCAAGAGTACACCGACCTTCTGATAGCGAACGACGAAGGGTCGGGGTTTCTTTATTGAACCTCTTGGCTGAAACCTTTCCGTTTTTCCGTCAACTCTCATGTCAACATCTTCAGGGCTTGGCAGCTTTCGGTCCCATCTTTCCCTGATCCCGGGTATTTTAGGTATATAGCCTGGACCCAGGTGTAGAAAGACAGGTTGGCATGAGAAGAACTTATGTATAGTACAGCTAAAGCACGATGGATCGCAATTCAAAGTCATACGTGTGCTAGCCATTGCTGGAACAGGCTAGCAGAGGCAGGCTTGGCCGGGACTCAATTCCGATAGTGGAGAGCTTGGCGCATCCTGCATTTCTTAGCGGCACGTTGTCATACCAGGGACCTGAAAACATCGAATCTGATCCAAACAATTCGTTGCCTGTCAATCCTCATGCGCACCCAATTCGATTGCAATTGATCCGAATTTGACTGCGATTCTGCTGAGTCATCAGCAGTTATGCAGACAGGCTGGGTATAAAGCAGGAACGACGTCATTTATGCGGCGAATTGCTAAGCGCGATGACCTCATGACAAATCAAGAGTGGAACCCTATCGAAGAGCTCCAGCTTCACTTTTTTTCAACCTCGGCATTTACAGTCTAGTATTTGACTGCACTTATCCCTGCCGTCCTGTCAGCACTTTAATCCTCCTTCTCTCCAATCAATAACCGACTTTAATATACACACACAAACACACACACACACAAACAAAAATGAGCCTTCCAACCACCTACAAAGCGGCTGTGGTCCCCGCCCCGCACGCCCAGCACACCGTCGAGGACCGCTCCCTGCCGGCCCTGGAAGCCAACCAAGTGGCCATCAAGATCACCGCTACGGCTGTGAACCCGGTCGACTGGAAGATCCGGGACTACAACGTGTTCCTGAAGTCGTACCCGGCGGTGCTGGGCTCAGATGCCGCAGGCGAGATCGTGGCGGTGGGCAGCAACGTCTCGACGCACACCGTCGGCGATCGCGTCTTCTTCCAGGGCATCATTGGCAACTACCCGGCCTCGACCTTCCAGCAGTACTGCGTGATGCCCGCCGAGCTGGTGTCGCACACGCCCCGCAATATCTCCGACGACCAGGCCGCGGGCATCAGTCTGGCGTCGGTGGCCGTCGTCACGGGCCTCTACGACAAGACGGGCCACGCGGTCAGCCCCGCGCCCTGGGCCGCCGGCGGCGCCGAGGCCGGCAAGGGGAAAGCGATCGCCATCCTGGGCGGCTCCTCCAGCGTCGGCCAGTACGCGATCCAGTTCGCGCGGCTGTCCGGCTTCGAGCGCATCATCACCAACGCCAGCGCGGCGCATCAGGAGTTCCTGAAGGGGCTAGGCGCGCACGTCGTCCTCGACCGGAAGACCGCGACCGCCCAGGACTTCGTGGCTGCTGCGGGTGAGGGCGTCAAGCTGAGCTACGTGTATGATGCCATCTCCGTCAAGGAGACGCAGAAGCTGGGCGTCGAGATCGCCCAGGCTACCCAGGGCGCAGCGCAGGCCGTCGTGACCGTGCAGGGGGTTGACCAGGAGGCGGCCGCGCTGGGTGAGTCCCAGGAACCCAAGGTCGCCGTCAAGCAGATTCTCGGGCTGGGTAGCTCCCCCGCCCTGCGGCATTTGAGTGAGCCCATGGTCAAGGCTCTCGGTGGGGAGGATGGGTGGATCGCCAAGGGGCTGTTTGTGCCGAACCGGGTGCGTCTGATCCCCGGTGGCATTGGCGCGGTCGAGGAGGCGTTGAAGACGAACAAGGAGGGTGTGTCGGGCGAGAAGGTCGTTTTCCGTCCCAACGACGCTTAGATGGGTGTCATTGTTGTTTGAGAAAGATGTACGATCACTTCAAATGTATAATAATAGATTTCTTCCGAATATGGTCACACAAGCTTCACAAGTCAATGCTTCGGGTATAATGTCGCAGCCGGAGGTGTGCGCACATCAAGACGAGTCGACCAGCGCAATGAACCCCCCAAGAAAGCCTAAGCCATCGATGATTAGCTAACGATTTGCGCGGTCACCTGGTCACATTCATCCTCGCGGGGTGATGCCACTGTCTCTAGGGTATAGACCCAGGGGTAGAAAAACAGCCTGTACCAGTGGTCAAGATCAAAGCCACGCCAATGGTACATGCCGCTCGTGATAATTGAAATCACTTCGCCGAAATTTCCGAAGAGTGTCACAATCTCATCAAGATGAGCACACACCCCTTGACGCCTTAGGCACGAGGCATAGGGCTAGACCGGGCGGTGGCACAAGCCGCAGCACCAGGCGCCACTGACGTGCGATCATGCACACCAGATGGCCCCCTCCCCTCCCCTTCTCACGCGCCCAAAAATGCTTATGTGGCTGGCTGATGCGCTTCGCTTTTCTCTTGTATATCTTCTCCAGCAGTGACTGACTTCCCATCTACGCACATCATGCCCACCACCCCGAAAAGCAAACCATCATGGACCCCAACAATCCCACCGTCACCGTTGCCTCTCTTTCCTCGATCGTTCACACCACCCTGTCAGCATATGACTGCGTCACCGAGGCACTAATCACAGGGGACACGACCGTAGGCCTGAAGGCCCGCTTCCGGGTGGAGCTCCTGCGGTTACGCCTGTGGGGCCGAACCCGCGGATTCGGTCTGCTGTCATCCCCACCACCCTTGCCCTCTAGCAACAACATATTCGCCATCCCCGAAGTTCGGCGCCTGGCATTCGACATGCTCGGAAAAACGCTGCTGGTGCTGGACAGGCATCTGCAGATCCGCAAGAAATCTCCGCCCGTGCGCGAACAGACACTGTCGCGGTTCGAGAATGGATATTCCGCAACCCCATACGCTCAAGTCCTAGAAGCAAAAAGTGCACTTGATCAGAGGCTCGCTGATCCGGCGCAGCGGGCAAAGGTTGTCAGACAGATCCGCAGGGCAATAGACGATAAGGCGCCCTTGCCGGGGTCTTCGGTCGAGCGCACAACGGCCCGTGAGTTTCTGACCGACCTGGTGACGTTGAATACGGGGCTGGAGCGGCTGTTGCCGGCAGACGAAGCGGACTTCTTGGCGAGGGGTCTTGCGGGCGAGATCCTTGCCTCGGAGCCTAGGTTTGTGGTGGCGGATGAGAATTCCTTCGGGGTGCGGAATAGTCTGGCTGCTGGGATGGTTCGCCTGCGCCAGCTGACCGAATTGGAAATCTTTGATCTAGGAGGGAGTGCAAAAGCGCCAACATCAGCGGGACACGAGGTAGAAGAGGATGAAGCCCAAAGCTTGACAGCTCATCCTCAGGCTATGAAGGCACTGTCAACCTTCGAGATCCCGGTGTTCTGTCTCCAAGGCTTCACGGAACCGGCCCTTCCGGATATTCAAACACATGACTCCACCTCGTCGCAGGGAAAGGTGTTAGATGCTCGTGGAATGGCAATCCCGGCTGACTACGACTGGATCCAGTCACCCCTCAACCTCAGACCAGTGCGTTGCACAGCGTCGACAACATTTGGTCGAGATTCTCCGCGAAATTTCAGTTGCTGACAGCGAATTCCGTGTCCTGGAATGCAGAGGATACACGCTTGCCACCGGCCGACTACCAAATGGGAACTTTCATCCGGTGATAGGCTTCGTGTACCAGCCGCCTCTGCTTGCGACCGCACCGATCACTCTGCATGGTATACTGGCCACCGCCTATAAGTCCCAGACGCCCGCAGTGCCGGAACTTGGAGAACGTGTCCGTCTAGCCCAGAGGTTGGCGCTGAGTTTGTACCAGCTGCACTGCGCCGGACGGATTCACGGAAGCATCTCCAGCCATAACATCATGTTCTTCTCTGATACGGAGAGTGCAAGATATGACATCACTGAGCCATACATCTGTGGCTGGCCGGACGTCCATCCTACGCAAGCTATGGGTGATGGGTGTGGAGCTCCGGACAGTTGCTTGCAAGAGACACGCGCCATTGGTCTTGGAGATATGGCAATGTATGCCCCTCCCGATTGTGTAACCGACGGGGAAGCGGAGCGCGGTAACCAGGAGACCCACGACACGTACGGTCTGGGTGTGGTTTTGACGGAAATTGCTTTATGGGAACCAATCGTCGCCTTGGCGCATCCGGTTTACCGGGAAGTAATGCAGTCATCCCAGCAATATGCTGGCATCAACCATTGGAGGTGGTCCAATATGGTGATTGAGGAGGCAGATCGCAAGATTGGGGCAAGGATGGGCGCCAGGTATCGGGCTGCTGCAATGGCATGTCTGCGTGGAGTCCATTCGACTGGTCTGTGTGAAAGTTTGGAGGCTGACGCTGAGAGACTATTATTCTGGAAGGTGGTCAGAGAGTTAAGATAGATATTGCGTTGCGACGGCTATAGATGAGAGCGCAAGTTCCACAGACCACTACTAACACCATCTACCTCTCCAGGTCCAACCTCTCCTCCCCAAAGATAGAGTCCTCGACTGCCGTCGCCGCTACTTCTCCCATATGGCCCCCTCCGGCCTCCTCAGGGACGGCTCAGACCCCGTGGAGGGCATCTTCAGCGACAAGGACACCCGGAAGTTCCTTCCCCCAGGAAACCTCCGACGACTCTTCGGTCTCCAGAACGACGCAGAGTCCGACCAATACCTGGAGCTGATAATCAGCGCCCACGAGGCACCCTTCTACCTCGACTTCTGCACGACCGAGGAACTTCGCGCCTTCATCCGGAAGTTCACCGGCTGGCGGGACATCACCATGCTGCAGCGCACGATGCTCCGCGCTTTTGTGCCCGACAGCGAGCTGACCCCCGTACACTTTGATCAGATGTATCTTCGTGCTGGTCCGCCCACCAGTCTGACGGCGTGGGTGCCGATCGGGGATGTCTCGCTGGAGGCTGGCGGGCTGATGTACTCGGAGAAGTCGACGGATTTTGGGCATAGAACGGAGGCCAAGTTCGGTCGAAATGCGGGGAGTTTAACCGATGAGGAACGTGTGTCGGCGTTCAATGAGAACATGAACGATGGCGGCTTTCTGAGTCGCGATACGGTCGCCTACGGCAAGGGAGAGGATCGGAAGTGGTTAATCACGGAGTATGAGGACGGAGATGTCATCTTTCATGATCCGTTTCTAGTGCATGCAAGTTGCAAGAATAAAGGATCCTGAGAGAAGGATTCGTTTGGCCACGGATTTGAGGTTCGTGGATGCGAATCAGGCGTACGATCAGGTGAGTTCCCTTTCTTCCTGCCACGTGCGACGACTTCGCTAATGGTGAATAAGCGGTGGACGAAAGTCTGGAGACCACTCGATGGTTTGTAGTATGTCTGGAGACCACTCGATGGTTTGTAGTATGTCTGGCAAGGTCTTAAGGTTGTAGAGTCAGATACCACATGAGTACCGCGGAATGAAACGGCGCAATACTTTTGATCAAGTTCTAATTACAAGTGATGCATATTCATGCCCCATGAAGACCGCACGTCCGCTCACGCATCAAAGCTCTCCTCTTCTTGTCCGTTTCAGCATCCCATGCAATGAATTCATGTAGTCCTGATCCAGCAGGAACCATCGGCAGCACCGGGACTTTTTTGTCGGTCACAACTTCCAGCAGAGCAGGACCATCCGTGTTGATCAGCCATTTCAGGGCCTCCGACACTTCCTCCGGCTTGGTAGCACGCCGTTGCTGGACGTGCATTGCCTTGGCCAGTTTCATGAAGTCCGGATTTCGGATATGCGTGTGGGCATATCTATCTTCATAGAAGAGGTTCTGCCACTGAGTCACCATGCCTTGTTCCTCATTGTTGAGCACAATCACCTTCACCCCGATATTGAATTGCGCAGCGGTACTCAATTCAGTCAAAGTCATTCCGAACGAGGCATCGCCATCTATGTCGATGACCAATGCATCGGGCCTCGCCACCTTCGCTCCGATAGCAGCGGGCAAGCCAAAGCCCATCGTCCCCAATCCGCCCGAAGTAATCATCGTGCGCGGATACCGCCAGCGGAACTGCTGTGCCGTCCACATCTGATGTTGTCCAATTCCTGTGGTAATGATGGTTTCCTGCTTGCGATCGGCAGTCAGTCTACTGAGTTCTTCGATCATTGCTTGAGGTTGGATCAGATGCGACCGTCCCGACCGATCGTACACGTTCAGCGGCCAGCGCTTCTTCCACTCCATAATCTTCCCAAACCACGACCGACGATCGGAATGGGCCATGTCCTTCTGTTTAACTTGGGGAAGCACAGCCGCAAGGCTCTCGGCAACATCGCCCACAACCGCCTCGGTCGCTTGGACAACCTTGTTGATATTCTTCGGCAGGATGTCGAAATGCACGATCCCGCCGACGCCCGCCGCCGCCGCCGCTCGTGCCGCGGGGGCGAACTTCTTGATATTCATCGTGACCCGATCGTCGAATCGAGCTCCCAGCGCGATAATTAGATCCGCTTCCTGCATCGCCATGTTCGCGTAGCCGGATCCGTGCATTCCCACCATATGCAGGGACTTCTCATCCAGTTCATCGAACCCACCGAGTCCCTGCAGAGTGGTAGTTACCGGGATTGAGGACTTTTCCGCAAGCTCTCTGAGCAATCGCGGAGCATCCGGCGAGTTGACCACACCTTGGCCCGCGTAGATGACGGGCCTTTTGGCAGTGTTGATCAACTCAGCCACCCGAGCGATTGATTTCTGGGGCACCGCCTTGACACTGTCACCAACAGTCGGAACGACCGGCAGCGCCGACGCGGTCGGGATCGCCTTCCTTAGGACCGCAGCCGTGACATCCTTAGGAAGATCAACCAGCACGGGACCGGGTCGCCCACTTGTCGCAATCTGAAACGCCTCATTGATGCGCTGCGGCAGTTCCGAGACATGGCGCACCATGACGTTCCATTTCGTGCATGAGCGCGAGATGCCCAGCATATCCGCCTCCTGGAACCCGTCACTGCCAATCAACGAGGTCGCAACCTGCCCGCAGAAGACAATCATGGGCGTGCCGTCACAAAGCGCGTCCTGCATCGGGGTCACGACGTTCGTGGCCCCCGGGCCGGAGGTCACCAGCACGATCCCCGGTTTTCCGGACGCTCGGGCATATCCTTCGGCCATGTGTCCGGCACCTTGTTCGTGTTTTGGGAGGACGAAATCGACCTTTTTCGAGTTGTAGATGGCGTCGAAGACAGGCAGGATGGCTCCACCGGGGTATCCAACTGCAGTCGTCGACCGAATTGTCAGTAAGGGCCTCAGGCAGGTGGGTTTGGGGCATATGCACATACAGATGTGTTTGACGTTGTGACGCTGCATCATCTCGTGGAAGATCTCGCCTCCGGTCATTCCAATGAATCTGCTGTGTTTTAGTGGTAAGGACGGGGAAGAGCCAATCCAAGAGTCACCCACGATTTGTCCATGGCCGGGCGTGAGATGCCTGCTGCTGGCAAGATCTGTCTCTCCGGTACCGCCTCGTTGTGTTTCAACTGCGTCGCAGCAGAAGCTGTGCCCCGGATAGTGGGTGTACTTCGCATCGAAACGAAGTGGCTGGCGACAGCATGTTTTGTTGAACCTCTGGAGAGGGCATTGGGAGCCCGAGAAATATGTCGAATTTTATGCATGATCCAAGTCGATCGGAAATCCGATGATGCTGGCAGAAGTGGACTGGAGAGGCTGTTGTAGTAAGGGAGAAAGCAGCGAACGGTGCAAACAAGAAGACAATAAGTAGTTGTCTGGATCTAGATTGACAGGCGGGTCGCACCACAATCCAGTTCGGGGAAGGAGCCGATGAGTCACTTAACGTTACTTTGTGTTCCTGGCTAACTCTCGGCCAGATCGTATATCAAGGGCAAACTACTAGTGCAGAATGAAGTGGGCATGCCCTATGCTGAAGTCCTGCCCAGCTGTAATGTAATGAAATAGGTTTAGTGCGTTAGAACTGGTTATCCGGGCATGCCCAGTTTTGCAAAATCCTCTAACACTACACATCTAGACTGAATAATCGATCCGGATCAATACTCTGACTGCTAGGTAGGAAGAACTTAGATGACTCATGTGTGCTGCGACATCGGCCCCGGATTGGAATTGGTAGACTGTCGAGATGATCTAGATCTCGCTGCTGGGACCTGAACTCGGTACGTGCAAATAGATTGTTCCTTGTTAGTCGGCAACTGATGCTCGCACATACTTCACTGTAAGCAAGCCCCAGCAGCCTTGATCCTTTTACTTTTGGCAGATCTCACTGCAGCTCCTATCACCAACATCCACAAGATGATGATCTGCTACTCCGTACAATGTAGTCAATAAACTCTGCAAGGGCGATAGAAGGCGGTGAGTGAGTCACCAACCCCTGGCTATGGCACGTGACTGTCTTAATTCCGGAAAGCCGGCCTTCTGTGTTGATCTTAACTCCGTGGTTGTTTATACATGCTCTCGTGCCATCGACATTCTGTACATTTCCCACTGCGACTATCAGTCACCGTATTGTGGCAATAAAGGTCCATGGCTACATCTCCACCGATGGAGTATCATCCGCGGACCCAGAGTCTTCGTGGTCTCAGAGACTCTGCTACCAACATTCACCTTGGAAGAACCGCATGTTTGCTATGTCGACAAGCTCCAACTGCCGGAGAGCAGTTTCTTGGTACTGTACACACCTAGTCTCTAATTTTTTTCTCTATTTTGCTCTCTCTCTTGATTCTCTAATTGTATCATGCATAGATGTACATCACATCCTGCGCACAGCTCCAGACTGTTCAGTCTCGTGCCAGAGCTGCTTGTACACACCGAATCCTGGGCTTTGGTTCCACAAACGATGCTACGACACTTTGATATACACCTACGAGCCAGCGAAGAGGCCTACGCAGCCCGAAATGATGAAGTACATGTGTGCCATCAAACCAGCCTATCAAGTCCGAAGGGATAGACGCGGAGAGATCTCATCAATCTTGGAAGGGTTGCGTAGAGCGTCGACAGGGAGATTGACCCAGCCAGATTCCGTACTAGACTTATTCATGCGGCTCCCGATGGAACTCAAGGCTTTGGTCGCGGAGCTCACAGCACCGTGCTGGTATCTGACCGTTCTGGGCGAGGGCCGTCGATTGCTGGAGGAGTGGAAACGCCGTGCACCCCAGCCGAAGCAGCTCACGCTCCAGCACGATGTCTGGATGCGGCGCATCCACTGCCGAGGCATTCCGTACGTGACCCAGCTCAGTACCGCGCCGCTGGAGGCTACGGCTACTTCGCGTGTACACCACCTCAAGATCCCCCTGGCGATGAACAGCATTGTCTTGTCGCTGGACGCGTTCGGCTTGCGCGGCATCCAGTTTATAGACAAGGACTCGGTGCCAGATTCCGACGAGTCCTCGTGGTACAAGGTCCTCCGGCCGCGGGCTCCTGCCGTGAACATCAAAGTGGAGTGTAATGTATGGGGGTTTCTGGGGTAACCCTGCTCAGTGCTGTTGTCAGGGCTGATGTGTCATGTCCAGGACCTGTTTGTGCAGGACATCGCACTCGTCTCCGACGGTTCATCCTCCGCCAAGTGGCGTTGGAGCACCCCAGTACCCCCGGCATTCCAGCCGTGGAACGCGCATAGCCTCCGCAAGAACCCTCGGTTGGACTACGTTGCATTCGACGCCAACGTCAAAGGCCTTCTGGCCTGTTGCACCGACCACGGGATGATGGGTTTCCACGGATTCTCGGACACAGCGACTCGTTTCAAAGAGTTCCTCGAACTGATGCACTGGCGCAACAACACGGGCCGGAAAGTCTGGATCTACTTTCCGTTGAACCAGCAAGAAACCATCACAGCCGCTTGGACGCGCAGATATTGTCTTAGAGCTAGGGAGTTTGGCTTAGTGGTGAGCCCCACCTGAACCCCCTTTTCTTTAACCTCGTAATGATAACTCACCTGCGCACAGCTTCAAACCTCTCTAGGAAGAACCATTACCTTCGCACCTCCCACTCCACACTTCATGGAAGAACCATTCAAATGCGTTCCGCTGGTCAAGGAGAGCGACGGCCCGATCAATGGTGTCTTTCACGATGGACTCGACCCCGCTCGCGTACATATTACCGCAGTCGGGGTAACGTGCAGTGACTCGTTCAAAGAGGGTGGTAAGGCTCTGGATCCGCAGCCGGAGGGACCTCGCCTGGAGCCTCCGAGAGATCTCGATGGCCGCCTAGGCCTGTCAAAGCAAAATTGGTTCATGACCAAGGCACCCCTCCAGGGGCTAGTCAAAGTGCAGGTCTGCAGGGATCCGGAGCAACCACATCATCCAGTTTCAGGTCTACTGCTTGTCTATGACGACGAACATATCGAGTCACTCGGACAGGTGCGGTGGGAGTACGGCTTCAGTGAAGAAGTTCTGATGCCTGCGTACGTTGAAACGGGTGCTGTTGATGGACGAGATTGTGTCAAGAGCATTCGTAGTGCGCAGGAACCTGGGGTAGATTCTGGCACAGAGGGTTGGCGAGCGTTGCCCCTAACTGGCACTATTGTCTGGTGGTTTTATTATGGTGGTGATCAGATCGCCATATATGATTGATGAGGGGACCGGACTCTCCATGCAACAATCGTTTGTAACTATTCAAAACACTCTGTATATTCCTATCGAGTTGATGAGTTTGATGAATACAAGGAAGTGCTACACCGCCCTTCTATATCCTCAATAATCTGGTAACGCAGCCTTCATCATTCGCACAGCTTGACTGATCCGCCGAGCCTCCGGGGAATGCACCTCAATGTACTGGTCGGACTCACCCAAGCCCTGGGACCCGAATAGAGCAGTCAAAAAATCTTCCCCGCGACCGCACCGCCATGCTCGACCTCTGGTCCCAAATGTCGTGAACGCGTACACATATTCCCGTTCGGGGTGGGTCTCCAAACACCTCACACAAGCATCGTACGCTCGAGCCTCCGCTCCCTCGACAGCTCAAGGGCTTCTGTCCGATGCTTCGGCCCCGTGAAAAACGAGCACCGCGAGACTGTTCCCCTCGCGCATATAGTCGACGGTAAAGTCCACGCCCCGACGGCCACTGCTGTCCTGACGACGAGGTCCCTGCGACACCACTTAGTCCTTTTCTGGGAAGAAGTGCTTGCTGCACAGATGGTTCCAGAGCTTTGCTGATGCTCGCTCGTCGGACTGCTGTGTTTGGACCAGCTCCCACAGTTTTAGGAGGAGGTTATCGGTAATGAGGGACATTGTGTGGTGTGTGTTAGCTATGGCGCAGAGGGTGCCTGGGTTGCTGTTCTTTGGATTGCGATCTAGGCTTATTAACTTGCTTTCTGCTAGCAGGCCCTTGAAAGTCAAAGTTTGCAGGACACAGGCTTTATCTAGCACAATTGATCACTCGAGTATGTTGTGGTAGTCCTCAAGTTCTGATATGGAATCTGACCAACGAGACATCAAGTTGGGTTGAATCCCGCTCATGCTCCCTTTAAGTGCCAGCCCCGCCAGGCCCCGCCGTGTCTCCGCACTTGACTGGCCTGGCCGTGTAGAAAACAACTCCACTCGCCAGACCTTGCCCAATTGGGCTTCGCTATGGCTGCATTTCAATTCAGCCTCATGTTGTAGATGACTTTACAAGTGTCATTGTCTCCAGATATAGTTATAGCCAGAGATTTAGCTTCGAACCCTCTTGGAGCAGCAACTTATGCTTAGCAAAGTGCCTACCACTTGGAGCGAAGGGAAAGCTATATAAGCCGTGTCCGCATCACACGTCTGTCCTCTTTCTAGATTTCCTCACACAACTTTTCCTCAACATTCAAGCATACACCATGACCAAGCCCATCACCGTCTGGATGACACGTACGTCTCTATTACACACACTGCCCATTCACCCATCCCCAAAAGCTAACATTCAATCCCAGCTCCCGGTCCTAATCCCTGGAAGGTCAGCCACCACCAACACCAATCCCAAGACACCATCAAGCATTGACATCCTCCTCCATTTAACAGGTCGTCCTCATCCTCGAAGAACTTCAAGTCCCCTACGAGATCCAATCCTTCAAGTTCGACGATGTGAAAAACCCACCCTTCATCAACATCAACCCCAACGGCCGCGCCCCAGGTAAGCCCACCCAACCACGCCTAGGCTCTTATCTTATCAGCCCCCAAACATCCTCAACCACAAGCCCTAAGCCACCACTAACCACAAAAACAGCAATCGTCGACCCCAACACAAACCTGACTCTCTGGGAATCCGGCGCCATCATCCAATACTTGATCGACGTCTACGACACCGACCACAAACTCAGCTTCCCCAGTCTCCCCGAGCGCCACCTCTGCAACCAATACCTCCATTTCCAGATGAGCGGACAGGGCCCGTACTTCGGCCAGGCGGCGTGGTATGCCCTCTGCCCTGACCCTCAACCCACCCTTCCATCTCTCTCGCACACCCAAGACCTAAAAAGACTAACACAGAAGTAAAAGGTTCACCGTCCTCCACCCCGAAAAACTCCCCAGCGTGATCGACCGCTACGTCACCGAAGTCCGCCGCATCCTGGGGGTGCTGGACACGGTCCTCGCGGACAAAACCTGGCTCGTGGGGGACAAGCTGACGTTCGCGGACCTGACGTTCGTACCGTGGAACGGGCGGCTGAATTACCTGCTCCCGGAGGCCGAGCAGGATCTGGCGGCGTGGCCCAATGTGCAGGCGTGGCAGCGGCGGATGGAGGCGCGGCCGGCCTGGCGGACGTGCATCGAGCGGCGGGATCGCCTGATGGATGAGCAGGGGTTGCAGCCGAATGGGATGCCCAAGGGGGTGAGTAATATTCGAGAGTATGAGGAGTTGATTGCGCGGAATGCAGAGGGGCGAAAGGAATAGAGGGTGGGTGGGGTTTGGTGCGATGAGGTTGAAGTGGATACTATATCTGACTTTGAATTATGAGTCTTATTTCCTGAGATTGTATATGCTTCATGTATGTCCTCCATTCAGTGATGAATCGTTCCTCGCTCAAGACAAGGAACAAGCCCGAGAAGGTCCTGTGAGAGCTGGATTCTCAGCTGAATCAGTTGGTTAAATACTTTGCATCCTAAATTCGTGTACGACTGCATGACTACGGTAAAGTAGCACTTTGTATTAAACCAACCATCCCTACATCAAAGTAGCCAGCTTAAACATCATGGCTGATCTTCAAATCCCGGATCTGATAAGATGCAGGGATCTCGACGGCTGATTAATCGCCATTGCGTGATGCTGAAGGTCGGCGAATGGAATCGGGCACTGCATATGTCAGCCTCTGGATTACCAACCCTTCTCGCCACATACGATGATTGGAGGAATGCCAGGATTGAGACAACTGCTATGTACGGTATGTAAGCTGAAGGCAGCAATTATTCCTTACGCGCTTCACAGCTTGATGATTATGTGATCACATACATGTTGTGTGCCGGGGATTGCTCGGCGATTGATTGTTAATCCTCAATGCCGGTGGCGTCATCGCGCCCGTTGCCGGCTGTCTTTATATACCACCACATCACATCAACACAACAATCTAATCTATCCCTCAGCACCACACTCAATTCGAACGTACTCGTTTCAAGCACACTCGGTCTAATCACACCCCATACCAAAGCCATTGAAAATGACAGCACAAGGCGACGTCACGGCGGAGATCAACTTCTACCGCGCCCCCGCCGACGGCTCCGCGCCCTTCGTCTACGTGGAGCAGCCTCCAGCCGGCCAACCGCAACAGAACTTCTCGCAGACCACCCAGCAGGTCCCTCTGACCGACATCCGCGGCCACGAGGAGGAGTACTCCCTCGCCAAGGACGCCTTCCAAGTCTTCCGGGGGGTCCCCTCGGCCATGAGCTACGCGCAATTCGACTCGGACGAGGCGATCCGCGAGATCTACTACCCGGAAACCGAGCGATTGCTGCTCGAGCACGTCCCCGGCGCGCGACGGGTGGTCATCTTCGACCACACGGTGCGCAAGCATGACCCGAGCGCCTCGCGGCAGCCGGTGACGTACGCGCACGTGGACCAGACCGCGGCGGCGGCGGAGGCGCGCGTGCGGCGGAGCATCGCGGACCCGGCGGAGGCGGAGAGGCTGGCGCAGGGCCGGTTCCGCATCATCAACGTCTGGCGGCCGATCAACGGGCGGGTTGAGTCGCTGCCCCTCGCCTTCGCCAGCGGCAGCTCCACCGACCCCGCGGATCTCATCCCCGTCCAGCGCCGCTACCCCACCTTCACCGGCGAGACCATGAGCGTCCAGTACCAGCCCTCCCAGAACTGGCGGTACTGGTCGCACGTCGCCGACGACGAGCGCATCCTGCTGCAGTGCTCCGACAATCAGCCGGGCGCCGTAGCCCGCGTGCCCCATGCCGCCTTCGTGCATCCCCGCTCCCCGGCCGATGCGAAGCCCCGGGAGAGTATTGAGGTGCGCGCGTTGGTGTTTGGTTAGGTGGTTGTGGTTTCGCTTGTGAGATTACTTTTGGGCTTGTTTCCTTGTTGTACACATACATAGCGTGGGCTTAGCATAATACGATTGACTGTATTTCTGACCGAAAATGCATGATTCTTATAATCCCGCCCTCCCGCTACACCGACGACAAAATGTAGGTATACTGCATCGTAGAAATGCAAACCATCATTATAGATTTATCCTCTTTCCACAGACCGTATACACTTCCACCTTATCAATTCCACTCCTTTAAAGCCACCGCGCCCCAATCCACCCCGGAATCTCCCTGACAGCAGGCCACCACCAGCCCCCCTTCCTCGCCCCGACCACCACCGCCGTCCCCAGCACCCCGGCCGAAGTGACCGTGAGGGCGAAATTGATCAACGCCGTCCGCCGCCAGGGCCCCACTCTCTTCTCAACTCGATTCCGAAACCCTTCCCCAGTATTCGCCTTGGGGAACGGTTCGTGCGGGACCTCCTTCTTCAGAAACTATACCTCGTCAGCACCAACCCAACCCCAACCACAAAGCACACCCAAATTCCCTCATGACAAAGAAAGAAAGAAAGAAAGATCCACAAACCTCACACAAAGGCCCCCACCCATCCTCAACATTCCACTCCAACAAATTTTCCGAAGGCACCAACCCCTTAACCATCCACCCATGCTCGCGATACACCCGTCTCCCCTTGCCCACGACCCCCTCCTCCACCGTCCTCGCCCCAAACAACCCCGGATACCCGACGGCATAATACAACCGCCACAGCCAAAACACCTCCGCACTGAACAGATGCAACACCCAGAGACCCCAGTGCGCGGCGCCGTCCGTCACGAACGCCTGCCGGGCGCTGCGCTGCCACGCGGCCACGTCGCGGCGCGTGTTGAGGACGACCTTGGCGTCCGGGTAGGCCTGCAGGATCTCGGGCGTGAAGAGGGCGGCGGCCGAGTCGAGGACCACGTCGCAGTCGCCGGGGAGGAGGGCGTCGAAGTCCGCCCGCGTGATCGGGTCGTCTCGCGGAGTGGTCGCGGAGGGCGCGTACTTGCGCTCGGCGAGCTGCGCCCACGCCTGGAGGTGGGCGGCCGTGTCGAAGACGAGGTCCCAGCCGTGGAAGGGCTTGTAGCCTAGTTGGGTCAGGGCGAGGCTGAGGCTTTCTGTGCCGGAGCGGGGGAGCCCCACGCATAGGATGCGGATGGGTTGGGTGCGGTGGCGGGGTGGGGGGGGGGGGTAGCTGTAGAGGGTCTGGATGAAGGGGTTCATTTTGAGGGTGGCTCTGTTGGATAAGGGCTGGAGGGGAGGGGGGGAGGAGGGGGGAGGTTGTGATGACGGTGGTCGCGGGGCTTGGTCAAGTTGTATCTGCGGCGGAAAGAGAGCTTGTGTGACAATCGCCTAGAACTGACACTGGAATCTTCAAGAAAGAAGGAAATCTGGAATTAGCAGTGTAACGAGGTGTTTGACTTTTATATACTAAGTTATGGTGGCTGACTACACCCTTGAAGTCTCGGCCGTGGAAACGAACCTACATAGTACAGTGCTTACTGGTCATCTCGGACCGCATAAAGCTTGATTGGCTGGTTCGCGTCTCAGGGTTCGACAACGCCGACAATAAAGTGATAAAGTACATCCAGCTCGTTTGGAGCAAGGCTCTTGACATCGCCTGGCAGGTTAAGGTGATTCCCGGGCGTCGGATTGGCCCGTTCGGGCAACAGTTCTGGGGATACCCCGGATCATCCTGGCTGGAGAGGGCAGTGGAACTGAGGCTGGACTGGGAGATGTAGCTTGTTGATCCTTGTTCCTCGGTCAGAAGAGAAAATTTTCGCGTTCTCCCAGAGTTGTGACTAGATAGGTAAATTGACTGGCGCTGTGGAAGAGACATCGGCAACACAGTCGCAGGTGTCAACAAACATACATCCTTGGCTGGCTGGCTACCCGTAGGGTGTGTACATTTCTCCATGTGAAGTTCTATCAGGCTGCACTTCAGACTCAGGCCTGATCTGTTAGTCTGGTAAGTTGCAAGCACGATTAATGACTCTGTGAAACAAATGATAGTTTTGTAGCATGGCACAAACACTCGAACAAAGTAAAAGTAAACACTACCCGGCCAGCGAACCGACAACAAGTTGCCATGGATTTCACCTCTCGTCCGAAAATCAAGAAAATCAAATGTGGCTTGAATAGCCACATTCAAGTATGACGGGTCTTTTCAATAGCCAAAGTTCTTAAACAAAACTGATTACTCGAGGATTGTTGAAGCTCTAGCAAGTTTGAAGTGGTTTACTCGGCCAGGGAGAGTAATCGGAAGGTCTTTACCGCCTGGTAGCTAAAATGCTTCTGCTGGCAGATCAGGCTAAGAAACAAGGCGGTGTGAAACTCCTGTCAACCAGACCACCCGCTACCAAATCATCTTCACATGGCATCAACAACCAAAGTGCCCATATACAGACTACAGTACTTCATACACCACGCACATACATCTAGAGCCCATCTAAGTCGACGTCGACTTTGCTTTGAAGTCCGATCTTCGACATCGAAAAATGACGTCCCTGCCAAGCACCCAGCAGCAGGGAATACACCGCCCGTGAATGGCCCGCGCTGATGCGCAACCGCCGCACTCGTCACTCTGCTTTGGATGTACTGTCTCCGTCGCTCTGCCGAGCACCAGCTCGCCTGTGCGCCCAATCCTCTGGTGTCAGCAACAGTTTATCCTGCTCCTCGATCTGCGACCATACAATCAGTGGCGTAGATATAGTTCACAAGAGCCAACATCTAAAAACTCTATTTTACTTCAGCCGGAGAGCGCGCGATACGCACAAATCGCGGCAGCACGAAAGTGATATAGATTTTTAATGCGTCAGCCCAGCAACGAGGTTTCACACCCGACGGCTTGCCATCCCACCGCTGACGTCTGCCTCTTTTTTTTTTTTTTTCTCCTATTATTCTTTGACAAAAGTCTATTGTATCCCGAAGCTCAAGACTCGCTGCTTGGTTTGTGTACTACCGTGCCTTGATCCAATCAAGGTTTGCCGACGGGGAGCTCCAGGATCATACCACCGCGCTTGGATACCCGCCCAGCCGCGATGGAGCTTGGTAGCGACGAGGGCGTTATAGTACCAAGTACTAACTTATGTTCGTATACGTACGTGGACAGATCGTGTATACGTTGGAAGCGTACGTCATGGGTGGGATCTGGGTTGAGGGTCGATTCGCTTGCAAAACTAGTGCTACAACTACTATGTACTAAAGTTTTTTTTTTTTTTTTGAAGTGGTTGTGCACGGCGTGTTCCATCGGAGCAGAGTGCTTTCGATGGTTGAATTCCTGTCGGGGATGTTACTGCTTGCGGAAGGTAACCGTTAGGATGGGATGGCCGATGGATGATCTGGTGAGATTGAGATCCACCCCACCCGCACCGCGGGTGCTCACACCGCCCTTGTGCACCTGCACCTGCGCCTGAGGACTCAGTACGTAGTGCGGAGTGCAATTTCGCGGTCTCAGTCTCACTGTCTTTGATTGAGAGTAAATTCGCCAACAGACAGTGGCTTGAAGGTGAGAAAGGAATGGAGAAGCATCGGACCTGCTCCTGCCGAGGATATCCCGTACAGTATCGGAGGAGCAGCCATTTGCGAGAGAGGTGAGTCAGCTGAGTCAGCGGACGTGCCAAGTCTCATCCATTAGTCATGCACCAAACTAGCAAGTGGCCCAGCAGGCCCAGCAGGCGGTCAGAGAGTACTAAGTAAGATTTAGTGGAGTCTCAGACGGAACGGCAGTGGCTTGAAGCGATGACCACGGTGCGGCTCATCGCCCTGTCCTCTCTTCTTCTTCTTCTTCTTCTTCTCTCTCGGTGCTCTTCGCGATCGGGACCAACCCCTTGGCGCACGTTTCTGGCGTGCAGCTATACCTACATGAACGGTGGGAAACTGGAGTCAGAACAGGAGAGAGATCGACTTTTTCCTGGATTTGAATTGAAGCTATCCCGGATTCATGGGTTGGTGGACATAGTAACTCCGAAACACACGTGCTTTTTGCACCTGGACGACTACCGGGTTAGGGCATGTGCTCCAGGCTGATTGGCAATACGACCGTACCTTAGCAGCACCTGCTGGAAGGCATTTCATTGGCTCATTCTCTTCTTCTTCTGCCTTTTTTGCCCTTTTTTCGGGCGCAGAGTTTTTTTTCTTTTCAGGCCACCCCACGCTAACCCATTCTGACCAAATACTACGCCGATCCACTTTTTAGTAAGAAAACCCACTTTTGGAGGAGATTCCCACGAATGAACATAGGTTCCAGTGTAGAGGGGAAACTCGGTTGCGGCAGGTATCTCGAGGGTTAACACGGTAAAATGAGGAGAGGCGCTGAGGGTGGGAGATACGGGCGGCGGTCACGGCGGTGTTGTCGGCTTTAGTTGCAGCCTCACTGTGAAGGGAGTGGGAGTGTGGGAATTCCGAGTCAGATGCAAAGGAAAAAGAATAGTGAGGGGAAAGAAAGGTCGGACCTCTCCGTCCGTCCCTCACCCAAAAGTCCCCCCGGACCCGCAAAAATTTCGGTATGGGGTATGGGGTCCGCCAACAACGGATGCCTAATAAACCGACTGCCCTATTTTGTTGGTCCCCCATCCGACTCTCCCTCCTCTCCCCCCATCAATCAAGTCCCCATCTGTAGGGTTGCTCAGAATTTTCTCGATCTCGGCTAATACCCATGGTAGCTACCGAAGTCCCTTGCTTGCCCACTGGACCCTTTCTGGCTGGTGTTACTGCTCACTGCACTTGATGAGCAAATATTACTACTAGTTATACTTACTACTTAGTGTCACCATTTCTTTTCTCCAGCTTAACTCACTCGTAACTGTCCTCATGCTTGCTTACTGTGCCTACCCTTCCCCGGCTTGGCTGTTCAGGTTTCATGTGATTGGGATCGACGGCTTCCGGGGCGTCAGCCAGGAAGCTTTGGCTTCCCGGCGCGGCAACCCGGGTTTCGGCGGTTAAAACAGCGCCAGCACCAAGCAAGAACGGTAACTGAAACGAATCGAAGGATTGTACTCGAGTAATCTCGGCCGGGGCAGTGGCATCCCTTGGCCCACGAAATTATCGCTCGGAATTTTACCGTCGTTGAATGGACTGACTCGACATGGTGAGCACGGAGATGGCAGAAGATGGGGGGGAGGGGAAGGGAATGGGTTCCCGTTAGGGCAAAGAGAGGGGAAGATCCTCACCTGGTGCATATGGGGTGGATCCTCAGTCCCTTGGCCAAGTGGTCTGTTTCCCACCACTCACGCCGGTTTAATCCGACCCTCCCTCCATGTGCTATCTCTCCGCATGGAGAGAGAGAGCGAGGGAGGGAGGCAAGGAGGGGAGGCGTGGCCATGTGGGAGATGACTGCTGTCATCCCTGCTGGCGAGAGAGATGACTCGATCTTGATTGACTGATGGGTGACTGGATCGGTTAACAATGTTCCACATTCCCCTCCCCGCATCAGCAGGGAGTAGGAACTCAATCATCAATCCCCCATGAAGTTCATCAATAACCGTGACCTGGAGAGAGAGCCTGAAGGTCGGCAATCTTACTCTTTCCGGGAGCAGTCAGTGCCCTGAACCACAGACGAGTGCCAAGCGGCACAGTCGCAACCAGCGTAGCGTCGCGTTTGAATCCCTGACGTCAATGGCGCCGTGAACCCCGAACTGAGCTTTTTTTTCGCGGGGCCCCAAAAGATCTTATTGGTGTTGAAAAGGTGTGAATGGCCCCAGTGGTCCCCCTCTAAACCCTCTTGGCCCTCTTGGCCCCCTTGGCGGCTCGCGACACATGCCCTATACCACTTTCCGACTAAGTCTTATGTTCTCTCGGCATTAGCAAGCATTTCGAGCATTTTGAGCATTTCGAGCATTTCTAGCATTTCTGTAGCATCGCGAAACATACATAAACCCTGCTGCTGCTGTCCTTGCCCTGGTTGGGAGATCCCTTCCTTCTTGTCAAACCTCCATCCCTTACCTCTCTCCACCTTTCCCCCCCCCCCTCCTTTCCCCTTCTCTCCCTTTCTTTCACCTGTCACGCATACCAACATTCTTCATCATCGATTGGTATCCGTTCTGAAAGAAGAAGATCGATCGCCTTAAGTCAACATGTGGACAACAACATGTGGCTTGCGGGGCCGCAAGCTCCGCTTGGCCATCACCATCGTCTCCGTCCTCGGTTTCTCACTTTTCGGTTATGATCAGGGTCTGATGTCCGGTATCATCTCGGGTGATCAGTTTACGTCTGAGTTTCCTGCCCTGGCTACCGGCGCTGGCAAGGATGAGAACCACGTCTCTGTCCTTCGTGGTGCTGTCACCGCCTGCTACGAGATCGGTTGTTTCTTCGGTGCCATCTTCACTCTCTGCTTCGGTGAGCGCATTGGTCGGACTCCTCTGTTGGTTGCGGGTGGTGTCATCATGACTGTTGGCGCGGTCATCTCCACTGCCTCCTACGGAGACAAATGGGGTCTGGGCCAGTTCGTCGTGGGTCGTGTCATCTCGGGCCTGGGTAACGGCATGGACACTGCCACCATCCCCGTCTGGCAGTCGGAATGCTCGAAAGCCCACAACCGTGGTTTCCTGGTCTGCTTCGAGGGTGCCATCATCGCCGTCGGTACTTTCGTCGCCTACTGGCTCGATTTCGGTCTCTCGTATGTCGACACCTCGGTGCAGTGGCGCTTCCCTGTTGCCTTCCAGATCATCTTCGCCGTGCTGGTCACCGTCGGTGCCCTGATGCTCCCCGAGTCCCCTCGCTGGTTCGTCATGCGCGGTCACGACCAGGAGGCGCGCGAGGTGTTGGCCGCGCTGAACGACCTCTCCCCCGACTCCGACGAGGTCTTGGCGGACTACAACCTCATGAAGGCGGATCTCAAGGCCACCCAGGACAACAAGGCCAGCTTCAAGACACTGTTCACCTTCGGCAAGACCCAGGAGTTCCAGCGCATGATGATCGGATGCTCGGGCCAGTTCTTCCAGCAGTTCACTGGTTGCAATGCTGCCATCTACTACTCGACCCTGCTGTTCGAGACCAACCTGCAGATGGAGCACCGTCTCTCCCTGGTGCTGGGTGGTGTCTTCGCCACCGTCTACGCGCTGGCCACCATCCCCTCCTTCTTCATGATCGAGAAGGTCGGTCGCCGCAACCTGTTCCTCATCGGTTTCTTGGGCCAGGGCTTGAGTTTCATCATCACCATGGGCTGCCTGATCGACGACACCACGTCCAACTCCAAGGGTGCGGTCGTGGGTATCTTCCTCTTCATCGTCTTCTTCGCCTTCACGACCCTGCCCCTGCCCTGGATCTACCCCCCCGAGATCAACCCCCTGCGCACCCGTACCATGGCTGCCGCCGCCTCGACCTGCACCAACTGGATCTGTAACTTCGCCGTTGTCATGTTCACGCCCGTCTTCTCCTCCTCCAGCTCGTGGGGTATCTACCTGTTCTTCGCCCTGATCAACTTCGTCGCCATCCCCTTCGCCTGGTACTTCTACGCCGAGACCGCCGGTCGCGACCTCGAGGAGATCGACATCATCTTCGCCAAGGCCCACATGGAGAAGAAGTGGCCCTACCAGGTCGCCAACGAGCTCCCCAAGCTCACCCCCGCCCAGATCGCCCAGATGTCCGCCGAGGTCGGTCTGGACGTCCCCTCCCACCAGGTAGCCCACGAGTCCGAGAAGGCCGAGCTGGCCCTCAGCAGTGGCGAGAGCCAGGAGCGCAAGGAGACCTACTAAACATGAAGATTCCTGCTTCTCTCACAAACAAAAGAAATAATCACCAGATACCCCTCCCTCTCCCCACATGTATACATGTATAGTCGGGGCCGTGTTGCTTTGGAATTTTCGCAATCGATTACCCCGAAGGGTTTTCACTTTCACGTGGAATAAGCCCCCTTCAATGTTTGATGTCTTTTTCTTTTTTTGATTTTGGTTATGTTGCTGATAACACAAAGATTCTCCGCATTGGCTATTGCTTTCTTTTTCTTGGGAATGGTGATGGGAACAATGTGTTTTTTTATGAACGACTCCGCCTACGGCATGCATGGCACTTGCTTTTTGGTCAGTCATGGGGATGAACCTTCTTAGATGGTATATTGGTATATAGATATCCTGTGTTCGTTGATAGAAGAGAGAGAAACCTATCGGCAACTCAATGCATTTTCTGTGCCATGTGATGAAGAAATTCCTACCTGCTGTTGCTGTAAACTCGTGTAGCACAAGTACGTAGCGTACAAGCTGGCGGATGCTGGAGTGGAACTTTTTGCTCTCGTTCTTGGCCCATCGGCAGGGTGTTTCTAGCTTTCTTACATGTCATGTCACTCTCAGGATATACGTTCTTGTTCCTTTATCTCTTTGTTCTTTTGGTTTCATTTCATTTTTTTTTGTTTCAGGGGGCAAATGCTTGGTATACGCTGGTATACTGGGGAGCATGAGAACGACGGGTGATTGATTCCAGGCTATCCTCGAGAAATAACTACCTTGATACATACACACCCGCCAAAGGGCCGTTCTGAGGCGGGAAGCCTCTCTTCATATATGCTAAGTATACTACATAGCCATCGAAGGATGATTCCCCGAGTACATCAGACACATAATTCATCCATCCATCTGCCCAATGCTTTCATCTCCCCATCCCATGGAAACGTACTCTTGCTGATCTCTAAGTCGCCTTAAACCACCGCGAAGAAATCCACCTGAATATCCACCCCGGCCGGCAACTTGGACACCTCCACCATCGAACGGGCCGGCCGATGGGGGAACGCCGGGTCATACACCTTGGCGAATTCAGGCATGATGCTTGCATCCGTCACGTATACCTGTCATATTCAGTCAGACAGGTACATCATAAAAAGTATACCCCCAAAAAAAGAAGGAGGGTTCAAGGTCCACAACCCACCACAACCTTAGCCACCCGATCCAGCCCGGAGCCCGCCTCCTGGAGGATAGCCTCCGTGTTCTGGATGATGGCCTGGGTTTTCTCCGTCACAGACCCCTTGATCAGGTTCCCTTGGGCGTCGGCCGGGATCTGGCCGGAGAGCCAGACGTGGTTACCGGCTTTGATGGCTTGAGACTTATCAATTGTGTGCAGATCAGCACGGGCACTAACTAGCAGTGCTTGTTCCTGATAGACTATGCCGGGGACGTACATAGTGGGCGAAGGCTGGGATTACACGGTTAGTATAGTTGAGCTATGTAAGGGCTGGATAGTAGTGTGGTGGTCGGACTCACGCGCATAGCATTTGTCAGTGTAGATACTCGAGATCGTGGTCTTTTCCCGGGTCGCTTGGAGAGGGAGCATGTTGCTGTTGCAGCGTCCGGGGTGGATAGACGCTCGGAGGGGCATTCGAGAGGTGGTGGCAAGGGAGGTAGAGATGGCGCGACGGAACATTTTACTTGACTAGTGGGTATGCAGAGATTGGGCAGTGGAAGGGGTTATATGTTTAGCTGGGCATTCAGTTAGTCCATTACACTTTCACAGTTCAGAAAAAAAGAGCACAGAACCTTTAGCTTTGCTTATCTATAAGTTAGAGTAACTGATGAGCCGATCGGCATCGGGGTCTTTCCCCGATGCCGTGTGCCGATGGAGGTGCCTAAGGCTGGGGGATCGGCCCCACCCGCCGACTCGGGTTTCTAGGCAATTGGAGGCAAATGGAGAAATTCCTCTTTCAGTTGGCTTGGCTTCTTGAACAATCATTTCGCAATTTAAGCAGCATTTCCCAGGTCCCCTTCCAGGCGGGCTTCGTTGCAAGTGACACTACCCGCTGGATAGGATTCTGTGAATCATCACCACCAAACGAACCCGCTCAATGGCCACAGCGGCAAAGAGAGTCAGTCGACTCATCACGTCAAGGTCAGTATCCTGTCCCCAGATACCCAGCATAACACCCACTAACCAAACAACCAGACCGATGCACCTCACTGGGACGCCAGCCCTTCGTCCCTTCACCCATTTGCGAATGAATTCCTCAGCAGCAGCAGCAGCAGCAGCAGCAACCCCCTCTGCCCCAGCTCCTTCATCCTCCCCGGGTGAAGAAGCAGCAGCAGCCACCAAAGCGGCGCAAGCCAACTACAAAATCGTGCAAGACATCTCCAACTTCGCACAAACCGAAGCCAGCCGCCCACCCTTCGACCACACCTCCCCGGCAATCGAGGTGACCCAATCCCCCTACCCCAGCTGGACCTACGGCCAAGGCGTGCCAGACAACGGCGCCAGCGCCGGCAAAACCCACCGCGAGATCGATCCGTACGCCGCCTCCCGCCCGGCGATCAACAACTACCGCCTGCTGGTGTCGGGCATCGCGCCGCGGCCCGTGGGCTTCCTGAGCACCGTCTCCGCCGACGGCACCACCAAGAACCTGGCGCCCTTCAGCTACTTCCAGGTGGTCGACCACGACCCGCCGCTGTTCGTCGTGGGCTTTTCCTCGCGGCCGGGCCGCGCCAAGGACACGTACCGCAACCTGCAGGCGACGGGCGAGTGCGTCATCAACACCGTCTCCGAGGGGATGATCGAGGCGGTCAACGCCACCGCCATCGACGCCCCCTACGGCGTGTCGGAGTGGGAGGTCAGCGGGCTGACCGAGGCGCCCAGCGCCACTGTAACGCCGTCGCGCGTCCGCGAGTCGGTCTTCTCGATCGAGGGACGGGTGCTGGAGATCAAGGAGTTCGCGGCCCACAGCCCCGGGATGAGTGTGTCGGCGGTGGTGTTGATCAAGGCGACGCGGTTCTGGGTGGAGGAGGGGGCGCTCGATGCGGAGGGCAGTCACATTGATCTGGAGAAGTTGAGGCCCGTGGCGCAATTGGGGGGTGTGGCGTATGGGCGCATCACGTCGACGTTTGAGCGGCCGCGGACGAAGTGGGGGGCGGAGGTGGAGAAGAGTGAGCTGTTGAGGGAGTTGGAGCGGAGGAATGAGGACGATGGAAACTAGATTCATGATACCATGGGATTAGATGTGGCGTTTAGATTTTCAGTGTTGTTATGCTTATGGATTTTCATAGAAAACCGAGTACATACTGTCTTGACAACATTAAAACGTACAGTATCAGTGAAGAAGAACGAGTGATTGCCCGGAAAAGGCTTTCGATTATAGTTTCCAAACGCAATTGCAGACATAATTATCACAGAAGTTAGTTCTTGAAGACCAAAAATATCGCCAAAAGGGGAAAAATGGTGACAGCCACACCCACGTACCTCCGCCGCATCGGACCGCGCCTCCGACAATCGGAAGCTCCTTCCTCGGCCGGGTTTTGTTTCCCCGCGTTTTTTCGCCCACGCGTCGGTGTTGATCAACACTTCATCCCACCCACCCACCCACACTTCTATACTATACTGTATATCACCAGCAGTGTATAACCTCAATTCCAACCATTAACCTTTCCCCATCCCATACCTCCCATAAGCCAACATGTCCCTCCTCCGCCTCACCAAATCCTTCTCCTCCCTCTCCTCCCCTCTGCTTCATCGCCACCTCCCCCACCGCACCCTAGCCACCGCTCCCCCCAAGAAGAAAGAATGGCTCTGCATCCTCCCCGACAAGCCCAACGTCCTCGACCTCCGCCTGCAAGTCCGGCCGTACGTCTTCCTGCCCCCCAATTCCTCTGCCCCACCACTAACTCGGGGTAATAGAATGCACTACGCGGAACTCAAACCCCTCATCGAGGCGGGAAAGATGGTCGTCGGCGGTAAGTGTGTCCCTACCCCGTTACCTGTAGACCCAGCACGCGCGACTAGCGATACCTTCTCGAATTAAGGTCTGTATGTATTGAACTTTGGCTGCAGGCGCGATGGTCGACTCCCACCCGGAAGAGGGCAAGCCCCTCTCCTTCAAGGGAAGCATGATCGTGGTGACTGGGGAGACGGTGGAGGAGGTGCATGAGCTGATCAACAATGATATTTATGCCAAGAGTGGCGTGTGGGACTTGGAGAAGGCGCAGGTCATCCCGGTATGTTCTTCCTTGGTTTTTGTTGGGGGTTGTGATGATTGTGTGGCTGATTCGTGGTGGTAGTATATTTCGGCGGTTCGGGAGCCGTTGAATAAGGAGTAGGGCGCGGTTGATATGGTGGCAGTGAGTTGGGGTGATTGTCTCTGAGGTAGTAGGAGTAAGGCTTGGTTTGAGTGTTGAGTTTGGAGATTCCTGTGAGGAGCATGAGACTGCGTTTGATGAGGAAATTGAATTTCTCAACCCGTGGTTTTTGAGTTCTAATGCGTCTGCTGGATCAGGGACAGTGCAGATGCTATAAAATCATATACAGTACACTGCACGCTACAATTAGATATGGCCCCATCAGATCACATAATGAGATTAGGGCCTACAGACCGACGATGTTCGGTCTAATGATATCCGTATTACGTCTATTGAATCTGATCGATCTATGTCTTCTCTATTGCTTCTTCTGTAAGTCATGCAAATGCCGCGTCCCGTTGATAATCGCCTCCGCGAACGCACTGCGCACCCCGGCCTTCTCCACCGTCAACAGACTCTGAATCGTGCACCCGCGGGGCGAGGAGATGCTCTCGCGCAGCACCGCCGGATGGACCCCACCCTTGAGCAACTGCGCCAACCCCAGCAGACACTGCGCCGTCATCTCCGAGGCCTCCGCCCGCCGCATCCCCTCCGCCACGCAGCCATCCAGGATCCCGTCCACCGCGACAGACAGCGGGGCCAGCGCAGCGACCAGCATCGACCCCAGATCAAACAGCTCCGGCGCGACCACTTTCACCTGCCCCAGCTGCGCGAACATCCACTCCACCACCTCGCGATTCGCCGCCGCACACTCCGCCGGCAGTTCGACGACGGTCATCGACTCGCGCACACTGGCCGCCACGTTGGGAATCGCCCGCGCCACGGACGGCCGCGCAGACGCCTTGACCTCGGCACTGGCATACTCGGTGATATACCCCGCCAGCACGGCCGGGGTCTTGCCCGCGATCACGCTGATGATGAACTTCTCCGCCAGGGCGTCGGCCATCCCGTCGGCCGCGATAACCGCCTCGACCAGGTACGGCTTGCACCCGAGCATGACGTAGTCGGCCTCACGCACGGTGGCCAGGTTCGCGTCGGCGCGAACCTCCACCCGCGCGCGGTCCTGGGCATACTGCTCGCGCAGTCGGCTGGCCGACTGCTCGGTCTTGGTGCAGGCGATGATGCGCCCGAATGGGCTGGTGGTCGGGTCGGCGCGCGTGGCGTCGAGGATCCCGCTTAGGATGGCGGAGCCCATGTTTCCTGGTTGTTCAACAGGGTTAGTTTTATTTGGTGCATAGGTTGGGGTGAGGGGCTGTCTCGTACCGCATCCGATGATTGCTAGTGTTGATTGAGGAGCCATTTTGTGTATGTGCTGGGGTGTTGTGTATCGGATGGTTGGGTGAATGAATCATCAAGGGAAGTGGCAGAATTGTGAATGTTGATGGAATCTCCGGCGGGGTCTCGGATGACCGCTCCGAGATCGGGGCTCCGTATGATAAGCGCTTCAGTGCACTTGGTATCCCAAAGATAAGCAGATGTCAAATTAGCGTATAGTTCTATTGTTCATCTTCCAGCTAGTCTCGTGTCTTTCCACGTAGTTATTCTTGGTCTTGTTTTGTTTTATGTAGTAGAACCAGCCATCGCCCTCATGCATTAGTCAGCAATCTGCTCTCGGCCTCAGGCGCCGACCTCGTCCGACTTTTTCTCTCCGCGCATCTACTGATCGGAACCAACCTCCGATACGTTCTTATCGACATGTCTCTTCGCAATTCAGAGCAATCGAGGGTCTACAAGAAATGTCAGAAGGCGTGAGTCTAGCTATTGTGTCAGGCGAAGATATGAACTAATTCAGTTAAGCTGCGTACGATGTCGTTCCATGAAGGTCAAGTGCTCCGGGACAAATCCCTGTACGCGCTGTGCTCGGACCAAGAAACCTTGCCACTTTGCAGTGGAGGAGGCAAGGGTCTCGGTGCCAGAGAGGTGACCTGGCAGCTACAACTCTATCTTTTAATTTGTGGCTGATGGCGCGCATGCAGCTACCTCCGTCATCTCGAGCGTCGCCACAGTGCGGCTGCAGCTGTGCGATACACTGATGTACGCAACTCGACCGAAGACGGAGACTCATTTGTCTTTTCGCATCCATCGCTTCTGGAGCAACAAGAGGGGTATTCAGGCTTTCAATCACATGTCGAGGCCAACCGTAGGTCGTCTCTTCCTTCCTGAACTCTTCGTATTGACACTGTCGGCAGCCCCATCGGAGCATGATTCCCAACCAGAAAGAGATGGACTGCGGTCGACATTTTCGAAAAATCCTCTGGTAGAATACTCATTTGCGCAGTCCCCGGACGGAAGATTCTGTGAGCTGCCCCCACACGATTTGAGCAAGTAGCGTTAACACAGGATAGGGTATATGGGCCCTACATCTTCCTGGTCCTTCTGTCGCCGCGTGCTCTCCCTGCTAGGCAAGCATGTCCCCGACGCCAACTGTCCCCCGGACCCATGGAACGTCGACGCCTCAGCGTTTGCCCTGAAATGGCGATCTCTGCCCATGGACGAGACACCGGAAGTATGCCACCTACCCCCGATCGACTACGGGCTGTATCTCTTCCACACCGTCAAGTACTACCTGGGGACACTGTTTTACATCATCGACAGCCCTTCCTTCCTCCGCCACCTGCATGACTTCTACACCGATCCCGCCACGAAAGTTGTATCAATGCGTCTGTGGTACGCACAGTATCTGCTGGTCCTCGCTTTCGGAAAAGCCTTCCTGGCACAGAATCACCCGCCGAACGCGCCGCCGTCGGGGTATCAGTACGCCGCGCGCGCGATGTCCCTGATGCCGGACTTGTCGGGGACGTATCCCGATCCGCTGCAGTGCATCCGCACCCTGACCCTCGCGGCGTTGTACTTCCAGTCGATCGATATGCGCGTCGCCGCATTTCAGCACGTGTGTTTCCCCCCTTCCCCGTTCACCCGACAATGTGCCATCAGCTGACAGATAAAGATCGGCTTCGCCCTCCGCTTCTGCATCATCGAAGGCATCCACCGCCACGTGCCGGAGGAGCTGGACGGGGCGGAATTCTCGCACCGCTGCCGGACCATCTTCTGGATCGTCTACATGCTGGACCGGGAGTTCGCCGCCCTGATCGGGGCGCCCAGCTCCATCCGCGACGAGGACATCACCGTGCGGCTGTACAGCGATGGCTCGGTGGACGAGAAGACGATCACCTTCCACGTGCGCCTCGCCAGACTCAATGCGAGGATTCTAACGAGTACATGCACTCCCAGCCCTCTTCATTCCTCTCCGTTACCTGACCAATGAAATCTCTAGCGGTCTACGGCGTGGGCCCCGACTCCACCGGCACCCTGATCAAAGACACGCAGGCCATCCTGCGGAACCTGGCCGAGCTCTCGCAGGATCTCACCGGGTTCCTGAACGCCGAGTTCCCCGCGGCATTGAGCCGGGCGTCGCGGACAGCGACGCGGTTGGTCCTGGGGTATCACCATGTACACTCCCCACCTTTTCACCCAGCAAATCTTCCCTCGCAAATCAAGCACCCCACCGAAAAAGACACTGACCAAGAATGCAAGAGCATCGTCCTCACCACCCGACCCCTAGTCATGTGCGCGCTGCACACGCACATCGAGCGGGCCCCATCCCGCGCCGCCATCGGCCTCTCCGCCACTGTCTCCTCGCTGCTCCAGTGCTGCGTCGAGTCCGCGCTGACGGTCTTGCAGACTCTCCGGACGCTCGCGGACGAGGATCTAATCGGTATCCCCCAACCCCTCAACCCAACCAACCCTCACACCAGGGGCTCATACTAACACGAGTGCGAAAGAATCCTTCCTCCCCTTCCAGATCGAAGACGCCTTCGCCTCCGCCTTCATCCTCTACGTCATCCAGGCCATCGCGCCGGCCCTGATCCCCGCCGAAAGCCCTTGGGCCGAGCACATCGACTGCGTGCTCGAGAAGATCGTCGCCCGGGGGAACCTGGCGGCGCCGATGCGGCGCGCCGAGCTGGAGAATCTGCGTGTGATGATGGGGCCGATCACGCCTTTCGCTGGTGGTGGTGGTGATATGCCTGGGGAGATGGAGCGGCAGGGGGGACAGGAGGTTCATGAACCTGGCGTTGCGGAGGCGGGAGGAGGAGGTGGTGGTGGGCTGGACGTGCACGATCCAACCACAGACTGGGAATGGGAGTATCTGGCGATCCACTCGACGATCGGGCTGGGGATGGAACCCCGGGAACTGATGGATTTGGCGGATCGGTTGGAGGGGGAGATTGCGGGCGGTGGTTAGGGTTATGCTACTGAGTCCTTTTTTCGTAAAAAGATAGGATATTATAATACAGACAAGGCGAGCGCTCTAGCGTGCACTCCACCTCACTCATTAATCAGCTCTCTGCACTACAAAAGTCCCCGTGTGCGTCAATTCACCAGTAGAGAAAGCTAGAACCTAAGACCTAAACAATCATCCCCTCCAACCGCTTCAGCCGTCCCCGGACCTGCTCGATCTCCCACTCGATCTCCCGCCGCGGCGCGACCCACACCTTCAACTTGAGGATCCCCGCCGACACCACCAGAAACCCGATGGACGCCAGGGGCGCCCACTGGCCGACCTGCTTGGGCGTCTCCTGGGCCGGCCCGTCCTCGTGGATGTAGTACTCGATCCAGGCGACGAAGGCCAGCACGGTCAGCGGGCTGATGACGATGCTGAACCCGACGGCGAAGAGGATGCACAGGTCCAGCAGCAGCCGCACCAGGGAGCCGAGCGTGTGCAGGTGCAGGAGGCAGGTGATGGTGTGCGGGGTCGCGGTGGCGGTCGCGAGGGTGGCGCGCGTTTTCTCGAGGATGCTGTCGCTTCCTCGCTTCTCGCGTGCCTTGGCTTTCCCAATCGAGGCGTGATACCCGGTAGTGGGGGTGGTCATGTGTTTGGGGTCTGTGAACGAAGCCGGATGCACCACCGCGAACCAGTCCGCGCGGAACCCCTGCGCGATGGCTGTACGCTCGCGCCAGATGGTGCGCACCCGCGACGAGGGGATGCGCGAGCGGTACGGCAGACACCGGAACAACAAGAGAACGACGTTGACGACCAGTGTCAGCCCGATGAGGCTGTAGATGTAGCGCTCGGAGTAGAGGATGCGCGACCAGAAGGCGGAGCGCGCGGTGTGGGCGGCCGCGCTGTCGGCGACGGAGGCCTCGAGCGCGGACTGCTGGCGCAGCGGCTGCGTCGTGTTGAAGCACGGGTAGTAGCACACCGTCGGCAGCGAGTTGAAGAGCGTGGTGTTGCTGAAGATCGCCCACACGCTGCTGTTCCACGAGGGTGTCCGCCGCTGCCACGCCTGCCACCCGTCGCTGGACACCGTGTCCTCCGGCGGGAAGTAGTCCGGCGCGCAGAAGGCGTACTGCGTGGGCGTGTTGCGCACGCGCGGCCAGTAGATCAGGGCGCTGATCGTGCCCGCCAGCATGAGGGCGTGCCAGAGGGAGAAGAGGATGAAGCGCGCGCGGGAGTGCGTGAACGCCCGGGACCAGGTTTGCAGGGGCAGGAAGATCAGGTAGGCGGTTACTACAATCGCGAGGACGGCGTCGGCGTCCAGGTCGATGGTGGCCGGGGTTATGGGGAGGGTGGTGGTGTTGGTGATCAGGCTGGGGAAGGACGGGGTCAGGCTGGCTAGGAGGGCTGTGTCGTTGGGTGAGATGTAGGGGAGGGTTACTGGGTTCGCTGGAGCATCTTGCGCTGGGCTTGAGACCAGGATGAAGGCCTCCAGGGCTGCGGTTCCCGCGTAGGTCGCCGCGGCTCCAAGGAAGACGTCGGAGAGCCATCCCGTCCACCGGGTCACGCAGGTGGCTAGCAGGAGAGCATAGAACAGGTAGCGTGGGCACGAGTCGTACACTGTGCTGATGGGGTAGGTGCACAGCACTTCCTCGGCCACGAACAGCGGGGTGCTCATTGGTTTGTGTGGTGGTGCAACATCTCGGTATGCAATGAGGTGAGATGAGGTTACAGAAGTCTGTCAAATGAGGACAAAGAAGATTTGCAAGCAGACGGGGTTGGGGATTCATGACGTCACGACCCGGAATAAGCTTTAGGCTTCAATGAAAGTCAATATGGATCAGGAACCATTCCAGCACTGAGTATCGAGAGTCTAGACATAGTCAATCCTCGAGACATCGGTCATGCTTCATGATGAAGAGGATCACCTGATGCCCCCAACCCTACCAGTACCCCGCCATTATCCACATCTCATCGACGACAACCCATCGGACCACAACAGCCCAGCCCAACACCTAGACCCATCCAATTCACCTCTACAACTTAGCCACCACCCTCCCCAGCCCCTTACCCCCACACTCCACCTCATCATCGAATGGCACCGCTCTCTTTCGACACGGAGTCGGCAACCCGCGCAGCGAGACTGCCCCGACCAAATACTCCTTCCACCGCCGAAACGCCCCCTCCGCCATGATCTTCGGAAACACATTCACCGAGAAATGCTTCAGCTCCGGCGTCTCCATCGCATCCGCCCGCTGCTTCTTGCCGGACGCCTCCATCATTTCTGTGGCTCTCGGGGCACGTCCTACCTGCACCTCCTCGAACATCGCCTCAATCTCGCCGTCCGTCATTCTCCCAGATTTCCCATTTGCCAGCACTTTCACCAGACTATTCGTCATCGCGGCCGCGCTTTCGAAAGCTTGGTTGCCGCCTTGCGCGAGCACCGTCGTCATCTAACCCCCAATACCCAACAGTATCTTCATTAGCCCACTCCAACCCCATTCACCACACACCTTTCAATCAGAGTGCCAAGAGAAGAGAAAGCCTACCTTATGCGCCGCATCCCCGACCACCCCCATCCTCCCCAGGTGCCATCGCGAGTACACCCACTCCCGCAGGGGCGTGTAGACCGTCTCCACCGGGCCGGCATCCAGTAGATCCCCTAACGTAACAGTCGGGGTAATCTGATCGTTTGCATGCGCGCGGAGCACCCGCTCCTTATCTGCGGCATCGTACTTCGGAATCTCTGCCCCGTGGCGGATGGCGCCCCGATTCATGGCGAGGAACCACCAGGTGCGGTTGGCGGGGCGGGAGGTGCCCACGATGTAGGACTGGTGGTCGCCTAGGATGAATTGGAGGGTGCTCTCTTCTTCTTGCTGCGAGAGACCTGGGTGGTAAGGCGAGAGGCCGAAGATGCAGTCGTAGGTGGAGGGGATTTCTTCATCCCTGGTGATCAGAATTGAGGAACGATGCTGAGGGAGGGGGACGCCTACGCTCTTCTTCGGAGTACTCCTTCCCTAGGCCTTGCTCGGTGGCCCGCGCGACGATCGCCCGCCGCACGGTCGAGTGGGTTCCGTCCGCGCCGACGAGGATGTCGCCTCGGTACGTGCTGCCGTCGGCGGTGGTGACTTCGACGGCCCCGGGAGAATGGTGCACGCTGGTGATGCGTTTATTCGGGAGGAGTCTGGATTCGTCGGCGATGTGGTCGTGGAGCGTGCGTAGGAGGTGGTGGCGGTCGGCCCAGATGATTGGGTAGCCGTGTCTGTGCGAGTGTTCACATTTAGTAGATGAAATCTGGAGCAGATTTGAGATATACTGAGTAGAAAAGTCCCGAGGTGGGAAGACTACCTCTCTGTCAAGCCTTTGTCAATGTGATCGACGGTGGCCAGGACTTGGCCGTCGGGCCCGCGGAGATACAGCCGAGACGCCGCACTGTCCCCTGCGCGCCGGTAGAGGTCCTCGTAACAGCCCAGTTGGTCTAGAATGCGCGCGCCGTTCGGCATCACGGCGATGCCGCCGCCGCGTCGCGGGGCCAAGTCCGGGTATGCCTCGAGGAGCAGGTAATCGATGCCGTGCTTCTCCAGCGACAGCGCCAGGGTGAGCCCGCTGATGCCGCCCCCGGCGATGAGGACTTTGCACGGTCGGAGATTTTGGGCTGGCATTCTGGGTGGTTATGTGTAGGATGTTTTAAGAGATGGGGGTAAATTGAGTGACCGGGAAACTTGTGGAGCTTATAGGATGCTGAAAGGATCAGGGAAGGTGGTGCGACAAGCGAGGGGAGGCTGAGGGAGGCGCTGGTGCGGCGGATGTAGCTGCATCGAACTACAGGCTTAGTGATAAGACCAGTACAGATGATTCGTCTCTTGCATTGGTCTTAACCTCACCTTTGGGGCAAGAATGTGCCGGCCATAAGCACTACTAGGTAAGCGTGCAGCACCAATTGTTCAATTCCCCCAATCGGGGGTTTGCGGCGGGAAGGATCTGTGATTAGTGGAGCCAGTCGGTAATTCGGGGGGGTTGGACTGGAATCAAAAAAGAACAAAGAACATAAGAATGACAATTCCAAGCTGTGTGTGCATTGCTGTAGCAAGAGATTAGAGCAGCTTTTCCTAGCTAAAATAACATGTCGGTATTAGACAGTCTCATGATCAAAACACAATTATAAACGAATGACTATAAGCAAAAGTTTCCTGATTCATCATCCTCCAAACCACTTCAAAAGGGAGTGAGTTTCATGCCAAAGAGGGATCACGATGATGGTCAGTGATCCAGAGTGGGGTAGTAGTTGTGGTTGTTGTTTGTCGCATCGAGAGGTGTGGAATTGACTGTTGACAAGTTAGTCTAAGACCATAATTCAGAGTAGAAGAAAAGCTCACCTCAAGCACTGGCCGAGGCGTTGGCAGAGGCATTAGCACTGGCGTGTCCCGAGCCAGAAGCCTCCGCATTAGCGTTAGCAGTGGCAGAACCGCCACCAGTAGCGGTGGCGTCAGCATCAGCATTGGCATCAGCATCTCCATCAGCCGAAGCATCGGCAGTAGCGCTGGCGTTAGCATCGGCGCTGGCGTCGCCGCCAGCTCCCGCGTCGAGTCCTGCATCACCACCTGCGTCTGCCCCGGTGTCAGCACCCGCACCAGTGTCAGCTCCGGTATCAGCACCTACGCCAGCATCACCGCTGCCGCTGCCGCTGACGCTGCCGCTGCCCGAGACACCAGCCGTGAGACCACCGCCGGGAAGGGAGACGCTGGTGGTAGTGCCGAACGAGACGGTAGTGCCGCTGGGGCCAGCGACAACAGTAGGGGTAGCACCGCCGGAAGCACCGCCAGAGGCACCGCCGCTGCCAGAGAGATCACCAGAAGCATCGCCAGAGACACCACCGGAAGCACCGCCGGAAGCACCGCCGGAAGCACCGCCAGAAACATCACCACTACCACTGCCGGAGAGACCGCCCGAAGCACCACCGGAAGCACCACCGGAAACGTCACCGCTGCCGCTGCCGCTGCCAGAAACATCGCCGGAGGCACCGCCGGAAAGACCGCCCGAAGCACCGCCCGAAGCACCGCCAGAGACACCGCCGCTGCCAGAGAGATCGCCAGAGGCACCACCAGAAACATCACCGCTACCACCAGCAGCTCCAGTTGCAACAGGGGAAACACCAACATCACCAGTGGGAGTAGCACCAGCGCTGCCGCTGCCGCTGCCGGAAATATCACCAGAGCCACTGAGGCCGGCACCGGCACCGAGACCGGCGCTGCCACCGAGACCAGCACTACCGCTGAGACCAGCGCTTCCACCGAGGCCGGCACCGGCACCCAGGCCAGCGGAGGGGGTAGCAGCGGCACCAGCACCGAGACCAGCGCCAGCACCAAGGCTAGCACCCGCGCCCAGACCGGCGCTGGCGCCAAGATCAGCTCCAGCACCCAGACCAGCGCTGCCGGAAGCACCGCCAGAAGCACCACCAGAGGCACCACCAGAGGCACCAGCGCCAAGATCGGCACCAGCACCCAGACCGGCGCTACCACCGAGGCCAGCACTAGCACCGAGGCCAGCGTTGGCACCAAGGCCAGCACCAGCACCCAGACCAGCAGAGGGAGTAGCAGCGGCACCGGCGCCGAGACCAGCACCAGCACCAAGGCTGGCGCCAGCACCAAGACCGGCGTTGGCACCCAGACCAGCATTCGCGCCCAGATCAGCTCCGGCTCCCAGATCAGCGCTGCCGCTGCCGGTGGCACTAGCACTACCGCTACCGCTGCCGCCGAAGAGACCGCTCAGGCCGGCACCCAGACCAGCGCCCAGACCAGCGTTCGCACCAAGGCTGGCAGCCGCGTTTCCTCCGAGCCCAGCACCCAGACCGGCACTTCCGCTGCCGCTGCCGCTGGCACCGGCACCCAGGCTGGCGCCCAAATCAGCACTGCCGCTGCCGCCCAAGCTGGCACCCAGACCCGAGTTTCCGAAGAGGCTACCAGCGCCGCTCAGGAAGGGAAGGAGACAGGGGATGGGGATCGCATTGACGGAGACGGTCGAAGCGAGCACAGTCGCGGCGGAAACCTTAGAAACACGCATCGTGATTTCTGCTGGTGTCAGTCACTGATCGCAGAGCAGAAGAGGCGGTATACTTACCAAATTGAAACAAGTTGACAAGAGTGAGAAAGAAAGAAGCGAGGTGAGTCGGAAGACGATTATAGCTAGATAATCGTGTGAGAACGAAGGAAATGCTACCAGAGCAATGTTTTTTGAGGGTTTAGGAGAGAAGAAAGAAAGAGAAAGAGAGAAGTGGTTGAAGGATGATGATGGAAAAAAGCACAGAAACGCGAGGATGAAGACGCCTTTTATCTTGAGTCTCTCAAGCCTTCGAGGCCGGATGAGGTTCGGGATGATCTATTTCAAGAAGCGGTCATGAAACCCTTTGTGTTTGAGGGTCTATGATCGTCCCGAAGAGGATCTCACTCTCTTGCCCAGATCACGGCAGAAAGCCAATCCCTGCCAGTCGAAAAGCACCATCCAGGTAAGGTTCCTGACCATCTTGGCTTAGAGGGAACCGTCGACCGTGGTTCTCAGACAGGGGTAGACTAGACCGGGGTCCGTTGGGATCACGATGTGGTCCATGTGTAGCCTGGACTCCTCTTGCGTGATGGTGACCTGAGGCCGAGCGGTCGCACAAGTACATCGTGCGATGGGGAATGGACCATCACAGTAGCAAGAAGCGACGGGGCCGGCTGGGGAGACTCCAAATCCGTCGCATTGAAACGCGCTAGAGATCCAGGTTCTGCTTTGGTTCTGGATGGGTCTCACGAGATGGTCCGTGTGCGAACAACATGAAGAGCAACTACAGGCCATCAGTCATTCGAACACTTGCCCTGAAAGTAGGTTGTGGTCTCTGCCGTTGGCTCATGGTCGTCTTGATTGCGATTGACGGTGCCGAGAGTAGTGACACCAGCTTGAATAAGGCCAAAATGAGTTGTGCCTGAAGCTTTCCCGGATATGAGAGAGCAGACCGTGGATAGAACGCCTGCTGTACCGAGAAGGAAAATCCAAACAATGGTTACTAGAGCAGCCCGAGACGCGGGTGATGGAGAAGGTCGGGGTTAATGGCCGACCCAGGGCAAGTGGCTATTCTTAGGGTGTAGATTCGGGAAGAAACTCCACTCGAAGAACATGTTTGGCTGGACTCTGGAGTAGGGACAATAGTCCCTATCCCTCGAGGGTGTGCGGAGCCAAAGTCATCGGGCGTGCTTAGCACAGAGTTTTTTCTCCGACTAGACCGAGGGAGCAGTCCTATTGCATCCCGAGTCTGCTGGAAGGGAATCCTGCCCGGGTGGATCGACCGGAGAGCCTCCTGAGCTAAACCTTAAAGCTGGCTGCGAAAGAGGGTCGATGCTTGGTCGAAACTTCAATAGCTTCGGGGTTCTTCCCTACCTGGACTCCTGGAGGGCCTCTCGGAGGCGGTGTGTCCGTGAGGGACTTCACAATCCCGCGGAAGACAAGTGTGGATCTTCGTGATTGTACGAAGTACTAGCGGATTGGCCAATTGTTTGATCGAACAGGTGTTTTTCACCCACATCACATGCGGAAGGCTCGATTTGAGGGTGCAATTGAGCAATTGAGGGGCAGCAGTGAGGGAAAAGATTGATCCGAGCCAATTCTTGGGAGTTCCCGGGCCCAGAGCGCGAACGGTGGGGGTTTCATGATGAGACGATCGAAAATTGGGGTTGCTGGGAATCCGGGATCCTCAAACAACGGCGAGCCTCACTAGCGGCTGATGCTATTTTGGGGGTGTTCGAACTGAACAGACGAGAAGAGACTTGTGAGATTGTGATGAATATCGCAAGCACTATGTCATGATCAATGAGTGTGGCGGATTGATTGATTGATTGATTGATTGATTGATTGATTGATTGATTGATTGATTGATTCTCTGTTGCAAGTCCACAAGCATGGAGACGGAGAAAGGGGAAAGCAGGAAGCAACTTGGAAGACTCGGAAGGGGAAAAAGTGGAGAAAGAAAGAAAGCTCGGGCCGAGGGTGGAGCCGACCCTGGTTTCTGCCGCCCCCCTCCGACACTCTCAGCTTCAAGCCTGGCTCAATCAGGGAAACCCTTTGGGCGACTCATTCCCTCATTCCTATGCCTTGAACTGTTTGGGCCACTTGATTGACAACTGGACTTCTGGGAGAGAATTAATCCCGCGCACATGAGAGCCATTCACTTCCATACCAAAAATGCATCCCTCATCAAACCTACCACGGACTGGTCATAGCAATCCCAAAATGTGAAGAAAAATCTAGTTCCAGTTCCTCTAGCTCTCGGCAGAGCTGGTCATTTTCTTTCCCCTATCCTTTGCTTTGATTCTTGTTATCGAAGTATTTGCCTGTCCGCTGGGACTGATAGACTCTGCCCTACCCACTTATTCATGGGTTTATCCGTGTGTTTATCCATCCATGATCATGCAGTGAGCCTCTTCCTCAGTCTCAATCTGCCTGGTCCCTATAGCAATCTCCGTTCTAAAGCACAAAAATTTCAACTCAATTGTCTGTTCGGTTTGCAGATGAACATATGACCAAGACTCCCAATTGACGGGGTCAAATAATCAAAGTCAAAATGGTAATTCCTATGCCGGAGCCCTAGAAGCACCATACCCTCCCCTCAATCATATGAAGCACCAGTACTCAACCATTCCTCCAGACCAGATACAAATAATCCCCTCCCCGACCTGCATTGATATCCGTCGTCCATCCGCGATATCCCCGCCCTCCCAGATCGGTGCTGCTCATCTCATCCGTGCTCCGCAGGAGCTTCAGGTTCGAAATCCCGAAGCCGTCCGCGGCCACGGTCGAGGTCTCCAGGTAGCGGTATTGTCCCCCGGCCCCTTTGGCCAGGTCCATCTGGCCTGGCTTTTCCGTGTCCGAGAATACCACCTTGATGTTGTGTAGGCAGTTCTGCGGGTCCTGGAGATAGTTGGCCACCAGCCAGACGTACCTAGGACGGTCAGCCACCGCACACACACACCCACGTGACGCTGGAGCAGTCAGAGCTTACTTCCCGCCGAAGCCCGCGTTGATGTCGCCGTTCTTATCGTCAACGACGGGGATGGTGTTGCTGGGTTTCTCGTTTTCGTGGTCGCCGTAGACGGCCTTGCGGGGTTAGCTAGGTTTGCTCACGAGGGCGCAAGAAGACACACGTAGAGATTGTTGAGCCAGTCGGTCATGTTGGAAGACGAGCGTTCTTATGTTCTCGTAGCTGATTCGAGCGGTAAGTTTGTTTTTAGTAACGAGGTCGCTTCACTGTTTTCCTGTTGTCTGTTGTCCTCCGTTCAAGAGAGGAAAGTGATGAGACTTTATATAGCCCTCTGGCTTTTTATGTCTATGGGATATGGTGAGCTTCGTGATTAAGCTGAAAATGAGGCAGCCCATCGAAGCGCCAAGGGAAACTTCAAACCAACCTTCAACGGCCAAGCGGATGGCGCAGCTTCCTACTAACGCCAAACACGAGCGATGGAAACGTTGGATGGAAGCTGGTTTGTCAGACCCTAAATCCAGCCGCATCGTCAGCGACTTTTGACCGAAACATAACGATCATCCCTCACTCGACATGACTGATACAATGACTTTGTTGATAGATATGAACAGAACTCAATACAATATCGTGCCTTGGTGCTGATTGTTTACTTGAGATAGTGCTTAGGGTGGCTTGCGGCTGCAGCTGTGGTCGTGTTGGCCGCTTATATTGTGATTCCGCACCACCAATGAAGTCATCCCTATGTTGGCCTGTTTCCTGTAGTTCAATCATGCCATTCGGTTCAGAGCCTCATTCAGTGAAGAAACAGCTTTGTGGAGTTTGTGTTTTTGATGATCCTTATTTGTGTCGGTGACCCAACTCGCCCAATCATAACATTAGATTATGAATGCGGCTGACGCCACTGTCAGGACTAGACACTTTCTAGAGCAGAGATTATGACCCTAAATACTAAAGTACAGTGATAGATATGCCAAGGTCTGCCCTGCTTGTTCGAAGAAGTCGAGCATATATAACGACTCCGAAGTACAGTACATTCAGGCTTCTTGGAAGATCATTAGCTATGTTGAGTAGACTCGGGTATATTTTTGCTTTTAATCCCACAGTCTCTAGGCAAACAAAGTTCAATGGCGACAGCCAGTCGGACATGCCGATGAGATGACCGCCGTGGCTGCGCCAACCCTATCAGGTGCAGCGCTGCTCAGGCGGCCTGTGCGAAACCAAGGTGAGCAAACCTCTTCCCCCGGACGCAGCTTAAGATTCGGTTGATTCCCATAAGAGGCTTTTCAGCGAATCGACCTTTTAGTTACTTGGAAGCTAGGGCTTCTTCTGGACCATCATTCATCGGATGGTCGGATTGTCTTCATTTAAGCACTATCCAGCTGGTATGGAGCCTGCGTGAGCCTAATCCATCCCAATGATTCTATTGCGGGGCAACAATGGGCACTTCCTGGAATGGCGACTGTAAAGGGCCCAAGCCAGGGCTAAGTGCGAATTCTGACATCACAGGAACTGGTGTAGGTCTATCCTCCCCAAAAAAACAAATGATGCCTTGCTTACTCTCTCTAAGGTCGTGCTAAGCTACCTCATCACTGCCGGGATCGTGGCAGCCATTCTTGTGCTGTATTACCTATTGGTCTTTGATCCAGACTCCGATCCCTTCGAGAACTCGAAACAGGGGCATCTCCAGAGAGCATATCTCCCGAATCCAGTGGATAAGCTGATTATCTCACAACGCATTCGTGCACTGAGATCGCGGTATCTCCCTGTAGGGCTTGATGAGGCATTTTTAAAAGTCTGTTTGTGCAAGTTCGCCGGTAGCACCCATCCGGTGGCATATTTCGCTAATAGCCTAAAGTGTATTCTAGCATTTAGTGGCATGCAACTGTTGACCGGATTTTCCATTCTCATCACTGGGACCTCACAGCTTCAGGGCGGATTGTCTACATTTAACTGGAACGTCGTCATCAGTCTTGCCTGATTCTCCGTCATGACGAATCTGATTTGCCTAACGATATTACGGAACTATCTCCATAATCATTCAGGCGACCGCGCATGGCGCATCTTTTTTGTGGGCGCACTGTGCCTGTTCCTGGTGATCGGTCTCAGGTTTACTGGTAACTATAACTGGATAACCGATAGACACATACCCCTGCCTCCTAATTCCTCTGACAAGGATTCGATGTGCGATAGTCATGGTTTGAGTGAGGGGTTTCCTCCGGCGATCGACGACGCTGCCACATGCTTCCTTCTAGCCAAGCCCGAAGCAACGGAGGGCTTCTTATCGATGCTTCTTGCGGTGCTCCTAATCATCTTCTCGTTCATCTCTCGGACTGTCCGACTTTCGAAGTCGATCTCGGTAGATTGGCTGGGAAGATTTAGAATTGGACTCAGGCTCTGGGTACATGCCGGCTTGAAGTACGTGCATGACTGGTCTGATGCAGCAAAATCGCCCCGGGGGCTCAAGTCCACTCTGTTCTACCTTCCAACATTGGCGTTGATCCTGACCGCTCATCTTCTCGTCGAAGGGTTCACCTCTATGTTTGCGGAGGTCTATGATCCCGTCTCCGAAGCCCCTTTCCAATGGACACTGACAGGAGACAGATAATCTGGTTGCTCGTCGCTTTCATCTGGGGAGTACTCCGTCTTCTTTTCGGTATCTGGGTAACAGAATGCCCTGTGGGCTTTCCAGGTGGTGAGGAGGATGATTGGACATTTAGGCAGGTCATTGCTGTGGTACTCGTTGCAGGGCCTATGCTCACCATCATCCAATCTTTCTATAAGCTTCTTGGAAAAGGTATCGACACGTACCCTCGCAGATCGAATTTTCATCGATCATACAGAGACTCAAGCTGACCGTGCTCAACAGGCGCCAAGCACACCGCTCTGCCATCGCAGGATGCAACCAGCCAGGAGAATCTTACTCTGCAGCTTCTGCCTGTCCAAATCTCGACCCCAGTCATTACGCCTTCCAATCCATCCTCACTCCCGCACCTCAGTCACCTCGACTTTCAAAGCGATATCTGGCAGTCGCACCACTCAACCCTATGCATCTCAGTCCTCTACTGTATCTTTATATGCATTGTGTTCCTGGTTGGGGCGGTCTTCGTCGGTGGTAAGAGTTTTTGACACGTTTGGCTTTGGCTACGGCTTCGGGCAAGTTCTAGGGTTTCTACTTCTCCCTGTGGCAGGATTGGTAGAGGTCATTTTACTGTCGCTCGCGATTGCAAACACGCTCGGCCACCGCTCGCGTTGGCTTCGACATCCGTTACAGAGTGCTCTTGTGCTGTATGGCTTCCCAGTTCTGTGGTTCCCATCCTCGTGGTATTGGTGGCATGGGCTCATCCCAGGGTGTTATTTGGTGTTCTGTCTGGTTGTGGCATTATGGGAATGGATGTCTTCGCGGGGTGTGGTATAATGACATACACTACTACAACCAAGCAGAGAAGCATTCCCAGGGTCTTTGGTGGTATGAGCTTGGACTGCCTGGGCCAGAGTCAAGAGACTATGTCACTGAGCGCAGTCTCGTTCACCGAGAGCCCATGGGCATTCGCTTTGTGTCACGTGATCGCGTTCGGCGGTCGGGTATAGAATGCTGCTCAATGCCATGTTATGGGACAACAGCAGCTAGTGTTTTCGCATTGACATTATTACATGCTATCGGGTTGCTGGTTGTGGTTACGCGTCAGTGCGACTGTGATGTTGCATGTTTTACGGGGTAGTGTCCCATCCTCGACATGGAGGCTGGAGGAAATATATACAGCCGGGAAGAGGCGCCACAGGCAGATATTTGTCAAGACGCAATGCAGGAAATCGAGTCCAATTCAAGTGCTCAATCCAAGAGAAAACCATCTGGACTATGCCTATGTATGGTGTTATATAGTACCTGCCCAAACCACTCGCCAGTGTTGGAAAAATAGACAATATTGTCCTCAATGGCAAGACCAAGAAGCCACATTTGGAAGTATACACAACATTACACATAGTTCAGTAATTTGATGCCGATATCACAACAACAGGTGCTGTGGTCTAGTGGTATGACGTCACGTTGTGGCCGTGCCAGCCCCGGTTCGATTCCGGGCAGCGCCACTTTCTTTTTAGGTTTGTTTTTTTGCCCCCTCCCGTGAGCGCTTGAAGAGATTGTCCGCCGAGGCATCATGGTCACGCTCAAGCCGTGAGCGGAAGAAAACATTGCTTTTCTTGGCAGTCTTGTTCCAGACCCAGTTCCAATGTTCATACCCACCATGACTCGTTCTGTCCATCATGTCAACAGACCAGCACCCTCATTCGCACCAGGGATTGTAGAATACCACCGTCGAAGTTCCATGTTTGCTTCGATCGCGGCTGCATTGTGCTTATTGATACCAGGGTGCTACGAGTTGGCACAACTGTCCAATCCTTGATTTCCAATCCCTCCATCGAAATGCGAAATACCGCGCCCTTCTTTTATCAAGCATCCGCCCGTCGAAGCATTCAACCTCGCCCCTCCCTCTCTCCAAATATTGCTTAACCTATCTGCACGGATGCCTTACAAATTGTCTTGGCATGGTCAGACGCAGAGCATCATCCCGTCCCTGGCATCAATCTAGACGCATCGCCACCAGAAAAGCCCCACGTGCATTGGTGCTTTGGCCCTGGATGGGCGCTTGTGGCGTTTGCTTTCCGAGGTGAGAGTCCATCCTTCCCGTTGCCCATGCAGATACGAGCTTGGACTTCACAAGCTACTGGGCCGTCTCTCAGCCGCACCTCAGAAATCGACCCTGCAACCCCATGTTTGTGCCGAGCAGGGTTGCTTGTCTCGTGTCCGCTGTTGGAGGTTGCACCGATGGCCATTACTTCTCCATCTTGCCAAGATGGGGGCGGAGATTCTTGTTCGTCCTTCGAATGTGGCAATGGCAGGGTTCAACCTTTCTATTCAGAGGCACATTAATGTATCGTAATCTCCGCGATACGATTCATAAGCCTCGCACATGGTAACTTTAGTAGGAGGTCCAGGGAGGGGGAGTAGAGAGGGGGTGGGATGTTATATACGGACCGAGACCCCGACGTCAACGCAGTTTCCGCTCGGGGCACAGCAGCAGTAGCCCTAACCCACCCCCCGCAGTTGTGGTACAGCCCATCACCTGAGAATTGAACAATACACAGTGCGCATCCAACGCAGCGACAAATCCTTCTCTCTTCGTTTCTCTGACACAGCCATCTCTCGGAGCCATGGGCCGCACGACCCGCCCCGCACCTGCGCATACCAAGCAGGGCCAGCACCAACACGCCCAGTCTCGCGGCCTGCGGACTGCTCATGGCCATCCACCGGCTCACCACGCCGCAAGCGCACGCCAGCATGCGGCAGCACACTCACACCCAACTCACCCACGCGCAGCAGCGCAGCCACATGCAGCAGCGCACCCTCATCCGGTAGCTCACCAGCCTCACCACGCTCCACAGCACCACCTCGCCGCTCACCACCCTACCGCTCACCACCCCGCGCCACACCCTCAACACAGTCTCCATCCCACTCATCCCACTCATACAACGCACACCAGCCACCCGCACAGCAGAACCCCAATCTTAGCCGGCGCAGCAGCCGGTGCAGCAGCCGGTCTCGGGGGCGCGGTGATCTACAACGAATGGACCCAAAACAACGAAACGATCGAGCTACGGGAGAACAACCCCGACGACCGGGATTCCGGGCAATATGTCCGAGACGATGGGGATTACTGGTCTGGCGATGATGTCAATCGTGACAATGATGACAACCGCGGATATGTGGACAACAATGATATGACGTACCCCGGGGACGATGTTGCGACGACCACCCAGTATACCGGGTATCAGGCGCCAGAGGCGCCGAGGATGGAGAAGAGCGATGACGACGATGATTGCTGTGGGGGATGTGGTGGGTGTTGTGATGGATGTTGCGATGGGTGCTGTGGGGGATGCTGCGGGGATAGTAATAATAACAAGGATGATGATGGGTGTTGTTGCTGCTAGGGTAATCGTGGGCTGGGGATGGGGGAATTGCTGTTGCTTGAGATGTATGTACTGTACAGTTTGTTATGTTACTATTGTCGACTTCTTTACCTATGAATGGAGGGGAAGGATATGGAGTAGTATGGGATGCACGAATCAAGGACGCGCTATCCGCCGAGAAAATTCGCTTGAGGAATGTGTAACTTAACTATCTGTCATGACTCACATGGATAAAGATGGTATTGATAAATTGATTGATACGGCGATATGTGCCAATCGGAAGGCCATCCGATGGTCTGGGTAGGACCACTAATCCTGCATCGGGATCTCGGGATTGCAAGCCCTGAGAAGTGGAGCCCCCGCAAGAAAAAGAGTCTATAAAAATTTGACCCCGCTTAATGCCTGAAGAATCAGAATCTTTATTCCACCAAGTGTCTGATCAATGAGAGAGGGTGTTAACACAAAGACAAGCTCCCATCAACCGCACGAGCTCACCCAAAAAAAGCCCATGGAGCTAGCACCAACCTCTCAAGAACCCACCTGCTCTCGCTCGGGCGTCGATGTGACCGACATCGAGAATGTCGTCGTCGCACGAAACACCAATGGCCCCGAATTCGAGCTCCAGCTCGTGGACACCTCCACAACGAGCTTGATGCGCCACTCCGACATCAATGAGCACTTTCCCGACGGCGGCCTTAGATCATGGCTGGTGGTGTTGGGGTCCTCTCTCCTTGTGCTCGCCTCCTACGGCCTCATGAACTCGGTGGGTGTGCTGCAATCCCACCTCGAGACCCACCAGCTCGCAAGCTACACAAGTAGCACCGTGGGCTGGGTACCGGGCCTGTACATGTTCATGATGCTCGCCGGGGGCGTCTTTGTCGGACCGCTGTTCGACACCTACGGCCCCAAGGCCCTGGTCATCGCCGGGTCCACCATCTACGTCGTCGCCCTGTTCCTCACCGCGGAGTGTACCCAGTACTGGCAGTTCATCCTCAGTTTCGGCATCATGGCGGGGATCGGGAGCGCGCTGGTGAGTACGGTCGCGCTGGCCTGCGTGCCGCACTGGTTCCAGGCGCGCATCGGGATGGCGATGGGGACGGCGTTGGTGGGTGCGGGACTCGGGGGCGTCGTGTTCCCCTTCCTTCTGAAAGCATCCTTCGCCAGGTTCGGGTTCCGTTGGGGGATGCGGATTCTCGCTTTTGTGATTCTGGCGGCCTGCGGGATGGGGTCCTTTTTGGTGAAGGCGCGGTTGCCCAAGGGGGACAAGCTGAAAACGGCTATCGATGCGAGGTGCTTCAAGGACTCGAGGTTCTCGCTGCTCACGGTGGGGATATGGTGTAAGTCTTTCTTTTGTTTCCTCATCTGCCGGTTGTTATGCTTGGCTCACTCATCATCTAGTCCTCGAACTCGAAACCTTCGCCCTGCTTGGCCTCTTCCCGACCTACGTTGTGGCGCTGGGATTCAGCGTGAATACAAGTGTCAATCTGCTCGTCGTCCTCAATATGTGAGCGAGCCTCCCCCCAACCGTACTCATTGAGGTGTACCCCCTGTACTAACCTCACTTTTGGAAAAAGCTGCTCGGTCATCGGGCGTCTTGTCGCCGGCCGCGTGGGCGACATGTACGGCCGGCTGAACACCCTCCTAGTCCTGGTGTCGTTCGGCATCCTGGCCATCTTCATCATCCTGTACCCGTTCAGTCACTCCATGACAGCGCTGTACTTCTTCAGCGCGCTGTACGGCCTCAGCTCCGGATCCTTCCTCAGCCTCGCACCGGTGTGCATCCGGCAGGTGTCGCCGGCAAAGGAGATTGGGATGCGCTTCGGGACCTGCTATGCACTGGTGAGCTTTGCGTAAGTCTTTCCTCACATCGCAGCCAATCCAAAGACAGAATATCTGACCAAGCTACTAGCGTGTTGATCTCCATACCCGTCGGCGGAGAAATGCTCGAGAAAGTCGGATCCCGCATCGTGATCGTCTGGCTAGGATGCGTCCTTGTGTTAGCGATGTTCCTTTTCTTGACGGCTCGATGGGCGTGTTTGGATTATAAGTGGCATTGGAAGATTCGCGTATGATATGGATGGGGCAATGGGTGGGGTAACATTGGTCCTGCTGGTGCTGCTGATCACAAGCATTCTCTTTACTATTATCTGACCTATCTGCTATCAACGTGGTGCTTCTTGACTGACACATTGACTTTTGCTCAATCTGATTCCATACTGTAGATTGAAGCGAATTCGGCCTCTTTCGTCCCGAGCAATCTTCTACCAAAACTATCGCTGGTGGTATCTGTAGTTGATCTTCAGAACACTATGATTAGTCCATGTTGTCCGCCTCTCCTTGCTGATCGGTCGCCACTCCACAACCGCCGCCCCCAGCACCGAAGCCATCGCCAAACCAACAGCGACATAGAACGTCCGGACCACTGCAACATTATACACCGCCAGCAACGTCACCAGCGTATCTTCAGAGGCAATCTCCCGCAGCCCAGCCGGCCCTGCCCCCAGAACCGCCTGCACATCCAACTCCACCGGCAAGTCCGCGTGTAGCAGCCCCGCGACAAGCTGATTCTGGAAGACATTCTGGCCAACGAAGAAGAACATCGCGCCGCCCAGCACCTGCAAAAAGGCCATGAGCGCGGCGGCGGTGGGAATATCCGTCGTCGGGAGGGTGGTCTGGACCACGAACACGGGCAGCTGAATGCCCAGCCCCGCCGCCCGGCCGAAAAATACCTGGTAGCAGCCCCGCGCTGATACAGGTCAGGCCGGCGCTCATGAGCATCACGGGGCTGTAGTGATATCGCGCGGCGGTGACGAGGAGGTCGGAGCCCATGGCCAGCAGGGCGTTGGAGAGGGTCAGCGGAAGGTTCATCACGCCGGACTCGGTGGCTGAGGCTCCTTTCACGCACTGGAACCAGATTGGGAGCTGAGATGCGGTAGGTTGAGGTTAGTTGGGGTATTGATGTGGCTTGATTGAGGCTTTTACTAGGTGCTTATGTAGTACACGAAGATGAAGATCGCGCGGTTCAGGCAGAAGCTGAATAGGGCTGAGCCCCAGATGTTGCGCCCGCGGAGGAGTCGGGGCGGGAGTATCGCTTTTTCGCCCGCGTAAAGTTGGATGGTGATGAAGCATAGGAAAAGAATACCGAAGGCAATGAATAGGCCGATGATGCGGCCGCTTCCCTAGGGGTACGTTGTGCGCCCCCCCCCCCCCCCCATTGGAGGGCTAGCAGCAGGCAGATAATGGCAGACAGAAAGGTGAGAATCCTCAGCGGGTCCATTTCTTTCTTCCAGACCTTGAAAATACAGAGAGTTTCTATTGAAGTTTAATAATCTCAGCCAGCCGCTCCTTGAGATTGTCAAGCATTGACCTTAGGAATGTGGGGGAATAGAGGTCGCATTTAAGGCTATATCTAAATCACGGTGTCGGCAGTCTTGTTATCAAACCGATTGTCGACGCTTGTTGCGTCCTCTGCCCGAGGTTTAATATCTTGTAGAGCAATCCGCCGCGGGCATAGATATGGGTAATATCTATGATCCAATGACTGGCTACTACATATTCAATGATAAGTACAAGATCCAGGAAAGATCCCAATGTCTTGATAGTGTCGACTTTATTTGCCATTGTGACCGGAGCTGTGCTATATGCAGCCGCTATCTAGGGATGACCATGGTCGATTCGCACTTTGTGAGTAACCGAATCTCTCGTTCTGGTGGAGGATATACTTCATGTACAATGGATCTCCGTAAGAGCACCAACTATGATGTCTCGACTTCTCATTATTGTGTTGTTTCACTTCGGTACGTACCCAGGGTATAGTCAAGATTCATCAGTGTCGATGTCGCTGCTCGGAGTTGCCACTCGAACTCGCCGGAATCAAGGCACAAGAATAAAGTACATTTAACCTAGGGCTTATTGGAGAATTGAACCTGGGAGCATCTCACAAGTCGGAGACGGCATGCTGTGCCAAGGACTTGGGAAGATGCTATCTAGCACTAAATTAGGTAGCCTAGCTTAGCTTCTCTTAGCTCGATCTATATAAGGTTAGGGCTTGATATCGGGGGAAACAGGGGTCCAGCCGAACTGGCCACCCCGGGCCCTTCCTCCGGCTCAAATCGAGTTGCATATTATTACAAGTACTTTCCAGTGCCGGTGTGGAAGCAAGAAGGTCCACTTCAGTGCCTCGCAGCATTGCTGTTCGAGGACAATTATCAATGACAGCACCTTCGACGCTGTATAATGAAGCTCCAGGTGAGGGAACGATTGAGCAGTCGATTGGCGTGCTAGCTCAGTTCCCGGTGAAATCTAAGTGTTCTTAGTGAGTTTCATGGCCCAAGCATTCTCCACCCCCTCCTCGCCATTTGTCTAAATGCTTACCACGGCTAGACAATGCTAATTTAACCGAAGTAATCCCAAACCCAGACGATGATTGAACATCCCTGAACTCTTGCACTAGTTTATCTCTAGCTTCATGTGAAAACAGAGCCTTCCCTGGACCCCACCCTTTTTGACTCATCATTCTTCACCTACAACGCATACAACGGAGACTGATCCCTCGAATTGTTTGATCCATCCAGGATTTGAAGTTACCTACCCTCGCAAAGGCGACATCGTCAGCATCTACGACGGTCTCACCAGAACATGGACCTACATTCATCGGACTCGATCAAGGAGCCTATGGAGTTCGCTTTCTTCCAGATCTCGCACTTTGAGGAGGGAATAAGCATACTGTTGACGAAGTGAATATCACTGCAGGCACCTATACGTTGCGAAGATCATTCACAATGGCCGACGGATGGTACTTGCGTTATACCTTTGGCGATGAAATGTATCTGTCGGAAACATTTCAGCTGACCCTGGGGCAGCCATCAAATGCCAGTGAGAGTACGACGACTTCGACCTTCGATCGGGTCACTACCACCATAAGCACACCCACCATGGTCGTCACAAGCATGGATGAAAGCTCGACAATGCAGGTCACGCCTACCTCTGCCGATGTATTACCCACCGCATCCAGCACGGAAGTTGCAATGATCGATCCGGGCTCAAAGGGTGGTTTAAGTATGGGGTCGAAAGCAGGGATCGGAGCGGGCTGCGCTGCTGCTGTGATTCTGGGGCTGATGGGCTTGTACCTGATCTATAGGGCTAGGAAGAAGAGGAGCAGTGAAAGTGCGGAGGAGATACCGGCTCGTGCGCAAGTTCTTGCAATCTCGGAGCTGGATGGGGCGAGTGGCGCACCCAGGAAATATGAATTGGAAGGCAATCAAGGGGTGGTAAAGGCGCATGAGCTTCCAGCGCAGGCTGGGATTTCACATGAGCTGCCAGGATGATCGGGTCCGAGAATTAGAAGCCGGTAGTGCTTTGTCCGATGACATTCGCGGCCGGCTACCGCGGAGATCTTGCCGGACTCGAGGCCGGGGGGCAATCGGGGGCCTTCCCGAAAGAGAAGTTAAGGGTAGTGGGGCGACCCAAGATTCTTCCCCCGGTCTTGGCGCTTTGCCGCCATTTTGTATATATACCAGTATTTGTAGGGCATCAAGCCCCCCCCCCCCCCTTTTGCACTTCAATCTTCTCTGCATCCGAGGACCCATACTTTCAAGACTCTCAATCTTGACACTTGCTCATAATGAGTACCACACGAACCGCCCAAGCCCTACTCAAGGCCGCGCGCGTCGACCCGGCCATCTTCCAGCTCCGCCCCGACTACCGCGCCCTCCTGATGGTGGTCGAGAACATCCCCCCAGGCCCCAGCGACCAAACCAGCGAGGCCCTCCTCGAACAAGCCGAAGCAAATGTCAAGGAACTCTTAGCCAGCAAGTCCGTCACCGAGCTTCCGCACATTGCCGCATGGCGCGACACCTACAAGGCCTTCGGCGCCAAACCCCAGAAGACCCGGAACAGTTTGGAAGCGCTGACCCGGCGTGTCGAGGCGGGTCTGCCCCGGGTCAACCGTCTGACGGACATCTACAACGCCATCTCCATCAAGCACCAGCTACCCTTTGGAGGCGAGGATCTCGACAGGTACGACGGGGCACCATTCCTCATCCGTGCGACAGGCACGGAGCAATTCCAGACCTTTTCCGGCGGGGAGCCGCAGACGGAGCTGGCGGCGCCGGGGGAGCCGATCTGGTGCGACAGCACGGGGATCACCTGTCGGCGCTGGAATTGGCGGCAGGGTCCGCGGACGGCGTTGACGGATGAGACGACCCGGGTGTTGTTCATTATTGATGCCTTGGGGGAGGTGGTCTCGGATGAAGCATTGGAAAGCGCAGCTGATGAGCTGGCGGAGGTGTTGAAGGGGCTTTCGCCGGAGGTGCAGGTGGCTCGGAGGACTATTAGCGCATCGTCGGATTGAGCTTGGTGTCGGTCACTTTCTCTGTCGAAACGAGATTGGGAATGAGAGAGCAAAGAGTAATACTGTTATCCTAGAAGGTTAGAGTGTATAGATTGTACGTATAATTTGTGATTGCACGAACAACAAGAGACTCGGGCGAGGACCAAGGAGTCTTGTCGCTTAGGACAGTAGAGAACCTAGGCAAAAATCGGATTAGCTATCCGCTACACATCTACTAGGACAGACCTTTATCCTGCCCCTAGAATCGTTTTCTTGGTTTGTGGGTTGCAAAAAGAGACAAATAACCCGATGGTTCCTGTGCTGCATATAGAAGCAAAAGATAGGAGTCGGTGACTTGCTGTATACTAGTGCAATGTCACAATGTAGCCCCTGACGAACGAATAACTTCCGTGGTCTATTTAATGTATTATATTAACAAAGGTTTCGTTATTGAATCAGTGAACATTTAATCGCCCTCGTCCCTGTAGCTGAGACCTGGTGTGAAAAGGCAGCAGAATCTCTAGAGGTATTCATCTGGGCACCATGTCATGCGAGAAAAGGCCTTATCAAGTGCATTCTCATGTGCAGTACAAAGCAGCCCAATGTCAGTGAATACTTCTTCAACCGTGTGGAATACGAGCCGTGAAGATCCGTCGCAGCCTCGAACTAGGTAATATATCCTATGCAATATTCAACTACCTTCTTGTCCATTTTTGATTTGCAGGTTTATGGAGAAAGGTGATGTTGGTTGTTCGGTTGAGTGGGAAAGCAGGGGAGCACGGCTAAGCGGCAGGTGCATGGACGAGGACTGTGCACTTCTATGGTCACAAGCTGGATCACAAGTCCAAGCTTCGCCACAACCTCTAAGTCAATGTGGGGAATTTCGGATGCTACGAGTAACAAGCTCCGATCGGGCGGTCGTGGCACCATAGTTTGCAGAGCTTACCCCAGTTGATCTATTTCTGGCCGCTATCGCGGCTCTTCGGTGGAGATCTGACTCACCGGCCATTTTATCCGGTCCATAATCCGGTGATCCGCCAACAAAGCGACTGGGGTGTACCTATGATTCCTCGTATCATTGATCTTCTTTCACCCACCCGCGCGCCATCGGCCCCATCGATCGATAGCTATTAGGCTGAGGCATCACGAGGATAGGTAAGGTATCTTCCGCTTCCCGACATATTCCGGTGCTGACCAATCCCCATAGCTTCCTTGTTCGGCTCATTGACAAACATTGAGTAGGTATCTCCAGAAGGAAGTATGCGCCGTTGCGAAATGTATAAGATGGAACATGCATCCTGCCACTATATCAGGCAGAACAATGAAATCATTTGACACCAATCACTACACCATCCAGTCACAATATGCCCCAAATAGACCTCAACACCCCTGCCTCAGGCAACACCGTCGAAGTGAGCATCATCGACACAACCGCCAGAATTCATGGTCCTCCTGGAATCTTTCTCACACCAGAAGTTGGTGGTTTCAAGGACCTCAACGCCGGCGCGTATGCATTCCTGGTCGAGAACAAGTCCCAGAACAAACGGGTTCTCTTCGATCTGGGCATCCGCAAGGACTGGGAGAACCTGGCGAAACCCTTGTACGATCGCCTGAAGGCCATGTTCAGCATAACCATCGAGAAAGACGTGGCCGAGATCTTGACCGACCATGGCATCGCATTGGAAATCATCGACGCGATAATCTGGAGGTAAATCCGAGCTCGAATCCCCCAGAAAAGGAAGCAATCGCTGACCATGAGTCCGAAACACAAAAGTCATACGCACTTCGACCACGTAGGCGATGCCTCCACCTTCCCGTCTACAACCTCGCTAGTGGTCGGACCAGGTGTATCCGCTGCCTCGCTGCCGGCCTACCCGTCCAATCCAGCGAGTGAACTGCTGGAGTCGGATGTCGCCGGGCGTGCACTGGTGGAAATCCCCCCGGAGCAGTTCACCCTCCAGATCGGTGGGTTCCGAGCCCACGACTACTTCGGGGACGGCTCGTTCTACCTCCTCAATGTGCCAGGCCACGCGGTCGGGCATGTCTGCGGTCTAGCCCGCACCACCAGCAGCAATGGGAATGGCAATGACAGCGAAGCAATCAGCTCGGACACATTCATCCTCATGGGCGCGGACACAATCCACCACGCGGGCCAACTCCGCCCCTCGGAGCATGTCCCCCTGCCCGACCAGATCACACCCAGCCCCTACACCGGTGTCTCGGTGCCCTGCCCCGGCGAGATCTTCGCGGCGATCCACCCCTTCCCCGAGAAGTACCAAACCTCTGCTTTCTACCACGTTCACATCTTCCCCAACGGGAGAAGCGTGGCGGCGGATCCAGAGGAAGCGGAGCGGAGTGTGGGCTCGTTGGCTGAGTTCGACGGCGCGAGCCATGTCTTTGTGGTGTGTGCGCACGATACGAGCTTGGAGGGGGTGGTGGAGAGATTCCCTGCGACTGCCAATGGGTGGAAGGCGGCCGGGTGGAAGGAGACGGCCCGCTGGCGGTTTTTGCGGGATTGGAAGGTTGAACGCGAGTGAGCGAATGCTGACTCTGTGGGGGCTGTACCTTTGTTGCAATCTACTGTACAATAGTGTGGCTTAGCGTAGCGATTGATATCTCCGCTCAAATTAACATCTTCATATCATCATAATAGGTACTCATTTCCGAGGCGCTGTAGGACTGGATGAGGACGCATGCTTGTGGCACGTGTACAGATCCAGGTGCAATTGCAATACTGGTGAGGAGTATGGAACCACGGCCCTCGTGTACTCAATGTGGAAATAAAGGGTCAGATCCCGAAAGGGTATATGATTAGGCTTCTTTGTTGAATGTGGAGTATACTGGGCCAGAGCGCGTTCGGCTTTGATCGGTCACGGCAGGTCTTCAATGCCTCTCAAGGGTCATGCGGTTTATTGGAATGTAATGCCCCTTGCTCCATGAGCAGGCGTCAGCAGGTCATGACCACCACCTTGGAAAAGGATGCAAGAACTGCACTAGAGCAGGACTTACGTACAGTGAAAGGTTCAAGGCATAATATGTAGGCATGGAATTCAGAGTTATGTAGAAGTTCGATGCTATGAGTATAAGATAGATCGAGTGTTAGTCATAATTGGGGAATGAATCTACCTAATTTGTTCTGGGCCAGACGAATTCATTCACCGCATTATGTCTCTGGCGCAAGACAATAGCTGTAACTGCGCTTTTGCAGCACAACCAGAAACGAGACCCTAGGGTGATCCACTTTATAACCAACCAGACAGAAAGATCGGGCTAAAGCTCCCCATCAGCTCTCGCAAGGTACGGTGGTAGCCTCAGCCCCTTGCCGCCAACGCTACCCCGTGCAGATTGCCATGTCACGCCCGCATTAGATCTCAGAGGCTACGGGTGGCGCTAGGCTTTCCAGAACACTCTCTATATTCAGACATCGCTGGGTTGAGCGCCTTTTCAACCTTACCGAATTTGATGTCATGGGGTACAGGTGGTATAAGGGACGATGCGGGTCGCAACTGCCCCCGTCGCACACTTTCGCTCGGCAATCTGTCGTGGCAGACTAGGTTTCCAACCCGACCAAATGGCAATTTCATGAAGTCGACGAGTCCAACTGTATCCTGGAAGCTTGTTTGCAACAATACATCCTCTAGTTCGAACCATCATGGCCGCCTCGTATCACATCAAGCAGCAAGAAACACGAGAGCCCTCGTGCAAATTAGACGTGAGTCACCAACGCGCCCCTACACGATTATATCCACTAAGTCCATGAGAAACCCAGATCATCATCGCCGGCGCCGGCATAGCCGGCCTAGGCACAGCCATCAGCAGCCTGCTCGCGGGCCACAATGTACACATCCTCGAGGCCACCTCCGAGATCAAACATGTCGGCGCCGGCATCCAGGTGCTCCCCAACGGCTCGCGGGTGCTGAAGCACTGGGGCCTGGAGGAGCGGCTCAGCAAACACTGGGCCGTGGCAAATGCCTACCGCGTCTTCGGCTGGAAAGGGAATCCGATCACGAGCATGAACGTGGCGCAGGCCGCGAGCGCATACCCAGGCACCTGGTTCCGGGCCTTCTACCGACCCTATCTGCAGCGGACGTTGCTGGAACGGATCGCCGAGCTGGGAGGGAAGATTACCTGCAATGCGAAGATTGTGGATGTCGCGTTCGATGGGGCCGAGGGAGGGACGGCCACGATTACCACCGAAGATGGCCGACGGTGGACGGCGGACCTGTTCATCGGGGCGGATGGCATTTTTGGGAAACTGGCTGATCAGGTGCTGGAGCATCCGACGCCACCGACCAAGACGGGGGATCTGGCTTACCGGGTGATGCTGGCGTCGCCGGACATCGTAAAGGATCCCGAGCTGGCGGAGTTTGTCACGCACCCGAATATGAATTTCTGGTATGGGCCGGAAAAGCACGTGGGTAAGTCGTTTTGCAAGACTGGACCTTAGATGGGATGGTGATTGATTGCGTGAGCAGTGGCTTATCCGCTGAGTAAGGAGCTCTTCAACATCGTCCTTCTTACTCCTGATGATATCCCGGAGGATTCGAAGGCGAGTACCGTGGCGGGAAATGTGGAGGAGATGCGCTCGCTATTTCGAGATTGGGATCCTCGGTAAGTCGGATCAACCGCGACTTACCCCCGACGGCAATTGCTGAATGTGGGGTAGTATCGCGAAGCTACTCAAGCTGTGTAAATCAGTTCACAAGTGGCGACTATGTACCCGGTTCAACACCGGAGGCTGGTCACATCCATCCGGAGCTGGCGTGATGATTGGGGACAGTGTTCACGCCACCCTTCCTTATCTTGCAGCAGGGTAGGTACTATATATCCTTTGACTGGGAAGTCGAGCTGAAATAGACCACACAGGGCGGGCATGGCCCTCGAAGACGGTGCAGTCCTCGGTGAATGTCTCTCTCGTCTACCAAACGATGCACACACCACCAAGTCGTCGCGCGAGTATCTCTTCGCCAAGCGACATGCTCTTGCGGTGTTTGAAAAGTGTCGCAAACGGCGAACGTTGATGGTTGTTACTCGATCAAACGAGCAAAAAGATCTCGAGCATCTGCCTGATGGACCGGAGCAAGAGTTACGTGACAGAGAGATGCAGATGGTTCCGACACCGCCAGGAGAAGCATTGGTCTGGCGGGATCCGGCCATTGCACCTGAATTGTTTAGCTGGGATCATGTGGTAGAGGTGAGATCTCGATACTAGGCATTGAAACTGGAATTAACGTTGACGTTTGGTACCTAGGTTAACCTGCATTGGGGCGTTCCTTCGATTCCCCATGCTGCGACAGTGGGTGTCAGGGATTCGCGACTGTGAGGGTTGGTGGAAATTAGATCCGAACTCCCCCAGTTTTGAAGTATTCAGGAGCGAACACCAGTTCATTGTATTTTCGGTACTAATTTCTCTTCATTTTCTTTCCACGATACCCTTCCAATTGGGTTTACATCCCTCACTAACAGTGTGTGCCAGGTTTGACATAGTGGTGGCAACTCCAGGGGCGATATATGTAAACGAAAAATCGAACTCATATGACGGTATCATTGGACACCTGAAATTGTTTACAGTCATTACTTATAACCAAGAGGTATCATGTAAGCTTGCGCTGGGTACAATAAGTAGCCACAAATGCTACAATGGGGGTAGCAAGAGACCCCCAAATGCAGGTAGAGGGCGAGAGAGCATGCACTAGCTAGCATGCTATAGTCATCTTATCAATCGTCTAACATCAATTGGGGCTGTGGTTTAGTGGTATAATATTCCCTTAGCATGGGAGAGGTCCGGGGTTCGATTCCCCGCAGCTCCATCCTTTTTGCCCTTTTCTTTTCCGCTCCTTTTCCCGGCCCTCAGCCTAAGCATTCAGGGCTCTGGTGGATGGTTCCACTGGTTCCTGACTCTGATATCTATTGCCTAGTTGGGGAATCCCGGGCCCGCCCGCCGGGCTCATCTCCGACCCACCAAATCGAGAAATTACGGGCCTCTGATGAATGATGGTGTCTGTCGGCCGATCTGTATTTTTTCTCAAGGTTCCGGGGATCACCAGGATTGCAGCACATTGCTCGTCGTACCCCAGATCAGCATCCACGGTCCCACCAAGATCTGACAACCATTTATTCTCCGAGTCACAACATCTCCCGGACTCGGGCCTCCCAAACTCGTCCATCACGAATTCACGCCGGCGGGAAATGAATTCATCCATCCAATTAGACCCGCAGACATCGAACTATTGAGATTCGGACCAAACAGACATTCCCACGCCTTCAGGTCCCCTGACGCTAACAGCGACGTGCTCCACACTCACACAGCCAACAGACCACATAGCGTGGGTGCCGGAGATGAAAGAACTCACGCTAAGCTGGCTTACCTTCCTTCGCTTGTAGCTCGGCCATAACTCCCTGATCAGTGATTCGCTGACCCTCGGACCTTGCACACTTTCGGCCTAAGCACCCCTGACAAGCCTGGATTGGCACTGGGTCCGGCTGTACCCGACGAAGCTGAGTGGTGGCTTGGAGCCTCGATGTGGTTCTAAGCCCGTTGACTATTGAATCACCGGTTATCCGGAGCCCTGATGAGGGAACCTAATTAAAGTGGGATGGTGGTCATAAAGGCTGCCTGCTCCCACCTGCATAAGTAACTCGAGATTTTTCTTCTTTTTCTTTGTCTTTCTCACTCTCAGTCAGATATTACCCTTTGCGCGGTTGCTGCGACTAGTTAGTCAATATGCGCGGTGCTCATCTCCTCCCCGTCCTCGGGCTAGCCGCCGCCCCCTATGTGGATGCGCTTCAGCTGCACCGCCGTGATGTGCCTGCTACCGTCCATATCCCCATTGAGCGCAAACCGGCTACTCAACCAAGCCAGAAGAGAGACTCTACTGTGGACGTAACGCTTGATAATCATGTAAGCTGGCCAGCCGCACGTTCAGCGAAGTAGACACACAGATCGTGCGGACAACTGACCAGCCACGTGTAGGGCGACACTTACTATACCCTCAACCTGACTATCGGGACACCTCCACAGAAGGTGGTCTTGTCTCTGGACACCGGTAGCAGCGACACCTGGGTGAATTCCCCAGACTCGGACGAGTGTTCGGCCAAGAGCAACCCCTGCAAGCCTTACGGGACATACGACTCCGGCGCCTCGTCAAGTTACAAGAAACTTGCCACTTTTATGAACGACACATACGGAGACGGGACGAACTCCTACGGTAACTACGCAACCGACAATGTCACGATTGGGGGGACTACAATCAAGTCGATGCAGTTTGCTGTTGCTGAGAAGTCGACTAGTGCCCGTAAGTACAACACTGGTGTTCGCACGCAACCGCGAAAGCAAAGAAAAAAAGAGGGTTCATACTGACACGGCCGATTTCCACCAACAGAGGGTATCGCGGGCGTTGGATATGCGCGCGCGACTTACCAAGAAGAGTACGATGGCAAAGTGTACTCCAATCTGCCCCAGGCGCTGGTCGACAGTGGCGCCATCAAGTCGCCCGCCTACAGCGTGTGGCTCGACGGCGAGGACGCAACGACGGGCTCTATCCTCTTTGGCGGCGTGAACAAGGCCAAGTACCTCGGCGAGCTGCAAACGGTGCCGATTGTGCCTCGCGACGGCCAGTACGTGTCCCTGGCTATCGCCCTGACCGAAGTGTCCGTGGAGAAGAGTGGCTCCAGCTCCAAGAAGTACACCACCAGCCTGCCCCTGTCCTGCAGCCTCGACACCGGCACGAGCATGACCGCGCTGCCGGAGGACCTCGTCAACGAGATCTACAAGGAGCTCGACGCGGGCTACTCCACCAAGAGCCAAGCCGCTTACATCGCCTGCAGCGCTATGGAGAAGGACTATAACGTGACCTTCGGATTCTCCGGCGCCACTGTCACCGTCCCCATCAGCCAATTGGTGCTACCCTATACCGAGCCCGACTTTGCGCAGGGGGACTGTATCCTAGGAATTGTGCCCAGTCAGCCTGGCATGAATCTCCTGGGCGACACCTTCCTCCGTAGCGCCTACGTGGTCTATGACCTTGCCAACAATGAGATCTCGGTGGCTAACACCAACTTCTCGCCCGGTAAGGACGATATCCTTGAGATCGGAACGGGGACCAACGCCGTGCCGGGAGCTACGCTCATGCCGTCGGCTGTTTCATCGGCGACGGGCAACGGGGTGGAAGCCACCGGAACGGGTGCTGTGTCCGGGCCCACGGTTATGGTCTCTGGCACCGTGACCCTCACCGAGGGTGGCAGCCAGCCTACCGCCACGGGCACTGCAGCCTCCGTTGAGAGCACCTCGTCCGAGGCGGGGGCGGTCGCTCTCCCTACGAGCAACTCGGGCCGACTTCTGTCGGGTCTGGCGGGCGTTGGATTGCTTCTTGCACTTTAAGCTGTGATGTCTGCATGCATTGACACCTTGTCTTGAACCACGTTCACTTCGAGTGCCTATAGGATACTACCCCTGTGCACTATCCCATACTTCCCGTCATGTAATGCTACAGGCATCCCTGCACCACATCCATCCTCAGCAGTATGATTTACATATCTTAATGAAACCTTAATACCCCTGCTCACCTCAATCCCATCTTTCGTTACACGCCCTACCGAAAAACAAAACCTACCCAACCACAGCCCCGTTCGCCCCCTCCTCCCCAAGGCTCCACGAACCACCCCCAGTAACGTACTCCAACGCCCACCGCGTCACCCCCTTCCACCTCACCGGCAAAACACCATATATTCCCCTAACCTCCCGCTCCGGAATCCCCTTCAACCACCACATCTCCTCCGCCCCCTTGGCCAACGCAAAAAGATAGGCAAGAATAACCAACGCGCGGGGCCTGCGGTCCGCCACGAGCCCAACAAACGGGGCGGGGGTCATCGGCCCAAACGAGGAGAAGCGCTTCCGAAGATCGAAGCCCGCCTCCCCGCGGTCCACAACCGCGACGTACATCCCCTCGAGGTATTTGACGCATTCGTCGTAGACGGCGCGGATCTGCGGCGTTTCGCCTTCCTCGTCAGGGTTGCAGTCCAGGAGAAATTGGAGGGGTCGAATTTCGCTGCTGCTGCTTTCGGCATTAGATATCCCCTTGGCATTGTTGTTGTTGTTGTTGTTGTTGTTGTTGTTGTTGCTCGTGCGACTCGCGAACGTGGGGACGGTGATCGCAGCGCCTCGCGAGGTGATGGCAGCCGTAGCGGCGCCCCCGTGCACCAAGGGCTTGGCCATCAACAACGGCGCGATCCGCGCCTTGGCCCCGACGAGACCGTGGTACGCCCGGCCGATCATCAGCCGGATGCCCCGGGACATGTGCAGCCATAACAGCGGGGGCTCGTAGGTGGTGCATGGACTAGTATTTCCCCTTGCGCAGCCTCGGAGCGTCAGCGCGTACAGGCAGATCAGGATCGTGTTCATGCACAACGCTTCGGAGACGACTGTGCCCGGACGATTGACTCGGGCCGTCTCCGCCCGGTGGTGCTTCAGGGCCCGGTCGATGTGGAGGTGGTGCGCGGCGCGGAGACGCCTCGTGGCAGCATCGGCGGCGTCGGGAAGTAAAGCGGCGCGGTGGGTGGCCGCGACGGCGAGGACGGTGTGCAGCAGCGGCGGGTACTCGAAGGCCATCTCGGGAACGGCTAGCTGCCACATGGCTAGGACGGGGGGCAGCTGCGCGTGGCCCATCGTGTGGGCGGTGGCGGTGATGTAGTGGTGTATTAGTTGGAGGTCGGTGGGGTTGAGGTTGGCTCTTTCGGGGGAGGGAAGGCTCCGTCTAAGGGGGGCTGGTCGCGACGATAGCCGTCTTTGCTGTCTTGGGGCCTCATAGCTGTGGAATATGGTTTGGAGGTCGGGATATTCGCAGACCACGAAGTGACGGATACAGGCGCTACATTCGGGTTGCTTTTCGTCGCACTGTGGATGTGTTGAATTAGCTCCTGGGGGGGGGGCAATTGGGCAGGGTATAGTGGGCCATGGACCAGTGCAGACCTTCACCTTACGCCTCTTGCAGTTACGACAGCCTCGTACAGATTTACGGTGGTTGAGTCTTGGAGGCATAGTGGGGGGAGGAGATTGAGCGAGGAGTCTGGGCGAGACGGGCTCGGATTGATGCTGCACAAAGGGAAAGAGTTGGTGCAAGCCGGTCAGGGGTTGCTTGGCTGAGATTGCCATCCTAGCTTGGCCAGTCTACCCAGCGCACGGATTGTTCTGATGCTTGACCTCAAACTGATTGTCGTCTGGTATTGTGGCGGAGTTGACACGGGCTCGGTTTGTTCGTCAACTTAGGGTTAGCGTGGCCTGGAGTGGGTTGCCCCGCGGTGTGCAAGACGTAGCGCTCAGAGGTGATCGTCACAGGGAGGGCAGTATAAAGTTGCGATTGATCTCTATCAATTCAAACATGAAATGAATTGTCTTTCATCTCTCCCATTAACTTCAGCCGTATCTGCTGACAATCAAAATGGGCCTCATCAAGACTGGAATCCAACTCGCCGGAGCTTACGGCCTCCTCAAAGTCTCCTCAAAGTACGTGCCGTACACTTCAGCTAGCTCGACCCCCTAGTAGGACAAAATGCTAAATGACTCTACTGTGTAGAGCTGCGAATGATTTTCAAGAAAAGAAGCAACAAACTCAAGCGCACCAATGCCAATGCCATCATCATCACCCCGACCACCACCCCCAACAATACCAACAATCACATTATGCATACGACCACCGCATGAACTACAACCCTGGCTCTGGTTCATACCACCATTATCCTCACCATGCACCCTACAACCCCACTCCCTATCCCTCGCATCAAACTATGCCAACGGCCAAATATGAAGGGTCAATGCCGCCGACCGCGCATCACCCTCAGACACAATCCCAGTCCGCAGAACTACCATGATCGCCAGTGGAGGATCCACTATGGCTCTTGATCTCAAAGTCCAATTGGCTGAGGCGGTATTTCTGGCCCCCACGCGAAGGATCAGCTTCACGGGACGCTTGTCGCGCTGGCTCCACTGAAAAGTGGGCCGGGGCGCGGGTGGAAGGCAGGATACCCTCCAACTCTGACCAAGAAGCGCTTCATCCGGCCGTTGACACCCCTCAGCATAATTTTCCATTCGGACGGAGTGCCTGTTAGGTACATTCCTAAGCAGAGGACATTGAGTAATTCGATATGATCGAGAAATAAGGTTCATGCTTATTATTGTGTCTTCATTATCTTATCCATATATATACCCTCTGTTTCATCTGTACTCAAAGCACAAAGCATATTATCAGGCATCAGAACATACAGCGGGGAGGGCATAAATTTAGGTTCATACCACAATGAATCAATTTACTTCTTCGATACAAAGCAAGAAATCTTGCATATTGCCATTGCGTGTCTTCCGACTGGAATAGCATCAGGCGGCTACCACCAGCCAAAAATTCAGCAAACCAACAACCATTTCTGTATTTCAATCTAGACACACGAAAGGATCGTTCGACATCACCCCTACCCGTTACGGAAGCAGGAGTTAAAGCCACTGAATGACCCTTTTACCCAACCCTGCAAGGCTGAAAGGTACGGTCCATAGGTGTCATTGATAAGCCCAATGGGCGTCCGCTTGAGACACGAAAGATGATGCGTGAGCAGGTTCATTCAACTACCTGAGATGCCAGGAAAGAAATTGGGGCTCACCATCTGATGCTCGTCAAGGCAGATGCAACGTATTGTATAGACGATTGCCAGTGTCTGTTTCCCCTTTACTTTTGTATTCATTATCAGACTTGCGAAGCGCTATCACCGTAAGATCTCCTTAGCGTACCAGCGCCTCAAGAGGACTAAGCTTGGCGATTGATCGGCCCTGCACCACGCCAGCAACCACGATGATGCGCACATCAGGAGTCAGCTTCCGAATATGACGGACAAACTTAGCCACTGTCTGCCCGCTGTCGATGACCCAGTCTGCCAGAATGACCGTCTTCTGATGCTGCAAGTGGCCGTGGCAAACATCGTCTGGTACCTTCGCGTGGATAAAAGCAGCTCCAGGCAGGTAGTCATAAATCCCACGAGCCAGAGGCTCCCCACCTCGCATCAAAGCAATTATGGTTGTTATGATGCTGGCCTTGGAGTCGATGGCCGGTGACCTGATGGCCTTGCACATGTGAAATAGGGTAATTTTCGATATCAACGATGTTCGGCAAGTATGCAAGCGCGAGGTACCTTCCAGCGTCGCGATGAGCGTTTTGGAGCGCGGGTCCGGATATCGAGGCGTTCCTCGTGGGAGTGGTAAGAACTCGGGAGGCACCCGTATCGGTTGCTTCGATGACCGTGACTCTTTTCGAGCCACGAAAGAGCAAGTCTAGAAACATTTGGCTGTCAAGAGTCGTGATCGGTAGCACTTTTGTCTCTAGTCGTGGTGAGGAAGTAGCAGGCAGCAAGACCTGTTTCGGCCGAAATCTGTCATTGGTGAATTCATCCATCAAGGCCTCATCCATGGCTGTGCTTCGATTAGCCTCTTCGCCAACGACGACAAACGCCTGATCAGGGTTCCGCAACATCCCAAAATCCATGCGACTAGCACCGAAGGCCCAGACTTCCGCCTCCAAGGTTTTCCGCAGGTAGCCGACCAGAGCACTTTTGACCGTTGGAGTGACGACAAACGTGTCTTTAATGCGCCCTCCACCAACAACCTTTATATTGTCGGATAAACCTCCTCGTGTCAGGACTTTTTCCCAGACTAGCCGTGTGCCTGAGGTAACCACCACTGCTTTGACGCAAGTGTCGTCAAAAACATGCCACAGGAGGTTGATGAATTCAGGATGCACATTCACGTTCGAAGCAACCCCTTCACAGATCTCATCGAACTTCTGATCATCAGCAGCCTCTTCGTATAGGAAAACAGCTTGGCGAAAGGCAGCATAGCTGTACCAAGCGGACCGTTAAACAGCCGCCTCAAGGGGCATTCACGACCATCAGATCCATCCGATTCATCTGACACATCAGATTTATCAGAGTCATCAGATTCGTTAGACTCATCAGACTTATCAGAAGGATAATGCTGCCGGTATATCCTCCACCAAAGCTCCCCAGTATTCTGGGAACACAGAGTTTTGTCCGCGTCTAGCATCAAAACAGTCTTCCCAGACAGGTTGCCACCGAGTGCCTCCCTGAGATGATGCTTAGCAAGCCGGAGATTGGAATCTTCGTCGTGGTGCCAAACACTTCCAATAAGATTCGCAGCATCTTGATGGGCGCCTAGAAGCGAAAAGATAATTCGGTGCTCGTGGCAGAGACTCCGCAATTCAGCTTTCTCAACTTTCTGCCATGCTCGAATGTGGTCGACTGGGGGACAGGGACCCTTTCTGGCTGTATCCTGTCCCCAAAAGCCCTGGACCACTTCAGGAGCCACGTCCAAGTAGAAGATGTGAGTGCATGTTGCAAGATCTTTGTTGGTACATACGATCTTTCCCATCGGCTCGGTCGGCTCCCAGAACATGAAATGGCCTGTGACGACGGTGACACAGCCGTGTTTCGGGTTCTTTTGGATATTGCGGATGGCCTGTTCACGATACGCTCGGAAGCCGGCCAGGTCACCGGCAGGAACAGTGCCAATCACTTTGGATTCTTCGTGGTAGACGTATTTCTCTTCACCAAGCTGCGTTTTGAGTTTGCTGAGAAGGTGGGACTTCCCACATCCGGGGATACCGTAGAGACCGACGATGGGACATCTCTGGCTATTGTGTACACTGGTCATGTTGAGGGTTGCTATGATGGAAGACGAAAAATTTGAGAGTGATGGTAGTCAGTCTGAGCTTGAAGGAAGAGGATGAATAGGATGGATAAGAAGCGACCTCAGTAGGTGATAGGCCTTTGGTTACTTGTAGGAGGGTTGCCCGTCAAGACGCCACCTATCCTGCAAACAGCAACAGTTTGTGCACCAACAGAGATGTATGCTGCCTGGTTCGAAGATTGCGCCCATGCTGCTTGATCAATACCTCAGTAACTGAGAGGTTCTCGACGCAATTCTTTTATACAAACCACCAGCGCTCGTTTGTGACATGTCTAACTAAAAGGTAGCCAGGTAAATGTGCACTCGGAAGTGCTGAGATTGCGAAGATACCCACAAGCAGCTTCTACCTTGCCTATCTGATAATGTACCTAGATATCGCACTTTGTGGTTAGAGTAATAGCGAGACTGGAAAGCAGCTCTCTGTTTGCCATTATTTTTGCAGCAAACAATTCTTTGCCTTAATATCTGAGGCAGCAAATTCTCTGTGCAGGAAAGGCGGTGGCAGAACATGCTTGACACTAGCCCATTCTGGAAGTGCCGAAGGCAAGAGCGATGATTGGCCAGATTAATCGAGCGCGATAGCGGGCTCGGCATTCATCAACTCGGCAGCTGATAGAGACGCCCTCTTTCTTCTCACTTCAAATAATCGACAGCCATCGTACCTTATCGCATTGCTTCAGACCAAGGTGCGCCATGGAGCAGTCTGTTGAGCCTGCACGGCAGCGTCGCCCACGAGTAGAGAGAGGCCGGTCACGGAATGGTGAGTTGGCATAAACCTCGCGCGGCACAATGCAGGACTCACGCGGACAATCGCATATTAGGATGTCAGACTTGTCTTGGCAAACGCGTCAAGTGCGATGAACAACATCCGCACTGTAAACGGTGCGTTCGACTTGGTCTGACATGCGAATGGGGACGGGGAAAGCAGCCCCTGGCAGCGAGAAGAAGGGGGCTAGGTCCGATCAAACGTCGCGACAGTGGTTGCTGGACACCTTCTTCGATTCAACCACGACAGAGCAATGAACCAAATGAGAGAATTACTGATGCTCGTAAGCAATTATCGACGGAGTACTCGAATTCGGCATCTGCTTCATCTCAAGAACGCCCTCCGTCATCACCAGTCACCAATACAGAATCACTAGCTTTGACAGCATCGGCAATTGGATCCTCAATATATGCATCAGACTCCTTCGTGGGCAGCAGTCAGAATCAAGAGAGACTTTCTATCTACCCATTTCCTCAAGCTATCAGTGACTTGCGATTTGATTCACTGGACAATTGCGGGCCAGACTCACCATTATCGATATCTTCCCGACACGGCCTGTCTTCTATCGAATCATCGAGCTCAAGCGTGCCCAGCTGGCTAATTGCAGCCACACCTCTCCTTCTGGCCGACCCTTTTACCGGCCCGTCTATCGGCAGCAGCGACACAGAGGCTGTATCCTTTCATCGAAGTGTCTTCGCATCCATGAAATCCTCTCGTTCACCCTCCTTATCAGCACATTCGCTATTCCTCGACCACGCGTGGGACAAAAAAATGGCCTTTCATTTTCTACTCGCCCTCTCTCACAGCGAGCTCGCGATTCATTTTGGTTACGGAGCCCGTCCGACACCGGAGTCATGTATTCATTTGCAACGAGGGTCTGAGCTACTTATCCAGGCACGCAACCCCGTCGCACCCACTGATCATCTAGAGCTGCTGCTTTCATTTCTGTACATCTTCATGTTTTGGATGCGAAGAGAACGGATTTCACCATCGAAGCTCCGGGCTTTGAGCGCTACTGTGCTTGCATACATTCGAGAATTTGATCTACTTCAGGCCTGCGCCAGCGACGAGATACACTCGCTAACAGAGCCCAGAACAAACGCGGTGCCATACAAAGTCCTGCTATCCCGCGTCCTCGTCTACCTCTACGACAGAGATGGATTCTGCAGCTTCTTCGGATGCGGGGGCCTGTTGGCCTCATACATGAGCGCCTATCAAGACCAGCTACGTAAAATCTGGCGCCTGTCACGCACAGCCTTTCTGTGGAACAATGCTCGGGACCCGTTATCATCTCCAAACCCAAAGGCATCATTCCATGAAGTCGACGAGGCAGCCACGTTGCATGTTTACTTCGAAATGATTGGGCTTCATCACGAGATCAATCGCTATAGCCAAAGTGACACGCCAGATCTTGCCGTCCAGGGTCAAATTCAGCGCCGTCTGGATCAGATTCGCCAGGTATGCTCCTAGATCCGCGCAGATACTGCTGATATGTCACTAAATGATCATGTAGGAGCATGCTTCTCTCTTTGACATCGTAATTAATGGAAACGACCCCTCCCTGATGGCCATGGTCACAGTCACGCATTTCCATGCCCTTTGTATCTACCTCACCCGTAGCCGCGCTTCTGCATGGGGAAGCAAGCCGATCCCAATCGAGGTCCAGTCCGCAATGAGTGATCTTGTTACGACCTTGCACTATACTATATCTCGGGGAAATCATGTGCAGCTCATGGAACGATTTCAGTGGTCTTTATTGGTCCTGGGGATTGAGACACAGGATCCGGTACATTGGGAGTGGGTGGATCGGAACATCTCCGATGTGGCCATTCGGGAAGCCTTTTCTTTCATCTTGGCGGCAAAACGACGATCTGGCGGATGCATCCCCATGGCTTTTGTTCGGCAATTGATTTGTTGCGGGGAAACGGGGGACTGATATGCATCGGGTCATTCGTCTGCCAGTAGACGCTCCTGCTTTTGATTGAAAGATCTCAGTAACCCTTCGATATGCTGGATGGTGATTCGTGCGTCTTTAGAATCCGGGGTCGCCTCCTATTCCTCTCGTGGAAACTGCTCACGCCCCGCCGAGATCGGCTGCAGCCCGTCGATTAATCTGACCAACCATATTTACACGCCACAATGACTCCACGTCAATAACACTGATGTCAAAGACACTTCACCCCTTGATTTATCGCCTGCTATCTTTGTGGGGAAAAAACCCATGCTAGTGTCGACTCTGGCTTGGCCACCCTCCTTCCTCGTATATCAATGATCATCAATTCATCCACGAGGACATTTCCGGGTGTCAGTTGCATCGAAGAATTGGCCTCATTTTACACGCTTCTGCTTGTATCCAGCAATGGGAGACAAGATCCAGTTGTCGAAACTTGACGACCAAACCGTGCCCGATGCAGCAGACGTGGCCGAAGGCAAGGCCTACGGCGCCGCAGAGACACTTGGGCCGGCAGAAGAGAAGAGATTGGTGCGCAAGATAGATTTGCAGTATGTACTGGGCCGGAGTATGACTTCCATCCACAAGCTGATAATGCCAGCCTCATGCCGCTTCTAATCATAAGTTATGGCCTTCAATACTTAGATAGTGAGTCATCCCGAACCTAACTCGCAGTGGAAGGACTGTCGAAGCTGATACTGGACAGAAACAAGCTTGTCATATAGTGCTATTTTGGGACTCAAGAGCGATTTAGTACGTGTGGTGATAAATGCAGTGCGAATTGATAGCTGACTGTCTCAGCACCTCGTTGGGCAAGAATACAGCTGGACATCCAGTATCTTTTACATTGGATATCTCGTCGCATCATACCCTATTTCACTGGGATTCGTCAAATTTCCCCTTGGAAAATACCTCAGCATCCTGATGTATGCTCCCCTCCCCAATAAACCAGTTACCGCCCAGAATTGTCTCTAACCCAGCGGTAGCTTTTGCTGGGGTATCGTCCTCACTCTCCACGCCTGCGCCCAAAGTTACGCCGGGCTCATGGTCCTCCGCACATTCTTGGGTATCTTTGAAAGTGCCATCAGCCCAGGGTTTTCTTTGATCACGGGGATGTGGTACACGCCCCCCGAGCACATGTCGCGTCACTCATTCTGGTTCGCCGGCAATGCAACAGCCAGCATCATCGGGAGCATGATCGCTTATGGAATCCTGCACTACACCGGTGATTTTGCCAAGTGGAAGGTCTGCCTGTCTTTCCCCATAGCACTTTGCAAAATACTGACCTCCAGAGCTCGAGTAGATGCTCTTCTTGATCTTCGGCCTGATCACCATCGTCTGGTCTATCATCCTCTGGTTCTATCTGCCAGACAGCCCAGACACCGCGCGCTTTTTGACCGCCACGGAACGCGAATTCGCCTCTCTACGCCCCAAGAAATTCCAACGCACAACGCAAACCAAGCACCTCGACAAGAAACAACTGCTGGAGACTCTGACAGATCCAAAATCCTGGTGGTTCCTGATTTTCAGCTTCGTAACCTGCGTCCCCAACGGCGGAACTACAAGCGTACCTCCCTCCCTACCCTCACTTTTACCCCAAACCCACCACCCTCCACCCAAAGACTAACCTTTTCTCCCCCCTGGGAGTAAAAAAAAACAGTTCTCAACCCTTATAATCAACGGCTTCGGCTACTCGGAATCCCAAACCATCCTCATGGGCCTGCCCGCCTCCGCCTTCCAACTGACGACCGTCATCCTCGTCGCCGGGATCACCTCCACCGTCCGGAAATCCCGCCTCTTCGCCCTGATCGGCGTATACCTGATGGCGCTGGCGGGGATCCTGATGGTCAAGCTCCTCCCGGAGCACCGCAAACTCGCCCGGCTAGCGGGTTTCTGGCTCGTGACCGCCATCGCCCCCTCGTTTCCCTTGATGTTGAGTCTCTTCGCCTCAAACACGGCGGGATTCACGAAGAAGTCGACGGTGCTGGCGATGGTCTTTGTAGGGTACTGCGTGGGGAATATGGTCGGGCCGCAGTTCTTCATCAGTGCGGAGGCGCCGGGGTATCATGTAAGTTTCCCCAATACTGGTCTTCTGCGGGAGTTAGATGGGAGAACGGAGGTTGGGCGGGTATGGTGCTAGTCGCTAAATCGTGCGGGAGGTAACAGACGGCGTATACGACGATCCTCATCTGCTTCGTGATTACGATTGGGTTGGCCGGGGTGCTGAGGGTGTATCTGGCGTGGGAGAATCGGAAGCGGGATCGCGAGCAAGGGGTGCATGTGAGGGCGGAGGAGGTGCGACGGGTCGTGCTCGGTGAGGATGATGGGTTGGAGATGGTGGATGAGACGGATATTCAGAATCGGAGTTTTCGGTATATCTTGTAGGGTCTTGAGTGAAGAGAGCTGGCAAAATGGAGAGCGGGGTGGGGAGAGAGGAGGGGGGATAAGATCGGCGTGGTCAAGTCGCACAAGATTCACATCGTATCGGCGGAGAGCGACTATCATATACTTCACCCATTCGCATGCGGAATCGGTGTTGCTGCTTTGATGTTATGTGTTATCTGGTTTGTTCAAAGTTGATTTGCGCGATTATATACACTCGATAAGAACATCTAGCGGCAACTCAAAACTCTTGGCTCGTTCTAATAAAATGAGGCCGACGAAGGGGAAAGTATGGCATAAGGCTACTGAACAACTTCAGGCGAAGAATCATGGAGGCCCTTATCCACAAGAAGTGAAGCGACCAAGAAGGTAATCAATCTACACACCAATGTCACTGAGTAGATTTCTAGAAGGATGCATTTATATGTGCTTCTGGCTAACGAAGAAGTCACATGTGTGTACATTCACAATATGCCGGGAAAGGTCCTACCGGTGCTAGATGAGTGGCTCTTCCATCTGGAGAACAAAATTATGGATGCGGAAAGCAAGACTCCAGTTCGAATCCACCACGCCTGTTATCAATTATTACCAGCACTACTAAGCCACAGTGGCAAGTTGGTTGACTTAAGAGGTGACCCCCGGGATTAACCTCCCGGGATTTGGCGAGTCGATTTTCGATCAACGATGACCCTACTATCAAACAAATATCTCGCCGGATGTACTGTCATTTAAAGCGTGTGCTAGGTCGTAATTTAATCACTTGCAACACTTGAGGCAGCAGACAAGAACAATACCAAGTTATCTTGTTAGGCGGGAGGCGGGAAAGTTCAACTGCGACAGGAACTCTGGGTTGCGAGCAGAGGTATAGGGATTTGTATCGCAAAGACAATCTTACGATCGAACTTTACAATAAGAAGTTGGTTCAAAGAAGACAAAATGAGCTCTGAGACAAGTTTTGTATTGTTATATGTTTGAGATTCGTATGAAGTTCGATCCACAACAAAAAGATTTTCAGGGAGGGTGGCTGGCGATAGCACCTGGGACCCAATGCATCTTGTGAATACTAAGAGCTGAAGGTTGAAGACAATGTATTGTCATTACTTCTCTCGTGGCGAACTGATTCATTTGCATCCCCTGTGACCTTTGCCCTGCAAGCTCGACGCTAAATGCCATAGGGTCAGCGGAAGAGTCATCAGCTCTCCACGTCAGCCCTACCTGAGCTTTCAGATGCCCCAGAGACACGAGAAGCATTTGCTTGCAACGAACCTCTAGAGAGCCTGATACTGAGTCTGCCTAGCTGTTTCATCACGAAGGCACTCCTATTTGTCTCTTTTTCTGCCTTGAAGACTTGAAACCCGGAAGTCAGAATCAGCCTTGCCTGTTCTGCAGGTTCCATGCAAGAAGAACCTCTAGCGCAATGCCCAGGCACCTTTATCGCCGACGTGCTCTGATCGAGGTCGGTTTGTGAAGCGATGGGGTTCTCTTTCCAGCGGTGTGTCTTGCAACACCACTTCATGACGAAGTCGGCTAACAGGTCTTGGTGCTTACAGGAAGAGCAGAACCAAAGTCTCCAGCTCACGTACTTTGGGCGATGTGGAAGACTATAACGGAGTTCATTATCTCATCATGGAGACTAGCTCTTTCGTCAATGCTTCTGCATGCCACTTCCCGTGTCGACACATTCGTTCAACAGCTCTACTAGTGGCGCCGACATATCCGCATTGATTTCAACTGCTTTCACATGTGGATATGCATTCGCAACACAGCAGCCTGCGATACTGGCTGCAATGAATATGTTGAATGAGACAATTGCAAAGGATTCAATGATCTCTCCGGTTGCATCCAGCCCCCAATCATCATAAGTAATGGGCGTGACACCGCAATCCACCGCCCTTCGCGAAATCTCTGGAGGCTACTTCCATGTCCGAGGGGCAAGACATTAGTACTACCAAGCGCGCCGAGGGTGATTCCTTTTGCAATGCACCAGGGAGTGTCCCGGATGTCTAATTATGGGATTGAATGGTTTTTGTATGGCGCAGGAGTGTTCCGAGCTGGGTATGCGGATGTTGCGCTTAAATGAGGGTTACGAGACAGTGGTGCCTAAGGTGAGGAGGGGTGGGTGGAGTTTGGGAAGGAGTGGAGAAAGATCGCTGACTGAATGTGCGGGGGTATGAGGATGCTGTGCAAGGTGACACTCAAAGCCTCAATATCCACGGGTACAGAGTTTTGAGGTGGATCCAACCATTGCTTACCGACATATGAATGATGCAGTGCAATTACCGTCACAATACAACTAATCAGAAGCCATTCTGCAAGACCACTTGGTTTGCGACAGGTTCTACATGATCATAGCGGACAACACACCACTGCAAGGCATATTCGGTCTTTTCCGACAGCAAGGGGGATCCGGGGACATTCGATATGTCACATCGATAGGCCTGCAGCACAAATGATGTGTCATTGGCTGGTGCTTGCTTCCAGCGACTTGAGAGATGAGATATCAGCCGACGATCAGGTCAAATGGCCTGTTCTATGTCCATTCCCTGTGCTCAACTGCGGCAATCAGATCGACAAGAGGCTTTAGAGATGAAGAGGGTCTGCTTTCATCTGCTCTCTACTCTTCCCTTGCAGATAAAACAAGTCAGGTGCTGACATGTCACTTATGCCACGTAAGATGCACTAATTGGAAGCGGGCAGTCCAGGGAGCACATACGAGATAACATGCACTCAGGTAAAATTCAAAGGATGATCGAAACTTTTACACTCGAAAATGTCTCTCTTAAAAGAAGTTGCCTCCTTAATGGCCTCGAAATAGCGTCAACCGCTGTCTTTCTCCCAATCCAGCTTGTGCAAACAACCCACGCCATGGCCTCTTACGCCACGTCTTTTATCGAGCAGATGATGCAAGCCCGCGTGGTCGAGTCCACCAAGCAAAAACTTGGAGGCCGGGTGGTGTATGCACTCCAATACTCCAAAGATGACCCGTTGACCTATCTCGGGGACACCGGGGCCGAGTCACAACGAGAGGTGTTGGTGGTCGTCAAGACGCCCAGGTTCTGGAGTCGACTGTTAGCAGGTGCTGACTTGGTAAGAATCACCGTCGAGGTGTATCTTCCCAAGTATTTCCGGGCGCAAAACTGATCTACTAGGGCTTCGCCGAGTCGTATATGCTCCAGGACATCGACTGCGAGGTGGACCAGCTGCTCAAGCTCTTTCAGGTGAAAACCTCCCTTTACCGAGTAGTTCTCACCGGCAAAAACATTAACCAGGAATTGAACATCAGCTGCTCTCCCAGCACCGCGGAGGCTTCCGTCGGAGCTGGCTTCATCAGTTCGCCACAGGCGCGGCGCAGATGCTGAAACGCAGCAACGACGTCGAGCAGGCGCAGATCAACATATCTGCGCACTACGACACCTCGAACGTGCTCTTCGCCAACATCCTCTCCCCGGACATGAACTACTCCTGCGCGCACTGGTCCGCCGAACCCACCGAGACGCTCGAGACGGCGCAGCGCCGCAAGGTGCAGACCCTGCTGCGCAAGGCCCGGATCTTGGCCGGCCACCACATCCTCGACATCGGCTGCGGCTGGGGAGACCTTAGCATCCAGGCCGCGCTGACCCATCCCGAATGCCGCGTCACGGGGATCACACTGTCGAGGGAGCAAAAAAGCTGGGCGGAGGCGCGAATCCAGGCGGTGGGGCTGCAGGATCGCGTGGAGATTCTGTTCTGCGACTACCGCCAAGTGAGCCCACCGGGGGATGGCGGGTATTACGACCGCATTATCTCCGTGGGCATGTTCGAGCACGTCGGCCGGGAGTATTTGCCGGAATACTTTGCGACAATTTCGCGGCTGTTGGACCCCAAGCATGGCATCCTGGTGTTGGACGGGATCACAGCCATCAATCGAGTATGGGACCACTAAACAATTGCATCAGGAACGGGAAGCTAACAAGTGGTAACGCGCCCATCAGATCCACGGCCTCCAGGCGCGATCAGACCTCTTCATGCTTAAGTACATCTTTCCCGGCGGCTATCTTCCGACTATCGGCATGCTGCTCGATCACATCCACGAAGGCTCCGGCAAGAGTCTGGAGGTGACGTCGGCCGAAAGCTCAGGATCGCACTATGGCAAGTCGTTGCAGGTGTGGCGCGAGAATTTCACGCGCAATTGGGAGGCGATCCGGGAGGACTACGAGAAAGAGAATCCTTCTTGTACGGCATTCGAGGTTGAGACCTTCCGACGGAAGTGGCTGGTATGTTTTTTTGCTCCGGGAAAGAGTTCATGGAGTCTTTTGTTAACACCGTCTACACAGTACTATTTTGTCGTGGCGGAGACCAGCTTTCGGTTGCAGCTGTTGAACAATTTCACTATCACGGCGGCGCGGACGCCGGGTTCGGCGTTGAGCTATGAGTCGCTTCCGTATGTGTGACGGCTTAGAACTGGTTGTGGGTGAGGCCTGTGAAGTCAAGCAAAACGAATAACAATCCATCAACGACTAGTATTTACACTTGATATGTATGAAGGGATCGGGCCAGTACGCGCCCCAGTCCCTGATGAACCTCGACCTGGAAGGGCTCAAAGGGGTAGCGCTCCCCATCCACGCTGATCCACCCCTCGGATGCCCGGGGACTCAAGCGATAGGCGAGAACCTTGCGCATGTGCACCTTGTCCAGCTCGTAGCATCGTCCCCCAGGTAGCTTGACGATCGCCTCCACGGCGCCGGCATACCCGATGGTTTCATCGATGGTCATGACATCCAGGAGTCCATCATTCGGCAGCGCTGCCGGGAAGAACTGGGTGTCTTTGGCCACGATGGCCATCTTACTGGCGTAGAAGCTTGCGAGCCGCTCCCCGGAGATCACCGCCCAGTCCGGCGGGAGCTCGTTCTGGACGGTGCCATATTTCAGTACCAGCCTTGCCTTCCCTGGCTCACTCGCGGCCTCCCGGGCTGCAAAAGATGCAGCCGTGGGTTCAGAGGATCCAAGCGTAGCCTTGGTGGTAGCAGCAGCAGCAGCAGCAGCAGCAGCAGCAGCGACGCCCGCATCAAAATGCCGGGGTATAGTCCCTCCCCCCTGACTCGCCGTCTTGAACGCCAACTCGCAAGGAAACGCCGTCTGGCGCGCGATTGTCTGCACCACTCCTAGCAGAAACCGCGAGTCGCCCATCCAGCGCAGATGCTCTGTCCGTAAATCTGACTCGGCGAGCACCCCCAGTGACTGAGACAGGAATGAAACCGAGTGAGCATCTCCCTGCGTGACGGACATCAGATCGAGCGGAAGGGTCACGCCCTTGACGATCGCCAGCGCAGCGCGGGCCACACTGCCCGTACCTAGCAGGTTCCAGGCCATCGCATTGCCGGACCCGCATGGCAGCATAGCGACGGCGAGGCTCGTCAATGCGCGGACCGCGTCCGGCCGGCGCGCCAGCCCGTTGAACACCTCGTGCGGCAGCCCATCGCCCGAGCAGCACACGACCGCGTCGTAGCGGGATGGCTCGAGATGCTCGGCGATCAGCCCGGCGTGGCCGCGGTACTGGGTCTGCTCGAGGTCGATCTGGCAGGCAGCGGCGGCGAGGATGGGCGCGGCGGAGTGGCGATACTTGGCTGCTGCGCCGGTGCAGAAGGGGTTGATGAGGATTTTCAGGCGTTTGTGAGGCTGGGCGCGGCCGTAGGCGAGGGTGAGGAGGTGCGTTGTCCATTCCCGAATGCGTGGGCTGTCGTGGCTGTTGGTCCGGTACTGCAGGATGTCGAGGTGGGCTTTGTCGGAGGTGTGATGGGCGACGTAGCTGATGACTAGGGTGTATTGGCTATGACGAGCGTTGAGGACAGCGTAGAGGTCAATTTGGTAGCTGGAGGGGGCCCCTGCATGCGGATGAGAAAGGTTATCAGTTTCAAGAGGTTGTGTACCAACCTCGGAGCGAGAGTAGGCCGCAGCAGGATTGCCTGGTTCTGCGCCTGCGTCGAGCGCGACGGTCGTCTGCACAGTTTAATATACTAGTTTTGTTGCTTGGAGTAGAAGAAAACCCTACCGGTGATGGTGAGGAAGTCATTCCCTACTGTGAAAGACACAGCATTGGCTAGTATGATGGTTGCAGGTGGTTCAGGTGGCGTCGTCATTTTCATGATTTTCACAAAGGGTGTGGTCTGGAAAGGAAGGTTTCCATGTCAAGAAAAAGCCGGGAAGTTGCTGATATGCAATCAGGGATTCCACAGATATGACACGTCTTTCTGGCCCCTTGCGTTTCGTATCTGACTCCTCACATTGTGCCCATATTTTAGTCCTCAGGGTAAACACAGTCAGCTGACACAACATTTACAACATCAAGAACAACAGCGATCCACCTCAAGAACAAGCAAGAAACTTGTACATACATGCCCATAGTATACGCAAGCTAGTGAAGAATTTGCATTACTATATGCGGTCATCAGTCCATAGCATACACATAAACCCACAGAACCGAGATATACCACAATACCATTTCTCAACTCACTCTCACCCAGCCTCCCTTTCCTCCAACAGAATCTCCCGACTAGCAGCAGCAGCATCACCAGCAGCAGGAAGCGTACTCCCCATGGGCTCCAACGGCTGCGTCGTGAACAACTCCCTCTCCATGGAAAACTCCTTTATAAACCACGAACTCAGCCACCCAACCCCCGCCACCCCACACAAAAACACCCAGACATCCGCCAAGGCACGGGCATACGCGACCTTCAACGCCTCCTTCTCCAAAGCCTTCGTGTCTGTCGGCATGCCCTTGACCACCTCGGACAGCATGGCCGCGTCCTGCGCATAGACGCCCGCCTGCGCCACCAGGGCTCCCACGCCACTGTGCCGGCAGTGGTAGCGCATGCGGTTCTGGAAGATCGAGCCCCCGAGTGCGACGCCCGCTGTGCGGCCGAGATTGCGCGCGGTGCTGATCATGGTCACAGCGATAGGCATGTGGCTCAGCGGGGCGGAGGATTGGATGGCCAGCGCCAGCGCCGGGTAGAGCATGCCCGCTCCGACGCCCACGGTGAGATTCAGCGCGATCCAGTGCGCGACCGCCGTCGTCACCGTCAGAAGGCGCAAGAGTCCCAGTCCCACCGTCGACAGCGTCCAGCCTGTCCACAGCGCCCACCGGTAGTGCTGCGTGCGCGCGATCACGAAGGCCGTCGCGATCCCCGCCGGCGCCGTCGTGAAGGTCTCCGGGAACAGCGCCACCCCCGACATCACCATGCTGTAGCCATGCGCCACTTCATAGTACAGCGGGAGATAGTAGAGGAGCGTCCACAGGAGCATGCCCAGGATGAATGCCCCCATGTAGTTCAGGATGGTCGACCGGTTGTTGAAAATAGTGAACGGGATGAATGCGTGGACGGAGGGAGGGAGGCGGCGCTCCCACATAATGAAGACCAACAACCCCACAGCGCCCAGCAAAAGGGGCACCAGCGTGTGCCATGAGGTCCAGGGGTAGACCACCCCGCCCCAGGTAAGAGGGATGAGGAGGGCGGCCAGCGAGGTCAGGAAGAGACAGGCGCCGAGGTAGTCGAGACTGCGCAGGCTGGTGGGTGTGAGCGGGGGCTTCTGGAGCTGCAGTAGGAATGGCATCACCAGCAGCGCGAGCCCGATGAAGGGGAGGTTCAACCAGAAGATCCAGCGCCAGGAGGAGAGCTGGGCCAACGCGCCCCCGACCACCGGGCCGCAAGCACTCCCAATCGCCCATGAGGCTCCCAACACCCCGAACCAAGTGCCACGCTGGGACAGGGGCAGCAGATCGGTGAGCAGGACTTCGGTCATGACGTTGAAGCCGCCCGCTCCGAGCCCCTGGAAGACTCGCCCACAGAGCATCGGCGTGAAGCTCAGCGCCGCCGCGCACTGCACCGAGCCGATGGTGAAGGTCACCAGCGAGATCACGATAGCCAGCTTACGTCCGAAGAGGTCCGAGACGACACACAGGGTTGGTTGGATGAGGGTGGAGGCCACCAAAAACGAGGTCCCACACCAGAACGCACTGATGGAATCCCCCCCGAGGTCTTTAGTGATTACCTGGCTGCTTGTCAGAATCGCACTTCTTTTTCCGAGAGATACAAGGAGGTAGACATACTGGGAGTGCCACGGAAATCGAGGTCGAGTCCAGGGCAGCGGCAAGATTGACCAGGATCAGGGCTGAGAGAATCGCCACCACTCGCCATTCCGCCCCCAAGCATCCGCGGCCGTGTTTGCGAAACGATCGACTTCGTATGGTCGCTTGGAGGGATCGCATCGTCTGTTGGTGTGAGGCGGTAGGGAAGGTACGAAGTAATCCATGAGTGGATGTTCTGAACGGAAAGGTGGCAGCAAGGGCAAGGAAAAGGATGTCGTGTCCGCTTCCTAGTCGATCGATTGGTGCAATGTGCTAGGTCATAACCCCTTGCATACGGTGTTGTTCAACAGACAGCATCATGCAGGATTGTCTCAGTAATTGTAATTGATGTGACCCCCGTCGTCTACGCAGATCTCATCTCCCCAATGTTAAGTTACCGGCATAGAAGTGAAGTCCATGACAGAGCCATAGCCGCCTAAACTCAATTGTCCATTTTGTCTTTATTTCTTCTTTCTTCTCCCCCCAGATACCTGGTAAATAGCTAAGTTGAGTGACTCAGCCAGAAGAGTTTGATCCCTCTTCTTCCACTGATCTAATCGAACTCCTCACTGCGACAGCCGGAATGTGGCATTCCAAACTCCCTTCCTGGTCTCGGCGAATTCGAGGGATTCCCACCACGATCCTCGTCATTCTCCCCATCATCACCATCTGCCTGATCCCCTGGGTTTCCCCCGACACGCGCACCATATGGCTGATGTGGGGCTACGGCTTTCACACCGGACTTTGCATTACAGCAGGTGGGTACACCAGCCAAGATCCCGACTAGAAACCCCAATGCTGGATCACCTACTTATATCTTCCCCCCAGGCTACCACCGTCTCTGGAGCCACCGTGCCTACCGCGCCACCGTCTTCCTGCGTCTCTACCTCGCCATCTTTGGCGCCGGCGCCCTCCAAGGCCCGATCCTGTGGTGGGCGCGCGAGCACCGCGCCCACCACCGCTACACCGACACCGTGCTGGACCCCTACAGCATCCGCGAGGGCCTGTTCCACTCGCATATGGGGTGGATGCTCCTGCGGCCACCACCAACACCCCCAGCAGCAGCAAGAGCACGGCGCAAACACATCGACCTCTCCGACTTGACCGCTGATCCGATCGTGCGCTGGCAAGCGCGCCACTTCCGCTGGCTCGCCCCGCTGATGGGTTGGATCCTGCCGGCGGTGGTCGCGGGGATCTGCTTCGATGACTGGAAAGGCGGCTGTGTCTACGCAGCGTTGGGCAAAATGGTGCTTGTGCACCAGAGCACCTTCTGCATCAATTCGTTGGCCCACTGGCTGGGCGACCAGCCCTACGACGACCGCGCCTCCCCGCGTGACAGTCTCCTGGCCGCCGTGCTGACTCTCGGTGAAGGGTATCATAATTTCCACCATACCTTTCCCCGGGACTACCGCAACGGGGTCAGATGGTATCACTGGGACTGCACGAAGTGGGTGATTGCCGGGTGGGAGTGGATGGGCTGGGCGGATGAGCTGCGGCGCGTGGCGGATGTGGACGTCGAGCGGGCCAGGGTCCAGGAATTGCAGAAAGGGTTGGCGAGGCGGCTGGCGGTGTTGCCTCGGGTTGTTGATGTGGAGGATCTGTGGGTGATTGATTGGGAGGATTACCAGCGCATGGTGCGCCCGGATGAAGCCGGAAACCGCAGAGCGCTGCTCGCCGTGGACGGCGTCGTTCACGATTTGACGCACTTTGTGCCCCAGCATCCCGGCGGCAGTCGGTTACTGTGCTCGTTTGTCGGTAAGGATGCTTCGGTAGTGTTCCATGGGGAGAGCATCTATCGCCATTCGAAGATCGCGAGGAATATTCTGGCCTCGTCGAGGGTTGCTGTGCTGGCTCCAGGGTGGGAGGTGGCACCTCAGGGTGGAGTCCAGTGAGCTGTGTGAGAGGAAATGTATGTGGATTGATTGGTGTAGCTACGGCTACGTGGCTGTTTCTCTAAAAGGTAGTAAAATCTGAGATTATATAACCCCAGATATTTATTATATCTTCTATAAATAAAAAGATCGCTATTAAGTTATATACAGAAGAGGAAAATATAAAACTGTTTATATTTCTAAAATAAAAAATAAAGTAGATATAGATATAGAAAAGTTAGATAAAATCTACTATATTAAACTATTTAATAAAATAAGAATAAATAAAATATTTAAATAGTTATTTAAGATCGTCGGCTGTTTAATCTATTATACTAATATAAATAAACTTAATATTTTTAGTATATATTTTATACCTAAGAAAGTCTTATTTAATAAATATATATTTAATTTTTGTATAGAATCTAGGATTTTTAGTAAAAATAATAGTAGATTAATTATTTATATAGATTATAATAGGCTTGGTTATTAATACTAGTATAATTTTAAAATATTAAATATTTAATTTAATAAAAAAATTATAGTTAAAAAAGTTCTTAGATTATAACAGCCTAAGCAATATATTTATTTTTAATAAAAAATAATATAATAGTAGTCTGTTTTCTTACATTATAGAAAATTAGTCTGTCAGCTAGTTGAAAGATATAATCTAAAGTTAATATAATATTAAAAATCTAAAAACCGGTTTAATTAATATTATAATAGCTGATAAAACTAGAGCTGCTATATTAATAAAATAAATAATAATTTAATAAGTCTGTAAGATAATACTAAATAAGATTTATAATCTGAATTAGAGTGGATTAACCTGACTGTTATATCTTAACCTTAACCTGACTATAACCTGGCGGTCAGATTAAGATACAAAAAAATTTTAACTGTACAGTTACGGTTAGATTAAAATATAATTATTATTTTAACTATTTATACCTGCCGGTTAGAAAAATTAAATATAATAAATAGATTAATAACTGTAGGTTAATTAGTAATATATATATCTTGTTTATACAGATAATATATAAAATATAATATACTTTTAATTACAGTATAGTAATATTATCTAGATTTAGCTTATCTGCTCGATCTGTTTAATTTATTTAATTTATTTAATTTATTTAATCTGTTTGATCTGCTCGATCTCTTTTTCTATAGTCCCGAGAGATATACTATACTTTAAAAAAAATATTTACAGAATCTAGTATAAAAAATATAGAATTTAATATTAAATAAACTAATAAGATTATACTACTTTTTATACTGTTCAGAACGATAATTATAATAATAAAGAAATTAAGAAAACTAAGTTTTTATCTTTATTTAAGTATATATAATATTCGAAGACTCAGATAAAGCTAGCTTTTTTATTTCTAATAATAATTTATTTTCTGGATTATTTTTAAAATTATCTATATTCTTATTTTTATTAATATAAAAAATAATAATTATTTTATTCTTCTCTTACTTCTTAGGTGTAAAGATAATCAAATCCGGATTAAGATTATTAAAAATATTCTAATACTTCTTATTAATAATAAAATAATCGGTATATATTTAAAGTATTATTATTTTAATTATATTAGAATAAAAACAGCTTCGGTGATAATAGCAGATATCTTAAAAACTATTAAATAAATATTTAATACTAATACTGTTAATAGCAACTGAAAGAAAATCTCTAGCTATTTAATAAAAAATAAAAAACTAATTACAGTAGGACTTTTAATAAGTAAGAATATTAATATATTCTATAATATTTAAAATAATATTAGTTTAATTAAAAATATTTTAATAAGCTATATATCTTTGATATCTAGATATATTTTAAGTTTTTTAAATATCTCGGCTGCCGGTAAAAATCTTTAATATTTAAAAATATTATAAAAGGTTTTATCCAGGCCTGACAGTAATCCGAAGATAGTTAATAGTATATTAATAGCCGGATTCTAATTGTAATAGAAATAGAATATTTTTTTAAAAATAATTCGGTATTTAAAATATTAGTTAGTATTATTATTTAGCCAAATATTTTTTTTAAATTTCTTAAGCTTTAATATCGGGTCTAAAATAGTTATAATTATATAAATATAGTTTTCTGCTTAATAAATATAATAATAGTATTTTTAAAGCTTTTAATATATATTCTATAAGTTTTTAAAAATCTTTTTTTTTTAGAGTGCCCGCTTTTTTACCAGTCGGTTAATTAAATAATCTAAATAATTAAAAAAATTATTATAAATATTATAAATCTTATAAACAGTAGGCCTACTGTTTTTAAATAAATATAATATAAAAAGAAAAAAGAGATATAAAAGCTTAAAAAAATACTTTATTTATTTCTACTTAATTATAGTAAAGTAAAGATAATTAATATTATTATAATTATAGTACTAAATAAAACTGTTAATTATTTAATAAAAATTAAATATTTAATAAATTATAAGATAGATTAAGTTTCAGCAAGTTTTATAGTTAAAAAAAAAATAGTAGACCGAGTCTGATTCGAGTTATTAAATAAGCTGAAACTTTTTATAATATTAAAAGCTTATATTTATAAATTGTATAATCTTCCGAATCTATAATTAAGAATTAGTATTATTAGCTATTATTAAAAGAAGATTTTTAGAATCTGTTTATAAAAGACTAATTTAAATAGTTTCTACTATAGTAGGAGCTTTTTATATTAGTTTTTTATAAATAGCTTCTAGAATATATTTTTTTAAAAGTTCTTAAAATATTAAAAGAGGCTTTAAGACTTCTATTATAATTCTTTTATATATATTTAATAATACTGTTTAAGATTTTAATCTAAAGTTTTTATAGAAGAATATTAATTATAAACTAAATTATATAAGTAAAACAGAATATATAATACTGGCTTTAAATAATTATTATAAAATCAGAGTTAAGTAAAATATTATAAAGCTGGATACTTTAGCTAAGCTAAATCCGGAGTTTAAATAAGATTATATTAAATATTAAATTATTATTACTAGTATTATTAATTATTATATTTAACAACCGATAGAACAGGTTATATTTATATAAAACTAATAAAATAATTATAGCTAGATTCTTATTAATATAAGATCTAGATACCGGTCGGAAGTCTAGTAGAACTTTATAATAATTTATATTTTTTATTAAAAAATATCCAGTTAAAATAAGAAATACTTTTTAATTAAAACTAGTCCAGCAGTCTACTACAACCGATATTTTTTTAATATTTAAAAACTTTAATAACAGCTGTATATATATATTTTTTAATAACTTTAAAAAATATTCTTTAATTTATATTTAATTAGAAGAACTTAGTTTTTAATAAAAAAATAAAACTGTAAGATTAATTATCTGTTTAAATTAAATATACTTAATAGTTCGAAATAATAGGCGACAGGTAATTATAAAGTATAAAACTTAATTCTAAAAATTCTGTTTATTATAGATTATAAAGGCCTAGAAAAAATAATAATTAAAAAAGATTTATATTAAAAAAATAAATAAATATCTATAATAATTCTTTATTTAATATCTAACTAATTATTTGTTTAGATACTACTAATAGTATTTTTTTCTTATAATTCTTGTAAAAATGGTAGCTTATAGAACTAGTTTCTAAGTTTTTAATTTCCGGGTGTTATAGAATATAAAAACAGACAATATAATAGATATAAGAAATTCTATTAGAAAATAATATATTTTTTTAAAAACTATTTTATATTATTAATATCTTCTTCCGATCGAAGTAAAATAATAGTTTTCGAGTTTATATATAAGCTTTAAAAAAAATTATCTTCTATTATTAATTTTAGAAAGTAGAGTATTTTTTTTTATAAGTTAAATATAAAATAATCTTCCGATTCTTTACAACACGCGTAATCTAGAGATTTAAGAAAAAAGAAAAAATCTGGTTTAAAAAGCTTATTTTAGTTTAAATATTATTATAATTTATAAATATCTAAAAAATAAAAAAAGAGAGCTCGATAGTATTCTCTAAAAATAAACTAAATAACTATAATTAATTTATAATTCTAAGACTACTCTGCAAATAATAAATATAGAAAGAAAAAAGTAGAAAATTCTATAAAAATAGTTTATTTTGTTTTAAAACATATTTTTATATAAATATAATTTATTATATTTTAAATACAGCTAAGATGCCTGCCGCATCTTATTTATTTTAATTAGTTAGGTTAGTTAGATTAGTTAGATTATTCTAATATTTATAAAAAAGGCCTGAAAAAAACTTATATAAAATTTTCTATAAAAAATATAGTATCTGTAAGAGCTGTTTAAATAATTAAAAACTAATCTATTTAGTACTAAAATATAAGAATTTTAAGTATAAAAAAAGAAAGAAAAAAAAAAAAAATATAAAAAAACTTTGGGATATATATTATTATTACGTAAGAAAGTCGGTTAAACTAAATAAATAAAATAAGATTAGTATAGTTAATAGCAGGTTTTTAGAATATTTAGAATTAAAAAAATTAAACAGATTAAAAAAATTAACTGGATAAAAAAAATAAAAGAGGTTAATTAGATTAAAAAAATAAAAATAGTAGACTGTTCTTATAGTATTTAATATTTAATAAAATAATTATTAGAAAGTACAGTTGCCGAGAAAAACTATATAAATAATATTATACAGGTTTTTCTTTAAGTTTAACTTATTATACAAATAATTCAGCTCTTTTAGATAGAAATAAGAATATAATAGACTATCTAAGCTAAAGTAAGAAAAAGAATAATAAAATAAAAATAGTATATTTATTCTTAGTAGTCCGATTATTAATAAATATACAGTTTTTCTAATATTATATTATATTATAATTAAGATATACAGCTTAAACCGAGTTATAATTATATATTTTTATATATATTTCTTACTGTAAGAACCATAATTTTATAAAAAGCTGAATTTTATTAATATTATTAGGAATCTCTAATTAATTTTTTAAGATAAAAATAAAAAAAATACTAATACTTCTCTTAGTTATTTTTTTCTGATTTTAAAAGCTTATTTCTATATATTTTTAGATAATAATTAAGATAGTCAGATTAATAACTACTTAATCTAAATATATCTTAACCGTGCTAGAGTCTAAATAGATATAATAAATAGATTTTAATACTAAGAATAATTAAGATAGTTAACTATTTTTTTTTTAACTATACCGCAGTTAGATATAAAAATTTTTTTAACCTGGCCATAACCTGGCGGTCAGATATAAAAATTCTAATTAACCTGACCTGACCTGGCCGTTAGCCACTCTAATCTGAATATAAGATATATCAAAATTAGTTATAAAAAATAATAAATTACTAATTATATATATAATATTAAAATATATATTAAATATAATCTATATTAGAATACTATTGTGCTTCTAACATAACTTAATATTATTTAATTAAATAGTTTCTATATATTTAACTAAAGAATTTTTATAGTTAAATAATATAAAAAAGACTTTACAGATTAATATATTAAAATATTTTAAATAGTTTTTAATATATAACTTCTATAAGAGATATATATTATTATTAGTTTATATAATATTAATATTAAAAAAGCAAGTACAGAAACTATTATTAATAAACTTAATAAAACTATTTAACAGTTTTTTAAAAGTATTAATTATAAAAATATCTAGTATTAATAAAAGTATATTATTCATATAAATAAGTATATCAAAATATTTTCTAATAAGTATTAGATAATCTATATATAGATATTTAAAGCTATTTATAATAAGAAAGTTATAAAATATATTATATTACTTACATAATACCTGCTTTAATTTATATAATAATTTTATAAATATTGTCAGGGTGCGGGCTGGCTGGGTGGTAGGAATGGCAGAGCTGGCTGAAAAGATCTTAATAACTTTATTCTTTTATTCTTTAACTACTACTCGGATTAGACTATTCTTAGATTTATAGACAAGACGTAGCTCGAAGAACTATAACAGAATTAAAAGCAGCAAAATCTTAAGCAGGTTTAGAATTATATATCTAATAGTTAAGAAAAGTAGAATAGATTGATAGAATTAATAAAATTAACAGAATTAATAAGATTAATAGGGTTAATAGGATTAATAGGATTAATAAAATTAATAAAATATCTAGAATCATTAGAATTGGTAGAATTATATTATAACAGTATTCTTCTCTTCTATAACTAAGCTCTGTTAAGATTATTAAAATCAGGACCTGGATTTATCTAAATATCAGTAATAAAAATTCTCGACTAATTAATAAATATTATTTAGATATTTAGCGGGCTCTGCAGTAGAATCCGGATATTCTATTTATTTAATTATATAGATTAGATAAAGGCGGCTGTATTTTCTATAGTTTTATAAAAAGTTATAAATATTTTTAACTTTCTATTCTTCAAGTTTATTAACTTTTATATATAGTAGCAGCGGCTGGTATTATTCTAATAAAAAATTCTTACTAATTAGAATTAGTAAACTAGTATAAAATATAAAATATATTTTTATATTTAATAATAGGACTAGTCGGTATGCGTGCAAGCTAATAATTTTTTTAATTTTATATAATCTTAAATTATTCTAGTCGAGTTTCTTGCTAGGTTTTAGAATTTTAATATAATAAATATCTAACTATATTTTTTGATTTTTTTTTAAATCTTCTAGCTAATTTATATTTTCGGTTAGCTTATTTTATATATTAGACTTAAATAGTAGCTATCTCTATTAACATAAACTTAGTAATAGTCTATATTTTTATAATAAACTAGTCTGTGTTTTAAACAGCAGGACTATTCAGAGTAGAAACTAGTTTAAATCTTATATAAAAATAAAACCTGTAGTTTATAAAGAATAGAATAGTCTTGATTATATTTAAATAAATTATATTTAATATAAACTCGGCTAGTAAAAATAATTAGCTTTAATTATTTTATAAGTAATTTATATAGGCACGGAAGTATTATTTAAGTATAGTATTAACTTATTTTATTTAACTATTAATTTTAGAATAATAAATAGTTAAAAGTTTACTAGTAATATTTAGTTATTATATTAGATATATTTAGAACTTAGAGATAAACTAGAGATTTTTATTTAAAAAAACTAATTAAAATAGCCTGTACAGCTTCTATATATACTATATATATATTATTATAATAGCAGAAGTATTTATTATTATATTATAAAAAATTAAATATTTTATTTTTATTAAATAATTAATAATAACTAGTATAGTATTATAACTCTGGCTTTCTAATAAATATATAATAAAATTTATAAATATATTTTATTAGACTTATTCAAAAATAAATAATAATTTTAGAATTTCTTACTTAATCTCTCGAAAGAATATGGTTTGTTAGTATATATAACAGTTTTTTATTTATTAGTCTATATAATAATAAATATTAGACTAGTAGTATTCTTAGGCTAAAAATTTATAAATACAAACTTTTTTAAAATATTTAAAAACAGACTTATTATAAACCAGATATATTAGCTTGGTCTTAATCTAATTATTATTCAATATCTATAATTAGTTTTTATAGAATAAAAAGCTTTCTTTTTTTTTATAGAATATAAGTAAAACTTCTGGGTAGCAGTTTTTATTAATAGTTAGAACTAGAGTGGATTAACCTGACCGTTATACCTTAATCTTAACCTGGCTATAACCTGGCGGTCAGATTAAAATACAAAAAAATTTTAACCGTATAATTATAATTAGATTAAAATATAATTATTATTTTAACTGTTTATACCTGCCGGTTAGAAAAGTTAGGTATAGCAAATAGATTAATAATTATAAATTAATTAATAATATATATATTTTTTTTATATAAATAATATATAAAGTATAATATACTTTTAATTATAGTATAGTAATATTTTTTAGATTTAGCTTATCTACTTAATATTATAGTATAGTTCTAATTTTTCTAACTTATTTACTTAATTTATTTAATTTATTTAACTTATTTAATCTGCTTAATTTATTTAATTTATTTAATTTATTTAATCTATTTAATCTTTTTTTTTATAAAGCTGAAAAGTATACTATATATTAAAAAAAATTTTTATAAAATCTAGTATAAAAAAAATAATATCTGATATTAAATAAACTAATAAGATTATATTATTTTTTATACTATTTAAAATAGTAATTATAATAGCAAAGAAATTAAAAAAATCAGATTTTTATTTTTACTTAAGTATATATAATATTTAAAAATTTAGATAAAACTAGCTCTTCTGTTTCTAATAATAATCTATTTTCTAAATTATTTTTAAGATTATTTATATTCTTATTTTTATTAATATAAAAAATAATAATTATTTTATTCTCTTCTTACTTCTTAGATATAAAGATAATTAAATCCGGATTAAGATTATTAAAAATATTCTAGTATTTTTTATTAATAATAAAATAATCAGTATATATCTAAAGTATTATTACTTTAATTATATTAGTATAAAAACAGCTCCGGTAATAGTAATAAATATCTTAAAAATTATTAAATAAATATTTAATATTAATACTATTAGTAGCAACCGAAAAAAAATTTTTAGCTATTTAATAAAAAATAAAAAACTAATTATAGTAGAACTTTTAATAAGCAAAAATATTAGTATATTTTATAATACTTAGAATAATATTAATTTAATTAAAAATATTTTTATAAGCTATATATTTTTAATATCTAAATATATTTTAAATTTTTTAAATATTTTAGCTGCTGGTAAGAATCTCTAATATTTAAAAATATTATAAAAAATTTTATCTAGGTCTAACAGTAACCCGAAGATAGTTAATAATATATTAATAACCGGATTTTAATTATAATAAAAATAGAATATCTTTTTAAAAATAGTTCGATATTTATAATACTAATTAGTATTATTATCTAACTAGATATTCTTTTTAAACTTTTTAAATTTTAATATCAGATTTAAAATAGTTATAATTATATAAATATAGTCTTCTGTCTAGTAGATATAATAATAATACTTTTAGAATTTTTAATATATATTTTATAAGCTTTTAAAAATCTTTTTTTTTTAAAATACCCGTTTTTTTACCAGTCGGTTGATTAAGTAATCCAGATAATTAAAAAAATTATTATAGATATTATAGATTTTATAAATAGTAGGCCTACTGTTTTCAGATAAATAGAATATAAAAAAAAAAAGAAGTATAAAAGCTTAAAAAAATATTTTATTTATTTCTATTTAGTTATAATAGAATAAAGATGATTAATATTATTATAATTATAATATTAAATAAAACTTTTAATTATTTAATAAAGATTAAATATCCAGTAAATTATAAAATAAGTTAAGTTTCAACAAGTTTTATAGTTAAAAAGAAGATAGTAGACTAAATCTAATTTAAATTATTAAATAAGCTAGAATTTTTTATAATATTAAAAGCTTATATTTATAAATTATATAATCTTCCGAATCTATAATTAAAAATTAGTAAAATTAGCTATTACTAAAAAAAAATCTTTAGAATCTGTTTATAAAAAACTATCTATAATATTAGTTTTTTATAAATAGCTTCTAGAATATATTTTTTTAAAAGTTTTTAAAATATCAGAAGAAGCTTTAAGACTTTTATTATAAATTTTTTATATATATTTAATAGTACTGTTTGAAGCTTTAATCTAAAGTTTTTATAAAAAAATATTAATTATAAGCTGAATTATATAAGTAAGATAAAATATATAATACTAGCTTTAAATAATTATTATAAGATCGAGGTAGAGTAAAATATTATAAAACTAAATATTCTAGCTAAGCTAAGTTTAAAATTCAGATAAGATTATACTAAATATTAAATTATTATTATTAGTATTATTAGTTGTTATATCTAACAACTGATAAAATAGATTATATTTATATAAAACTAATAAAATAATTATAACTAGATTTTTACTAGTATAAGATTTAGATACTAGTCAGAAGTCCAGTAAAACTTTATAATAATTTATATCTTCTATTAAAAAATATCCAGTTAAAGTAAGAAATATTTTTTAATTAAAACTAATCTAATAGTCTATTATAATTAATATTTATTTAATATCTAAAAACTTTAATAATAACTGTATATATATATTTTTTAATAACTTTAAAAAATATTCTTTAATCTATACTTGATTAGAAGAACTTGGTTTTTAGTAAAAAAATAAAATTATAAAATTAATTATTTATTTAAATTAAATATACTTAATAGTTCAGAATAGTAAGTAACAGATAATTATAAAGTATAGGATTTAATTCTAAAAATTCTATTTATTATAGACTGCAGAGGCCTAGAAAAAATAATAATTAAAAAAGATTTATTTTTAAAAAATAAATAAATATCTATAATAGCTTTTTATTTAGTATTTAGCTGATTATTTACTTAAATATTATTAATAATATTTTTTTTTATAACTTTTATAAAGATAATAGCTTATAGAACTAGTTTCTAAGTTTTTAATTCCCGGATATTATAAGATATAAAGATATATAGTATAATAAATATAAAAAATTCTATCAGAAAATAATATATCTTTTTGAAAATTGTTTTATATTATTAATATTTTTTTTTAATTAAAATAAAATAATAGTTTTTAAGCTCGCGTACGGGTTTTAAAAAAGATTATTTTTTACTACTAATTCTAGAAAGTAAAAAGCTTTTTTTTATAAATTAGATATAGAATAATCTTCTGATTCTTTACAACGCACGTAATCTGGAGATTTAAAAAAGAAAAAAAAATCTGGCTTAAAAAGCTTATTTTAGTTAAAATATTATTATAGTTTATAAAGATTTAAGAAATAAAAAAAGAGAATTTAATAGTATTTGTTAAAAATAAACTAGATAACTGTAATTAACTTATAATTCTAAAATTATTCTATAAATAATAAATATAGAAAGATAAAAGTAGAAAATTTTATAAAAATAGTTTATTTTATTTTAAAATATACTTTTATATAAATATAATTTATTATATTTTAAATACAGCTAAAGTATCTGCTGTATTTTATTTATTTTAAAAGATTTAATAAACAGAAAATTATATCTTAAGCCCAGAATTATAAAAATTAGATTAATTAAATTAGTTAGATTATTTTTATATTAATAAAAAAGGTCTAGAAAAGGCTTTTATAAAATCTTTTAAAAAATATAATATCTAATATTTAATTAGATAATTATTAGAAAGTACAGTTACCAAAAAAGATTATATAAATAATATTATATAGATATTATAATATAATTCTAATTCTTCCGACTTATCTGCTTAATCTGTTTAATCTATTTAATCTGCTTAATCTATTTAATTTATTTAATCTATTTAATTTGTTTAACTTGCTTAATCTACTTAATTTATTTAATCTATTTAATCTGCTTAATCTATTTAATTTATTTAATCTGCTTAACCTGCTGAACCTGCTGTTTCTAACTATTTATTATATAATTCCGAATCTATTTAAGAATTTTTTTATTTCTAAATTTTTTTATAGCTTTTTAAGCTACGTCTTATTTATAAATCTAAGAATAATCTAACTAAGTAGCTAGTTAAGAATAAAAAAATAAATTATTAAAATACTATTAGTTTATTATTTATTTTATTATTTTATTTATTATTATTTATATTTATTAGCCTGCAACTTAACAGCAGGTTTTTTTTTAAATTTAATTTATAATACAGATAATTTAGCTTTTTTAGATAAAAAATAAGAATATAATAGACTATCTAAGCTAAAATAAGAAAAAGAATAATAAAATAAAAACAGTATATTTATTTTTAATAATCTAACTAGTAATAAATATATAGTTTTTTAATTATTATATAATATAATTAAGATATATAGTCCAAACTGAACTGTAATTATATATATTTATATATATTTTTTACTATAAAAACAATAGTTTTATAAAAAGCTAAATTTTATTAATATTACTAGGATTTTCTAATTAATTTTTTTAAATAAAAATAAAAAAGATACTAATACTTCTTTTAGTTATTATTTTCTAATTTAAAAAGCTTATTTCTGTATATTTTTAGATAATAGTTAAAATAATTAGATTAATAACTACTTAATCTAGATATATTTTAATTATACTAAAGTCTAAATAGATATAGCAGAAGAGTCTTAATACTAAAAATAATTAAAATAATTAATTATCTGTTTTTTAGCTATACCGCGGTCAGATATAAAAATTTTCTTAACCTGGCTATAATCTGGCGGTCAGATATAAAAATTCTAATTAACCTGACCTGACCTGGCCGTTAGCCACTCTAGGTTAAGCAGATTAAAAAATTATATTATAATAATATACTTCTTTTTTATAACCGAGCTCCGTCGAGGTCGCGAGATCTAGACTTATTAAAATAATAATAATAAAAGTTTAATATAATCTAGCAGATATTTTTAAAATAGTTAACAGATTCTATAATTAGATTATTATATTTAATTTATTTAATTTATTTAATAATATATAGTAATTATAGACGGCTGCAGCTTCTGCAGTCTTATATGAAATCTAAAATATTTTTTACTTTTTATTTTTTAAGTCTGTTAATCTTTATATAAAATAGCAGGAGATATATCTGTCTAAATATAGAATTAGTATTAATAAAAATAAGTAGATTTATATTAAATATAAAATACATTTTTATACTAAACAGGAGCATTAAATAGTATATATATAAGTTAAGTTTAGAATATTCTAGTCTAGCTTCTTACTAAATCTTAAAGTTTTAATATATCTGGTATTAAGCTATACTACTTAGTCTTTTTTAAATAATCTAACAGAATATCTTTTTTTATTAGTTTATTTAAAGTATTAGGCTTAAACAGATAATATTTCTATTTAAATAAAATTAATAATTAACTATATTTTTATATATTATAACTACTCCAGAACTTACTAAATTTTTTATAAAAAGATTAAATTCCAGTTTAAATTATCTTAAGATATAATCTTAGATAAAAAATTTCTTTTTACTAATAAATTTTAATCCGGAGTTATCTACTATAGTCTATATTTAAATTAAATTTTATTTATTAACAGCGTTTTAACCCCAGACTAATATTTAAACTAAATAAATAAATCAGACTTTTAAATAATATTTTTAATATATTATTAATAAAAATCAATTAAACTAGCCTGTTTTATTATTTTCTGTTTAATTTATTTATAATAATATTTTAAATTTAATTATTAATTACTCTTTTTTTAAGATTTTTTTTAAACTATTTATCTAATTTTTATTTTTATACTGAGATCGGTACTTTCCAAAAACAAATTTTTATAACTAAAAATTAAATTAATAAACTAGTTATACTATAAAAAAATCTATAAAATTACTAGTAAAAAGCTAATAAAAAATAAAAAAAAGAATATAATAAAAAATACCAGCCAATAACTTTCAAGAAGAAAAATCTAGTAAAACTATTTAATAAGAATTTAAAAATCAAAATCCTATTTGAAAAACCCGCTTCTTAACATATTAAATTTTTAAAAATTCTAACAGCTATTAAAAAATAAATATATTAAACTTTTCTATCTAACTACTACAGTCGAATTTATAATATCTTTTATATATTATTATTAAAATAATAAAAATCAAATATAAATTTATAAGACCAACTCCATCTTTTAGATTTAAAAAAAGAAGTTTAAGATCGAAAATATTAAAAATAAACAGACTTTTAATAATAAATAATATTTTCTAGTTAAATAAACAGACTGACTAAATAAATATAATAAATAGATTTTAAAAAAAATCTATAAATAATATCCAGCAAGCTATTCAAAGCTATAAAAAATAAAAAGAAAATTAAAATAATAAAAAATATCTTATTTCTAAATATAAAAAAACAACCGAATCTATATTAAATTATTATATTAAATTTATTTAAAATTTAATATTAAAATATATAATTTAAACAGAAAACTTTTATAAACAAGCCGAATCTTTATTAAAAAACTATTAGATTAACCCAGTTAATTAATATTATTTTTATAAAAAATAAATAATAGAAAGCTAAAATTATTTTATTTTCTAAATATAAAAATTCTAAAAAGAAATCTTATTATTATATATAATTTATATCTTATAGTAAATTCTCTTACACAATATCTACTTAGTTTTAGTTTATAAAAAAGATCTATTATCTTTAAGTATTAAATAAAGTATAATCAGATTATCTATAATAAAATAACAGTCTATAATAAAAAATAGAAAGATATTAGATTAAACTAATAAATTAGCTTATAAATTAATAAAAAATTAATAAAAAAATATATAATAATCTTAAACTTGCTGATACTGGTCAGCTTATATTTATAATAATAAACTAGTTCGGCTATTTTAAAACTGGTAATTAAAACTAGAATTAAATAGTTAATCTAAATATAAAATATTAGATTCTAATCCAGATTCTAATTAAAAATAATATAATTAATAAAAGACTTCTAGCTCTAGTTAAAAATCTAGAAAAATTTAAAAATATTTTCTAATATATTAACTAATATATAGTTTTTATTAGTCTAATAAATCTACTAAAAAGCTGTTAAAATATATCTAATAATAAATCTAATTTCTACTAGAATATTATTTATATACTATAAATATTATAATATAAAAAATACAGCCAGATACAAATTTTATTATATTAATAATATTAAATTTCTTAATACCAGTTCTTAAATAATATAAATTAAAAAAAATCTTAGATATAATAGATATATCGGCTAAATAATAGCAAATAATTACTAATATTATATTAAAAAGCAATAGAAACAAGAATTTTAAAAGAATAAATTAATAAATAAATACTAAATAAATAATAAAAATAAAAATAAAAATAATAAGAAAAAAGAATATAGAAAAAAAGATTCAGTAAAAAAGTAAAATATAGAAATAAATAAAAATATATTAATTTTTTTTATTTATATATATACTTTATATCAGATTCTAATCAGATTATTAATAAAATATATACTTTATTTACTATTTTCAGAATCTTCTATTTATATAATATATAGTCTACTAAATAATTCTTCTATTATTACTAGAGTAGATTAACCTGACTGTTATATCTTAACCTTAATCTGACTATAATCTAGCAGTCAGATTAAGATATGAAAAAATTTTAATTATATAGTTATAATTAGATTAAAATATAATTATTATTTTAACTGTTTATATCTATTGATTAGATAGATTAGATATAATAGATAAATTAATAATTATAGATTAATTAATAATATATATATTTTTTTATATAAATAATATATAAAGTATAATATATTTTTAATTATAGTATAATAATATTATCTAAATTTAGCTTATCTGCTCGATCTGTTTAATCTATTTAATTTATTTAATTTAGTTAATTTATTTAATTTATTTAATCTATTTAATTTATTTGATTTATTTAATCTACTTGACCTGCTTTATTTACTTAATTTATTTAATCTATTTAATCTATTTAATCTATTTAATCTATTTAATCTATTTAATCTTTTTAATCTATTTAATCTATTTAATCTGTTTAATCTGTTTAATCTGTTTAATCTGTTTAATCTGCTTAATCTACTTAATTTATATAATTTATTTAATCTGTTTAACCTGTTTAATGTGCTTAATCTATTTAATCTACTTAATTTATTTAATCTGTTAAATTTATTTAATCTATTTAATTTATTTAATCTGCTTAAACTACTTGATCTGTTTAACCTGCTTAATCTACTTAATCTATTTAATTTATTTAATCTATTTAATCTACTTAATTTATTTAATTTATTTAATCTGATTAATTTGTTTAATCTGTTTAATCTTTTTTTCTATAGTTTTAAAAAATATACTATACTTTAAAAAAATATTTATAGAATCTAGTATAAGAAATATAAAATTTAATATTAAATAAACCAATAAAATTATACTATTCTTTATACTGTTCAGAATAATAATTATAATAAAAAAAATTAAGAAAACCGGGTCTTTATTTTTATCTAAATATATAAAATATTTAAAGACTTAAATAAAGCTAGTTTTTTTATTTCTAATAATAATTTCTTTTCTAGATTATCTTTAAGATTATTTATATTCTTATTTTTATTAATATAAAAGATAGTAATTATTTTATTTTTTTTTATTTTTTAAATATAAAGATAATTAAATTTAGATTAAGATTATTAAAAATATTTTAATATTTCTTATTAATAGTAAAATAATTAGTATATATCTAAAATATTATTATTTTAATTATATTAGAATAAAAACAGCTCTAATAATAGTAGCAGATATCTTAAGAATTATTAAATAAATATTTAATATTAATATTATTAGTAGTAACTAAAAGAAAACTCTAGCTATTTAATAAAAAATAAAAAACTAATTATAGTAGAACTTTTAATAAGTAAAAATATTAGTATATTTTATAATATTTAGAATAATATTAGTTTAATTAAAAATATTTTAATAAGCTATATATTTTTAATATTTTAATATATTTTAAGTTTTTTAAATATTTCGGCTGCTAGTAAGAATTTTTAATATTTAAAAATATTATAAAAGATTTTATTCAGGTCTAATAATAATCCGGAGATAATTAATAATATATTAATAACCGGATTCTAACTATAATAAAAATAGAATATTTTTTTAAAAACAGTTTAATATTTAAAATATTAGTTAGTATTATTATCTAGTCAGATTATTTTTTTAAACTTTTTAAGCTTTAATATTAGATTTAGAATAATTATAATTATATAAATATAGTCTTTTATTTAATAAATATAATAATAATATTTTTAAAGCTTTTAATACATATTCTATAAGTTTCTAAAAATCTTTTTTTAAAGTATCTGTTTTCTTACTAGTTGGTTGATTAAATAATCTAAATAATTAAAAGAATTATCATAAATATTATAAATCTTATAAATAGTAGGCTTATTATTTTCAGATAGATAGAATATAAAAAAAATATAAAAACTTAAAAAAATATTTTATCTGTTTCTACTTAATTATAATAGAATAAAGATAATTAATATTATTATAATTATAATACTAATTAAAACTATTAATTATTTAATAAAGATTAAATATTTAATAAATTATAAGATAGATTAAGTTTTAGTAAGTCTTATAATTAAGAAAAAAATAGTAGACTAAATTTAATTTAAATTATTAAATAAGCTAAAACTTTTAATAGTATTAAAAACTTATATTTATAAATTATATAATCTTTTAAATCTATAATTAAGAATTAGTATTATTAGCTATTATTAAAAAAAGATTTTTAGAATCTATTTATAAAATATTAATTTAAATAGTCTTTATTATAATAAGAAGTTTTTATATTAGTCTTTTATAAATAGCTTCTAGAATATATTTTTTTAAAAGTTTTTAAAATATTAAAAGAGGCTTTAAGACTTTTATTATAATTTTTTTATATATATTTAATAGTACTATTTAAGATCTTAATCTAAAGTTTTTATAAAGAAATATTAATTATAAATTAAATTATATAAATAAAACAGAATATATAATACTAGCTTTAAATAATTATTATAAGATTAGAATTAAGTAAAATATTATAAAGCTGAATATTTTAACTAAGCTAAGTTTAGAATTCAGATAAGATTATATTAAATATTAAACTATTATTACTAGTATTATTAGTTATTATATCTAATAACTAATAAAACAGATTATATTTATATAAAATTAATAAAATAATTATAATTAGATTTTTACTAGTATAAAATTTAGATATTAGTCGAAAGTCTAGTAGAACTTTATAATAATTTATATTTTTTATTAAAAAATATTTCTTATTTTAACTGAATATTTTTTAATTAAAACTAGTCTAATAGTTTACTATAATTAATATTCTTTTAATATTTAAAAACTTTAATAACAGCTATATATATATATTTTTTAATAATTCTAAAAAATATTCTTTAATCTATATTTAATTAAAAGAATTTAATTTTTAGCAGAAAAATAAGACTGTAAAATCAATTATTTATTTCAATTAAAAATATTTAATAGTTCGGAATAATAGATAACAGATAATTATAAAATATAGAATTTAATTCTAAAAGTTTTATTTATTATAGGCTGTAAAGACCTAAAGAAAATAATAATTAAAAAAGATTTATATTAAAAAAATAAATAAATATTTATAATAATTTTTTATTTAGTATTTAATTAATTATTTATTTAAATATTATTAATAATATTTTCTTTTTATAATTCTTATAAAGATAGTAGCTTATAAAACTAGTTTCTAAGTTTTTAATTCCCGGGTATTATAGAATATAAAGACAGATAATATAATAAATATAAGAAATTTTATTAGAAAATAATATATTTTTCTAAAAGTTATTTTATATTATTAGTATTTTTTTATTAAAGTAAAATAGCAGTTTTTAAACTTATATATAAACTTTAAAAAAGGTTATCTTCTACTACTAATTCTAAAAAATAAAGTATTTTTTTTCTAAATTAGATATAAAATAATCTTCTGATTTTTTATAACACGCATAATCTAGAAATTTAGAAAAAAAGAAAAAATCTGGCTTAAAAAACTTATCTTAATTTAAATATTATTATAGTTTATAAATATTTAAAAAATAGAAGAAGAAAACTTAATAATATTTTCTAAAAATAAACTAAATAACTATAATTAATTTATAATTCTAAGACTATTCTGCAAATAATAGATATAAAAAAAATAAAGAATTCTATAAAAATAGTTTATTTTATTTTAAAATATATTTTTATATAAATATAATCTATTATATCTTAAATATAGCTCAGGCGCCTGCTGCATTTTATTTATTTTAGTTAATTAAATTAGTTAGATTAGTTAGATTATTCTAATATTTATAAAAAAGATCTAAAAAAGATTTATATAAAATTTTTTATAAAAAATATAATATCTGTAAAAGCTTTTTAAATAATTAAAAACTAATCTATTTTAATACTAAAATATAAGGATTTTAAGTATAAAAAAAAGAAAAAATATAGAAAAACTTTAGAATATATATTATTATTATACAGAAGAGTCGGTTAAACTATTTAAAATAAATAAATAAAATAAGATTAATATAATTAATAGCAAGTCTCTAGAATACTTAAAATTGAAAAAATCAAACAAATTAAAAAAATCAACTGAATAAAAAGAATTAAAAAAATTAATTAGATTAAAAAAATGAAAATAGTAGACTGCTCTTATAGTATCTAAAATTTAATAAAATAATTATTAAAAAATATAATTACTAAAAAAAACTATATAAATAGTATTATACAGATTTTTTTTAAATTTAATTTATTATACAGATAATTTAGTTTTTTTTAAATAGAAATAAAAATATAATAGACTATCTAAGCTAAAATAAGAAAAAAAAAATAAAATAAAAATAATATATTTATTTTTAGTAGTTTAATTATTAATAAATATATAGTTTTACTAATATTATATATTATAATTAAAATATATAGCTTAAACTAAGCTATAATTATATATTTTTATATATATTTCTTACTATAAAAACCATAATTTTATTAAAATTATTAGAATTCTCTGATTAATTTTTTAAAATAGAAATAAAAAAGATATTAATACTTCTTTTAGTTATTTTTTTCTGATTTAGTAAGCTTGTTTCTATATACTTTTAGATAATAATTAAAATAATTAGATTAATAATTATTTGATCTAAATATATCTTAACCGTACTAAAGCCCAAATAAATATAGTAAATAGATTTTAATATTAAAAATAGTTAAAATAGTTAATTATTTTTCTTTAGCTATACTATATTTAGATATAAAACTTTTTTTAATCTGGTTATAACCTGGCGGTTAGGTATAAAAACTCTAATTAACCTGACCTGACCTGGCTGTTAGCCACTCTACTTAATATACTAAAGCTAAATAATTTTAGAATAAAAAGATATTAATTCTATTTATTTATTAATACTATCCCCGACCCCACCAAAAAGTAAAAATAATAGTAAAAAAAATAGAATAACTCTTTAAATAAGTTAAAAATAATAATTTTTTAAAACAGACAGAAGTACTAGCTTCGATTATTAAAATCCGAAGTATAGTTTCTAAAAATAAATAAAAACTATAATTTTTATCTGAAATATAAGAACCTCTCTACACTATATATAAAATAGATAAATAGATTAGAAAAATATTAAAAGTTCTAACTAGAGTGGCTAACGGCCAGGTCAGGTTAGGTTAATTAGAATTTTTATACCTGACCGCCAGGTTATGGCTAGGTTAAGGAAATTTTTATATCTAACTGCGGTATAGCTAAAAAACAGATAGTTAACTATTTTAACTATTTTTAATACTAAGATTCTTCTATTATATCTGTTTAGATTTTAATACAGTTAAGATATACTTAGATTAAATAATTATTAATCTAATTATTTTAACTATTGTCTAAAAATATATAGAAATAAGCTTTTTAAATTAGAAAATAATAAGTAAGAAAAGTATTAGTATCTTTTTTATTTTTATCTAGAAAAATTAATCAAAAAATTCTAGTAGTATTAATAAAATTTAGCTTTTTATAAAACTGTTGTTTTTATAGTAAGAAATATATATAAATATATATAATTATAGTTCGGTTTAGACTATATATCTTAATTATATTATATAATAACCGAAAAACTATATATTTATTATTAGTTAGACTACTAAAAATAAATATACTATTTTTATTCTACTATTCTTCTTTTTACTTCAGCTTAGATAGTCTATTATATTCTTATTTCTTATCTAAAAAAGCTAAATTATTTATATTATAAATTAAATTTAAAGAAAAATCTGTTATTAAGTTATAAACTGGCAGATACAGGCAACAGCAGATAGAATAATAAAATAAATAATAAACTAATAATATTTTAATAATTTATTTTTTTATTTTTAACTAGTTATTTAGTCAGATTATTCTTAGATTTATAAATAAAATATAGCTTAAAAAACTATAAAAAGATTTAGAAATAAAAAAATTCTTAAATAAATTTGGAATTATATAATAAGTAATTAAAAGCGGCAGGTTTAGTAAATTAAATAAATTAAATAGATTAAATAGATTAAGTAGATTAAATAGATTAAGCAGGTCAAGCAGGTCAAGTAAGTTAAATAAATTAAATAAATTAAATAAATTAAATAAATTAAATAAGTCAAGTAGATTAAACAGATTAAATAAATTAAGTAAATAAATTAAAAAAATTAGAATTATATTATAATATCTATATAATACTATCTATATAATCTTTCTTAGTAATTATATTTTCTAATAATTATCTAATTAAATACTAGATATTATATTTTTTAAAAGATTCTATAAAAGCCTTTTTTAGGTCTTTTTTATTAATATAAAAATAATCTAACTAATCTAATTAATCTAATTTTTATAACTTTAAGCTTAAAATATAATTCTCTATTTATTAGATTTTTTAAAATAAATAAGATGCGGCAGGCGCTTTAGCTGTATTTAAAATATAATAAATTATATTTATATAAAAATATATTTTAAAATAAAACAAACTGTTTTTATAAAATTTTCTACTTTTATTTTTCTATATTTATTATTTACAGAGTAGTCTTAGAATTATAAGTTAATTATAATTATTTAGTTTATTTTTAAAGAATACTATTAAGTCTTTTTTTTTATTTTTTAGATTTTTATAAACTATAATAATATTTTAACTAAAATAAGCTTTTTAAACTAGATTTTTTCTTTTTTTTTAAATCTCCAGATTACGCGCATTACGAAGAATCGAAAGATTATTTTATATTTAATTTATAAAAAAAAACTCTTTATTTTTTAGAATTAATAGTAGAAAATAATCTTTTTTAAAATCTGTATATAAGCTTAAAAACTACTATTTTACTTTAGTCGAAAAAAGATATTAATAATATAAAATAATTTTTAAAAAAATATATTATTTTCTAATAAAATTTTTTATATCTACTGTATTATATATTTTTATATTTTATAATATCTGAAAATTAAAAATTTAAAAACTAGTTTTATAAGCTACTATCTTTGCAAGAATTATAAAAAGAAAATATTATTAATAGTATTTAAGCAAATAATCAGTCAGATATTAAATAAAAAATTATTATAAATATTTACTTGTTTTTTAAAAATAAATTTTTTTTAATTATTACTTTTTTTAGGCCTCTATAGCCTATAATAAACAGAACTTTTAAAATTAAGTTTTATACTTTATAATTATCTGTTGCCTACTATTCTAAACTATTAAATATATTTAATTTAAATAAATAATTAATTTTACAGTTTTATCTTTCTACTAAAAATTAAGTTCTTTTAATTAAATATAGATTAAAAAATATTTTTTAAAATTATTAAAAGATATATATATACAGCTGTTATTAAAATTTTTAGATATTAAATAAATATTAATTATAGTAAACTACTGGACTAGTTCTAATTAAAAAATATTTCTTATTTTAATTGGATATTTTTTAATAGAAAATATAAATTATTATAAAGTTTTATTAGGCTTCTGACCGGTATCTAAATCTTATATTAATAAAAATCTAACTATAATTATTTTATTAGTTTTATATAAATATAACCTATTCTATTAGTTATTAGATATAACAACTAATAATACTAGTAATAATAATTTAATATTTAGTATAATCTTATCTAAATTTTAAACTTAGTTTAGCCAGAATATTTAGCTTTATAATACTTTATTTTATTCTAATTTTATAATAATTATTTAAAGCTAGTATTATATATTTTATCTTACTTATATAATTCAGCTTATAGTTAATATTTTTTTATAAAAACTTTAGATTAAAGCCTCAAACAGTACTGTTAAATATATATAAAAAATTTATAATAAAAGTCTTAAAGTTTTTTCTAATATTTTAAAAACTTTTAAAAAAATATATTTTAAAAGCTATTTATAAAAGACTAATATAAAAAGCTTTTACTATTTATAATAAAGACTGTTTAAATTAGTCTTTTATAAACGGGCTCTAAAGATCTTTTTTTAATAATAACTAATTTTATTAATTCTTAATTATAAATTTGAAAAATTATATAATTTATAAATACATACAAGTTCTTAATATTATAAAAACTTCTAGTTTATTTAATAATTCGAATCAGACTTAGTCTACTATCTTCTTCTTAATTATAAAACTTACTGGAACTTAATCTATTTTATAATTTATTAAATACTTAATCTTTATTAAGTAATTAAAAGTTTTATTTAATACTATAATTATAATAATATTAATTATCTTTATTCTACTATAATTAAATAAAAATAGATAAAATATTTTTTTAAGTTTTTATATTTTTTTTTTCTTTTATATTCTATCTATCTGAGAATAGTAGGCCTACTGTTTATAAAATTTATAATATTTATAATAATCTTTTTAATTATTTAGATTACTTAATTAACCGACTGATAAAAAAGTGGGTATTCTAAAAAAAAAAAGATTTTTAAAAGCTTATAAAATATATATTAAAAGCTTCGAAAATACTACTATTATATTTATTAAATAAAAGACTATATTTATATAATTATAACTATTCTAAACCCGATATTAAAGCTTAAAAAGTTTAAAAAAAATATCTAACTAAATAATAATATTAACTGGTATTATAAATACCAAACTGTTTTTAAAAAAATATTTTATTTTTATTATAGTTAGAATCTAATTATTAATATACTATTAACTATCTCCGGGTTACTATTAGATCTGGATAAAATCTTTTATAATATTTTTAAATATTAAAAATTTTTACCAGCAGCTGAGATATTCGAAGAATTTAAAATATATTTAAATATTAAAAATATATAACTTATAAAAATATTTTTAATTAAACTAATACTATTCTAAATATTATAAAATATACTAATATTCTTATTTACTAAAAGTCCTGCTATAATTAGTTTTCTATTTTCTATTAAATAGCTAGAGATTTTCTTTTGGTTGTTACTAATAATATTAATATTAAATATTTATTTAATAATTTTTAAAATATTTATTATTATCGCCGGAGCTGTTTTTATATTAATATAATTAAAATAATAATACTTTAAATATATACTAATTATTTTATTATTAGTAAGAAGTATTAGAATATTCTTAATAATCTTAATCCAGATTTAATTATCTTTATATCTAAAAAGCAAGAAAAGAATAAAATAATTATTATTTTTTATATTAGTAAAAATAAGAATATAAATAATCTTAAAAATAATCTAAAAGATAAATTATTATTAGAAATAAAAAAACTAACTTTATCTAAATTTTTAAATATTATATATACTTAGATAGAAATAAAAACCCGGTTTTTTTAATTTCTCTGCTATTATAATTACCGTTTTAAATAATATAAAAAATAGTATAATCTTATTAGTTTATTTAATATTAGATATTATTTTTTCTATACTAGATTTTATAAAAATCTTTTTTAATATATAATATACCTCTTAGCTTTACAGAGGGAGAAGTTGAATAAATTAAAAAAATTAAATAAATTAAATAGATTAAGTAGATTAAGTAAGTTAAACAGATTAAATAAATTAAATAAATAAGTTAAAAGAATTAGAACTGTACTATAATATTAAGTAAATAAGCTAAATCTAAAAAATATTACTATACTATAATTAAAAGTATATTATACTTTATATATTATCTGTATAAAAAAAATATATATATTACTAATTAATCTGCAGTTATTAATCTATCTATTATATCTGATTTTTCTAACCGGCAGATATAAACAGTTAAAATAATAATTATATCTTAATCTAACTATAACCGTACAGTTAAAATTTTTTTGTATCTTAATCTGACCGCCAGGTTATAGCCAGATTAAGATTAAGGTATAACAGTCAGGTTAATCTACTCTAGCTTAACCTATTAATTTTATTAATCTATTTAATCTATTTAATCTACTTAACCTGCTTGACCTATTTAACTTTTTGAATCTGCTTAATCTATTTGATTTTATTAATCTATTTGATCTGCTTAACCTACTTAATTTATTTAATTTTATTAATTTTAATAATCTAATCTATCTTCTTCAACTATCTGCTGTATATAATCCTGTATCTGCTTAAAAATCTATCTGTTTTTAAATCTTTTTATAGCTTTTTAAGCTATATTTTATTTATCAGTCTGTATATATAGCTTAACAAGAAGCGTATTAGAACAACAATATATATTGGACCCTGATCTATTAAAGAAATCTTAGAACTAGCCTGCCCGTCCTCGCTTGCTCTACCACCCTGCCAGCCAGCCCGCACTCTGACAAAAAGTATATAATTAGTAGATTAGTAGATATTAGTTTTGGATATCAAGCCGGCTAAAATACTCTAAAGACTTTTCTACCTTAATAAACTGTATAATTTGTTAAATAAAGATATAAAAAGCTATTGATATCGTAGATATCGGTGCATATAAAAAGATTTTAATAAAAAGAATAAATAAAGCTATTTTTAATAAGAAACATAGCTATAAGGGCTTATAATTTGTAAGAAAAAATATAAATAGATTGATTAGTATAGCTACGGCTATGTGGCTGTTTCTCCAAGAGATGGTAAGATCCGAGGTCACGTGACCCCATATATCTGTCACAAGCTGGAAAGCTAAGGGCCTACTGTATTCCTGCCGGACTAGAAGACACAGTAACTTCATTTCTAGAAAGGTCTTTTGGCATCCTGAACCCCGTATTCGATCACCTCGCTCAAGGGCCACCGTGGTGGGCTCCGTGATTCTCGCCAGCTTCTGCCTCTGGTTTGCGGCGGGATTAAGGCGCCTGTCGCGGGGGTGCTCGACATCTTGATTTTCAATACATCCCCAATTTCGTCCAAGGCCGCCAGCGTCTGGTTCAGATCTGCCAGCGAGTGGGCGGCCGATACGCAGAGGCGAGCCCGGCACAGCGCCAGGGGCACGGCGGGGACCGCGATGACCACCACCGCGATCTTGCGCTCCAGCATCAGCCGCGACAACACAGCCAGTTTGGCCGGGTTGATGACCAGCAGGGGCACAATGGGGGATTCGTCGTGGCCATAGATGATGAACCCCAGGCGTCTCAGCCCCAGGCGTAAATAACGGGAGTTGAAGGCCAGCTGTTGGAGGCGTTCCGCCCCGTGCCCTGGGACCAGCCCCTCGCCACTGATCATCCGCAGTGCTGTCGCGATCTGTGCGAGCACCGCAGGAGACGGCGGCTCCCCGTATGTCAGAACCGGGTTGGTGGCGCGGAGTTGGTGGATCAGTTCGTGCGTGGCGGCGACATAACCCCCCGTGGCCCCGAAGGACTTGGTCAATGTCCCCATCAAGACGTCCACTTCGGCTGGGTCAACCCCAAAGTAGTCACAGACACCCCGTCCGCGTCCACCCAAAGCCCCGATTGAATGGGCTTCGTCGATGAAAAGATAGAATCGATACCGCCGTTTCAGGGCAAGGATGGCGGGGAGATTGCACACGGTGCCCTCCATAGAATAGAGCCCTTCCACCACCACCAAGATCTTTTCCCAGGGATGGCGAGTCGACGGCTGGCCCTCGGCTATGGCCGTTCGGAGTTGATTCTCCAGAGCGTGCATGTCATTGTGCTTGAAAATCGCGGTCGGGGCCCCGGAGAGGCGGGCCCCCATCCGAATCGATGCATGGTTCAGCTCGTCCGAGAGGATCAAACTGCGCGGGCCTACCAGGGATGGCAGCACGCTGGTGTTGGTGCTGAACCCCATAGAGAAGATGATGGATGCCTCTTTGCCCACAAACCGGGCCAGCACCTGCTCGACCTCGAGTTGCAGGGCGCAGGTCACGGCGGGGGAGCTACTGGCCGCACTGGTCCCGAGGCGATGGATGCTGTCCCCGACCGCGTCGGCGCAGGGCCCATCGGACTGGGCAAATCCCAGATAATTGTACGAGCTGAGGTTCAGGGCCTCGGTCCGCGTCCCCGTTAGGAAGAAGGACCGGTTCCTGTCGTGACTGCCACGATCGAGGAGGACAATCTTGCGCCCGGGCACCCCGGTGGTCGGTCGCATCGCGCAGTCGACCCCGCGCATGTTCAACCGGCGCATGTAGAAGCTCTCGGAGACGCTGATGATTGGGGCGTAGCCGTTCTGCATCTTGAGGTGGTGATCCCCGCGACAAAGATACTGTCGGAAGAAGTCGCGTAGGTGGCCGATGGTGACAAGCAGTAGACAGCTGAGGAGACCGGCCACCACGTGCGATAAGGGACCGGTCTCTACATTTTCTTCTGGAAGGAAAGCCTTGGGTTGGCTGCTGTAGCGATGGTCGGGATGCCTGTCGGGGGCGAATTGGAAATGAGCGCGTTGCATGGCTTGCTCTTGTTGCTGGTCGGTCGGACGGGGTGCTGGCGCAGACTCGTCCATTTCATGCACTGTAAGAGAGCAACTTGTGGAGGAAGAAGGGCTGAGAAGAGCAAGATGCGCGATTTTGGCTTCATTGGAAGCAGGTTCTTTCATGGTCGTGGACCTGGTTCAATACTGGGCGGAGGTGGAAGACGATATGACCTGTCCTTTGCCCTCGTCTTTGCAGGGTCTCCCTTGCATGACGGATCCGATCTCTTCCAGCATGAGATGCCACCTCCAGTATCATCCTGCAACCGCGTTCCACCTATCATGCATGAACAGCAAAGCCTGCGCAAAAGTGATCGGGCTAAGACTAATGCACATTCCACATTGATTTTACTGCTTCCAGGGTATCGGGCAGAACAGATACGTCGAGGCGCAGACCGGCGGGAAGTAAAGTTTGCCACTAGGGGAGTTGGAATTCTCCTGGCCAGAGAGACACAGAATACTCCTTACAAACTGTTTTCATCATTGATCTATCATCCCGGAATATGCGCCCCCCGCATGATGACTATTTATTCTTTCTACTATACCGGCCACTTGGCCTATGAAAAAGAAATTGCGTTAGAGAGGCCATTCAAGACTAGAAGTACTGAAACGTATGCTAGCTGGAATAGCTCTCTGTCTGGCTAAGGTTAATAAGAGAAATCTGACAATTTGTATAGTTTAGTAGAGTAGCCAGCTGCAAATACTTCCGGGACATGCAGTTTGTTAGGTGAGGCTGAGACTGGCTCCGGTGTGGGGTAGGGCGGTCGATCTTTTAGGGCTGGCTTGCTGCTATTGGTTTGAACAGCGTTTTGAAACTAACGATCTTTTTGAGGGTTGTGTGGTTGAAAAAAGAAAATAAAAGGGACTTAGATTCAAAGAAGAAGTTAGCATGTCCTGGTTTCGATCCAGGGTCCTCCGGGTTATGAGCCCGGCGCTCTTCCCCTGACTAAGATGCTTGGTAGATGTTGAGAATTAAAGAGGAAGCGAACCAGAAGCATTTTGTGGCCTGGCAGGTACCTTTGAAAGGAATAGATAAATGCCGAATGCCTCAACCACTATGTGTTTGTGCGCTGGCCACAAATGCAATTGTTGGAGCTACATGTTGAGTTCGCGTTGTGACTTGCCTTTGAAGGCCTGTGACTGACAAATAAGACTGAGAGAGCGACGACTCTTTCGGGCTTGATCCATCCATGTTAGCGCATACAGCAATGTGACGCGGACCAAGTTGTCACTCTGAAGTTATTGGTATATAGAAGATATCTGATGAAGGGAGTGGCAATGTGTATAAGACCGTTTATCTGTGATTTTGCGCGGTCACACAATGAGAGAATACGATTCCTGAGTACACAGCCATTATACAGAATAAACAGTTACTACAGTCTCGATCGACTGAGTTCTCCCTATTGACTATAGGCGTTTCGTTACATCGAGTCTCAATCTCATGGTGGCTGTCCAGTATTTGTATAAATTCAGTCCAGGGCGAACCATTGAGTCCTGTCATGCAAACAATAGACACGCAGCGATCTGGGATTGGTGGGATCACCACCTGAAGACAGTCCGTCATCGCGCCCCGATGATAACCGTTAGATAAAGCTCCCGAGGTGGGTAGCATAGCTGTCGATTACCCGACCAGATAATATTTATGGTCTTTCGATTTCGTCTCGATCAATCGGACAAACAAGCATTAGCCCTACCAGGGCATCTAGCACCGTCCACCAATGGGAACAGAGAGCCCGGGTGTATGTGCAGGAGGAGACATCCTCTGTGCACCTAATCAGCTGCATAACCAGCCGCCGCACCCATCCGATATACATCAACATTCTGCATAACAAAATTATGTAAGGCGAGTCAGCGATCTGCACTGGCAGTCTTGAGAGTCTCGAGGATCTGTGGCCGGCCATTACTTTCTCAACCACTGTCAATCAACACAGAGCATTACCCCTCGCAGATCCTGATACTTGGCCTCGTCGTAGGCTCTATGCAGTGTTTGAAATTGGTCAGTGACAGGAGATGGGGTAACTCACCAAGTCGGCCAGACCGATTTCTTCTGGGTAGTGCAGAGGACATATAAAGATCTTGGAATAGAATAGCAGATACAGATGAGGTTGAACTTTGCTTTTTCAAATCACTCGACCCAAATGTTCAACATTCAGGGCCTCTCAGGGCTCTATAGCCCCTCGAGCACCGCTTGGGTTTTGCTAGCAGGAAGCCTGGGAACGGTGAGTGCACATTCTTTCCTGGTCCATGATATCAAGGTTGGGCTAAACCACGGTTGTGCCGCGGAAAGATTCTGTTCTACACAGTTGCTCTTGTCCTGTACAATGTCTACCTCCATCCATTGGCCCGATATCCCGGGCCAACGGCAATGGCAGCCACGCGTATACCCTACATGCGGCTCACCATCGGGGGCCGGTTTCCGCAAACGATCAAGCAGCTGCATGAGCGATATGGCAAGGTTGTGCGGATTGCTCCGAATGAGCTCTCCTTCACCGATCGTGAGGCCTGGAAGGCCATCTATGGGACTCGGCCGCGGCATGGCCAAAAGGGAAAGGATTTCCGATTCTACTCACCCACGGCTGGAGGCGCCCCGAGTATCATTGTCTCGAACGATGCTGACCACTCCCGCTTCCGCCGCTTGATGGCACATGGATTCTCCGATAGCTCCTTGCGGGGCCAAGAGCCAATCATCTATGGAAATGTCGATCTGCTCATGCAGCGGCTGCAGGAGAAGTGTGAAGAAGGCGAGGTCGTTGACCTAGTCAAGTGGTATAACTTCACCACCTTCGACATTATTAGGGATCTAGCATTCGGAGAACCCTTCGATCGATTGCCTCAAGAACTCCAACTATCACCAATGGGTGTCGATCATCATGAGCCAGGTCAAAACTGCTGCATATGCAAATGTGGCTCGTCGCCTTCCGGGATCCCTAGCGCTTCTGAAACTGATCACACCCAAGCACATCATTGCGGAAAAAGATATACATGCCGCTTTGACGACGGAGAAAGTCCAGGCCCGGCTAAGCTAGACCAATGACCGACCGGATTCTCTTCAGCAACATCTTGAAGCATGAGAATACCGAAAAAGGGTTCACCACCCAGGAGCTAGTGAGCAACGGGAGTACGATCATCATTGCTGGCTCGGAAACGACCGCGACTTTACTTTCGGGGGTGACCTACCTGCTATTGAAAAGTCCCCGTGTGCTATCCAAGCTCCAAGACGAGATCCGATCGACATTTTCCGACGAAAGTGAGATCGACCTGGAATCCTGCAATAAACTCGAGTACTGCCTTGCTGTCCTTACCGAGGCACTGCGGGTGTATCCCCCAGTCGGACCGGGGCTTCCTCGTATCGTTGACGCTCAGGGTGATATGATAGCTGGAAACTGGGTACCAGGGGGTGTAAGTACAGCTCTGAATCCCCTACTCGAGCCCAATCAATAACGACATTGTCAGACTATTGTCTCTATCTCCCAGCTGGCTGCCAATCATTCTTCCGACAATTTCACCGACCCCGAGCGATTCATTCCGGAACGTCATCTCGGGGACCCTCGCTTTGCGAATGATAGCAAAACGGCAATGCAGCCCTTTAGCTTTGGTCCCAGAAATTGCATTGGACGCAAGTAAGCTCAAATATGTTTTCCCTTCCCTTCAAGACGGATCTAACGGGTTCCTCTTTCTTTGATCCAGCCTGGCCTATGTCGAGATGCGTCTCATACTTGCCCGCATGGTCTTCAATTTTGACATGGAGCTCGATCAGCCAGGTTCCGACTGGCTGCACCAGGAATGCTTTCTCTTATGGCAAAAGCCATCTTTGCCAGTCAAATCAATCCCCAGACACAAGTAGATGTGGGCAGTGAGGCATGTTGCTTCTAGGTCCAAGGAAAGGGTGTCTTGGGCTAGGTTCTCAATGCCCTCGGCTCATGGTACAAGACTGCTCTTAGCGATTTTTCCTCAGAGGGACCAGGAAGAATCGCAATCTTCGACTTTTGCTGGGTCCTGCCACTTCTTATTCTGCATGAATAGAAGCTTGCTGGATGACTGGCGCTCCAACAGGCCAGCGTGAGACTACCGATGATACCTTTCCTCTCATTAGCTTGTTCCGGAAACCACAACGTGAGGCTCACTTGATAGAGAAGCCTCTCAAAATACACAGAAAGATGTATTCGAATATTATTTTTAGGAAACAAAGACGTGCCCTCTTTGCACCTAGTGCTCTGAGTAACTAAGCTGGTTATATTATGAGATCCCAAATTGAGCACAGCCCCATTAACATTCGTATCAAAGAGATAATTTGAGTGGGATCTGTTTTCAGGAAGATAGTTTATCCTAGAATACAAGCTATATTTCCCTTCTTTTACTCTCTTCATGATATAATAGGACTGCATTTCTAGTTACTTTCTTCAACTTACTGGTACTTTATAATGCTTTCAATCTAGTTGAGTAGTAATCTTTGAAAGGCACTGCCTATCATAGCCTTTATGACGTGGGGATTATAGTCTATAGGAACTATAGCTTGTGGATATTTACAGTTTATGTAGTTTGATGAATAAAAGCTTTACTTTCAATTTCCAGTATATACTGAGGACCTAAGTCTCTGGTCTCCGCGCCATGTTGCCTCCTTGCCAGTGTGAGACAGATCCCGCCAGTCTCATGGGTGCTCTTGCAACCATGATGGTCCGTGTCGTGATCAGGCGGGCACAAGAGACTCTCACTACATCAACGGCCCCCGTATTCGGGCCGAACCCATTGTAGTGGAGGCAGAAGACATAGATACCAACTTTGGACACTGGACAACGGAACAGTTATGTTTCTAATCACCAGCAGCTACTGCTCATGCTCCCGGGAATGGTTCTGGCCTGATCGCAAAACGAGAACTCGTGGGCCGGTCATCTCTGTAAGAAAAGCAACACATCAAGTGACTGGATTCAAACAGCTACGCCGATGGAGACTCGTTTGATTACATCTATCGGTTATGCACGGGATACAGAAGACGAAAGTCGAGGGACTAGGACATTTTGTATCATCACGTTTTGTCGACAAAAAGTTCCGCCGACCAGAGATTAGGATTAACTAGCCCTAGAAAACAACAAATCGGTTGGCAAACCACAAGGAGTAAGCGTCACATTGTTGCTCCATAGCCATATAGTGATTAAAACCGTTACAATGGTACTGTCGAGTTAATTCTGGTTCAGAAACAAGCGAACTCTTCCCCCCTTGCCGATCGATAAAGATGCACTTCGCCGTAGAGCCGGTCACTGCAAGGAGAATGGAAAGCAGGGGGCATGGAAGATGTTGATTTGTGACGAGAAATCCATAATATTCATAAGAAGCTCATAATTAAGTACACATTCTGCCCACATAACAAATCAATCTCCATAAAATATTCCATCATCATGATCATCTGTACGTTGCCAACAAGAAAAGAGCATTAGTGATATCCCAAGTTCCGTACCCGATTCCTGCCCCCCCCCCGCTGTTTCTTTATACATTATTCATCATTAAAGCCGTCGTATAGTCCATCATATATCCATAATCAGGGTGGGACACGAGAGTGTGACAGGTTGCATCCCCGCCGCAAAGCCAAAACTCCCCTCTGGAAGGGAAGAAGCCTAGCACACCATCTTGTAGCTCAACAAGCCCGCGGCAGTGCCGCTGAGGCATTGTCCCACGGTGGGATCGTGCTGACCGGTGGTACAATCATCACTGTCGAAGATTTGGACTGCAGAAGATGGATAATCAGTTCGAGGATTCTATAAATTCTCATCTGAAGATTTTAGGGGGTGGGCTTACTGCCGCAGCCATCAGCGTTTCCTTCGAAGCTGACGGACTGGGTGATGTCATCGCCGAAGGTCAAGGACGAGCATTGGTTGAGTTGCGAGCCGTAGATGCCCAGTTCGCCCAGATTCAGGGTCGCGCAGTCGGGCTCCCCCCACAGGCGGAGTTGGATTACCCGGGTGTTGTTGAAGCTGGCGGCGGGGAGGGCTAAGGCCGGGGCGGCGGAAACGGCGACCGTGAGGGCAGTGGACAGAAACAGGGAGAACTGCATGATGGCGGTGATGGTGGTAAATTGGAGGCGGAAGGGCGTGCTTTCTAGAATGAGAGATAGATAGGTACAACTGTAGCGTGAGAAGGATTTGGTTCTATTGTGTTTTCATGAAACGATGGAAGGGAGCTTGGTCATGCTCTGTTTATATAGGCAATAGTGCGAAGGCGCAGTCGGCGGTCTCCCCCATATTCAAACACAACCCAGCAGGATCTGGCCTGGTGATCATCTGTGACAGTTGCCATGTCGGGGAGATTTTCCCGCACATCAGAGGAGAAAGAAGCAACGCTCGGCGTCCTGTGCGCCCTGCACTTGGACGATCAATACCGATGCCGGCCCGTCAGCAGGCGAGAGGGCCCACTCAATGATGTCGCCCTCTTCCAACCTTAATGACGCTGAATACGCTCACCGTCTTTTTTGCCTGTCTCAACACTTGCTGTTCATGCCATTGGCGTATATAATTTCTCGAATACAGGTTGAAGATGAGCGTCTGTCCATCTTTCAACTTCTATATTTTGCTTTTTGTTTCCCGTTGGAGCGTGTAACAGCGGGACCAGTTGGCAATCGGCCGTAAGGGCTGGAGGCTGGGGGTTGAGGCTGAAAAAAACCGGGCAAAAGACGGCTTACTACATGCATGCATGTCTCGCATGCGCCGCCACATCCATCAATGTTGCGGGCAATGTCGCGGATGAGCCGGGTCATCATAGTGCGATCAATGCGATCGAATTGGACGGGATCAAGATAGAGCGTCACCATCGCTTGATCGCACGTCCATGAAGTCTTGTCCGGCTTCTATTTTGGAAATAGAAAAGCTGGTTGCTGCCCAAACGTCTCGGATGCGACCGGGAGGGAAGGTCATGACACGGAGGTCATTCGTCCAGTGCCATTCAAAGCAGTAGGTGGGAGATCATGCTGAGATATGCTGACGCTGTGCAGTTGAGACATCGCAGTCTGTCACTACTCCGGAGTATTCATTAGAATGCATACACATCCAGTGACCTGTCAATCATGGTGAAACTTACTGGTACGTATCCATCCGTGGTCGGTATTTACACTTTTTCTTTTCCAAATTTCATGTATAAACAAATTTTGACCTTCTATTTGTGCCAAAATACAGTATTTTGTGGATAAGATTCACGTGATCTTTAGCTAATCAGAAAGTCCAATTAAGAACCCCTAGATTCACGATCTTCTAAAGACTCTAGTCGCTTTTGAGGCTTCTACCATGCAAATTTAGCCTTGGCAAGCCCGTGACAAGCCGGATTTCCGTGACATGAATTCTTAGCAAGAAGCGCCAGAATACGTGAAATTGGAAAAAAAAAATACGGATTGCTGGTACCCAGAGTGTACTCCGTAGTGATGTACTAAGAATAGCCGGGATGCAGGGTTTAATAATAGAAAGGTGGGAGGGCTGAAGCGCACGAAGCACGATGCAGCCCGCTTAGTCCCGGCCTCCCCCGCCACCGCTAACCACCGCAGCCAATCACCGAAACACCATGTACTTCCAGCGAGATGCTCTGTCCAACTTCGCCCAACCCACAATAGACCGGATTCCGGAGTTTCCAGAACTTCTGATCCTTGTTGTTGATACTTGCCAAATGCGATCGACCGCAAGTGTTGTCAAGGGCTTCCAGCAATGGGTCGAGCCCCATCAATGGGGCGCCTAACAACGCAGCTGACCGGCAAGACGCTCGTTGCAGCACCGAAACAGCAACCCGATCCATTTCTCATCGAGCAATTGGGGACACTCCTCGAAATCAACCACCAACTCCTACAGTATTGGGGGGGGGTCTCACTCTCTCCTTGAGCGAGTGCGCACGAACTTATCAGGTCAGGGGCTTGAGTGGACAAGACTTACTGACGCCGGTTGCGTTGGATGTTCTTTACTCTACTCAGTTCACAAGCACACGGTCTGCGCCTAGAGGAGAGGATCGACCAGTTGATCTCTGAGAGCTATGCGGTTTAGAGAACAATATTAAGTCGTGCAGGTTTAGCTATTCTTGTTCGGTGCCCGGAAGTTGTTCCAGACAAGCTGGGGCGGAAGGCGAAGAAATTGACGGCAGTGATTTTCATTTAGAGATGGATAGATTCTGGGAGAGCAAGTAGCGATACTAGGCATAAACACCCAGATACCTGCTATGGTAAAACAAAGCCTCTTATCGCCGACTTTGATCAAATAAGCTGTTTCGAAGCGAGCATCATCGCACGTGCGTTGTCCGTTATATGCTTTTCCCCGGGACTCAGTCTTCGATGACCGCTATTGAGTATCTGCTTGCATCAAAGATAGATCTTCTCAAACTTCTTCATCAAATACGCTCTGATCGTCACCTCACGGCAGTCCGCCTTCAAAGAGGCATCCTTGTCTAGGGGCCGAAACATGAAATCCAAGTTTCCATCATAGAAAAACGGCACCGAGTACCTCTCTCTCCCACAGACATCCACCACCCGATGGACCGTACTCCGATACCGGCCCCCAGTCCATCTTTCAAACATATCTCCAATGTTCACAACATAAGCGTCCGGCGTGGATGGAACATCGACCCAAACTTCCGCTTCCTGCCCCTCTCCCTTGGCGATATAAAACTTAGAGTCCCTCATTCCCATCCTGCAGCAAAAGTGTGATACCCCCAAAGTCCGTATGTGCCCCTGCCACAACCTCGCCCCTGTGCACCCATATATTTTGACCCTTGCCCTTCTCCATCGAACCATCCCCACCAGCCGATGGCCCCGGATACCTCAATAGCCTCAAGCTCGCGCAGGGCTCTCGACAGAAATCTTGCAGCAATTTCTCCGATAGCAGCCCTGGAAAATCATCCTCCAACCCCTTTACCAGAATCTCCATGATAGTCCGAGCAAGCTCACAGATAGCCCCATGGTACTTCAAGATCGGCTCCTTGAAGACCACTTCCGGGAGGACGGACGCGTCAGGCCAGATATTAGGATACTCGAACGGTCGGTAGGGCGGTTCCTTTGGCATGGCAGGTTCCGCGCCGACAAAGTAGCACTAGTTACATTCAACCATGTTTAGCCGGGGTTCCCGCTGAAAGCTCGATGTCAGGGAGGAGCGAAGGGATTAGACTTCTTTGATATCCGGCCTCGTTCCCTGCTGCAGCATCTGAGAGCCAATCTCCTCGTACCCCTTCCGGGCAATCGTATCGATGTACCGGCGCTTGGTTGCGAGCGGAAGCGCGAAGAAGTGCTTTGCGGCGATCAGGAGGTCGGACTGGAGGAGGGGGGAGATGCCGTGGTGGGTGATGCGGAAGAAGCCAGTTGTTTGGCAGGCTTCGCGGATCACGGCGATGACGGTGGCTTTTTTGGGGTCATTGCTGTCGGATTTGGTGAGGTAAGGGGAGAGATCGATTGTTGGGATTGTGGTGGAGATCTTGTCAGTGGAAGTTGAGCGTTGAATGGGGGCATCCAGCGGACTACTGGGAGGGATGGGGAAGAGGTGTTTGTAGTTAGGCATCTACAACTCTTGGGTCGATGATGCATGGATGCCCGCTGTGTCACGGGAATATTTTCCAGAAGACTGCTGGTTTGTCATTTTTTGGACTCTTTGTGTTCCCATTGTCACAGCTGTTCAATGAAGCCAACGCTTCTATACAAACAAGATAACATGCCGTTTAGCTTATGACCGTTGAGATTACTATTTATTCTACCCTTTCTTCGATAAATTCTTATCTACCATCTTACTTTTGTCAATTCAAAGTTAGGTTCCGTTCCAATTTATCCACCTTCCTGTTTCCTCTTCATACATGCATTGAGACGATCTTAGGTTGAACCATATCCAAATCTATAGGACCTGGAATTGTACCAATGACTTTGTAGCTATCGTTTACGTGAGTACTATCAAAGCTGTTTAGCAGACGCTCGGATCCTGATTAAGCTTCCAGTATAGCCATCAAATAATGAATTCGAGTAGGCATATTTTAATATACCGAATGCTCATAGTATTACACAGCATACATAGCTAATAGATCTTCATATTCATGGAGGATGATGGTCAAAGTGGGCTAGGGCTACTTCCTTATCAATGCTATGCCTGCTGGAAGTATCGCACCCCCATTCTTGACTCGACCTCACACCCCCACCATTGCGAACTAGAGCTATATAAGAATAGGAGGAGCACCGCAACGCACGAAAGTCACGCACAATTGCACCTAAAACACAGAAAATGTGGCGATTATTTGGGCGCACCTTCAAAGGAACCGCAGAGGAGTCTCCGCCTCGGGGGCTTCCGGCCTCCTGGTACCGCTCCGACGCGATGTATGAGCTCGAACGACGCGCCATCTTCTCCAAACGCTGGATCCTACTTACTCACACCAGCCGTCTCGCTAAGCCCGGGGACTTCCTATCCTTCACCGTTGCTGAATTCTCTTTCTTCCTGACCAAAGACCGCGACGGAAACATCAACGGCTTCCACAACATCTGCCGCCACCGCGCATACCCCATAGTGCAGGCTCGGGCCGGCTCCACCTCCATCCTCAGCTGCAAGTACCACGGATGGTCCTACGGGCTGAAAGGGAACCTCTCCAAAGCACCCCGCTTCGAGACGGTCCCCGACTTTGACAAAAGCCAAAACGGGCTACTTCCCATCCATGTGCACGTCGACCAGGCCGGCTTCGTGTGGGTGAACCTGCAGGCCGGCGAGAGTCCCGACGTCCAGTGGCAAGATGATTTTCAGCGAATCGACGAGCAACCGCGCATGCAAGATTTTGATTTCGCCGGGGAGTACACCTTCGACCACTACTGGGAGATGGAGATAGAGGCGAACTGGAAGCTGCTGATTGAGAATTACAACGAGTGCTATCACTGTGCGACATCGCATCCGCTTATCAGCGGGGTTTCGGATCTGCCGCGATATCGGGTGGAGCCCACCGCCGCCTACATGGAGCATCATATCTTCAACAAGGACAATGTCGACGCCCAGTTTCGGCGCGCCATTACATATTTTTTTCCCACCACCTCGGTGACAGTGACGTAAGTTTGATCAGTCGGCAAAATATCCTTGTCGCAGGATCGAGTCATTAACCTTTCTGCCACAGCGACAAATTCTTCTATATTCAGCGGATGATTCCCTTGAGCGCGACCACGAGCAAGATCGAAAATGAAGTCTACCGTCACCGCGACGCCACGGACGAGGAGTTTGATAATATCAACGCATTTTATAGGCAGGTTCTGGAGGAGGACAAAGAGCTCTGTGTTGGTGTACAGACGAATCTGAGCACCGGAGTGTTTATCAACGGCGAGCTCCACCCGAGCAAGGAAAAGGTATGTCGACAGCACCTGCTGGTCAATTCGAGGCTAACAACAACAACACAGGGTCCCATTCACTTTCAACAAAGCCTGAGAGACATGGTAATGGAGCACCGCCTGAAGGAAGAGGCCCAAGGTGGGCGAGAGATCTGGCCAGCGCTGCCGGCAGTGACGGGAGACATGAAGACGGATCGCTTAGCGGAAGAGGAACGGTTTTGTTCGCAACTGGAAGCGAGCTGCATGAGCCGACCGGAGCTAGCCTGGTAGAGAATCGTTAGTAGCCTTACAGATTCTAATCAATTCTCCTTGCTTCATGCCAAGAACGATCGTCTTATCTTGGAGGCCAGATCCTTGTGCTATGATAAGCTGATAACATGCGGGGTAAAGTGACTAAAATCGGGGTTTCTCCGCGATAAGTTGCCCCTGCCACTTTTTGTCCTCTGACGACAGCTGGCGATTGTGCTTTATGTTTTCCCATCATCTTGTCGCTGTCCAAAAGTGGTGGTGAGACTGCTTGTTGGTTACTAAGAATATGATAGATCTCTCCCCTCCCGACAGCTATACCATGAACCAATCTCAGCGTCCCAAACGGACCAGCAATGCGTGTGTTCCCGTGACCTCAATATAGGAGCAAAGCAAACGAGCAACCCTAGCGCTGACAAACACTACAGCTGTCAACGATGTCGCTCGAGAAAGGTCAAGTGTTCCGGAACGCATCCGTGCGATAAGTGTCGCCAGCGTCGCCAGAATTGCGTCTTTGAAGAGGATCGGAAGATTGTCGTCTCTGAAGAGTATTCCTCACTTGCCCACTCATCCACCACTCCTTGCTTGCGCTGACCGCAATCCCTTTCTCCCAGGCTTTTCTTGTCCTTGAAACGCAAAGTTGAAGAGCTAGAAGGCGTGCCATCTTCACCCACCAGCAAACGACATCGTTCATTGAGGGAAGACACCATCAATGGGTCTCTCGATGGTATGTGATCCACCTGAGTACAGACATGGAGCCTTGTCTAACCGTCTTAGTCTGTGAAGATGGAAATGCAGAAGCCGCAGAAACCCCAGCTCCTCTCGATTCTGACCGCTACGACGACCGATTTGCCTCCAACCCCTTAGTCTCCCCTTCAACATATGTCAAACACACTGGTCGACAACACAGGAAGTGGCGTACGTGGTACTTTCAGCAGACGGGATTAACACAACTGATCTCGCGCAGTGTTCCTCGGCCCCACCTCGACGTGGTCGTTCAGTCGACGCGTCCTCAACATTGTTCAAGCACGTATATATCCCGACAGCCAGCGGTCGATTCCTCTTGCGGCCGATGGCGAGGCGTATCAAATACTATGGCGGCATGCTAGCTCCGAGGAGGTGCCCGATACTAGCGGACTGCCGTCGATGGAGCACGCCCTGTACATGGTGAGCACGGTGCAGTTCCACTTTGGCAATATGTACCGGCTCTTCGATGAGGACGCGTTTCTCCGCCATCTCCACGAATTTTACAAGAATGCGGCGGAGAAGGTACAAGAGTCACGTTTGTGGTACGTGCAGTTTCTAGTCATACTGGCATTTGGGGAAGCATTCTTGGCTCCAGTGCGGACGGTGTCCAACACTGCCTCGTGGACGAAATATTTCTCGCGAGCCATGTCGCTATTGCCGGATATCACGGGGCTGTGGCAGGATCCAACTCTTGCTATCGAGACGTTAGCCCTCATTGCGCTTTACTTTTACTCGGTGGATATGAGAGATACCGCCTATTGTTATGTGAGACATCACTTGCGAGCACTGTTGGGTTCTCGCTAACTGGATTAGATTGGCCATTCTATGCGAATGGCTCTGGTAGAGGGGCTTCACCGCGCTCAGCCCGTGGAACAGCTGGGACAGAAGCTCGTCACCCGGTGGAGCAACATCTGGTGGACGGTATATATCTTGGACCGCAAATTCTCCTCTTTGATGGGTTCGCCCTACTCGGTGAACGACGAGGATGTCAACGCCATTTTGTGGGACCCACGAACTTGTTCGCAGAACGAGGCCGTCCTGAGTCTGCACGTCAGAATATCGCAAGTGACTGCTCGTGTTCTGAACAGTAAATACCATACTCTTCGATCGCTGGCAACTTTTTGCTGACAAAGTCGACAGCCGTGTACAGTGCCGATGGCACGCTGGGAGGTCTATTCCTACGCAAGGTTCGCTCCGTTCTACAAGAGATGTCCGACTTGTCTCGCGAGCTCGACGAAGTCTTCTCCAACCGTTTCGCAAACTCAGTGGACGCCTTGTCAGGCGTCACCACGCGACTGACTCTGTCATGCCATTTGGTAAGCCGTCCTGAGCCGTCAATATGGCACATTATACTCACGATAACCAGTGCATCATCGTCACCACAAGACCGCTTGTCTTGAGCCTTCTATGGGAACGCCTTAGTTGCTACGAAGAAGGCGCCGAGTTTCGCACTTTATCCTCACCCGTGCAAACCCTCCTCCAAGCATGCATTGATTCCGCCGTCAAATCCCTCAAAATACTCGCTGCTCTTCGAGATCAAAATCTGCTGGGTTCGCATTACCTTATCACCCTATTCTCCAGCCCTCTATCGCTAACCACACTGTCTCCATCAAAGAGACGTTCCTCCCATTCGATCTCGAGAATGTATTCTCATCCTTCTTTGTCCTCTCGCTCATCTCCGCCATTTTACCCGACGCTGCCATGGATCCGACCTACCGTGAAGCCGGCTTCAGCCTGCTGAACGAGATGATTGAGCGTGGCAACCGCGTTGCACACCTCCGTAAATCCGAGATCGAGCTGCTGGAGGAACTTGTTCAACCTTTGGTTCAACGGCACCAAACACCCCCGGTCAGCACAGACACAGCACACGGGCAGCTGGCTACGCCAGAAAGCCAACAGCGACCGCTAGGACAATTGGAGCATCTGTCGGGCCCCAGCGCTGAGGAAGTGGACAGCATCCCAACCATCCCGCCTACCGATGTGCCTCCTGATCCGGAGGATGAACTGTCGCTCGACTGGCGAGGTCTTGGATTGTCGTTGGACTACATGCTGTCTGTGACGGATCAGTTGAATGCGAATAATCTGGTGCTGGATGCAGAGCGGGAGGGCCTCCAGTCGGATCTATGGCTGTGGGAGGATAGTTAGCCTGGAGCTTGTCGAGGCCAACACGGAAAGGTTGAAGCTGACGAGTCCGATCTGTATGTTATCGATCGCCACCGCAATGTAGTGGATGAATGAGAAACGGCTGCTTTTCTCTACAAAGAGAAAGTCCAAGCAATTTCCGTGGTCTTTGTTCGCATGATGACTTCCTATGCTTGCAGTCTTCTGGCTCTTGCTGTGAAGCATTGTGAGCGATGGGAAGTAATACCAGCCAGCCTGTGTGTTATGCAGACCGTACGGTTCTCTCAGCGCCGAGAAACCAGCCACCAAAGCAGCCCACAGTCCGCCAAAAGAGCACACTGAGCACAGTGAATGCTTATGCGGTCTCCTATATGAATGTAGGTGATGATGTCGCCGTCGCTCTGCACGGCCAAATTCGTCCTGTTTTTGCGTAGATCTCAGACATAAATATCACCTCACCTTTTCCTTTATAACTCCCTCCTCTCTTCTCATCATCACTTTCATCATCACCTGTATCCCATCAAAGACCTTGCCATCGTCCGATTTCTCCGAATTCAGCTTCTGCTTTTGGCAATACATCGGCTTTCATCAGCATCAAGCAACCACGATGCCTGATAAAGACGGTCCCAAAAGGGGCGGCAGAATTGCCCTGCTCCAAGACCCTTTCGCTGTGTTCCCGGCTGAGATCATCCTCATGATGATACTCGCTTTGTGGACCTTCGAGGACGTCATCCAGTTCAGCCTGACATCCCGCCGTCTGCACGCCATAGTTCACCAGAACATTGCCTACATTTTCCGGAAAATGGCTCCCAAGATCCTCGGCTCGGTGCATCTCCCGCTGCAGCTCTTAGCTGATCAAGAGGGCGACCCCCGACTCACAGACTTGAACAAGCTCAACCCAGGGATCCTAATGAGATTGCTGTACAACGCACAGACACTCGCCATCAGGACCCTTGGATATAAGCCGAATCCAAACTTCGATCGCATCTGGGTCCTTTTAGGCAGTAGTAAGATCTCTTCTTCGTCCTTCCCTCGTCGAGGCATGAGCCGAGACCCAACCCTTCCACTGACCAGATGCTAACCACAACCCACTCACCACCCCTCTAGTCCCCACACTGATGAACCCCATGATTCCAGACCTCACGGCCCTCGTAAACTACCTCCTCAGCCAAGTCCTAGGCGTGAACACCACCCACCCGCTCATCACAAGCTTCCTGGCCCAAGACCCCGCCCAGATCAGCGCGGCCCTGACCCAGCACGTCGCCACCCGAGCCTTCCAGCCCGAAGGCTACGGCCTTGCCAGCCGGTCCCCGCAAACCCGCCGTCTCGTGCGCGCCCTCTACCGGGCCTGGAGCCTGAGCCTCCTCGGCCGGCCCGCCGCCGTTCTCCGCTATCACACCATGACCCTGAAGGATTTGTTCCTGGTCAGCGAGGCCTTCGCCGCCTTCCGGGAGCCCCTCGCCCAGCTTCTGTCCGCGAGAGTCGGGGATGGCCCGCGGCCGACGGACATCCAGCGCGTCGACGCGGCCCTGAGCGACGTGACCTTTGCCACCATGGAGCGGTTCGGGTTTGTGCACCGCGAGATGCTCCGCCGGCGCGATGCGGTCGAGCCGGGGTTTCGCGATGTGCTGCAGACGCAGCTGGACGGGCTGCGCGAGCTGTGGAAGACCGAGAATCAGGACACGTTTCGTGCGGTGGTCACCCAGGATCAGTACTGGGCCGGCCAGGGGATTATGAATCCGGCATCTGGGGAAGGGCTGTGGCAGGAGGAGGGGGATGATGATGATGATGAGTGATCATGCCTCTTGTCTTTTGGGGGAGGGGGGACGAGGGAGACTAAAGGGGCTTATGGTTTATGAGGGGTGTTTAGGGGTGCTTAGGGATGTTGGTTCGGCTATTGCTGTTCAGGGAAGGTTGGATTGCTTGGAGGATATTGCTTCTTTGCTTTGACTTTAACTTTTTATTCCCCTCTTGCTCTTCCTTTTGATTTAATTTGACCTTATTTCTCTTGTCCCTAATTTTGATCTGATGTTGGTTTTGTTTACTTGTGCATACAAGATTGTCAGTACTCTACAGTACATGCACTATTCTCTTAGCTAAGAATGCAGCCATCTGCCCCAAACCCTTGCTCCAATCCGTCTGGAGTACTCAATACATACGTCCACAGAACAAGACACAAACAGACACCGCGGCAAAAGAATAAGGTAATCACCGGAACCGTGGATTCGTCATCGCCAACCTTGGCCCAGCACTAGTTCTGGCGGGTATACGTAACTCCCGCCCCACCTGTTAGTTGTTGTGCCCTAAAGTGGCGGACAGGAACAAAAACACAGGTCAAGATCTTTGTTTGTAGCAAACGGGGGGAGGGGGAAGTGACAAGTCAAGATATCTTCTATGACAGGTGTATAGCTGCTGCAATTTAGCACCTACAAACAGGTGAAATCATCAGCAGTCGATCAGGCACATCATCTCTCCTACTGAAACCAGCACACGTGGTGCTGATCGATCGCGACGGAAAGGAAAGGAGTTGCACGGCTAGCCCGCGCTAACAAGGCTTAGCCCTCACTGTTCAGAAAATTTTATGTGTTTGCCTGGTGGGAACTTTGAACATCGGTCAAAGTCAACCAGCAAATCAACCTGCAATAACAATTCATAGTACGAGTTCAAACAACCAGCTGCACTGCGGAGTACAGTACACAAACCTCTGCGATCCGTCGTTCGGAAATGACCCACTCCGATGGACTGCGCTAGCCCTCCGTCTCGAACCCAGAGTTTGCCTTAGGAATGTCACCATTCGCCCGAGCAACCTGCCTTCGCTCCTTAGATCCTCAGCGAGGGGCCAGGCACAACTTTAGACACATGGCTTGGAAAAATGTCCGCGTCTCTGGTCGGACCAGTGGGAGGGCTGAGGTGACGAGTGACGACGCAAGGGGGGGCCGTCGCGGGCTTACGTAGGGAATGCATGGCATGCCAATGACCAGGCCTGTGTTCCTGAAAACCGAACAGTAGGAAAGAGCCTGTTTGTGGAGTCCCACACTGACAACCAGAACACTCCTCTGCAGGAATGTCAGCCAACAGCAGCGATGGATTATAATCTGTTCTGTTCCGGCCCCGAGCAACTGGGGGGGGGTGGGGAGAGAAGAAGTTGGTGGCCCTCCGTTTCACTGCTCTAAACGGGGAACTATTGATTCGACAAACTCCTTTAGTCGCCAGCTGGTCTGGATCGCGCCATTCGACAACGGGCCTTCTCGAGGCGATGTGACTGATCGGGGCCCAATGCTGACGATTCTCGAGTCTTGTCCTGTCTCCACTCGGCGCTGTCTTGCGTCGTCCACCGTCGGTTGGCTATCCGCTTTGACGCCCGTGTGAACTGGGGTGGCGGCGGGTTAATCTATATACTGAGACTGGGGACCACCCTGTTGGCTCTGATCTTCTTTCTTCTTCCAAGCATCATCCAGTCGTTCCTTTGATCGTGCCCTCTCGGTTCAAGTCAGCCAGGTCATAGCAGTCGTGCGCAGAGCATACGTCCAACACTCTCCTTCAGTCGAACCGATCGACACACAGCTACCTTTCCGATCCATTCGTTGATCAGCCAACCACGCCCAGCATGCAGTGGAAGTCACTCCTTCTTTACGGCGCCATCGCCGAATCGGCCCTGGCTCGCACCCACGGCCACCAGCGCCGTCACCCCCACGGCCACGGCCATGCCGAACGTGCCCCGGAGGCACACCTGGCTGCCCGTGAAGTGGTCGTGGAGACTGTGGTCAACTACCACACCATCACGCTCACCAGCACTGTCACTGGTGTAGCACCCACCGTCACTACCCACGAGGAAGCCGCTACCACCACGGCCGAAGCCGCCGCTTTCGTCGAACTCGACCTCAACGAGGATCTCGCCATCAGCGCCAGCCTGAGCCTTGGCCTCTCCATCGGTGGCTCCGAAGCCACCACCACCACCTTCAGCACCAGCACCCACACCAAGACCCATGCTCACACCACCAGCACCACTACCACCTCCTCCGCCGTCGCAGCCAGCAGCAGCGCCGCCGGCGTCAGCTCAGCGTGGTACACCTACCCGACCAGCGGGGTCTACTCGACCAGCGGGTTCGGCGAACGCAGCAACACGACGAGCAGCAGCGGGGACACCTACGTGGGCAACGTAGGCGTGCCGTGGGGCAGCAACATCATCGAGGTCAGCGCCAGCGAGGCGTGGCAGTACAAGTACGTGGTGCAGTTCACGGGGCAGAACAGCGCGGACTGGTTCGTGAGCATCTGGAACAAGATCGGGCCCGACGGGGCGGACGACGGGTTCTTCGGCCACTCGGCCCTGAACTTCACGCTGTCCTCGGGCGAGACGCGCTACGTCGCCTTCGACGAGAACTCGCAGGGCGGCTGGGGCGCTGCCGAGGGCGACAGCCTCCCCACCAACGACTACGGCGAGTACTCGTGCACCTGGGGCGAGTTCGACTTCGGCGACGAGGAGAACGACAGCTGGTCCGGCTGGGACGTCAGTGCCATCGTCGCCGAGGAGGCCGACCAGACCATCCAGGGCATGAAGCTCTGCCGCCACGGCACCACCACCGGCTGCTCGTACATCACCTCCGGCGGCGATACCGTCGAGAACGCCTACACCCCCTCCGAGAGCTCGGTCGGTGGCATCGGAGGCTCTGTCACTGCTGGCCCGCTGCGTCTTGCGGCTGTGATTGATTACTCTGGGTAGTGTTACGGTTACCCGATCAGGTCTGTGGGTGAGGTATATATACACGCGTTCGATCGTGTCTTCTCGGTACATATTCGCTACCGATGTCAATACTTATCACGCATATACGTCTGTAACCGAACCACCAGTGCTTGAGTGTCGCGGTGGTTTTGTTATTCTATTGTTGATACCTTTTCTTCTGCCCCAAAGGCAGGCTGCTACTTATCTTTTCCAATATACCATATCTGTGTTTAATGTTGTTGTTCCAGTCTCCAGTCAAAACAGTAGGCTTGGCTGCTGATCCTCGGCTGGGAGATCCGTCGGTGATTGCCGGCTCCACGCGGCTTGCCTCGGCCACCTCTTTTAAAAGACTTTGCCAAGTGGAAGAAGTCAGGCGTGTCCCTGTGGCTTGGTGCAAAGCATTCCGGATTCGCCATGTTGATAGTATTCGTAGTTCCATGCTAGCTAGGCTCCCTGGCGTAGATGCTGTGGGCCACTCTTTAGTACGGTCGCATTTGCCGAGTGTGTGGACTCAGAACGTATACAATCAAGTGGACCAAGTCTAGACCATGCTGGATTGGATTTCGAGGATATTAAGCAAGAATGCAACCGCTTTCGCTGGCAGCTGTGCTGAACAGATGCAGATGAAGCGAGAGTGGGAGGGAGAATCAACACACCACGTGACTCGCTCCCAGCCGATGTCGGATTAGTCAGCGGCAACCAGTCCGACCCCACCGCATCTCCACCAAATGAAAAGCCGCGCTGCCTCACCATTGACGATCCACCGCCAACTTCACGCCTCGTTGCCATCATACCTTCTTTCGGAAATCGACGCAAATCGACGCGCCTAGACCATCGCCGCCGTCACCGTCGTGCCGTTGATGCGAGGTCAATGGGTTGTGCAGTGCGCACGACGCGGCTTCGGAGCACCCGCGATAACGGTGACTCGCCGAGCCGCAACATCATGTCCACCATGTTACCCATCTAGAGCATCTAGAGCAACCATCCACATCTCGAAACCTACTCCCAGAATCAATCACCTGCCTATCAAACAGCCCATTCAACCATTCAACCCAGCTTGCAAACGCACCCTCTTCACCACCACCCTCCCTACCATCCTTATCCCCCCCACCATCTTCCTCGGCCTCCTCCTCGGCCTCTGGACCTGGAAATGCTTCTGGATCGTCCTCCTGCAAGATAAACTCCTCTACCTCTCCTGGCTCCCACCGCTCTCCCGCTCCGAGACCATCGCCGCCTACGAACCCGAATGCCGTCCCGTGCAATGGACCACGCAGCAGATCCGCAGCCTGGACGGCACGAAACTCACCGTCTGCGAGGGCCGTCTCCCTCTCCCCGGACAACCGTCCCCGAAAAAGACAGTAGTCATCTGCTACTTCCAGGGTAACGGCGGCTCCACCCCGCTGCGCTTGCCGCTCCTCTCGCAGACCCTGCGGGCGCTGTCCAACGCCACGCCTGCTTCTGGATTCCCAGAACCAGAACCAGAGGTCGAGTACATCATCACCGCCCTCTCCTACCGCGGCTACTGGACCTCGTCCGGCCGCGCCTCGCAGGGGGGGATCGAGCGCGACGCTCAAGCGTTCCTGGCGTGGGTGATACAGACCTACACGGCACCGGACCGAGAGGTCCGGGTCGTCCTGTGGGGTCACAGTCTGGGCTCGGCGGTTGCGACCACCGCGCTGGCGACGTATCTTAGCAATGGAGGTGCGGTGGCATCCATGACTAAGAAGCCCAGTCCTGCTGACGCTGAGGTCGCAGCAGCTCAAGCTTCATCCACCCCCATCACATGCTTGATCATGGAGGCGCCCTCCTCCAGCGTCAAGGAGATGCTTATCAGCCTGTATCCGCAGAGGTGGCTGCCGTATCGGTATCTGTGGCCCTTCCTGTGGAACCACTGGGACAGTGAGCTCGCGTTGCGGCGGATGGTGGCGTGGCGCGATGGGGCTGCTGTTTCTGAGGATGGCGAAGATGGAGATGCGTCTGACAGGATTGAGACGACTCGGGATACTGAGACAGCAACCTTGACTCAGCAAGGGAGGAGAGTGTTACCGCCCATTCTGCTGCTCACTGCTGCGAACGATGAGGTGATTCCTCCGGAGGCGGCGGGGCAGTTGGAGGCGGAGGCCAAGAGGTTGGGGATTGAGATGGTGAGGACGGATGTGCCCGGGGCGATGCATACCGAGGCACCGGTGCGACCGGCGGGGAGGAAGGCGTTGGTGGAGTTCATCCGGGCGAGGAGTTGAGGGTGTCGTACACGCTCTTCAATTTGTAGAGCATCCGAGACCATGGAATCGGCACTGTGACGTTACTCATTACAATCTGGTCCTTACCGCTCAGGGCCCGGGGTTACAATAAACACATTTATAAATAACACTGGATTCAGTGTAATAGCCAGGCAAGGCACGACTGTCAAATTGGATCAAAGATCTTATCAAATTGTATTAACGAAACAGAGGCAAAGAAGCGTAAGACCAAGGCAAGTTACTGTTTAGCGGAGAAAATGTGGGTTCTCCACTAGAACCAGGGTAGTGACTTCACTCAGATCCGAGGCATCGATGATACGAACAATTCTAAAATCCTCAGAAAAGACAACATGGTATAGATGACCGCGATATTCTAGAGAAGAGATTTAGACCGGGCTATCAGGATGAGGGCTTCAAAGGATATTACCTGGATAGCTTTTCTGCGGCATCTTGCGAGTGAAATTCAGAACAACATAATCCTGTATCAGCTTGCGGTTCAGCATCGTAAAATACTGACCATCTTTTTTGAACCGTTGCATATGCTGTCTGACACGGTTGCTATTTCGTGGTAATTCCAGCCCCCACCGCTTCTGCTCTATCAGAAAATCGATTCTCCCGCTCCTAACCCCTGATTTGATAAGGTATTCTGGAGCCATTTTGATCTGGTATTCGAGCAGCAGTGGGAATAGGCAGCGGTAGAATTCCTTCTGGTACTGGTCTTCAATAGGGATGGGATCACCCTCCAGTGTGCGTAGACGACTTGATAGCTGACATGGGTCAAACTTGCGAATAGCATCGATAGCCATCTCAAGAGGCGACGAATAGATCAATTCTTTCTCTGAGTTTACCTGAGAGAAAAGACACTGGCAATACCTGAGATATTGTATCAGCAAATAGAACATCAAATCGAAAATCGACCAGTAACTTTACCATCGATGGATCTGGCTGGGAAATACATAAAGTGTATCTCTCTGGACCGTCTCCGCATGAAGCCATCCTTGTTTCCAGATATCCTCAAGGGCCCTCTGTTGATCTGGGTTCTTGAGATAACTCGACTGGAGAGTCCCGTTGTGAGCAACGGCGTTCTTGAAGACACTAGCGAAAGCGTGATGTTGCAGGTATTCTTGTCTAGGAAGGCCGCGAGCAAATGGGAGATACTGAATAATTTGGAACAGTCGTTGGTCATCGCTGAACAGACTATGGCTTGCTGTCACCCAGTCGAGCGGTTGGCATTTCTGGATCAAGGCATAAAGCTCCTATTGTAAAAGGCAGCAAAGTAGCAAGTTAGTCAGTCTTTCAGGTCTTCTTCACTCACGAATATGGCTTACCGGTACTTGCTCCAGGGCATCCACGAGGGATACAAGCAGCCCCGCGTGGCCACCACTGGCCAGATATAATCCACACTTCAATCCTTCTGTGAGAATGTCGGCACCATTCGATATGTTGCTTGGCACATATTGGTCCAGAACATTGTACGCTTCGCTCTCACTGAGCAGCAAGCCAACTTGCTTCCGCCCCGGGTGGTGATAAATCCCTTCTTCCGGTCTCAGCGATACCTGCTGATGGAGTTGGAAATTGATAGGCGTCGGAGTAGGGAGCGTCTGACCCCCGCCGCCATGGGTCATCCCTGCGCCGTAGCATGTGAAGAGAACAAAATGCACGGAGACTGTCTTCTCAATAGACTTAAAGAGTTGGGCCCATAAGTCCGTATCCCAATATGACTCTTGCGCCTCGTCAAAAAGAATGAAACATGGATATGCTTCAAGTTCATCGCCACGGACGTTGAGTTGCTTCTTGAAATAGCGTATCCAGCCCCCTGCAGCCGAAACCTGTCTCTCCGGCCAACCTGATAGAACATACAACGGAGTATCGGGATACCGTTTGAGTAACTCATTGGCCAACAGCTTCATTGTTGTCGTTTTCCCGGAGGCAGGGGTCCCGTTGACTCGGATCAGGTGGTAGCGTTCCAGACGGCGGATCAATTCGTTTATTAGATCATGTCGTGGGCTGACATAAGGCTTGATCACTGGAGAAGGTCAAACAGAATTCTGCCGTCATGGTCTGAAATAGGGAGTCGCTTACTGAGAGGCTTGGTTTTCTGAGCCGAAAGAATACCAGCGCCAGAAGAACTGGGGGCACCTGGAACATATCAGTTGGAGCAGATATCAAGCATCGAAAGCTACTGACCATAGCTGTTATGTTCGCTGAGAGGATGTGAGCATCTGGTACACTTCGTTTCGCACCAGTGATCCGAATTGGATACACTTTCTCCGGAGGTACACTCGCAACCTCTTACCCCACAGGGCCCCATAATAAGAAGTAATGTTTTGGTCTCAGCCGAAACCGAAGCGGAGGTGGTTGAGTCGGAGAGTTGAGATGAGTTCGCCATGATTGAAGTCCTATACTAGCAGGGCCGCACTTAAATCAAATCTCTGATACTTGCCTAGTTTTCTCTCTATGCAAGCAGCCGTTATTGAAAATAAATGAGAGGGCTTTTTTTTGATATTAAACACAAGGAGATGGCACGCAATGAGAAGTTGGGCCTGGGTTAGGGGGAGCGTGAAAGATGATAAAGATAGTACTCTACATATCAAGTAGCGGGCATTTTACGATTGAATGATTTTCTTTGTTGATGAAAGCGGGGGTGGGCAGTATCAGTTTTAGAGACAGGCTTCATACGTACCTGGTATCCTAGGTTGTGGTACTCTTTGTCAAGCCCTACCAGCCAATAAGAATGTACTGAGGGTAGAAGACCTCAAAGCCATAAGCTATGGATCTGATTGATTGCTGCCCCTCCTCTAGTGTAACCCCACCTTTCAGCTGTTTGCTGTGATACCTAGGTACACAAATGACACTCTCTTTGTCTAGTTAGTCCGATGACATGACTGCTAAAGCTATTCCAAATAGTTATCAATAGCTTCTAGCTGCTACTTACCAGAGCGAGCGAGCAAGGGCTAAGACTCAACAATGGGTGCATTGTTTCTCTAATATGTGAGGTAGTAGAGTAAGAAAGTACTTTTCGTATCTGGCTGTTGAGATAGATACTCATAGTAGATTTGATCCCAATTCATTGTAGTAGCAGAGACATTAGTAGAGAGTGGCGAAGGCGGCGCCAGCAGGTTTGTCTTGTTTACCTTGTTTGCCTTGTTTGCAGATCTGCTGCCGAGGCATGGGGGATTTTGACCTGTGATTGGACCACACCACCCTGCTGTTTCTCTTCCCTTCCAACACCACCTATTTACTGTACAGTACAGTGACATCTGAATACTATGGGAGCGAACCATTGCCTGGAGCGATGTCTGACAATCCATCTGGCTGAGCGGTGAGATACTTTGATCCATAGGCGCTTTTGGAGTCAATTTGAACTTATCAATCTGGCCTCACACTTTGAGATAGTAAGAGAAGTCTCTCCCTCAGTCAAATACCTATAGTCACACTAAAACTGGTAGTCAAGATGTCTTTTCTTCACTCATAGAATGTTTTCTATCACACTTTACACCCAGACTACCCATGCCTTACCAATTATCCTATGAACACGCAAACACCCCACCTACCAGCTCCCTACCCCCAAAAGTCAAAACAGCCCAACCTGCCCCAGAAGCCCCGCAAGCACCACCGGCAAAAACTATCCCCCACAATCCACAGCCCACAGCGGTCCCAGCACCGTTACTGCGCACGCTGACGGCTGCCAGAATAATCTTCGGCTCATACGGCGCAGGCGTCCGACTGTCCGTCGTACCACTCCCGCAGTACCGGTGGAAGCACTGCCCAGGCAACTCGGGCACGGGGGTATTGGTGCGCAGCAGCGAGCGGTGCAGCACGGCGCACCCGACGCAGGTCGACCAGTCGGCGTCCTGACTGTGTCCTAACTTGTGGCAAGGGAGCAGAATTTGCCTGCTTACCTGAAGTCCGTGATGGTGGTCGGATAGCCCGCATCACTATTCTGTGCCATGGCCGTCACAAGCTCTCCATAGTACTTTCTGGCATAGGACAAGAGTGCTCCTCCATCGTCGGGACCTTCGAGAAGGGAATTCAGAGACTCCCAGGGACTCCCCAAGTTGTCCGTTTGCAGCGACGAAATGGAGGTAAAATTGTTCAGGTAGAGGGAGCCCAACAGCCACCCGCCACCACTCAGACCAGATAGGTATGTGGCCGACTGGAGCAAGTCGCCCAATTAACCGGTGGCAGTGGCATTCACGGTGCGTTTATCAAAGGCCTTGAGGGCTCCGGATCCGTTCATCAACGCACGATACCCTCCACCGGACACGGCGATATCGACGTTGGGTGGGCTGGCCACCCGTTCGAGATAGGATACGGCATCAATATTCTTCACATGCACATCGCCGAAGAAGTCCTTCATGGCTTCGAGTGTCTTCTGTCGGCGCAACTTGGGCCAATTGAGCTCGCTCGGTGACAGAGTCGCGGCACTGCGGACACTGGGCCGGGGATTCGGGCACTCGACCTCGGTTGTAGCATATCCATTGGGGCATTAGGGGTCGCGCGAGGAATGAGCATTTCAAGGTTCGGGTTGTCCATAGTGACATGTATGCCTGGATCTAATTCCCAAATTGTTAGATGAACTTCCTCACAAAGCAATTCTTTGGTTCAAGGAATGGCAGACTCACGGGACGCTTAGATAGCAACGGCTAGACCGATGGGAAAGGGAAGAGACCCAATGGCCCCAGGTATTCGTCCCTCGTAGCCAGATAGCGGCGTCTATAAGTGTATTGTAAACTTGGGAGCTCATTTTCTGGACTCTATTTATCGCTTATTATGCATAGCCTCATAGACCCTAGATCTCAGGCTCCAGTATTTCCGAAGAGACTTCTGCATTTGATAGAGCACGGCTTGGTTCGGACTAGAGCGCACTCTAGAAGGGTTGTGTCGGGTGGCAGATGATAGTACGAACAAGAATAGACCCATTAATCGAAGACACTGAAAGCTATTCGCACAAGTAGAATTCATCGGTGTTTAGTCTGTACACTTACCCAGTGAAGGAGAATTCTGCAGGCAGCAGGGCGTAAGGCGAGGGCCGTAGGGCGTGGTGAATTACACTCCACATTTTACTCAGGTCCCTTCCAAAGGTTTTCTATGTGTAAACTGCCCATTTATGGTTCCAATGAAAAAGCAACAAGATTAATGAGAACCGAGCTCATGTTAGTCGATGTATGACATGTGCAAGGTCAGGATTGCGGCAGTTCGGGATCTTTTATATAGTCGATGGGTGAAGCCGCACAATGCTATTGGGCGTGGTATGGATCTATCACAACCGTGGTATTGGTGTCTTGATTGAAATGAAAAGGGATGTTCATTGTTGAGGCAGCATGGCGCCAGGGTCTGACCCGGGAAATTGCCAGGTTTCAGCCAATCCAGGCACCAGATTCAGGGCTAGGGGGTTCGACATAGAGCGAGTCACGGTTCCGAACCTTGACCATTGAGCAGAACTAGAGTCTGTGAGAACTTTCTCGGCTCTTGAGAATGATAGCTGGGTGATGACTTATCCGTGGTGGTTTTGACCCTGTTATGACCGACATAAAGGGGCATTACAATTTCAGTTGGTGTCAGGATCTGATTTGGGCTTTACCTTATTTCTACCGAGTATAGGCACTCATCTTCAGCTAAAGGATCTTATTGTATCACTAAACAAATGATTCCTTACTACTTGAAATGAGTGAAAGAGAAAAAATATTACTAATTATGATTTTCAATTGAGAAAAATCTGAGTGCTCAGCATATGATGTTCGATCTGGCTATACGCAACTAGTTAATTTCCATATCCATGTGCTATGGAATAAGTTGAATAGATGAAGAGGGTTCCTCGAGTTATGAATAAAGCCATCAACTCGAGCCTCTGTTTATCACAAATCTAGATTATTCACACATTGCCTTTGCTTAATACACATACATGTGAGTAACAGGGGCTACGCAAAAACGGTAATTAGACAAGACGGCAGTCCCCCAGACGAGATGTCACTTAAAAATGACGGATGAAGGGTTTCTTCATGTTAGCAGATGGCTTGGAGACCATGAATCATGGTAAGGCTGTGTTCAAGGCTCCGCAAGATCGAATCATCGCTGAGCACAACACTTTGGCTCGTGACGATCCGCAATAACACCTGGATCCAAGACAATTCAGCATCAGGCAGGGGGCGGTTGTGGATAAGTGGAAAAAATCAGTAGATTCGATCGGCCGTGGTTGTCCCCTGGCCGGCCCTAATTTGGTTCCAGAACATGTCAAGTGGGGCGTAGAAGTTGCCGTTCTATCGGGGAAACTTGGCAAAGCCAAACCCGAAAGCGAACTTCCCCTTTGGGAAGGGAATGAGGGATCCGCAGGCTTGGGGCTCCACTCGGAAAGTCTTATACTATGCAGTGCCAGTGCGAAATACGTCATATGAGATGAGACATTGTACTCAATTGTAAGATATAAAAGCTCCAGTTGGGAGAGGGAAGGTAGGGTACTTTGGTTTCAGTCATTCATTCTGCTTTCTCTCCCTCACATTTATTTTCCTCTTCGTTTCTGTTATCCAGTACTGGCTATGACGAACTCCAGTATTTGCTCACCCACGGCCATTCCGACACCGTCTGTGTTCGGGGCTGAAGTTCTTTCTCTCTCCGCATCCTGGGTCAGCAATTATAGCACATATATTTTCGCCGATTTCAACTACAATGGCGGTGCTGTTAGTCTGGATAATGCCAGGTTCTGTAACATCACAGTAACCTACACCCATCCCGGATATGATGACCGGATCACTGTCGAAACCTGGCTCCCGCCGCCGGATCAGTGGAACGGCCGTCTACAGGCAACAGGGGGCGGCGGATGGGCTGCTGGCCGATGGCTGTTGTCGGACACGTTTATGGGAGGAGCGCTTGGGGAAGGCTATGCTACGACCACGACTGATGCTGGACTGGGCATTGACACAACTGGACCGACTACATGGGCGCTTACCAGCCCTGGGAATATCGACTACGTGGCTCTGAACAATTTCGGATCGCGGGCCTACAATGATCAAGCCCTTATTGGGAAGAGCTTGGTGCGTAGCTTCTATGGCCGCGCCCCGGAATACTCCTACTGGAGCGGCTGCTCTCAAGGAGGCCGACAAGGACTAATGCTTGCTGAGCGGTACCCGAGTGCCTATGATGGGATCGCAGCTTCGGCACCTGCCCAATCCTGGACTAAATTTACCTCCTCACTCTACTACCCTCTCTTTATGCGCATCTGGCACAAGGTGAGCCCGCTAGTCTGTGAGCTTGACTTCCTTACCAGCGAGGCCATCGCCGCCTGTGATCCCCTTGATGGGGTGGTCGATGGACTTATCTCAAATATGACCGCCTGCAACTACGATCCCTACACCGCGGTGAACAAGACCTTCCCGTGTGCGACCCTGAACCGGACCATACCACTCAGCCCGGGCGCTGCGCTAATCGCCGATGCTGCATGGTCGGGCGCGCAGACCACAGACGGTCGCCGACTCTGGTTTGGGTACAACCCGGGGTCTGACATTGGTAGCACCTTTGGGTCAATCCCAGGATTCAATATCAGCGTGCTAAAGGACGAGTGGTTCAATCTCTTTGTGGCCAAGAATGCCAGTTTTGACAGCTTCGGGATGAGCCACCAGCAGTATCAGGAGTTTTTCGAGCTCGCCACCCAAGAATATGCCGATGCATTGAATGCAGCCGATCCAGATTTGTCCGCATTCAAGGCTGCGGGCGGCAAACTTATCACCTACCATGGCATGGTACGTATTCATCTGGTCCCGCTGCTACCTTCTTTCCCCAGTTGAACCTCTCCTTGACTACGACGACTTACCTTTGAACAGGCCGACCCTCAAATTCCTACCAAGGGCACCGAGCTTCTCTACGATGAGGTGCAGGAGCGGTTCCCAGAGGTGCATGACTTCTGGCGGTTTTTTGAATCGCCTGGGTTGGGCCATTGCTCGGGCGGCCTTGGCGGACAGCCGACCACCGTCATGCAGGCGCTGCGACGCTGGGTCGAGAATGGCACTGTCCCGGAAACCCTACCCGTGCAATACCCGGACCTTCCACATGCGCCTCATCGCATTCTGTGCCCGTATCCTGCTCAGGCTACCTACATTGGTGGTAATACCTCATTGGCTGAGAGCTTCCGCTGCGTCTGAGACCAAGGGGGGAGGATGGTGCTAGCACATAGTTAGACGCAGCTCCAGCTTCATCACTTCAAGGTTCTCGTTGGCATGATTTGCCTTGCTTCAACTTTCTTTGGTTCTATGGATTGCATAGATAAATGCTTCCCAGGTACTTTAGCCTCCAAGCACTTTTCTTAATCTGATCATTGCCTTCAAGTTGATACTATTTCGAGATCTTGTGCTCTACATCGCCCTTCAATAGATGTGTATAGATAGACCATCCTTTTCGGGCATGAATTTGTGGCGCCAAATAGTAACAGTATCGCACCGAAGGTCTCCTTGGGACTAGGATAGCCTTTCGGGGGTGAGCACAGCAAGGCACCATTAGCGAGCGGATGTCGACTATAATATAAATACATGCTGGACAGAAACTAATGAACTTACTCTACCTATCCGCATCTCAACATTGACAGGAAGAGGATTGCCAACAAAAATGCTACCACTTATAACAATTATTTATTGCTGTTTCCACACTGATAAGCCACTTGCCGATTTCGAGTCCGGCCTCCGGACCAAGGATGTCGAGTCGATCTCAGTAACACAAGATTGAAGTCCCTTTGCTCACGTACATTATTTGGAGGTTTATTCTCCCGTCTAGGGCTATCCCTGCCTTACCCTGGTTTCTGTTTACAAAATAGGGTGAAAGGAAACTGGTTCATTTCTACAGTCATGCTTTCACGTCACTCGGCTCGCTTAGTGGCTAGTGGCAGTGGTTTCTATTCACTGTATCTTAAATAGAATTTAAGATGAACTTAGGTGGGGGGCGGCGTAACAGACATCTTACGTATTTAGTATCGAAGTATTGTTATCGGATGGGGAGTGTGTGATGCGATACATTCCTCACCACTGCCGGGGGCTCCAGGGATTCCAGGGACTTTGTACAGTAACCGGACGAACCCTTCAAACTAGCCAGTTCCAGGGGTGCCCGGGTGAATTTCAAGTGAATTCCAATATTCGAGATTTTGAGCTTGTATACAGGATCTCCCCGTCTAATTTCCCTATTGCGCAGTTGGGTCGCAGGATGAGAAGAGTTTCTGCCAAGCCCCACGGGAAGTCGGCTGTTTCCTGAGCACCACCAGCATGCTTCTTCGAGGTTTCCACATGTGCCCTCTGTATGCTTCGCATCAAGAAATTGTTCCGGGAAAACGGACAATATTTGTTACCAGCCGGTAAATCTAACTCGGGAGACTAAGTTGCCAGGCTTCAGCCACGCTAGCCACCACGTTCAAGGTTTCGGGGTTTCGGCAGAGCCAGCCACGGGTCCAGACAAAAACCAAGGGGCATTGCCATCACCGTCTCTTCGTCCTTGCTCCGGCTACTGAGCATTATTCTAACATGATTGACTGTATCTATCTTTCTGGTGAGGAGCGGGCCACGACGATGGATTATGGACGAAATTATCCATACGGCTTGTGTAGGCAAATGGCAAGTTATGGAAGAAGACAAAAGCACAAGTCGGCATGCAAAAGTTGCTTCGCAGCCGGTCAGCAAGCAACGGAACCACGGTCTGGCTCGAGCCTTTGTCGACGAAGATGTCACGGTCCGCTGATACCAGGTTACCAGTCCCAGTTCTGCCGCAAGTGCGGAAGGGGAACTTACAGAGGGAGCGTACAATCATGTATTGGTCGTTTAGGCTGGCAGCAGCAGCTGTGACCCACTTAATATCTCCATAGGCGTCAGCACAGCCTCATCGAACGCTCTGCGACGGGCATGACTTCGTCATAAGCATATATGGCCGCTTTTCTCTTAAGAAGTTCCACCATTTCGCTGCAGTGTTCCTCAGGGCCCCCTGTCTACGCACCGATTCAGCGCCATGATAGTATTGGCACCTGAGTTGTGGGAGACCAGAAAGGCCATGGACTGATTTTTATTAAGCCTTAGAATCTTTCTTGATATTATCGTCTTCGGAACGGCACTTACCTCAATCCCCGTCCCCAGGGTCCAAACGCGAAGCGCCACAGCGGCACCTACGTCCCACGAAGCAGTAACAATTCCACGTCGAATACCTCCAGCCAATCGCAGAATCCCAACACCAACATCGTCGCCGCTCACAAACACATGCAGGCCGCCGCGGGAGATGGACAAGACGGAAACCAAGGGTCTCAGTCCATCATAAAAAGCACTGCGCAAACAACGAATGTCTACTTTTGCCCCAAGCCCATGGCGGTGTTACATTCCCAAGTGAAGTGCTTAAGAACGCCGTCGAAAGCGAGCAGTGAATCTCCATAGATGACAGCGAAACAGGAATTCGGCGAAGGTTCTATGACTTCGTTGAGAATGAAGCAAGTTTTGCGATTATAGTTGAGAGGGGGGGCCAATAAGTGAAGGTGTAACCCTATGGGATCTGGTAATTACCAGTGAAGCCCTTCTCTGAATACCCTATAATAGCACTGGACTACTTTGGCTGTTTCCCTGTTTCCATATATCGCAACGTTCATTCATGGAATGTAAAGTACCCCTGATCATTTAAGCCTATAATTAAGAGAACAAGAAGCCTCAGAAGGCTCTAGATACAGTACTTTCCCATGTTCTGGACACTATAAATAATACTAACTATCGTCACTGATGAAACAACCCTGATACGTCTGTCACTCGAAGGAAGCTGACCCTCACGGGCAGCCGGTACTTTAATTGGTCCTCGGGTAGAGAGGCAAAGAGCCCGCAGCTCAAGATTCTTCAGCTAAGAATGAAGGAAGAGCCCTAAGGTGCTATGTCTCGCGGGCTGGCTGTGGGGGACCAGACAATGCTCTTGGCAGGAGCCGCTGCAGGGGAGATGAGTGAGAGGGACACAGAAGACGGAGAATAACAGTTATGCACGCAGCAAATCTCCCAGTCACCCTAGCTTGTACTGCCGGGCATTCCAATGGGCATCATATGAGCCACGATGGAATCTCGACCATCGTAACGAGGTGGAAATCGAAAACACGTCAGAACCATCCCCGACTTCTACGCCTCCTCCAATTCCTCTCGCCCAACCCAGATGAGTATTGTTGGGGCGCGGCGAGCTTATGTATATATGACTACGTATTAAATGAAGGTTGCCTAACGCTTTCCAAGCGCTTCCCCACTCACGACGAACTACCGGCAAAACAAAAACCCCCACCAGTAACGTAGCGATCATCCACAACTCGCCCCAGAACTAACTACATCGGACAGGCTGTGGCCATGAACAGGCACCTAGCCGTGATCTGCCTTTTTGGCTACCTAGTGGGATATTTATGTGTGGGGACCTAACTGTAGAGAGTGCATTCATAGTCGCTGTATAGGCGTGAGGTACTCGTTATGCTGACTTACGCAGACAAGCTTCTGCGTAAGCGGGGAATTCTCCGACTTCACAGGCTGTAATTCGCTAGCAGATACTAGAGATCCCCTCCGATGCTGACCGAGCGGCATAATCTAGCCGTCTTCGGATAGTCTAGATTGAGACTACGACATGTACTCCACCCTGAAATCTATCAGAGAATTAAAAACAGGGAGGCTGGAAGCAACCATAGAACCGCTGAAATTCTGTCATAGTCAACTGGGCATCATTGAGGAGGCTGGGAACAAAGATGCGAAAAGGATGTGTCTATCATCCGGCAGGGTGGCAGAGGGAAAACAAGTTTGTCTCCATGGTTCTGCCATATATACTTCGTTTCTCAGCCACCATGTATAGCACTATCCCGCGTTATCGGTAAACCAATCGCCCAGATCACACCCCGTCATTCGAATGCTGCGTTTACTTCGGCTTACCGCTGTGCTTCTCTCCGCGCTCCGCGTGACCCTCGCACAGACATCCACTGACTGCAACCCTCTAAACAAAACCTGTCCGTCCGACACGGGCTCAACCCACAGCAGCCTCCATTATGACTTCGTGCAGAGCTCAGAGACTCTTGCACAGTGGTCGACGCTCTCGGGCAGCCCAGCGATCGGTACTGAGGGTGTTGAGCTCACGATCAACGAGGAGGGCCAGGCCCCCACGATCGCCACGCCGTTCTACATCTTCTTCGGCGAGATCAGTGTCGTCATGAAAGCCTCCGCCGGCACGGGGATCATCAGCAGTATAGTATTAGAGTCGGATGATCTCGACGAGGTCGACTGGGTACGAGCACAATCCCCGCCCCACTCTCAACTGCATCTACTCGCTCGTCGGACCCCCTCCCACTAACAATCTTCTCTCCCACGGGACAGGAAGTCCTGGGCTCCTACACCACGGAGCTACAAACCGACTACTTCGGGAAGGGCGACTCCTCCACCTCGGACCGCTGGACCTGGGAGCCCGTCGACGGCCCGCAATCCACTTTCCACAACTACACCCTCACCTGGACGCCCGCGGCTCTCACCTGGAGCATCGACGGCACCGCCCAGCGCACCCTGACGTACAGCGACGCCGCGGACGGCACCCGCTACCCGCAGACCCCCTCGCGGATCAAGATCGGGATCTGGGCGGGCGGGGACCCGAACAACAGCGCGGGGACGATTTCCTGGGCCGGTGGGGAGACGAATTACTCCCAGGCCCCGTTTACGATGGTCGTGCAGACGGTGGATATCGTGAACTATTATCCGGCGGAATCGTATACGTACAGCGATGAGAGTGGGGACTTTGAGAGTATTGTGATGGAGGGGGGCACCGTGACGAGTTTGTCGGCTTCGGCGGCGGACTCTGGGTCCGGGTCCACTGCAACGGCGGGGGTGGCGCCGGCTACTGCTTCGATTCATTGGGCTGGGGCGGCGGGTCCGGTCTCTGCGTTTCCTGTGAGGGTGCTGGGGGTGTCTGGTTGGGTGTGGTTGCTGGGCTTGATGTTTTTGTTGATGTTAGGATAGAGTGGGTTGTGACATCCTAGCATGTACTGCTTTGAGCTAGGGCGGCGCAGGATGTGCCGAACTTTGGACTAACGAGAACGACGTGCCCTTTAGAACCTATTTAGCCCTATCCGCAGGCCGCACTCCAACAGACATTCTTTTTTTTTTTTTCCTTTTTGAGAGCTATTAAAGAAAAACGTAAAACCGAAAAGATGCTGCCATTACTATTCTATGGTAAGAAAGTCCCGAAAAGATCTGCCAAATATTGAAACGTCAATCTCTACTACTCAATGTCATCCCTGACAAGCTCCACAAGCTCCATCTTCCTCAACTTCGCGGGCTTCCAGGGTGGCCGGTAGGGCTGAGATTCCACATCTGTAAGGAAGGTCTTGGTCCGGTCCCCAGCCGCCTGGAGCAGCTGCATGCGCTTCGCCGCATCGCCCGGAAAGGCGCATTTGCGCAGCTCGTAGACCAGCGATCCGTCTTTCATCGTGCTGGCATGCTCTCGGGCCGCCACCTCCTCCAGCTCCGCCATAAGCTTCTGCTCCCGGCGAGTCAGCGGGTCGGCCGTCGTCGGGTTGGCCAAGGCGAGATACTCCTTGATGAACGACTCCTCGAAGCCCTTGAGCGGAGCCGAGGTCGCCAGCCAGTCGGCGCGCATGTAGTCCCTCTCGTTGAACAACATGTCCTCCCGGCCGACGTCCTCCCACAGGGCCATCTCCGGGATCAGCGTGGTCTCGCCAGTCTCCTTATCAACCTTCTTCCAGTACCATCCTTCGTATTTGAGCCAGGGGTTGTCCGCCGGCGGAGGGGGGTTCTTCACGGGGACAAAGTCCTTCAGCGCCTGCGGTTCGTAGTACAGCGGGGAGCCGCGCGGGTGGACCTGGCGATGGGCTTCGCTCGTCGCGTAACGCACGATGGGGTGGATGAACTCATCCGTAGCGCCTTCGGCGTTGGCCTTGGCGTATTGGCCCGGAATGCGGGGGATATCGCCCGCCAGCGCCGTCTCCCGCCCCCAGCCGTCGGGACGATACCCCAGGCCCCAGCCACCGTATCCGGTGATGTGCGTGGCGTGCGGGTTATCCCAAGAGTACCAGTGCGCGGTCTCGGCGTGCGTGTAGTGGTGTTTGCTGCCCTGCTGGAAGCCGCGGCGCGAGAGGTCGACGATGGTGCAGTTGTAGTGGTGGTAGAAGCGGGCGAGGGCGTGGTCCTCGAAGGCCAGGCTGGTGCGGTGGCGGACCTGGTCGATCATCCAGACGAGGGCGAGGTTGGCCATGGCCTCGAGGTCGCCGTAGCTCTTGACGGTGTTGTCGCTGCCGCCGCCGACGTTGATGTGGTAGCCCGGGAACCAGCACTGCACCAACTTGGTCGTCACCCCGGACGGGCGGCTCCACAGCGTCGGGGTGAAGGGGGCGCGGTCCTCGTCCAGCGCCAACGCGTGGAAGGCGTGCTTGATCTGGTTGTGCAGCTTGGTGTCGTGGAACCCGTAGTTGGCCTCGTTGCGCTCGCTGAAGTCCCACCACACGTTCGTCGGGATGCCCAGCGCCCCCACCGTGTCGAACACCCCGACGACCTCAATCTCAACCGCCTTGTGGAACCGCTCCTTCCAGTCCGTATAGGGCTTCGTCTTCCCCCAGGACTTCATGTAGTGCATTCCCGACTCCTCTTCCTTCGCCTTCTTCTCTGCCGCCTGCCGCTTGAAGTTGAGTTTGTAGTCCGCGTACATCGACCACCAATCATTCATCATGTCCGGAAGGCAGATGCCCATGTTGCAGATGAGGCCGGCCAGCGCGCGCGCCGTGTACGCGCCGCGGGAGAAGCCGAAGATGTAGATCTCATCGCCGGGGGCGTAGTTGTTGACCTGATAGGTACGCACATTGTCAGCATGGCTTTCGCTTCTCGATCGGTTTTGGCGAGGCTACGACAGTCGCCCTATGAATGGATGGGGCGGAGATTCTTTGAGCAAGCGTACCAAGAAGTTATAAGCCTCGCACACATTCTCCTCCAGACCGCGTCCCAGGCCACCCTCCCAGCACTTCTGGACCTTCGCCACGAACCGGGTTGGGAAGCTCCCGCTCTCCACGGAGGCGCTGTTAGCCGTGCCAACTCCTGCGTCGTAGTAGATTAGCTGCTGGATGCACTCCCCATCTTCGTCGGTCCAGCCGGCGATTGATCGCGACAGCTTGGCCACGTTGGAGGCCACGTTCCGGAGGCCGTGGCTCGAGGTCTGCCAGGAGCCGTCGCAGCAGATCACCAGTCGCCGCATCGGACGCGAGGGTCCATCTTCAGAGCTTCCCTGTGCCATGGGATTCATTTGTGCTGTTGGGTGATCAAGGAAACGAAACCCAGTTGGAGAATACAATCCCGATTTCCAATTGCGTTGAGGAGATAGGAAAAAGGTGAATGGTAAACCCCAACAGGCGGGCGCACTTGTCCCCTTTTATCCTCAGACTCGTCATGAGGGATTGACTCTAGCCCCCGTTGAGCTCTCTTCTCAACCTTTCTCTCTTTGTGGAGAGCTGAAAGAATGGTCTGGTGACCTTTGTAAAGGCATACAGAGTAGCATTTCCCGACACTAGCACCTCTCGCGAATACTATAAGCGAGGTTAGCTTCAATGCCTTGCGTCTGCGTGTGATGTATCAAGGGAATGCTTTCAATCTCGCCGCCGACTTATTCCTCGGCTCGGCCGGAGATATCACTGGCCAGCATTGCAGCTCCGTCGTGGTGCTTTTCAGCTGGACTAGCCCCGTGGCGGGCCAGACTATGCGGCAGCTAGTACTGTACTTCGGTAATATTAGCCGACAGCGCCGGTCATGTTCCCCTTCTTGCTGTTTGACCGGGCAAAGATGGCGCTTCTACGAGAGGATCTCTGTTTCCGAAGGGTCGGCAATAACTTGACTATTTCTCGACCCCCTCCCTAGCAAAATACCCCTATATATCCCATCAGCTGTTCATGGCCCTCTCTTTGACCGTAGTATTTTCATACTGATATCACCAGAGCCGTGAATTGGCGAGGATGCTTGCACAGAACAGCCCTGGATGTAAGAAAAAGAGATCAATCCCTCTCTATGCCGGTCACCAGGCCATTAGAGCCGTTGAGCACTCCAGCTTGGGCGACCATATTCATCCATTCCGTGCAACCATCCTGTTCCGCCCGACCCCAAGCGCCAGCCGAATCTACACGATCGGATAATCTTTCAGCGCAGGCCTTGTCACCCAACATCGACAGTGTCCGGCTCGCCAGAGCCACAAAGATATCCCGATACGGCGCCGCCACATCCCAGCGTTCCGCCATGATCACCAACGCGATCGTGCAGTCGTTACAGGTGCTGTTCGCCTGCGCGGGGCCAGAGACCTCTCCTCGCGCGGCAGACGAGGTCGTCCACAGGCAGTGGAGATATGTCAATCCCGCCAGGAACAGCTCATGCAGCGCCGCCCAGGTACAGCTCGTCGGCTTCCCCAGGAACCGCCGGCGGTAGCTCTGGCAGATGCTTTCTGCGGCTCGAAGGCATTCCAGAAAGACATCCTCGCTTGCCTTTCCTCCCGCCCGGGGGTCGAGGATCTGGGCGCGACAGAGCTGGAGGATCGTGTAGTTGTACTCCAGATCATACCAGTCTGCGCTGGTGAATAAGGCCAGGTCATTTTCGGCGTGAGAGGGCGGCGACGGCGGCAGTTCCGAACGCCACTTCTCGATCTCGGCGCGGATGTTCCTAACGTCAGTCTGCCGGTCATGACTGCCGGAGCAGATTGGGTCGGCTTTGGAGTAAAGGCGGGTGTGGATGAGATTCAGAAGACGGCGCATGCGGAAGGTATAGATTGCTCTCGTCATGGTGGTGGGTGGTTCCTGCGGGCGGCTCCGGGGCGTGCCTAGTAGTCCTGTGCTCGTGATGCACGTATCGTCAATGTCAATGGGATACTTTACACGATAAATGGTCAGAAACGGGGCGCAGATGGAACGTTGCTGGGCTGGTTAAGGTGGGCGTCCTGTCCGAACCTACTTCAGCGTCAACCTCTTGATACGGTACACTCAACGGTCGGCCCAACATGACGGCAGCCTGGGTCTCTATCACATAGGCGCACCAGAACACCCGCTTGCGAAGTTCAGTCCGAACTAAATCTTCTGCGGGAACGGAGAAGTGCTTTGTATGTCGATGATACCCCAGATCGATGCACTGACGCAGCGCCAGACTGCCGAGCTTCCTGTCACTTTCATGAGCACATGCGATCTTCGTCCCCGTTTTTCTTGATGGTGATCCATACCAGTGCGAAGTGCCCGTCGGAGATCTCACGGAGTAGATGGCGCAGCACAAAATGGCCTGCACCGCTTCGAGGTTATCATGGATCAGGATATCATCGATATACATTAGTGCTGATGTATACAGGCGCTAGTGATCAGTCAGTGAGCGTTTCCGTTCCTTAATTGGGGTCGTCTGCTTACTTCCGCTGAGAATCCCAGTTGGGGCAGAAGCAACGCCCCAACAGCGTATACCTAACAGTGTGAGCACTTTCTATCCCCATTCAGTAGTCGTGATGCTATTAGACCTTACTATGTTCAAGAAGAATAATGAGATAGGATCCGGGTGAAGATTTTCCTGCCCTGCCGACTCGTGTAGCAACATGGACTCCCATGTCCTGAAGGTCGGCTCATGTAGAACGGGGTAGTGGACGTTCACATTCTGGAAATAGCCATTACTGAGCCTGACTGCAGACTCGTGATCGGGCAACAGGCATGGTGACGGTAGCACCGAGACGCGATTCTCCGGCCCATCAGCCACAGTACCCGTGGGAAGATCAGAGGAAACCACCTGGCGAAGAGACGGATTGATCAAGCGCGAGAAGGCGAAGATCGAAGACGAACCCAGATATTGAGGCTCTGCGCCCGCGGCATTGAGACTCAGTAGGCCCACTTTTGCTTCCAGTTTGTCGACAGCGTCGTCTCGGTTCGAATCATCTTTGGCTTTGCGGGAACTCATCAGCTCACTATGGTGGACATCAGAACTAATCATGTGTTGTATCCGTGGGGAGGTAATAGATGCTTTTTGTCTCTCAGGTGCATGACGTTTGAACAGGTCACTGCAGACGAGATCAGGACAGCGCTCCTTTAGCAAGCTCTCCAGAAACTCCACTCGTTTCTCGAGGATCTCGATGTAGTTCCGTGGCCGACATGTCCTCGTGACGGGGTCTTCTACGAGGCAGACTGATTTCCTGTGTCAGATCATTTAAGCTTAATCAACCCCACTTTTGCAACCGGAAGAAACACCGACCGGATTCAGCACGTAGGCAGTTGTTACACCCCGAGGGATTATTGTCGCACTTTCATCCTATCGGGTCAGAAGAAAGCTGCTTGACGCACTGGACGGGTTGTGTAGTTCTCTTACCTTCCATTTCTTTTCCTTGCATTTCACGCATGCGAGAAGGGCTCGGCAACCCGAGGGTCTCCGTGCAGCGGACCGGGTCAAAGGGGTCTTTTGGTCCTTCTGGGGCAACATGGCGTATATGTGGACCCTTCAGCTGTCAATATTGCTGAGCGTGCGTTGTCAACTGGGGTAAGAGGGGAGGTCAGGTCGGAGCGTCGGGGTAGAAAGGGTCAAACGATTCCAGTGGAGAAGCGTCGCGGGCGATGATTTTCCTGGAGTGGCGATGAGAAGATGAAAGATAAATGCCGCTGCGCTGACTGGAAAGTTGGCCTGGACTGTCACTGGCATACATATTAGATTATCGGATTGAGCAAATGGCAGTTGAGACCCACCATGCAATCAATTAAGTACCCCGCACGCTAGACAATCTACGGAATTGTAGACAGCGGACCGAAGGATTTAGTGTTAAATAGCAGATTTGTTTGTATCCCAAACCATGGAGGTTGTAGATCGTACGTCTAGTGCATCTCTACTGGGTCAACTAAACTGTACAGACCACGAGATTTTATGCGGCGTTTAGAATTGTGCATCCGTTCAAATCCGAGCGACAACCGCAGCTGACGCTTTGCAGCCTTCTCTTAACCGCTCAGCCCTTTCCACCGTGATTTGGAAAATCTCAGGCAGCTGCGACTGAGCCCACGAACTCCCAGCCATCAACTTCACCAAGCCTGCTGCAGCGGTGAAAATACGAGCCATGCCACTGTGGTATCGCAGAAGTCACTGTTAGCGTAACTTCATTACAAGGGGGATGCATGAACCTACTGTCCGTTGTGACCAGCACAAACCCACTGACCCGCAAGCCCTGGCAGCTCTCCGACAAACGGCACGCCGTCTGCGCTCTAGTCTCCAGTTAGCGCCTGCCCTACTAGCATCAGATCTAGAATTACTGCTTTCTTACCATTCCCATGATACCACTCCAAGCATGCGTGTAAGGCTCTTCTTGCTGCAATTCATCGGCGGTCCACCCCTCCACCTCACCGATCGCGAACGCCCGCACAGCCTTATTGATCGCGGCATGACCGGTCATACCATCATCAATGCACCGCTCCGGATTCCGGTCTAGCCATTCCATGAACTCCCCTTGGCCGGGGTTGCTGCCGCCAAACAGCACGGTGCCGTCGCCATTCAGACGGGGATTGATACTAATCAGGTCGTCCCGGCCAAGGAGAATACCATAGGAGTTCTTGAATCCTGCGAAATCTGTAGCAGTCTCCGGGATCGTGACTCGATTGCACATCTGGGGACGGGGAGCTATCAAGCCCCGCAGCGACGGCTCGAGGGCGGAACTATACGCATTGGTAGCATGGACGACCTGTGCGCACTCAATGTCACCACGCTCGGTTCTCACGACCCACTGGCCTGGGTTTTTCTGAGAAGGAACGACAGCGACAGCTTTGGTCTGGGTCTGCAGGTTGACGCCTCTCCGAATGTTCTCCCGCATCACATGGGCTGCCAGTTTCCACGGGTGTAGTGTGGACGCCGGCCACGCGTAACATGCTTGAGCATTTTTCATCTGGGAGATCTGGTATCTTGTCAGCCATGCCCTCAACACGGAGCAAAGAGCTTGTGCGAACCTCCGCTGCTTCTTGGGGGTCGTGGGTCACTTTGATATGATCGACCTTCCCTCCGGCGGCCTTGTACCGCTCGAAGGTTGTGCGGGCTTTGCGCGCGGCTTCGGGGGTAATGGGAACATCCAATGTGGGTCCAGTCCAGTGTTCGCACTCGACATTGTTTTCCTGAATGTAGCGTACTAGCTCGGACCATGTCTGCTGTTCATTCTGCAGGATCTACAGAATTCGCAATCAGCGCCCGGTACGGTACAGCACACAGAGAATGCCCATACCTTCAGGGCCTGCTCCGTGCCAAACTGTCGCTCGTACTCCAGAAACCCTCTCCACTGGTCTGGCTTACAGTGGCCAGCGTTGCGACCCGTAGCACCGGAGCAGAACAGACGAGCCTCAATGACCACGATTTTCTTAGCAGGCCAGGTTTCCGTGAGGTGTTTGGCAGCCACGGTTCCGGACATCTGGATCCAGCGCTTAGCTACCTGTTCGAGAATCTGCACGCCCTGAAGCTGCTACTCACACCCGATCCGATGATCACGATATCTGCAGACTGCGGCAACTCGGGCGTGGTTCGGTGGTTCAGCAGCGGATCTCCCTGCACCGATCCCAGCCAGTGGGAAATGGAGTACCCGGTCGGTTTGGGGAAGCCGAATCTTTGACAGTTGTCTTGTCTCATGTTGTCGGTTTTATTGGTTTCTGATCTCGAATTGGCACAAATGGGGATGATCTCGGGAAGTCCAGCTGGATTTATAGGTGGCTCGGAGCTAACGAGTTCCGTGCGGTTCGGCGTGGGGGTTTTGAGATGAGGTGATATCGGAATGCACACCGAACAAGCAAAATTGGGCGGAACTTCCCGTCAATCAACTGGCTGACGGGAATCTTATGTATCAACTAGAGTAACGTTAGTGTTGGATACATATCTGTATTTTAGTGTCTAACAATCATATTATCTAGGTAAAAAGGAGTGAGATTTTTTACGATAAGAATTGCCGAAGACCAATCCTACTATTGCTTTCAAAACGGCCGGTGGCCACAAAAGTCCTGCGCAGAGACTTCTTGCCCTTGACTGCAACTAAGCAGCACCGGCCCGATGGCGGCCTTCTTTCCCCCTCCCAACCAGCGGGACTTTCCACCAATCTTATCGCCTTATCGCCTCGGATAAGTCGAACTATACTGGTTGTGGGTGCGTGAATGTGGGCTTTTATCACCATCCCTGTCACCTTTCAACGGCCGGTTCCATATAAGTTCAGAATCGCCAGCATGAGATTTCCAGCATGCATTGAATCTTTCTTCCCTCGTTCAAAACCATCTCACAATGCCTTCGGCCGCTCCCAATGGCAGTACCGCCGGCAGTCACACGCTCATGTGGCCCCCCGGCACCTCGTGCCTTGCCGACATCTCGCCGTCCACGGGGGATGCCACCATCAACCTGCAACCGCGACCCTCCGATGACCCCAACGATCCCCTCAATTGGACGCCCTGGCGCAAGTACTGGAATATGGGACTCGTCTGCTTCTACGTGGCGATGGTGGCGGAATTCATCAACGCCAGTACGCCGACCTGGGGCCCCATGGAGGCCCAGCTCGGGTTCAGCGACGAGATCATGAATGACAGCTATGCAGCGGGCTGTGCAGGGCTGGCCGTTGGCTCCCTCGTCTTGATCCCGTTCGCGCTCAAGTTCGGCCGTCGACCGTTGTATCTCTTCAGCACGGTGGTCCAGTTCGGGATCTGCATCTGGTCGGCCAGGATCCAGACGGTGGGCGATCTCATGGCCGTCAACGTGATCCAGTGTTTCTTCGCGAGTCTGGCCGAGGCCATTGTGCAGATGACCATCGCGGATCTGTTCTTCGTGCACCAGCGGGGCCGGATGAACGCGCTGTATGTCTGGACGTGGCTGCTTGCCACTTACCTCGGCATCCTGGTGGCCGGGTTCGTGGCCGACGGTTTGGGGTGGCGATGGATCTGGTGGCTGAATGCCATTATTTGCGGGGTGACGATCTTCGTTGTCGCGTTTGGGTACGAAGAGACCAAGTTCTGTCCCCGGCCGGTTGGCTCCACCACGACCGATCTGCACCTGACTCCCTCAGACGAAGACCGGTCGGGCGCAATCAAACGTCAGGACCATAACATGGTAGAAGACAAGGTGAAGCATCTCAGCGATAAATCAGTCACTCAGAGGAGTCAGAGCGACACCGATAAAAGTGCTCGAGAGCTAGGCTCGGTAGAAGCCGCAGACGAAAGCGCGCGCGAGATCACCCCAAGGCCCGCTATCAACCCTAACATCCCGATGAAAACATACTGGCAGCGACTTGCTCTGATCACCCCCACGGCCTCGTCCGGTGCCACGAAGGACTCCTTCTTCCAACACATGTGTCAACCGCTCATCATCCTGGCGACAATCCCGGCGATCGCGTGGACCGCGCTAGTGTATGGGATCTTGGTGGCCCTGGGCGACGTCATGTCGACCACGATGTCCACCTACCTACCCCGGGCGCCTTACAACTTCTCCTCCTACGAAGTCGGGCTCATGAGTCTGCCGCGGATGATCGGCGTCACGATCGGGGCCATCATCGTCGGTCCGCTAAGTGACTGGTGGATTGTCTATCTGGCTCGCCGCCGGCACGGCATCTTCCAGCCCGAGACGCGGCTGTGGTGCATGATCCCCTTCCTCCCCTTCGTCGTGGTCGGCGCCGTCCTCTTCGCCATGGGGCTCAGTGACCACCGTCCCTGGCCGGTGATCGCCGTGGGGCTGGCCTTGTACAACATCGGCGTCACCCCGATCAACACCCTCACCATCACCTACCTGACTGATTCGTATAGAGACGTAAGTGGATTCCTAGAAACCCTTCAGAATCAACCTCCTTTTTTTTTCCCCTGACAGTCAATGCAGATCATCGGCGACGCCCTGGTGGGCGTAACCCTGACGCGCAACACGTTCAGCACGGTGTTCATCTTCGCGCTCTCGCCGTGGGTGGCGAAGGTGGGGCTCAAAGATACCTTCGTCACGATTCTAGTCCTCGCGGTTGCGATTCTGCTGGCCTTTGTAGTCTTTCTGCGTTATGGCAAGGCGCTTCGGGGCTTTTCAGCCTCGCGCTATCTCTACTATGCCGCTCGGCAGTACAAGGAGAGATCAGGGTAGAGAAGGACAAGAGTCATCAATCTGAAGTTTAAGGCAGAAGGACCTCAATTCCACATTGGATTGATCAATCAAAGACCCATGTTAAATTAAGACGGACGACGGAGATCGCCGTCGGATCTCCGCCGCCATGAGCTTCGCTTTGTGAATCCCCGTCTCCTCTTCAATGGCTTTCATCTTCTGTAGGACCCAGTCGCGCAAGGCGTCACTGCGACCGTGGGATGTTCCTGCAAGGTAGAGTGGCCACAGCAGGGGCACGATGGACGCAGCGCGTAGGCCCTCCCGTGGTTTGCCGGCCTTGTCGCAGGCGTGAAGGAGATATGGAACACTGGAGCATATATCCCTGGAAAGTTCCTGGATCAGCGATATCGAGGAATCCAGTAGGTAGGGGCATGGTGGTCCGGGTGAGGGTTGCAGTGCGGACGCTGACAGGGGAGACGGCTGCTGGGGAAGTGGTTGTGACAACAGTGCAACAAGTGCCTGGTGGAGGAGAATGCGCACACAGCGCTGCAGGTTCCATGTGTGGGCGACGTCGACGCTGAGGTACGTATCATACTGACCCAGCTGACACATCTCGGTGTCTTGCACATCGCTCTGACGGGGGCAAGTTGTATACGCGTAGTCTGCTGGGAGGGATTCGGACCAGCGTTCCAGGCCTGTATCAACTGCAAGGATTGCGGAGACACACCGAGATAGATTCAGCGCGTCCACGCTACTGTCCTTACAGGAGGCTAGAACGGCGCAAGCATCGGCAACGAGATCTGCTAGTTGTGAGGCGGGGGCTTCGTGCTCTGTTTCGTAATGTCTGGCCTCCTTCATCTTCTTGCGCAGTATGGTTGGTACCCGTAGCCCGCGCTGAAGGCAATTGAGGAGCTGTTTGGGGAAGTCAGACAGAACGGACATGCAATGAAGATATTCTCGGGGGGCATGACTCACGATCTCCGTACGCGCGTGGAGAAAAATGCCTCGACCGATCCTGTTGCGTAGCTGGCCGATGCCTCGGAGATGGATCAATGCCACGGCACCGTCTACATGCCTGTCCCATGAGCCCACATTGCCATCACCATCCGGAGTGACAGTCTAGTCTAGTCAATAGCTTACCCCAGTGAGTCTGCAGCCACGGGAAAATTTACCTCGAACAATGCCAAAAGCATTACGGCGACCAGCATCTGGTCGGATGCCGCGCAGCTGGGGTCCGCCAGCGCCGTACGCATATCACGAAGAGCCCGAGAAACCGCCTGGCTGGCGGCATGACCCAGCATGGGCGCATTCCGCACATGCGCCAGGCTCGCTAGTCCCACGGCGACGATGAGACTAGCCAGGTATCCCGGCCCAGTTGCTCGCTTGTAGATGATGCCCAGGCAGTCCGGGTGGCTTGGGAGTCGCCCGGGCGCGTGCGCAACGTAATGGTGGAAGAAGAATTGCAGCGCCTGATCTTCCGGTGAAACCGCGACAGCGGGCCAAGGGCCTTGGTCGACCTGCAGAATTTCATAGGATAGTGCAGAGACCCGCTCCTTGCCATGGAGCGCAGAACGGAGCGTGCTGTTCCCGGGTGCCGGGGGGGAAGCCTTGCTCACCGTCTCGCCAGTCTGATCTCGGAATGTCACATAGCTCTCGGCATCTCGGTATCCGTCGCATCTAGAGCCGGCCCTAAGACATTGACGACATGCTGGTCGTGATAAGTCGCACTTGAAGCCCCAGATATCCAGTTTAATCAGCAGCGGTCGTTGATAAATCAGCTAACGAGTCAAGGCGTCAGACTAGAGGGTAAAATACCTTTCTTCTTTTTACTCGACATTCCCAGCACGCTTTACTGGGCTTGCCACGGTAGACCATGTTACGTAGCGCACAGTACCATTTTGCTAGGCAGGATAAAGGGAATTGGGTAGTTGGAAGACCTCAAGCTGGTCAAGTTTTGGTTCTGCAGAGTACGTACTCAGCAAGGTCCACGGTAATCTACTGCGCCACTGCTTTGTAATCTTCGCCGCTGCTGAATCCGGACTAGTCTGCAGTGCCGTCGAGCTGGTTACCGAATCGAGGCTAGCCTAGCTGTGGCTCGGGAAAACGGGCGAACCTGGAAGGCATACCTAGTGACCTCGGACCTCTGGACTCACCTCCGAGCCCCTCGGAGTGTCTTTAGAGCTCATGAAACACGATCCACATCTTCGAGCTGCCTACCACTTCCGGTAGGATGGCAATGGATCATGGTAAGGGTGCAGCGGCAGCTCAGAATATGGTCTCCCTGGGAACATGTAACATATAAAAAGTGCACTGATTGTCTTCACATTTTGTTCCTTTCGACAGAACCAAGATCGCGTTCCCACCACCTTTTTTCTTCATCTCTTTTCTCTCCCATCAAACATAAGACATGTCGCAAGTCATCGTATTCGTGAGCGGAGCCACCGGTCAACAAGGCGGTGCCACAGCGCGTGAGCTCGTTACTGCCGGAGTCCAAGTACACGCGCTTGCCCGGGACCCGTCCTCAGAGTCAGCCGTGGAGCTCCAGCACCTCGGGGTGCGGCTCTTCCCCGGCGACTATGACAATCTCTCCGCCCTGAAAGCAGCGATGGAGGGCGCGACAGCCGTCTTCCTGAATGTGTCGCCCATGCTGTCGGACCTCCGAGGCGAGGTGGTGCATGCCAAGAACATCCTCAACGCGGCGATCGCATCCGGCACCGTGACCAGCATCGTCTACTCGAGCGTGGCGATGACCGGACAGCACGAGTCGTTCCCCAACTGGGGCCCCGAGTACCCGCCGCGGTGGTACTGGGAGAACAAAGCCGACATCGAGGCCATGGTGCGCGCCTCGGGACTGCAACACTGGACGATCCTGCGGCCCGCCTTCCTGATGCACAACTAACACGCGCCGACGGCGGCGTACATGTTCCCGGAGCTGGTCCAGCAAAAAGCCTTTCGGACGGCCTACAGGCCCGAGACGGCGATGACGGTGCTGGCAGCCGAGGACGTGGGCAGGTTCGCGGCGGCGGCCCTCACCGACCCGCGCGCCTACCACACCCACGAGATCGACCTGGGGTCGAGTCGCTCACGCCGGCGCAGATCGTGCAGGAGCTGTGCCGGGTCAGCGGGGAGGAGATTCAGCTGGAATTCTACAGCGAGGAGGAAGCGAAAGCCCTGGCCGAGAGGGATCCCAGACTCTACGCCCAACTGTGGACAAATGAGGTGGGCTACCAGGTCGATTTCACGGCCCTCGAGAAGTACCCGATTCGCTTGACGAGGTTCGCGGACTATCTTGACAAGCATCGCGACGAGGTTCGCGCGATGTTCAAGTGAGCATGTTGTTCTTTTCTATGCCTGTTACCTGTAAAGGGCAGATGGCGGATCGGTGATTGATTTCTTCGGACAGCGCAGCCTTTGCAATTTGACGTGACCGAGCGCATCGAGCCCTACCTGTGATTCGGAGCATCTGTTTTGTTGGAAAGCTAATAATTGGGGGAGGCCTTTGATGATTGCTTTTTCGGGGGAAAGGTGTATTTCAACTAGAAGCAATGCTCCAGTTATGTCATTTAGCACAGCTGGCCAACCACGGTGCCAAATCTACTTGGGTGAGCAGTGTGATTACCGAAGAAACAAACATGTTTCTGTCTAACCTCAGCATGGAGAAAGTGGAAAGCAAACAAGACATTTCTATTCTAGTCGATGATCTCGAAGTGTATAAACAGTTCGTAACGCAGGTATAGTTCATAAAGTGCATCATGGCCTGCCCCGCGGGCCTTCAACTTCATCGAGACGCGAGCCCAGGGTTTTTGGCTTCGCGATATTCTACTATGCCGCTCGACAGTATAAGGAGAGATGAGGTTAGATAAAAGAAGAAACAAAAAAAAAAAAAAAAAAAAAACGCTGCTGTAGATGTTCGAATGCGTTCCCGGACGTCACACTGTATTACTCATTGTCACGGCCGCCCGAGCCATACCATCTCACGACGTAGTGTACGGGAGCATCACGCTCGCCGCAGTGCGCTCGTTTTTTGATGCAATGTACCGGACGGGCAAGTCGGCAGCCTTTCGACAACACAGCAAGCAAAAAAGGGACAAAAAACATACAACAGAAGGGATTCGCTGGTGGTCACCCACCCAACTACTAACCTCCCGGCGTGTGGCTTAAGTACGGCTGAGCGGACGGGAAGCCCTGTTTTCCACACCCTGTGGTCGTATGTGATTGATTATCCTGGTTTGAAACCTATAAGACAAGCTCAGTTTTATTGTTGCACGAAGAGATAGCGATATGCCTTGGTAGAGAGCTTCACTTTACTTTCGCATTAAGGGAGTCAATTTAAGGTTCGGTGATATGCGGATTGTCCCCGATCATCGCTTCTTGGCGGGCTCCGAACTGTGAGTCTAGAACTCACCCTACGGTTTTCCTGGGACGGGGGTGAATTATGAAAATCAAGGTGAGTGGCTTATGTGTAGCAGGTTGCACCAAGCCAGGTACGCCAGAGAAGTCAGCGTAAGGATTTTGTATCATCTATCAGTGCTGAATTTGATCCCTACCCCAAACTTGATGGAAGGTTTGTCCAAGAATAAATAAGCTGGAGCTGGAGCTCCCATGCGCGGCACCTATTGGACATTCTCTTGCCATTCCATCCCAGCCACAAGACAAAATCCCGGGCAAGACAATATGTAATGGGACATTTGCTGTGAGTAGGTCTCACTTCTTTGAGTTTAACTGATGACGCCTTCAATCACAGAGCGTTCCAATCATTAGGCGATAATACAGCGCAAGGAAGGTATCATCTACAGGCTAAGACAGACAAAGTACGAGCGAGACCAACCGCAGGTCCCTGATCCTCATCGACGTGGAGAGAAAGTAAGAAGCATAACGAGACATTTTCTATTCTAGCGTCTATCGTTTTGGAAGTCTATAAACAGATCGTAACCCAAGTACAGTTCATAAAGTGCATCAAGGCCTGCCCCGCGGGCCGTCGTCTCACGCACAGGTCAAGCAAGACCTGCCGCGAGTATCCCAAATGTGGCTCCCGCCGGACGGCATCTCTAGGACGCTCGGTCCAGGCGGGGAAAGCCCCTAAATACCCCCATCAAAGTGGTTGTGCGGGCTTAGCCCAAAGTGAGAGTGATGCCCGACGAAGTCGTGCAGCTGTTGGTATCGGTATCATCGGGCTGCTGGTACGAGGCGGAGCAATCCGAGTCGCCGGCGGAGCAGGTGACGGAGGTGCAGCTCGAGTCCGAGGGACTAGCAGAGAAGCCCGCGGTCACGAAGGCGGAGTCCTTGTCCAGGTTGATGGACGACAGGTCCCAGTAGAGGGTGTCACCGTCAGTGGTGTACTCGAACTGCAGGACGCTGCTTTCATCCGTGGTGGTGGACAGCTTGATGGAGATGCCGCCGTCGGAGGTGGTCTGCCAGTCCTCGGAGTAGCTGCCGCCACCGGAAGACAGGGACTGCATGCTGCTGGAGCCGGTGGTGGTGGCGGTGGACCAGAGGTAGACAGTGCTGTTCATGTTGTTGACGATGGAGACACTGCCCCCGCCGCTGGAGGAAGAAGAGGAGCTGGCGCTAGCGCTGCTGCTGCTCGAGGTGGCGGTTGCGGAGCTGGTGGTGCTCGACTGCAACGGCTGGGGAAGCGCGGAGGCCGCGAGAGCGAAGGTAGCAGCAAGAGAAAGCTTGGTGAACATCATTGTGAAAGATTGATGTGTTTCTTTGTGGTTGGATAGAGACCGATTGCGGAAGAATGTGATGCGATGAAGAGAGAAGGTAGTTCTGATCAACAGACCAACGGACAAGTGACACGAAAGGAATGCACGAGGATCAACCTCAGTAGCGAAAGTAGAGTAGACTGGTAAAGAACCTTCAAAGGAGAGGATGGTTGTGAGAGAGCAGATAGCAGTGCCACGAAGGGTAGCTTTATACCTATCTCATGGTGGAGACCGGAAACGAAGGCGGCTGCGTCAGCCGCGATGTGTCAGCTGTCTCCAAAGGCGACATGTAAAACAAAAGCGTGGAACGTGTCAAACTTTGAAGACAGGCACAAAATTCTAAAATTCTAGATCCTGGCACCCACGGTTGCCTGGTTCAGCGGCGAATCATGGCGGGGGTTTTGTGCAAGGTACACCAGGAACCATACGTTTGTTCCTGATGCCCTGGAGTCAAAAAGCAGAAAAACCCCGCAGGCGGGGCTTGGAACGGGGACCGGTGGACCACAGACTGGCGTATGCTGCCGTCTGGTTAGTGGTTCTAGACTCTCCATCGGTTCATCCAGACATTACGACAGCATTTGCCACCAACCCCAATGACGTTTTCTGGAACAGGGCCACCGCATCAGCAAGGATTTTCCCGGGACTCGGGGCACTTGTACTCTCCGGAGTAGACTCGGTTTTCTGCCGGGGTAGGTCTGGCGAGCGTGTGAGTCACGTGATATCCCCATCTATTCGATATCTTACCGCCTTTTTGTTTAGCCGAGGCTCTGCCGCACCGTGGGAGGAGAACAAACCAAGCAAACCAAGCCAAGCGCCACCTGCGCCCCAATGCACCGCCTTCCTAACCACTCTTGCTCTTTCGTAGACATTGCCCGGCATGGTCAGGCCACGACGCCGCCGCCACCACCACCACCCGCTGGGCAGCTGGCACAATTTCGCGGGCAGAATGGGTGGGTTGACAACTGGGACAACTGGGACCAACCACGGTGTTACTCACGGAGTGCCAGGTGCAACCACTTTCCAAGAACTGCAATGGCAGTTAAGTTACAACTCACCTAGTACTCGTGAACCCCTCACCTAAAGTACTTGCAAGTATGTATATCTGCCATTCTTTATTTCATATACAAGCAAATGCCAGGTACCGTTCATATAAGGAATCTCTATTGACCCGGCGGCACGCCCCGTCTTGCCGCGGCATAATGCTCAGAATACGGATATCAAGAAGGTGCTAAGTACTCTTATCGGTTCTATCCCCGCCAAAAGTATCTAAATGCTTAAATCTTGTGCCGAGATATGCTCAAGTTCATGTGCCTTCCAAAGGTCTGCAAGTCGTTACATTGAAGACGTTTCTCGCAAAGACTCAAGGCAACAGAGAGTCTCATGTAACAGTCTGGTATCCCGAGTTCTTGATCCAAGATGGTAGCGAAAGACGACGGGAATTAGATAAAGGCCCGTGCCATGCGGTCATACATGAGTAATTTTCGAGCAGTAGCAATCGACCCATCTATCGGCCGAGACACTCATACTCAAGCGACCCAACTGCGTGGGACCAGAACCCCATGTGTATTCATGCGGGTCTTTAGTTGCAGCCCAAGATATGTTCTTTGGTCCGGTGAAGGGGTTTGTCAAAGGCCTGTAATCGCGGTGACTCCCAGGAAGGTATATGAAGAGAACGATCGGGATACATCCGGGGGCAGTCTCCCTGCTTCCAGCAGGCCACCTTCCCTTGGCGACCCCCTCCGCGGCACGGGCGTGGATACCCTCCCCGCCGATCACCCCGTCCTCCGCAGACATCAACCCCACCGGGTACGACACGGTCGCATTCGAGTCTTATCGCACCTTCTGCCAGCTCTGAGACCAAGACATCATCCCGCAAAGGGTCCGCTTCCAGGTCTCGCTGCCCCTGCCCTTGAACTGCGTGATTGGCCATAACTCGACCTGAGTTCCATACGCAGCTAGACCCTCCACGAGCAGTGCGCATGGTCGAGGCCATACAGCCCATTGTACGAGGACAGGAAATCCCCGCCGCCGATCTCGCGCTGCGGTGGGATTCCTGCTTCGAGACCACCGCCATGGAGTACGAGCGGGGCCGGCTTCCGGATTCCTCCCTCCGCGCCCACATCTTCCCCGTCATGGACAGTATCTTGGAGCGGACGCAGCGGCTCTGCGCCTTAGTCCCTGCGGAAGTTCCCCTGGGAATTCATTTCCACTACGCGGACTGTCAGCACGTGCACTTTGTCGAGTTGGAGGCGGGCAAGGATACAAGGCTCTATCTCGGGGTGGTGCATTGTCAACCACGCGGAAGCGAGGCGCAGAAGAATCAATTCGGCCCAGTCAGGCGTGATGGACTTGTGGGGTGGGGAGTGAGTGTGGCTTGGGGAGAATCCCCAGAGATGAGCCGGAGAGTATTCAGCATATTTCAAAGGATTTTTTCGTGCTATTGTGGGGGTGAGATGTATCATATCTAGTGATGCGATCCGGAGGCTCTGATTCCGCCATGCTAAAGGTTGCTCTTTTCAAGCTCTGCGATGATTGAGTGGGATGCGTGGAGCTCGGTTAGAGCATGCTAAGGCTTGCCTTGTTTGTGTTATTGGAAGATCAGAAGAGAAAGGAAAGGAGATAGCTTGGAATCAATATGACCACTGCATTTCAGAAAGAGTATGCCTTATTGTGCTTCCAGTCTCCGCCTCGGACCGTAAGCCAAAAGCCAAGAGGAGACAGGCTGCCTTGGCGTGTCGCCGGGCAACTGTCGCGCCGACCCGTAAACAAATCGGCGGGGACTCTACCCACTCACACTACTTAGTGCTCTACGATGCTCGCTAGTAGTTGGAGGTCGGAAACCAGGATTTTCTTCGGGGGGAGCTGTTGATCATTCTCCGGATGATGATAGGCCAATTCCGGCTACGACGCTTGCTCGGGCATCTGGTTATCCCAGTATGTTTTTCATCTTCATCCCGCCCTTCAAGCTCCGCACTGAAAGGGCATGGCTTACTCTCTTTCTCCCTGTGGCAGGTCATGATTATCTCCTTTATGGGAAAGTCTGCACGGGCGATCGAGGCATACTTCGACGGCGAACGCCTCATCCTGGGCTGCACCGATCTCTATAGTACCCGCCACCAGACCGCGACGGCGTTGAGGGATCTTGGAGGGTTGTAGCTCGGGACTCCCATTGGGAATACCGCCTAGGCTGGCGGTACTTCCGGTTGGTTTGCGGCGTTAATGGTCAGTTGGGTAGTATGGTCTCCGGAGTTCTGGCTTTCATGCAGGTTTGGATTCAATTATGGGCACAGGAGAGTTTACTTACGTGCGATACCCCTTCTTCTTCAGAATACTGTTCCTGTCGCGCTTCTCACCCGACGCTTGTCGTGGCGCCCAGGCTTGAAATCATAGGCGTCAGACAGACAGTTCCTGCAGATCGACCCTTATGGTCGCGAATCAGTACCAGTAGTTCCTTCCTTCCACCTGAAATTTCGATAATCCATCTCAGACATAATATCGCATGAGTTTTCGCGGCGAGAAAGGACGTGGGGAATCATGGGTAACTGCTGTCGAGCCGAACCCTACTCTGTTCAACTCAATCATTAGCACCTGGTGACCATCACTTGCCAAAGCAGCCCCTACGACCCGTAGCAGTTCTGGGGAGTTTTGATCCTGATGCGTGGAAGAGGAATGTTTACCTTGCAACCTCCGACAACCCCTTTCGCCGCTTGGCGACCGAGACAGGTCGAATCTCAAACCGCTGGACCTCCGCAGCGACCAACGAGCCGGTAAGCTTCCTGGCCGCCTCCTCCACCCGGCCATAGAGGATCTCCCCACAGAGCCACTCGCCTTCCCCCCCCCCCACTCCACTCAAATCCCGCGCCTTCCGCCCTATACGCGAGGAACCTCCCCACCGGCAGAATCTCCCATCCATCCTCCGCAGATTTCAGATCCGGCGGATTGAGAACGATGTAGACCCGCTCCAGCCGCGGGAAGCACCACCAGACCCTCTCCAGCGCGCGGGGCTCCAAGTGAAGCGACATGCTGGATATGGCGATGCGGGGGTGGCCCTCCCCGTTGTCACGGATAATCATCCGCTTTCTGGGCAGTCCCACTCGTCGGTCGAGCGGGTCGGTGCAAAAGCGGGCGAGTTGTGTCGCGTGGAGGTATAGAGTGTCATGGTCCAGGTCGAAGTGGTGAGTGACGACGTGCGACCCGGTCCCGATGTCTGGGCGGAAGTGGATCTTGAGGCCGAGTTTGCGCGCCCACGAGCGTGCCGTGCCATTTGCCTCCTTGTTGACCAGCAGATGGGGTAGTGGTGTGCTTACTGGGTCCATGCGCGCGGAAAGGTAATCGTCATGGCTAAACTCACCTTCGTTGTACGGAAATAGCACTCCTGGCCGGACTTGGTCGGGGAGGGTGAGGTGCCAGATGTAGTGGCGGAGCTCGGGGGGGAGTTGGGAGAATTGCGCGAATGCCATGATTTCTGCTGGTGGGGGGGAGATATTCTGGAAGATCTTGGCCGATACGCGATTCTCATACATTAGGTGCTTTGCTGGTGAGACAGGTTTCTAATTCAGCCGGAAATTTGAGGGGTCGCTCGGCGGTACTTATATTAATTACTCGAGGATTGTAAGCAGGTTTATCTGATTCAGGGATAGTCTGTCCAGGTGACTCTTTGAGCAGGGTACTTTCTCTCTAAGCCCGACTTCAGTCGACTTTTGGAACAGCTAGGCTGCGATGGTTTGTACATAGATTGCAAAGTAAGAGGCCTTGGACTTTCCAGCTAAGGAGCCCTGCCGCCACTCCTCGGCCACCGCAAGCTAGGCTTTGTCGCTCTGGTTCACAATTCAAAGCTTGGCTAGTAGACCTGAGCCCCTCTTCCCAGTCTATTCCAATCAATGCAAGCTTTATTGAGCCACTCAGATCTAGCCATACCAAAATCTGATTGAGCATGTGAACCTTGACGAGCACATCGCCTGCAGGTTCAGGTCTTGGCACTACGGTGGTGTTTGATTCTCGGTGTTGACAGAATCATTAGCAGCTACTGAAATCCTCTATCCGACATATCATAGCTACCATAGTGCTAGGGTAATATTAGAATTTAGAGTAAGGTGAGATTTGAATCTAGTATAGATACATTATTTACATTTTATATTTTTGTGGAGCACTTGAGGCGTCTGCCTTGCCGGGAGGTTCATACAGGATATACAGTCATCCCGCAGGCGATCAACAACACCAGAAAAGCGCCTATATTCATTTGCGCATTCTTCGGGGCTCAAGCAAGTCAATGAACTCATCCTATATATAGAATTTCCCCGATTATTGCTGGAAGTGATATTACTCCGCAAGCAGAAAGCCAAATGCTGATAGATGACGCATGAGAAGGCTCTTTATTTATGCATGCTGACTAAGCTATGCTCCAAGCACATGGCCACCCACAAGCCCGATCGAGGACGAGCCATATCTTGGAATTTAGTTTAGAAAGGACTTTTAGGGGTCTGTGATTTTGTTACGTCTCACGAAGGTAACCATGCTGGTGTATACAGGCAGCGGACTCAATTGCGACGATAGCTGGCGACGACGTGGCTGAAGTACAGGAGAAACCTCAGCTGGACCAGCAACATGAAGGTATAAAGTGGAACCTGCCTGAAATGATCCAGCGCGTTCTGGTGACAGTCCCGACACCAAACTAGACACAGTAGAGCAGTCCCTCCGCTAGAATGGCAGTGTCACCAATCCCTCCCGACTTATCGGTCAACTTCCGACGCCCATGGCTAGATTCTTGAGAAATTCCGCCGCCTAACCACCGCCTTGGCCCGCGCACCGAAAACTGCTGCCTAAGTCGTGACTTCGTAGCGAGGGCGCGAAGCCAAGCAACAAGGTGATAAAATTGAATCGCACAATCAAAGTCTCATAATTATTACTGCTCAATATTATACAGACGATATCACATATCCACGACCCTCAATCATCATTATTCAAATGGTATACGCCGAAGTTGCGCCCGTGCCCCCAAAAAGCTGTACGAATGTCCCGACCGACACATGAAGAACGAATCAAGAGAACGAGGATCTATTTGTTGGCCAAGATGTAGCTGCGAGGTGTGTTAGCTGGAGAATTCTTCTTTAGCGAAACAGTAGAAGTGTGGACATACTAGGCGTGGATGACACCAGGAATCCAACCCAGGATGCAGAGACAGATGTTGATGAGCAGATCGCAGCTGCAGCCGGTGCGCATGAAGACACCGACGAAGGGGAGGAAAAAGGCGATGATGATTTCGCAGCAACCGCTGTGTGAAGGGTGTTAGCTTGGCAGTTTCCCTCTCAGTGGGAATGCGACGGGGAGGGCGGCATGGGGACATACACTGCGTTGGCCATTGTGAGTGTTTGGAAATTTGGTTGATAAAGTGGCTGTCTTGTTTGTTGGTTTGGATAAGGTATGGTATCAAAGAACAGGTCAGTTTGTTAAAGATGTAGAAGTTGGAGCTTTAGGAAGAGGAAGAGTGGAGGAGAAAGTGGTGTGGTTCAGGAGTTTAAAAGGACTTTGGGGGAGAGAGAGAATCGATGACATCAGGCGCGGGTGCATCATAGGGCTGAAAATGGAGCGAGTGTCCGCAACTCTCCAACAAGTCAACGCTCACCACCGACAAATTGCTGCCATGGCCCAGGGGGAATTCCTGATAGCCTACCTAGAAGGTAAATGTTTATGACACAACCAATGACGATCTTGCTTGGGAGTCTCTGGGAGAATCTGCCTTTTTTTTGCATAGGGCTGCACTCCAATTCGCAGTCAAGAGTGCCAAGGCAACGGCCCGGGCTGGATTTGAGTGGCTGAACTGATGTAATCTTCCCACCACCTGCGATGCGGTGCCTGGCCCGAGGCCATTTCCACCATTATTACATTTGGCTCAGGCAATCAACGGAGTCTATCCAGGAATTAAGTACACGGAGGACAGATGATGTTGACTACACCTGTTTGTGATCAGCTGATTTAGGAAATTAGGCACTCTGTTTGACCTTCAGTTCTTGCGTGTTGTTTGTTCAACTCGTGGAAGCCATCAGTTTATTGTTCGCAAAGAACACTGCACCCCAACTTTATGCCATTTTTGGATCTGATTTCATGGTCTTCAGGCGCCGATGTTGCTGCCTCGGAGTTTGGCTGCTAACACAGAGCTGGCTGCGCTGCACCTTTGTAAAGGTGAATAGGCAGCGGCCAGCGGTAAATTGCTCAGAATGTCTGGACAGACTAGTAACACAATCAATATGACAGGTGAAGAAGTAAATGTGTGATGATGGACGTGTGAGTGTGACCCGCCTACTTCTGAAAGAAACCTTTCCTCTACTTCGCACCGGATGGAACTTGTCGTTTCCTCTTTCCCACCACCATGACAGAGCGTGTTCATCAGCCGGTTCAACTTGTGTCTTCGAGAAGAAAGGATTAAACACACGGCCCAAGATGCAAGGCACACACATACTCAACCTCGCGTGGGTATTCATCCTCAGCCTGGTGTTGATGTGCCCCTACTTCAAAGCGAGCGCGATCGACCTCAACATTGACGACCCTGGTGGGTACTCGGAAAGCTTCATCAAGACGACCCATTTGTTGCCACGCGACTGACTCTGCAAACCATCTCAGCAAACATCAAACACGTCGCGCGCCAGCTCGCCTGGGATCTCGTGAGCTTCTACAGCGGCAACCATACCGGCGACATCCCTGGCAACCTCCCCGATCCGTACTACTGGTGGGAAGCGGGCGCGTTCTTCGGCACACTGATCAACTACTGGACCTACACCGGCGACGAAACCTACAATGCGATCACCACGCAAGCCATCCTGCACCAGGCCGGGGAGAAACGCGACTTCATGCCCACCAACCAGACCCGCACCGAGGGGAACGACGACCAGGCCTTCTGGGCGTTCACAGCGCTACAGGCTGCAGAAAACAACTACCCGAACCCTCTTAACGATCAACCCTCGTGGCTGGCTCTGGCGCAGGCGGTCTTCAACCAGCAGGCCGCGCGCTGGGATCCCACCAAATGCGGCGGAGGCTTGAAGTGGCAGATCTACGCCTTCAACAGTGGCTACACCTACCGCAACGCGATCTCAAACGGGTGCTTCTTCAACATCGCCGCCCGACTGGCACGGTACACCGGAAACTGCACCTATGCGGACTGGGCCAACAAGGCATGGGACTGGTCCTCGGGGGTTGGACTGATCGGGCCCCACTTCGAAGTCTACGACGGCACCAGCGAAGGGAACAACTGTTCGGATCTCAATCATGTGGAGTGGACGTACAATAACGGAGTCTTCCTGCTTGGGGCGGCGCATATGTGGAACTACGTACGTTGTGATTTTTCCTCTCCCTCTAATTCTTTTATTTCTCTGTCCTCGGCTATTCGCAGATGCCAAGAATCAGATGACTTTTACTCACTACTCCTCATCTTGCAGACTAGCGGCGATGAGACCTGGCGAAACCGGATCATGGGGCTGCTGGAGGCTCAGGATATCTTCCTCTCCGACAACGAGACAGCGCAGAACGTGTTCTACGAGTCCGCGTGCGAGAACTGGGACACCTGCCAGGTGGATCAATTCTCCTTCAAGGCGTATCTGTTCCGCTGGATGGCCGACACGGTCAAACTGGCGCCTTTCACCCACGATCTCATCCTGGGCCGTCTCCGACCGACCGCGCGGGCGGCGGCCGCTCAATGTGTGGGAGGCGCGTCCGGGACGTACTGTGGAATGAAGTGGACAACGGGGGTCTACGATGGAACCAAAGGGGTGGGACAGCAGATGTCGGCGCTGGAGGCGATCCAGACCCTGCTCGTCGAGTCGGTGGCGGGGCCCCTTACCCACCAGACGGGGGGCTCCAGCAAGGGGGATGGGGCGGCGGGCACCACAACCTCGGATAAGGCCAGGGACCCCAGTGCGCTCAGACCCATCACTGCCGCCGACCGGGTGGGCGCCGCGGTCTTGACCGGGGTCGTGAGCGCTTTGGTGCTGGGTACCACGTTTCTCATGAGGCCTTGACGATGGTCTATGGTGTTGCTTAGTGTTGCTTTGTCTGGCGAGGATACTCGAGAAGTACATGGTTGATCAATTTGAATTGTTGTGTTGAGAGACTTCGCTTGCGCGGTCTTCCATTAGCCGTGTTTCTGCCCACACTGTTATCAGTCAACCTTGAGACTTTGTTCTATCACAAAAAGATTGCTATTTCGCTTATGCACACGATGGGAAGATGTCGGAAAATACTCAATCCAGATGTTCCGAACAGACCCAAATTACCCAAATAGGCTATTATCGAGAGAAACCGGGATCGATAGTATACTCGTAGATTGCATAACGGGGAGTGACAGGGTGGGGCAACTTGGACTCTAAGATCCAACCAACATGCAACCATTTCGAACAGAAGGCCTTCTGGATTCCACCCTCAATGCCAAGTCCACAGTATTTGACACGACTTCTTACCGACTGTTGGAACTCGCCCATCACCGCCAATCTTATCGAGCGAGTCTGGAAGCTGACATAAGCGGAGATCGATCCCTTATCTTGAACTAGTCCTGATGCGGCCAAAGATACGCCGGGTCGGTCCACCGAACCAATCAGAAGACAGATCTGGAAGGGAGGCAAATGCCGGGATCGGGATTGCTGATAATCTGCAGTGTCTGGAGACTCTCTGTGAAACAAAGAGGCGGGGAGAGATACGGTTTATCCTACTACTTAAATCGTTCATCTCGCTGCTTTCGTCTCCCTCAATTGCCCTTCATTTGTTTGATTTAGACGCGAAGCAGAGGATTCTTCAGTAGCAATCCCGCAGACACAATGACAGCCTCAGGCCCACACCCTTTTGACCCTATCAACCCGGCGGAAATCGTCCTTGCCACCAAATTGGTAGAGGCTGCTTTCCCCGGCGTCAAGCTCCGATACAAGAAGATTGATATCCAGGAGCCGATCAAAAGCGAGGTCGTTCCGTATATCGAGGCAGAGCGTCTGGGAAAGCCATTGCCTCCCAAGCCGACGCGGTTGCTGCAGGTCCTCTTCCACCGCTTGGACACCGGTGCTTTTCTGAAAGCCCTATTGAACGCAGGCACCCGCTCGATCGTCTTTGCCAAGGAACTGCCCAAGGATGTCCAGGTATGTTTCCGGCGTTACACATCCCCTTGTCGCCTGTCTCTCGCTGCTGACTGGCCTCCTCGCCCCAGGCCCCTGTGGACGCCGACGAGTTGGAGGAGATCGAGCGATTGTGCTTAAACCACCCCGCGGTACAGGCGGAGGTGGCGAAACTGCAGCTCCCCGCCGGCGTGACGGTCTGCAACGATCCCTGGATCTATGGGAGGGACGACCCCAACGAAACCCGCCGGTTGTTCCAGTGTTACATGTACATCGTGGCCACGAACCACCCGCAGAACAACCACTACTCCACTCCTTGCAAGTTCTCTCCCGTGTTCGATGGCATCACCCACGAGCTGGTCCGGATCGACTTCCTGCCTGGGGGCGTCGATGCGACAACCACCGAGACGCAACCGTGGAAGCCCGTGCAAACCATCCAGTATGCGCACGAGCTGCTGGATGAGCCCGTGCGGACGGACCTGAAGCCATACATCGTGCAACAGCCTCAGGGGCCGTCGTTCACTGTCCAGGGGAATGTGGTGTCGTGGCAGAAGTGGCGGTTCCGCGTGGGGTTCAACAGCCGCGAGGGCTTGGTCGTCTACAACACCACCTACGATGGACGCAACCTGTTTTACCGACTGTCTGTGTCGGAGATGACCGTTCCTTACGGAGGTAAGTGTTGATTCTAGCTATGTTCTGCAGCTATCACTCCCAATCCCTGAATCGTCAATACCGCGACTGAGACAAGAAACTGACCCGCACCCCAGACCCGCGCGCCCCCTACCACCGCAAACAAGCGTTCGACGTGGGCGACGTCGGCTTTGGCATCACGGCGAACCAGCTCTCCCTGGGCTGCGACTGCCTCGGGCACATCAAGTACTTCGACGGGTACCGAGCGGACTCGAAAGGCCAGCCCCTCCTCTTAAAGAACGTGATCTGCCTGCACGAGCAGGACAACGGGCTGCAGCACAAACACACCAACTACCGGACGAACGCGGCGACGGTGGTGCGCAACCGGCAGCTGGTGATCCAGATGATCTGCACGGTGGCCAACTACGAGTACATCTTCGCGTTCATCTTCGACCAGGCGGCCAACATCGAGCTGGAGGTGCGGGCGACGGGGATCCTGTCGACGGTGCCGTTCGACAACGCGGCGCCCGGCACGACGGTGCCGTGGGGCACCAACGTGGGGCCCGGGGTGATGGCGCCCTTCCACCAGCACCTGTTCTCCTTCCGCATCGACCCGGCGCTCGACGGTTTCGCCAACACGGTCTACTACGAGGACAGCGTGCCGCTCCCGGAGGACGCGAACAACCCGTGGCTGGTGGGGTACACGACGGAGCAGACGGTGCTGCGGCGCAGCGGCACGGCGGAGACGGACGTCGCGCGCCACCGCGTGTTCAAGATCCGCAACGACGCGCGCGTCAACCCGATCACCTACAAGCCCGTCGCCTACAAGCTGCAGACCTCGCCGAGCCAGATGCTCCTGGCCAGCCCCAAGTCGTACGGCGTCCAGCGCGCCCGCTTCGGCACCAAGCCCATCTGGGTGACGCGGTACCGCGACGACGAGCTGTACGCGGCCGGCGAGTTCACGAACCAGAGCGCCGACTCCCAGGGCGTGGACAAGTGGGTGCAGCGCAACGAGGTGGTGGAGAATGAGGATCTGGTGCTGTGGCATAGTGAGTATAACTCTGGCACTTGCGGCCTTGCCCCCCCCCCCAGCGAAAACAACCTCCACTTTGGTTGTATTATGATAAGCTTTTGCAGACTAATCGACGGAACAGCCTTCGGCCTCACGCATAACCCCCGCATCGAAGACTTCCCCGTCATGCCCATGGAGCGCGTCAGCGTCATGCTGCGCCCGGACGGCTTCTTCACCAAGAACCCCGCGCTGGACGTGCCGGCCTCGAACCAGACCTTCAACCAGTCGACGCTGCACCCGGAGCCCGTGGCGTGCTGTGCGCCCGCCGAGCGGCAGGGCAAGTTGTAGTTGTAGATTGTTTCTTCCGATAGATAGATAGATTCACTCCTGGATGGTATCACGATTAATGACACTGCTTGGTATTTCTCTCGAATACGTACCTCAATCATCATCCGGAATATACACTGGAGACTCAGTCATCTATACCGACTCTAGAAACCAATGGAAAGCTTGCATGACCGGGTATACTGTACCCAGCACGAGGCGAGGGGAGCATGACTACTAGGTACCTACTCGCCACCAGTTAGTTACCAGTAGTCACAGTCACAACCCGCCAGCATTTCCACCACCATCTCGCAGTACCTACGAGTTATCTAAACGTTGTTGGAAATGCAGTACCACGGTAAGACCCAACCTCCCCATCCCCAAAAGTCAGGTTCAACGTACATCCCGACCCCGACCGACCCACCGACCTCGCCGACCACGATAAAACCAAAACTAAACCCCGGCAGAATCGCCGACCAGCCCCAACATGACTAAGCAGCGCCGTACGCCATAAAACCCCCCACTTTTCTGCTGGTTCATCCACCGCTCACCACCAACCCAAACCTCCAAAACATATCCTTTCATAGCAAAAGACCCTACATCTACCACCGTCATCATGTGCATGAAGGCCACCTGCTCTACTTGCCGTATGCTCCCATGACATTCACCATGCACGAAAGAAGAAACTGACCGAAACAGAAAAAACCTCCTGGTGGGGCTGCGGCGCGCACATCCCCTCGGTCATGGATGCCATCCCCGAGAGTGAGCGGTGCACTTGCGCGCCCAAGGTCGAGCGGGAGGGCAAGTCCTACCCGCCCAAGGCGGCGCGGTGACTCCCTGGGTGTGTTGTTGTTTAGGTAGGCAAAGAGGGTGATGGGATGGTGGCGTTGGGGTGTTTGAGGGAGTTGGGCGATGTGGGAGGGATTCTGATGAAGGTGACGATACGTTATACATGTACTGTACGCATGTGTTGAATGATGTGGAGATAAGAGAATATCTCATTGGACATAATAAAACACCGTACAACATCAAATAGACAGTTCATCATTCATACAAGAAAACGCATGTTGCGCGATACCCGGTCTCAACACATCCACCACCTCCAACGAGACACCTCAATCAAGCGACAACCACATCTTGAAAGCTCCCCGACTCGCTCATATACACCTTCTCCACTCCCCTATCTCCGGACCGCCTGAGCACCTCCCTGCCACCGCCCTCAAACCCCTCTACCATCGAACTGGTACCCCCCCGCTCCGGAATCCCCTCCAAATACCCGGCATACCTCGCCACCGCAAACGCCGCCGCTCGCGCATTCATCAGAAAAGCTTCCTGATCCAAGTTCGCCACCGTATCTCCAGCCCCATGATAATGAGGATCATACGCCACCCCGACTCGACCCCCAAACAACTCCGCGTCCCGCTGCGTCTTGACCCCGTCGGCCCCGGTGAACAGCCCTCCCGCAGGAATGCCTTTTCGGATGAATGCCCGATAATCCGAGCGCCCGTTGAATGGCGTCGCGCGGTAGGACACATTCCGCCGCTCGAAGTACTCCTGCAGCGTGTGCTGGATGTGGTCCGACCCCGGCGGGCCGGAGACATTGTACCGGGAGCCATCACCATCGTAGATCATGTACGCGTAGTTTGGGGAGGCGATCATATCGAGGTTCAAATACAGGCGGATGTGCGTGAGGTTGGCGGGCGACGAATTATTGATGTAGTAGGTGCTGCCCAGGAGCCCGAATTCCTCGGCTGTGAAGAAGAGGAAGCGTACCGCGTTGCGGATTAAGGGGCGAGACGACGACAAGGCAAGAGCGCGGGCGATGGCTAGACAGCCGATGGTGCCGGAGCCGTTGTCGTTTATGCCGGGACCGGCGTCCACGGAGTCGGTGTGGCTGCCTACGGTGATCACGTTGCTTGCGTTGCCGGCTTTGGTCTGCGCGATCAGGTTGTAGGTCAGGCGTGGGGCGGATTGGGTGTGGATGTAGAGGGTTAACCGTGGGGATGGAATGGGGGTTGTTGTGTTGGAGGAGGTGGCGTTGGGCGTGATGCTGCGCAGGAGGCGCTGGCCATCGAGGAGGCTGATTCCCACGGTTGGGGCAAAGGGGGTCGTGGTATTAGGGCTGCCCAAGGAGCCGTGCAGCGGGCCGGCGACGTTGTTGTAGATTATGAGGCCTGCGGCGTTGGCGGCCGCGGCCAGGGTGGATTTGTGGCCGAAGGCACAGCCGCCCCGGCGCGTGAGGAGGATCTTTCCCACTGCGGAAGCGTTGTAGTCGTCAGCGCTGCAGCCGAGTTGGGGGACGAGGGCCAGTTCGGCGGTGACGTTCGTGCTTGGGCTGTGGGCCATGCTATGCGCGATGAGAGACTGGCCCTCGGCTGTAGTCACCGATTGATTGTGTTTCGTCCAGGTATGGATTTGGGGCTGTCGGTGGAGGTCGTAGGCTCCCGTCGCGTTGAGCTCGCGGTAGATGTAGCCCAGCGTGTCATTGTGGGCGGCGCCACCGAAGACTCGATTGCGTTGCGGGTAGGCATAAGCGAAGTCTTGGAGTCTCTGCGTGCCTTCGAGGAGATCGGATAGAGTGATTTGTGATGCGAATGTTTCCTAGGGGGAAAGGCTGTGTGTTAGCCATTCTCGGGATGTGATCCACCAGGAGAGAGGGACATACAGGAGAGACAGAGGCTCTCTTGGTTGCAAGAGCTGTACTGAATGGAACATATAACAATAGAGTGAATGTCTTCATAGTAATAGCAATAAGAATAGAAAGAGTGTCTTAGGAAGTGCGGTGATGTAAGAATAGTGAGTTGGTCAGGAGTTGAATTCAGCTCGAACGTCCTGGGGCTTGGGATGACTTTTATGGTACCCTCCATCGCAGTTGCCAATCAACCCACCGCCACTGCCAATTTGGGTGAAGTGGTGCTTTCCACCTGGTTGCGCAATCCTACCAGAGTGGTATTGTGCAACACTTGGCCAGGGACAAGTCTAACAGACAGCGGCGGGAGTCCCAGCTCAGGTTACACTGCTCGGATAGTATGGTGGGAGCAACCTTCGTCCTGCCAGCAGTTTGGCAGACCATGATTGACCTTAGCCCCTTGTACTCGAGGAGGTATACCTCTCTACAACCATATCCATAGTAAGGATGCACTTCGACTACTTCTCTTGCCGCTGAAGTAGAATCGGTAGATGGGAGTATGACAAGCCTCGTTGATCGATGCTTCCACGAGGCACGTTCATAAGCCCACATTATGGTGTGGTTGCACGGCGTGTACAAAGATGAAGCGACAGATCACATCATCAACTTATCATACCATACTTTTTTAAATGGCTCTCTGCGTCCAGCTCGCGAGTCCAAAGGAGACAGTATTGATCATGGGAAGGTGCATTGAGGGTTCAGGGTACACAAGGGGCAGCACGCGGAGCCCTACCCGTGTGGAGCGAAGAACCAGTTGAACTGTGAATATGTGTGGCCCAATTTTGGAGCCAGCCTTTTCCACTCCAGCCTACGCTACAATCAGAAGTGGTATGTTGGCCCTGACAGGATTGGAATCACACTGCACACTAAAGCAGAATAAGTTCCCCTCTTGGCTTAATGGTTCGAAGCTTTCCAAGACTAGAAGTATGACTAGTATGACTTAGAGGGCATGGTGCGAGAATTCGATCTCGGGGCAAACACTTCAACCTTATCAGCGAGGTCAAGAGCTCCGGCGTCAGTACGATGTATGAGACAGGGGTATTATTTGAACTTTTGGCTGATAGGTTGATAGGTTGTGTCAAGCTGAAGTCTGTTAATTTTGTCCCACGTGGCTGTAGGCGACCGGCAGCATCTTAGCGCAGACCCTGAATTTACCGTTCGCGCAAGCTGTCATTGTACTTGACCGCTGAAATGCTCAGGGACCTGTTGCTCCTAATTCAAGAATGGTCATTCCAGTCTAGTATTCAACCCTGCCTTCCAAATGCCTTTGAGGATACATGAGTGTATGTGGACTTAGTGTATCGAACCCCGCACGACCCGGATAGTCTGACAGGATGGCTATTTTTAGTACTGATTGGTAAGCCCATCAAACCACATTTGTTCGTGGATTAGGGGGAGGTTGAAGGTGAGCTTCTCAGAGTAAGCTCACTTCCAAAGTAGTAAATGGTCTGTTTGAGTGATAAATGAGATCTTGCCTGAATTGATGGTTGCCTGAATCCCAGGCTTCCACAAAACCGTGGTCGGAATGTGCTAGCCCGCAATTATAAATGAACAAAGGTGCGACGATACTTATCCGACCGCGGAATCGCTGATAAGGACTGCGACCAGGAAGAATATCAACCGCGAGACTTGTCGTGGGAGAGGATTGAAACCTGCCCATCCAAAAATCATTGAGCCCCCCCTATCCAAGACCCTTATGCAAAATGACACTCATCAACATATCCATCACCTCAGACCCAGTCTGTCCATGGGTACGTTCCCAGCATCCCTCCCAAGTAATCCCCAACGCCTAAGAAAATTCCAAGTGCTACATCGGTTACCGCCGCCTCACCAAGGCCCTCCGCCTGTACCAAAAGACCTACCCGGGCGGTGGTCAAGACGCCATCCGCATCACCTGGAAACCGTACATTCTGGACGCTAACGCCCCGATGGAGAGCATCCCCTACATGGGTAACCCTAACCTTTCGCATATACCTCACCAAACCCACGACAAGATATTAACCGATCGCTCAGAACGAATGACCCAGAAGCTCGGCCCGGAGAAGGTCCCCCACGCGCAAGCCCACCTCCAGCGACTGGGCCACGCCGACGGGATCCACTTCCGCTTCGGCGGGCGGATTGGAAGCACCCTCCCCGCGCACCAGGTTATCATGCTCAGCCAGTTGCAGGATCAGGGGCATACGTCAGAGAGCACATTGACGGGGTCGGATACTGGTGTCGGTGCGGCGGCGCTCGTGGAGGCGATCTTCGAGGCGCATTTCGAGCGGGAGCAGGATATCACGGATGTTGAGACGTTGGTTCGATTGGCGGGGCAGGCGGGAATGGATGAACGTGTCGCTCGCTCGTGGTTGGCGGAAGGGCGCGGCGTGGCGGAGATCCAGCAGGAGGCGCTGAGGGCAAGGGACGAGGGGATCGTTGGGGTACCGTACTTTCAGTTCGGAGGAGGGGAGCGGATGCGCTCGTTGAGCGGGGGGCAGGAGGTTGCGGAGTTTCTGGAGGCCTTGATTGCGTATAAGGAGGGGTTGGAAGCGACAGATGCTTCGAGTGGTGTGCGGGGAGTAGCGTGCGCTGGGGATACTTGCTGATGTCCATGGATGAAAGCAAGATTGAGAGGCATGAAGGATTATGGAGCGTAGTTGCTGCCAGGGGGATATGTGTTCGTTTTTGATTTGCTTTTAAGCGCGTCTGGACAGATGGGTCGCGGTCTGGATCTGTTCTGATGCAAGAGGTTGCATATGGCTGTTGTCCACACTCTCGGGTCTGAGAACTCTTCTGTTTAAAGTGCGATATTAGCCTGCAATTCAGCGCAAGACATACTGGACCCAGCACTTTCAATTTGAGTTGGATACTTGATATAGATTGCGGCACGAACACCAGGATAAGCAGTTTCATTCTGGTCCAACGCCCAGGATTTGTCAGAAGCCAAGTTCACCGGTCCTTCATGGGGGCGTTGAGGACGGCCGATACTTGTGATGATTAAGGGTAGGGTATTCATGCAGCAGACCCTATCAGGGACGAGCGGCCAGCCCTCCCGCAGAATGACTGGCATAACCTCCCCATGCATTCACCACTATGAAGGATCTGACCGCAACGGTTAAACTCGTCATCTGCAGGCAGGATCCGTTGCTACCCGATTCGACTCAAGGTAATTGTACGCTAAGATGAGACAAGAAGGCGATACACACGCGGACGGCATTCACACTACTTAGATGATTGACATCGAATGATGAACACGAAATACAAAGATAAAACTGACTGTCTTCACTGGGCAGTCTCACGCAACTTCTCCAGTGGGTCCTGCTGGGGCTGTCGGCATGTGTTTCCTGGCCTGGTGATTAGCTGCGCACGGGGTGGGTGAGGCTAAGCTCTAGGCTGAAATGGCGGGCACAGCGTTTGTCTTGGCCGCCAAGCCGCGTGGAGAAAATGCCCCATACCGACATTTGCCTGCGTGGCAGCCAATCAGAGGCAGTTCTGGCCCGAATTGAAGCGGTGATGCTGTGTTATGCCCAAGTGAAGTCGGCGTGCATTTCCTTTCAAGTCGGGAGCGAACCTTGCCCCTCCCCCCCTCACTTGTGATTCTCCTGCTTAGTCACGTCTAAGGATATGGGGATAGAAAGACAAAAGACAGCCTGGGACCACTGGCCCAACTAGGCAGACTGGTTTCTGAAAATGGCATCGTCACCACTAGCAATCGCATCGTTACCAGTGAATCTTAACACGAACACGCCAGGAAAAATGGAAACCGACACGCAGATACCTAGTAATACGAATTACCTTCCCTGGGGGTTTGAACCTCCCCTCCAGCACTACTACTACTACCCACCAATCATCTACCCATCACCATTTTACCCATCATCGGTCATCTCCGATTCCTTCATCCTCCAGCCCTCCAGATCCAGTCCGAGCTACACCTTCAACGCAATGCCAACCCTCGACCTCCCGCCCGAGCTGATCCTCATGGTCGCCGACCACCTCACCAAGCGCAGCGACATCAGCGCCCTATCCCGAGCCAACCGCCGCCTGTACAGCATCGTGAACCCCTACCTCTACCGGCAGAACGCGCGCCACCACAAATCGTCCGCCCTGGTCTGGGCCGCCCGGCGCGGGGTCCCCGGGACCGCACGACACAGCATCGCCGCCGGGGCCGACGTCAACATCCAAGACAAGAAGGCGCCGACCCCGCTGTGCATCGCGGCGATGCGGGGCCGCGCCGAGGTCGCGGGCCTCCTGCTGGAGGCCCGCGACATCGACGCCAACCGGCCCAACACCGACGGCAACAGCCCCCTGATCCTGGCCATCACCTACCGGCACACGAACGTGCTGCGCGTGCTGCTGGCGTCCGGCCTCGTCGACGTCAACTCCGGCCACCTCCTCACGCCGCTGCTGCACGCCGCGTTCGTGAACAACGTCAAAGCCGTGAAGCTGCTGCTGGAGCAGGACGGCATCGACGTCAACGTCGCGGATTTCTCCGGAAATACCGCCATTCGCTATGCGGCGGCGTTCGGGTTCCATCGGGTCATGAGGGTGCTGATTGAGGACGGGCGCGCGGAGGTGGATGAGAGGTGTGGGGAGAGTGGGCAGACGCCGTTGTCGCGCGCGGCGGCCACGTTCTTCGATGCGACGGTGAGACTGCTGCTGAGGACCAAGCGGGTGGATGTCAATTCCCGGGATAATCAGGGCCGCACCCCGTTGTCGTGGGCCGCGGAGACGGGCGCCGAGGCCGCGGTGCGCATGTTGCTGAAGGCCCCGGGGGTGGAGGTCGATGTGCGCGATTCCGAGGGCTGTACCCCGCTGTCTTTGGCGGCGAAGAAGGGCCACGAGGCGGTCGTGAGACGCTTGCTGGCGACGGGGAAAGTGGATGTCGATTCCGTGAATGAGAATGGCTGGAGTCCCCTGTTCCAGGCGGTGGTGCATGGGCATGAGGGGGTCAAGAACTTGCTTCTGGCGGCGGGGCGGCAGGCGTGATCTTTGTTGTAGCGGGTGCTTCGGCGTTGGGGTGAAAGGGTTGCACATGCACATAGCATTGTTCACTGCATTTGCATTAGATTGTACGAGTTAAGATCGGAATTTGTGATTCGGAAATTTCTCACTTCTGCTGTACTGACTGCAAATACGAGTTTATCTCCAATGCGGATGCGCCCATGCCTTTATACCGACCCCTAGTAGTTTCTAGAGAAGGCAGAGACCAGAGATGCAAGGTTGTGGTATATAAGTAGCAGTAGTAGTACAGGCCGACTGATCAACGATCAATGGTTACACTCAACCACCTGCACGAGTTCAGATAGCTCTTAGAGGGTTACACTGCCAAACACATTGCATCTAGTCCCACTTCCCTACCAAGAATCAAAGTCTTATTGGTACATTAACCCGATCTCTATATCCCCAGAAAAGCAGGCCCTGGCCCAAATGTAGCTAACCTGCGTCCACAGTGCTGTCAACGCATCCCTAATTCCGGTTGTCCCCACGAATCGCTTGCAGCTAAATCATAATTTGGCAATTACAGAAAAAGTTTTTCTTTTGTTTTACGTAACAAATGAAGTCTTCCTGTGTATAACTCAGATGCTTGTTAAATCTATCGCATCATGAAGGAAATCTGACATGCTCAACCCAGAACAATCGACCAATCTTCCCTCCTGATCCATTCCTCCAAACTAGTCATGGGACAATCAATTCCTGCCTAAAGGAAGTCAGCATTAAACCCACACATCCAAGGATAGACAACATGTCTCACCCTTCGTATATCCTCCGCCGTCAACAAGCTCCCATCACCCCCATCATACCCCGGATCCGTCGAATAGGAGAACATATCCCCAACCTCGCGGCCAAACTCCAGCTCGGGCGCTTTTGCAATGAGCTCCTCAAGCGTGATCTGCCGATACCGCGCCGCCACCGCGTTCACCTCGCCCCAAATCCTCATATACTTCGCCCAACTGCACCTCGTCCCACAGGCCATATAACTCCTCCCGGGCGGCATCCGGGCAACCGCATACACAAACCCACCTAGATCAGTTTGCACATCGAGATGGGGCACCACCGCATCCGGGGCGGTGGTGAAGGTCATCTCAAACACATCCTCCCCGTCCTCCGTCTTGCCCTAAACACCCGAGTCAGCCAACTCCTTACCTCCTGACGCCCCGACCCAACGCAACACCGAGCTCTCCCCAGAAGGGAACAACACACCTTCCCAAAATACGCCCCGGGAACCAGCTTATAACTCGAGGTAAAGTACCCCGTCTGCACGCACGACATCTTCGCCGCCAGCGCCGGATACCTCTCGCGTACATAATCAGGGAACACCTCCGCCTTGGCATCGAAATGGTACAGTTCGCGAAACTGGCCCCGGCTGCATCGCGTCGCGTGGCTCAGCGTCGAGACAATGAACCCGTTCGCAGCGAGCGAGTCCACCGTCTGCGCCGCCGCATCGGCGATGCTCTGCCCCTGCTGCCGCTCCACCCGGTAGGCGTGCTCGCGGGGCGAGATGCCGGCGGCGGCGGCCTGCTGGCGGCCGGCCGGGCTGGAGAAGGGTTCCCAATAGTTGGTGACGCTGAAGATGATGTTTGCGCCTTGGAAGGCCGGGAGTAAACTGGCGGGGTCGTTGAGGTCGGCGGGGATGAGCTCCACGCCATGCTGGGTGAGGGTCTGCGCGGTCGGGCTGTGCGGGTCGCGGGTGAGGCCCCGGACGTGGAAGGTTGGGTCCTGTAGGAAGCGGCGGGCGACGGAGGCGCCCTGGTTGCCGGTTATGCCGATGATGCAGATTGTTTTGGTGGGTGGCATCTCTACTTTGCTTTTCGGGTGTTTAGGTCGAGGGTTGTTGTTGATGAGTTGGTTTAAGGTGTTGTTGGTGGGGTTGATAGGTTCTTACCCCGCTTTTGCTAGTCGCACGATATCTTTCTGGCAATGTTCGATCTCTTCCTTTTACTCGTATGTGACTGTCGAGATTAACCTAGTTGGAAGTATGGATGTTCTGTACCCTCCTATTGTGAGGAAGTAACTTCCTTACTACTTTACTTTTCCTTGTTTTGCTATCTCTGAGAACGCCGAGAGAGGTTTCGCCGGGAGACTTCAGGCATCATCATCCTGATCAATTTTCACCTGCTCCCGAAAGTCTCACGTAAGACGGTGACAGGGTTCATGGCAGGGCTCATGAAATCCTGCTGTTAATAATGAGACTAGCAAGGACAAAGAGCTGGTTACCGCTTTCAGTCGAAGTTTTAACTGATGCCTAGCTTCCCATCGCAATAAAGCTGTTTGTAGCCCGCAACATTCCAACACCAGACAGCAGCACCCGCAAACACTGCCCTCTACGCACACCTGACCATTACAATGAGTTCTCCAATTCAAAAGGACGCATTCTGGGGCCCGCCAACGTCCCATGCAAAGTAAGCCTCGCCCCAAGTACACACCCATTCCGACCTCATTCTCCGCCGTACCAAGCTAACAATCTTCATCCAGTTTCTGCGAAGCGGTATCTACCCCCCACACGCACCAACACCTCCGTCTACAAAGACAATAAGCTCTAACCTCTGTAGCCAGGACTATACCATAACCCGCTACATCGCCGAATTCATCAACACCCTGACCAACCTCACCTACAGTAACCCCCACACCCTCGCGACCCTCTCCCCAAACGGCAACAGCAAAACCTAATTCCAGTCCAGTTCTCTACGCCATCCACGGCCTCCGCCATCTCCCCCACCACCTCTCTCCCTCACTTTCGCGCCGTATTCCATACTACGGCCTCGTCGGCGTAGGCCTCTGCTCCGCCGGCTTCCACCTGAGCCTCAAGTATCACACGCAGATGAGTGCGTCTCCTTCCCCCATCCCTTTCTAGTTCACATGTTTAACCTATTCGCGCAACACTGACCACCGCCCCCCTATTGCCGGGCCAAAATAGTGGACGACCTCTCCATGCTCCTCACCACCACCCCGCTCCTCCACCGCGTGCTGACAATCAACACCAGCGCACAGACCTCGTCGCGCGTGGCGCTGGCGCTGGGAGCCGCGCTGCTGGGCCTCGCGACCATGCACGTAGTGACGGACGAGCTGGTCCTCCACGCAGTGGGCTTCGTGGGCAGTGTGACGGTCATCGGGGTGCGGACGATGCAGTTGATCCAGCAGCGGACGAGCCGGGGGTCCGTTGCAAGGAAGGAGTTGTGGGCGTTGGTGCGGTTTGGGGCTGGTCGGTCTAATCCCTTTCCTGTTATCTGCTAAGTAACAAGTATAATGATGATTTCTGGGGCAGTGATATTCAATGTGGGGTATGTCGTCTGGCTGGTGGATGGGTGGGCGTGTTCGGTTTTGCGGAGGTGGAGGGCGGCGGTGGGGGTGCCGTGGGCGTTTGGGTTGGAGTTACATGGGTGGTCAGTCACTTCCCTCATTGTCTATCCCGCAGATACGAGTGGGTTTGCGTGATGGGGGTTGATGCTAAGCATGGCGGTATTTAGGTGGCATATCTTCACCGGGGTGGGCGCTTACACCTTCATTGCGGTGATTGACCACCTCGTCTCTGACGCGGAGCATACGGAGCTGCAGAGGTCGGTGGCGTGGCCGTTGAGTTGGATGGTCAGCAGGACAGCAGAAGCCAAGGTGAAGGAGTGAGGGTTACTGTCCCAACACATTGAGTTGTACCTCGTTTTGTGGACTGTGGTATGCCTCGATATGAGTAATCCGACGGCATTTCCTCTCCACATCCTGGCCCCACCTCCCACATTTGCTGACCCCACCCTTCCTCCACATGCACAATTTGTACTCATCCGAGTACATGAAATCCAGCTTCATCGCCCCGTGGCTATCCTGCTCTGGGCATTGGTAATTTCAAGACAAACGAGATAATCGAGTCCGCGGGGCCCCAGACAGAACTCCGCAAAGCTTGTCTCCGTGCCAAAGAATGCTCGCAACAGTGTAGACGTGTAAGAACCGCGCTCGGACGAGACGCAAGCCAGACGTTGATCGCCACCAAAGTTTACCGTCGGTAAACAGCCCGGTCCCGCATGGCAAATAGGAACATGGCGAAAACAAATGCGGGGCCTCGAAGGCTAAGCAGGGAATCCCCATCTTTCTTCCCTTTTTTCGAATTTCCTATTTCTTGTCCGCTTTCCCCTCTGGCCGAGTCTTTCTTACTTTTCTCTTTGTTGCATAGCAGAGAGCTTGAGAAAGGTTGACTGAATCCACACCATGTCCTTCCAACTGCACAGTGCCCCGCCCTTCCGGGCCGAACACATGGGTTCCCTGCTCCGGCCCCAGAACCTGCTGGAGGTGCGCGAGAGGATCCGCGACACGGGCGTGTCCGAGGAGGAGGCGGGGTTGCACGCGGTCGAGAAGCAGACGGTCGGGGAGGTGGTCCAGCTGCAGCGGGACTTGGGCTACAAGGCTGTCACCTCGGGCGAGTTCAACCGGACGCGGTTCTGGGGGCAGATGTGGGATGAGTTTGAGGGTATGCCTGCATCATCGGACGAACCGAGAACGACGGGCTGACTGAACGCTGCAGGAACCGTCCGTCTGCAGGACGCCGAGGCCTCGATGTTCCGGCTGTACCACCCGGACGTGGTCAGCCTGATCGAGAAGGACCGCAAGGTGATGCCGGGCGACTCGGTGATCGCCGGCTCCAAACTGTCGTGGAGCGCGGAGAAGTCCGTGTCGAACCTGCACGAGCTGCGGCTGGTGCAGCAGGCCCTGCCCGAGAGCGAGTGGGGCACCATCAAGCTGACGATGATCACGCCCGCTTGGTTCCACATGCGCTACAAGCAGGGCAAGGCCTACAGCCCGGCGGCGTACGCCACCGACGCCGAGTACTTCCGCGACGTGGCCCAGGTGTACCGCGCGGAGCTGGCGGCGCTGTACGCGGCGGGGCTGCGCAACGTGCAGTTCGACGACCCCGGGATGGCCTACTTCTGCTCGACGGCCTTCCGCCAGGGCTGGGAGGCTGACCCGGACAACCTCGGCACCGTCGAGGACCTGCTGGATGCCTACATCCAGCTGTACAACGACTGCCTCCGCGACCTGCCCGCCGACTTCCACACGGGCATCCACCTGTGCCGCGGCAACTTCATCGGCGGCCGCCACTTCGCCGAGGGCTCCTACGACATCATCGCCCAGAAGCTCTTCCAGGACCTCAACGTCCACACCTTCTACCTCGAGTACGACAATGAGCGCTCCGGCGGCTTCGAGCCCCTCCGCTTCCTGCCCACGAACAAGAACGTCGTCGTCGGCATCATCAGCACCAAGCTCCGCGCCCTCGAGGACAAGGAGGCCATGAAGGAGCGCGTCTACCGCGCCGCCGAGTTCGTGAGTGCCGGCAGCGGCGAGTCCCGCGAGGAGGCCCTCCGCCGCATCTGCGTCAGCCCGCAGTGCGGGTTTAGCACCCACGAGAGCGGCTACCCGCTGAGCCTCGAGGATGAGAAGAAGAAGCTGGGCTTGGTTCGCGAGATCGCGGACGAGATCTGGGGCCAGCCTTAGGTCAGTATGGCTTGGGTGGTATGACGACGGGGTGGGCAGGAGTTAAAGGGATATTTTTCTGGGCATTTCAACAGCGAACGGAAATTGTGACGATGTGACACGAGATATGTATTCAACAGACGTAATCAGAATGACTGCGGGCGGCATGTACATAGCGCTTTTGGGGGGAGGGGGGGGCTGAGCCGACCTTGGATGATTAATTCAATGCAACAATTGATGTTTGACACTTTCTCAGCGCAGTTAGAGTTGGAGTTGGTGAATCCAGAAGCTGCTATTGTGGACGTTGGCCTTGAATTCAGCAAGTCTCCTAAGCTCGTCATCAAAGTTGAGATGATGAACTCCGTGAGGGATTAGGACTAGCGCTTGGTCGCTTCATCCGTTCCGACTGAGTGACGTTGCGTCCAGAAGAGCTACTCTACCAATGTACGAAGTAAACGTGTGTCATGGGATGCTGATCGCGGGTCGTTAGGGTCGGGTAAGCGGCCAAGCACTGGAGACGGTGTGTACAGCTGTGCCGGTGAAGTACTCGCCCCTGAAGCTAGCGGCAACTGCAACAACGGTTTATGGATGTGTAAGCGGAAGCACCCAAGGGCCAGAACCCAGGGATGTGGTGGTCTGTGGCACCAGCCAGGGTCAAAAGGGTCAACAGCCAAGATCTGCAATCTAGTCCAAACAGCCTCACCCTACTGCTCAGCCCTAGATTGATGCTTTTTGCTACGCCTTTGTCGTGATTCAAGACGTGCTTTTGGACATTGTATGGTAGGTCGACGTGAAAGGTCAGCAATCGTGATACCATGTCAGTTGGTGAATGCAGTTTTGCTTGAGGGATGGAAATAAGGTGAAACATCCCGATGCGAGCCTTAGGCCGCGTGGACGGAACCACCAATCAGCGGTGGCCGACCCTCTGATCTGCAAAAGGGCCACGCCAGCTTCTCCCGCCACGCATCAAATCAGGTTTCATCCAGACTGCCTACTGTTCCACTCGCTAAAGCTCCTACCTCCTCCTTCCTACCTCCTCTCTACGCCCATTTCCCTATTCCATTGGTTTTCCCGACTATTTCCCGTCCCCTCCTCGCACGGGAAATCCAGGGTCACCTTGGCGATTGCGACTAGGCGCCGGGTATGTGATGAAGGCCCTGAAGGGTCTTCTGTGGGCAACTCCTGCAAGCTCAAGCCCTATCTTTGCTCGTGATTCACACTCAATGCGGTGTCGAAGAGCATGCCAAGGACTCAGAGAAAGATCTCGCCCGCGTCAGCATCTTGCCGCAGTGGCTCCTGCCATCTGTCATCCTGAGACGCAAGCCTCCCCAGTCTTTTGTTTGGCACTGTCACTGCATCACATTTCCGTTGTTGATCCGTGGCTTGTTCGGCGTGCCTTTAGCAGACGTCAATGGCCTCTAGGTTCGATCCTTGCTGGAAATAGTAACGTGGAGCCTAAGCACACAAGCTCGAGTCTGCAGGACTAGGTTGAGGGCTAGGGTGAGTCAATTCCAAGGTCCTTCCAGCTTGCCGCTGGGGTGGGACGTGTAGACATCACATCCCCACCGATTCGGAACAGCCACAACCCCCGTGGTCTGTACTCGAGTGAATGGATGATCGCACCTCCATCCAGCCACCATCATTGGGCAGAGATTATCAAACCAGGCTGATCTCCTCCACCGACGATCTGAACCCATAGGAACCATCGGCAAGCATGTCCGTCTCGAGTCATAGCGATACTCGGAGGCTTCATTGTGCTGGGCCTGCAAACACTCCCTAGTCACATAGAATAGCTTCTTGTCAAGCACGCAATTGATTTGGAGTACAAGCCACAAGGGAAAGATAAAAAGAAAGTGCGAAGCAAAGGTGAAACAGCGGGTATCCTGTGACGACACGTGGATTCAGCCACCATCACTTGTCATTTTCCCTTTTCTTCTCTTTTCCGCGTCAACTCCTGCATGACTGCATGGCTCACAGACCAAATCTCTGTAACCTCAGCCCTGTCTCGAGGGATTAGACTCACTCGCACTGACCCAGGTCCACTAGCATGCTTCAACATTATTAGTCGAGTGCGGGTCCAGCGCCAGCCGTGATCGATCCACCCTCGGGGTCTCTGGGTCCAGAATAGCCTGATGATTTATCGCGAACAGTCGACGTCTCAGAATTCTGCCACCCGAAGTCGGCGGCTCACGAACATGACGAGTATCGGGATCAGCATGTACGCATGTATCAAAGAGGGCGTCGGTATGAAGACGTCGTGCTATAAAACCTCACCTCAATCCATCCAGTTCACCTTTGGAAATCAAGCAGCTCAGTTGATCTGAACGCCCATTACCTGTCCTTTCCAACGAAAAAACCTTCAAATCTACATTCCTTCTACTTTCTTACTTTTTAATCGTCCTTCACTTTGCCCTCCCACCCATTCACTCAATCTACAAGATGAAGCTCTCCGCATTCGCCATTGCCTGTATCCTGGGCTACACCTCCGCCCTGCCCGTCTTCGGCGAACAGGCTCCCACACAAACTGGTGTTCAGCCCACCGGCACTGCGGCCTTTCAGAACCCTCCGCCGTCTGGCTCTGCTGGACCTGCTCCCTCCGGTGGCCCTGGTGGCTTCGGTCAACATGGTGGACACGGTGGTTCTGGAGACGCTCCCGCTGGCGGTCAGGCATTCCCCTCTGTGACTTTCGCCGGTGCTGCTCCTTCCGGGGGTCCTGAGGACCACCAGAAGCGTCAGGTCGAGATCCCGGCCTCCTTCACCGAAGGTGGCTCTGCTCCCACCGCTGCTCCTTCTGGTGGCTTTGGGGGCGCTTCTCCCTCCGGCTCGTTTGGAGGCACTGTTCCCTCCGGATTTCCCAACGGTCCCTCTCCCTCTGGCGGATTTGGTGGTCAGGGTGGCGCTTCTCCATCTGGCTTCCCCGGTGGTGCTTATCCCTCTGGATTCCCAGGCGGTGCCTCTCCCTCTGGCTTCCCCGGCGGTGCTTCTCCCTCTGGCTTCCCCGGCGGTGCCTCTCCCTCTGGCTTCCCCGAGGGTGCTTCCCCCTCCGGCTCCCCTCAGCAGGGTCACGGCTCGCACGGCCACCACGGCGGCCACAGCGGCCACAAGCAAGGCCAGTCCTCACACAGCGCTTCCTCTGAATCCGAGCAGAAGGTCGAGCGCCGCCAGTTTGAGCAGAACCAGGGTTCCTCCTCCGAGGGATCCTCCCACGAGGGCGGACATGGCGGACAGGGCCACGAGGGTGGCTCTTCCGGCTCCAGCGGCAGCTCTTCCGAAGGCCCCTCTCCCTCCGGCACCGTTGGTGGCTCTTTCCCCTCCGGCTCCTTCGGCGGCCAGGGCGCTTCTCCCTCTGGCTTTGCTAGCGGTGGCTCTTCTGGCTTCGGAGGTCAGGGTGCCTCCCCGTCCGGTTTCCCGGGTGGCGCTTCTCCTTCCGGCTCTGTTGGTGGGCAAGGTCCCTCGCCCTCCGGTTCTTTCAGTGGCCAGGGCCCGTCTCCTTCTGGCTCCTTCGGTGGTGCCGGGGCTGAGCCCTCGGGCGCTCCTTCCGGCGCTGCCCCCACCGGTGCCTCCGGCTCTTTCTAGGCTTGTGCTGCAAGAATCTGTTGCTCGGACTGGATGTACACTCCTTTGACTGTTTGATGTGTATGTTGTGACTCGCCCTATAAGCAATGCTCTTCGAGGAACCAAGAAGGCATGTGGTGGAAGCTTTCGTTGAGTACGAACCGTGGTCTTCGCATGCGATTTGAGGTCAGGGAACTGTCTCGGTGGCGAATGATGTACAGTACAACACTTAGGCAGCTTGAATCAGATTATTCTGGCAATTGATTGGAGGGCATGACCCTTGCATTTATACTCTAGCTGAACTTAATGTCATGTTGAGCCTGTCCGGCATCCAATGCGAATTCATTGGGATACACGAGTTCAACCGTTCCTTCTCCACCAACGCAGCCCACCTACTCCCAACAACATCCCCAAGCCAACCCCCCTCACCCCAGATAATACCCCTAATTCTTCACAACAACCCCCTCCCGCTCGACCTCCTCACCTAAATTCCCACGCCCCTCCCCATCCAAAAACCCATCCCCAACCCCCACCCCCAAACGAGCCCTACTCCCCTCCTCCCCCTCCAGACTCCCAGCCACATGTTTCGCCCTACAGACAGCAAAATCAGCATGAACCTCTACCCATCCCACCCTCTTTATCCAATGGCAAAAGAGCAAACTCACCTCTCCTCCCACCCCTGCAACCACGCTGTGGCGACCGTCACCACAATCAACAGTCCCGAAATAACCGTGGCCGCCACAAACCCGCTCCGGTACCGCGGCGCATCGACCTGCTGCCACACGACGAGCGGCAGCCACGCCTGGAACACGTAGGCCATCTCGTTCATGCTCCCGACCACGAGGGCGCGCTCCTCGTTGTCGGCCGTGCAGATCTCATGGGCCCAGCTGTGTCTTTCATCAGCTTGTCCTATCCGATGCCCGTCAAAACAATCAAGATGAACCCGAACGAGGGAATGGGAGAGGGGGTTTTAGGGCAAGGCAGAAGAAAGGGACAGGGGGCGAAGGCGATGAACGTACGCCATGCACAACCCGCTCAGCCCGAACCCCGCGCCGGACAGGATGTAGCAGGTCCATTTCCAGCCCACCGGGATGTCCCAGATCGCGAGGGAGATGTAGCAGGTTATGTTGATGCACTTGCGGGGGGTGGTTAGCGTTTGCTTGGATGTGGGCTGGGAAGGGGTGTGGGGTGGGGTGGGGGTCATACTCCGCCGAAGATGATCCACGGCCAGCGTTTGCCTCGGAGGATGGTATCGGATGTCCCTGCGCTTCTCTGAGTATGATCTTTGTATTATGTCCCGAGTAGTGGATGGGTGGACCTACACGCGTAGATGAGGGTTGTGACCACCTGCACTGCCGAGGTGAGAGTCGGGTAGGCGTTGATCTGGTCGATCGTGTACTTGGGGTGCGTGGAGGCTTTGAGGAATCTGTCCCCTATCAGGACTGTCTTTCGCCACGCTGCGTGGAGGAAAGAGGTGGGCCGAGGGTGGGGCGATACGTACTGCTGGAAGACAGGCTGCGCGCCCGCTGCCCCGTTGTTGAACGTGCTGTCATCGGATTATATTATCCCATCAGCTATCCCCAATTCAATACCATTTGATGGATGAGTAAGGGAACGCACATGTAAACCAAAGTCAGCATGTATATATGCCACGAGCCGAAGATCTTCTTCAGCTTGGCTTTTGTATAAGGCTGCCGGTTCTGGCGGCCTTCGAGCTGCATCCGTTTCTGCGCGAGCTTCACCTCCTATCCTACAAGTATCAGTTTGCAATGTTCACCCGTCCAATGGAGTACAGTAAATGATAAGAAAAGGAGGGTGTCTCTCACCTCGCGAGACAAATACCACGGCTCCGAAATCTCCGGCACGTCCGGCAGGACGAAAAACCCGCCCAGCGCGACGGGGAGGGAGATGATCCCGTCGACGAGGAAAAGCCTGTTTTCCTCGTAAGTTTATACTTTCCAACCTCTTGTCAACGTGACGAGGATGGGTAAATGGGGATATACCACTGCCACCCCTTAAACCCACCTCTCCCGCCCAGCCGATACACCCCCGCCATCAGGTACCCCGAGAACATACTCCCGATCCCGCTGCTCGTGTGGAAGATGCAGGATCGCTTCGCGAGCTCGTCCTTGCGGTACCAGCAGCCGATTATGTATTGCATCCCTGGGTAGAAGGAGCTTTCGGCTAGGCCTTTTTGCCATTCCGTTGGGGTTAGATGGACTACGCGGGGGGGGAAAGGGAGGGGGTAACGTGCCGATGAAGAAGCGCAGGACGTAGAAGTGCGTTGGGGTTTTGGCCCGGGAGAGGGTGAAGGTTAGGATTGTCCAGAGGAGCTGACGTGTTGTTAGAGCTGCGGTGGGTGATGAATGATGGGTAGGGCAGGGCAAACCTCCATGGCGGGGATCCAGTAGCGAGGGCGCACCCGTGTGAGAAACATGTTACTCGGGATCTCGCCAATGACATAGCCCACCGTCCAGCAGGCTTGCATATAGTTGAGTTGGTTGCCATATAGCCCGAGGTCTTCTTTCCTGGTGGGAGTTAGTCGGGTTGGAGAACGGGGTGTGGATGTTTCGGGTTGTGTACGAACATCCCGGAGACGAAGGCATTGTTGATGTTCACTTGGTCGAGGTATTTGATGAAGTATCCTGGAAATTGACAAGGTCAATTAGAATGATAAGTATGGTTGGATATGTCCTAGGAAGCCCACCGAGAGATGCAAAAGTCAATATCGCCGTGTCAAGCTTGAAGAGAAGTCGACGCTCCTCGGGCGACTTGTCGAAGGTATCCCAGATGTAACTGACCCATTTGCGCTTGGGTGCTTTTTGGACAATGGGTTCAGATGAGGAGACAGCGCTCTCGTCTACTACAGCTGGTGAGGGAGCCATTGCAGCTGTCGTCTTGGTCTGAGTATCCCTAGCCGCGAGCTTCAAAAGAAATAAGAGGTATGGACGCCTCTTGCATGATATGACACTTCATCCTTATGAGGTCATGGACTACTGCGAAGAGAACGTATGGCCGATTCTTCTTCGGTTGAACGTGACTGACCGTACAACCTCATCCAGCAGAGCTCTACCCCTCTCGCAACGATCTCGGAGCTGAGACAATACAACACTACGGAATCATCATTACTTACCCCACTTACGCCATTCGTGCATGAGAATGTCAGCCTGTAAGCGCTCAGGTATCTCGGAGATAAGAAATTCGTGCTTCCTGATGATCATGCGGGAGGTCTAAAGCGTGAGGGGAAAACATGGATCACTGGTTGTCATTGCATGGTGGGAGCTCGTCATCGACAATGCAGATGATGTGCCTTGGCCAACAGTTGGTCCCGGCGTAGACCCTACTTCGGCTGTATGCGCTAGGCTGTATGCTCTATTTCCCCCAATATCTCAGGTTCCAGCCTAATGACAGGAATCCACTGCTCGCCAACGCCACTATCTCGTTTCGCGCTCCCTCCGCCAATTAACCCCTTAAATCGTTCGCGCTGGATCGCCTTGGCTGCATGCCAGGTCTCCGTATGGCCGTCAATAACAGGTAATCCGCGCTTCTCTCTATACTTATTGATCCAGGCCATCAGATCGTCCACATATACCTCCTCGACATCCTTGAGCGAATGAAAGGTCTTGCCACTGCCTTTCGTTCTGATCTTCTCGGCATACTCCGCCCGCATGGCATCCTCTGACGGAACTTGAGCGATCCCCGCGAACACGTTCGCGACGACGATTGCCTGGAACTCGAACAGGGTGAAGGTTGCTGTATAGTAGGGGACGCCCACGAAAGCGAGAGTGGGATCCGGGATGTAGAAGATATCTTTGTGTAGGTTGTGCACCTGCGTTCCGTCGGTGACAAGAATCGTCTCATTCGCTTTCTCGGCTGCTGTCGCATCGTCGTGAAGTTCCGGCAGGAAGGGCAAAGTGATATGGTAGCCGGTGCATATGATCACATCATCGATCTCGCAGAGCTTTTGGCCGGATTTGAGATGGATGTTCAGCGGGAGCGCTTGGTCGTCGGAAACTGTTCCGTTCTTGTTGGTGATCTCGAAGCGCTCCACCTCGCCAACTCTGGCCGCGTTGTCAGGAAGGATGCTGGATGGCAGATCGAATATGCCATTCCGCGTGCTTTGGTAGACCCGCTTAGCGAACGGGCCGATCTCTTTGGCTACGTCGGTGGATGATACTCCGCCTCCGATAAGTAGAACGTTCTGGTGCAACGGTTACTTCTGTTCGTCTCAACTTTCAGGGACCGAAATTCATACCTTGTCCTTGTATGCGTCAGGCTTGCGATAGCCTTTTGAATGAATGATCCGGGTGGGCCATCTCATCTTCGTGTCCGAAAGCCCGGGAATATCCGGTACGCGGGGCGCATGGTAGTGACCGGAAGCCACGATGACCGCATCGAATGTCTAGTAAAATACATCAGCATCACAGTCTTCCACGCCCTTTCATAAGTCCTACAGCTGTCTCCTCGTGTTCTTCCAAGATCTTCGATTCTCCGTCTTCTCGCAGAGTCGACCAGGTGACATGCCATTTATGCCCGTCTTTTTTGACGCTGGTCACGCGCGCACCATAGATAGTGACTCCATCGGCTCCGGCCTTTCTAGATGTGTCCTGAATATACTCCTTCATGACTGTGTGACTGACGAACTCCGGCGTACCCTCTGGCCAGGCATTGAGCTTCACGCGCATCAACGTCGTTTCAACATTGTTCTTTAGACCGACATAGCAAGGCCTATCTCCGTCAACACCGACACAGCTACAGCACGAATGGCAACGCCTACCCAGGAGGAGCATGCTTCAGCGGCAGCGAGTCTTCATCGGGCTTTTCGCCCTCCCTGTGCCGCTCGGATGTGGATGGCTTCATAGCCGGGTAGTTCGGTTCGAGGGGTTTCCGCTCGTCGTAGAGCCTATGCTTCTGGTTAACACGACTCTGTGCTCACAAGAACGCTGGATACGACATACCACACACCACCAGCGGCATGATTCCGCTCAAAGACGGTGACATTGATGCCCGCAGCAAGTAAATGGCCGGCGGACGTGACGCCGCTGATGCCGGCTCCGATGACGGCGACGTGTTGGATCTGACGGGTCATGGTGCTGTCGAGAGCGAAAGGCCCAGGTTTGCGTAAATTTCACCACCCTCTCGAGCGATGGCCGTATACCAAGTCATTAAGAGTACGGTTCGTGGGCCCATATCGCTAACGCTATCTCAGGCGCATAAGGTGTAATAGTCCCACTCACTGGACCGAAGCGAAGGTCCAAATTATCCTGGGTCCGAATATCGCTCGAACGTCAGATCCCCGGTCCGCGATGGTAGAATTGACCAACCGGATCATGATACAGGATACATGACAAATGCAGTATGATGAGGCCATCGTATCCCTGCATGGTGATTCCTAAGCTAACTGCCGAGTGGAGACCTGTGCGTGTTGGAAGGTTCGGTTTGAAAAGATAAGGACCGACCCAAATGAGGGGAAGAGGACGAAAAAGAGGGGTTTCTGAGCAGAGATCACAAGGGTTCGAGTTCATAGGACGAGTGGGATGCAAAGGCGCAATGCCGTGGAACGATGATGTGATCCCACTCCGGCTATTGCACGGTGTTGCATCTGGGGAGGATGTCCGACTGAAAGACATAAATAATAGACATCAAAAGCAGTAGCTGTAGCTAAGACCCTAAGCTAGGTCCCAGGAAATAAGTGCTGAATCAATCAACATATTTCGTACCCATGGCTCCAGCACCGATTGACCCCCGGATTGTCGATGTGGCGGAACCGTTGAAGCAAACCCTCCCGCTCCCACCGGCAACCCAGGAACGCCTGGAGAAAGCAGGAATCGATCTCTCGGAGGGTTATCCTTATCGCCCATCGCGTCCGTTGTATCTGGACGATGTCTACAGCATCCGTGACTACGACCGCCCACATGTGGACCCGGGTAGTCGAGCGGACCCCGAGAAGAAAGCACTCCTGTCCGCCGCCAAGGAGGTGATCCACCTCACCAGGCACATCGGAACCGAGATAGTAGGCCCACAACTAAAGGACCTCACCGACCAGCAGAAAGACGAGTTGGGCCTTCTGATCGCGGAGCGCAGTGTGGTCTTTTTCCGGGATCAGGACATCTCGCCCCAACAACAGAAGGAGCTGGGCGAGTGGTTTGGCGAGATTGAGGTCCATGTAAGCAGCTGAGCATCCTATGGCTACAGAGTGGGCGGCTCATATCGTTTTGCGTGTTTAAGCCTCAAGTCCCGCAAGTGCCTGGCGTTCCTGGCGTGACAGTCATCTGGCCTGCTCTGCAAGCAACAGAGCGCCCGGCAAACTTCCGCAACCCCGGAGGTGCCTCCCGCTGGCATACAGATCTCGTCCACGAGCGTCAGCCCGCGGGAGTAACCCACCTACACAACGACACGATCCCCAGTATTGGAGGAGACACCCTGTGGGCCAGCGGCTACGCGGCGTACGAGAAGCTATCGCCCGCGTTTCGCAAGATCATTGACGGTCGAACTGCGATCTACCGGTCTGCACACCCTTATCTAGATCGCAAACACCCGGAGCAGGGCCCAAAGTATGTCGAACGCGAACACCCCTTGGTTCGTGTCCATCCTGCGACCGGCTGGAAGGCGCTCTGGGTGAATCGAGCAATGACCGACCGTATCGTGGGCCTTGATAAAGCCGAGAGCGATCTCATTCTGGGCTACTTGTGTGACGTGTTTGAGAAGAACATTGACATCCAAGTGAGGTTCAAGTGGAGCCCTAGGACGAGTGTTCTTTGGGACAATCGGTCAGTCGCCCTACAAATGGTATATCAAGACAAGACTAACAATTTGCAGAATTACCATCCATAACGCCAGCTGGGATTATGAGGGCACTGAGCTACGGCACGGCACTAGAGTCACGTCCTTGGCGGAGAAGCCGTTCTTTGACCCGAAGGCTCCGACCCGTAGAGAGAGTTTGGGCTTGCTGGACAATGCCGAGAAGGAAGAACTAGCCAAGGTGAACAATTGAGAAGGAGATGAGATTGAATATGGTAGCAGTGGATCGGTATGCCAGGTTGAATGAAAATATATCATTTCCGCTCCAGGATATAGAGCCAGTGGAAGACGTCCGGCGTATGAGCAAAGGACGAGGTCTCGCCTTTCGGGGCTCTCAGGGGAGTTCGAGAATTCAAGTGCCAGTATCGAGCCAAGTAAGGCAAATTATCATAGCGCATCGTCGAGTAGGATATCGTGGCCCAGATGGCGCCTTTCTGCGTCAACGGTGCCAGATGCAGAGCCAGTACCTCCACCGGCGACAATGTTATCTCTCCAGATTCCTCCACAATCTGCCGGATAGTCGGACATGTGTTCGATGCCTCGGAAGCAGAAGGGAATGTCAAGGGCGCCGCCGTCGCGATCGCATCGCTGGTGCTCTTGTCAAATACCACATCGAACGGACCGTACGGGATCGTCCTGGAGACGTCGTCCCAAGACCGTAGATCGACTTGCATCCAGTGCATCGCCTGCGACTGTTCCTTTGTGGCTTCTGTTTCACGACCGATGCGGACGGCCTCGAAGGAGAAATCGACGTTCTGTTGTGACAGCTTCGCGTAAGTTCATGGTTGTATACGTGCAGAGGCCGTTCATAACTAACCAGTATTTGGCTCCCGGGCCATCCTCGCTTTGTAAACTCAGCGCAGAGTTTTGATCCCAGCTTGGAGATACCGGGTCCGAGGTGCAAGGCACGAGGTGAGGGTGCTGGCTCATCGAGCGCGGGACGGCGGTCAAGATGCGACATGACCGCGTCGATGAGCGGTTCGCCAGGATTCAACCATTCGCCGACATCGCGACCACTAGAGAACTTATTATCCCAGAAGAGTGGATCATCGTAGTCTGGAGTACCTGTTTGCTTTGTATGTGTTCGGCCATTGCCTGCGGTCGCCATCCTCGGTGGGGCTGCGTGCATGGTAGGAAGAAAGAAGACCTTTCCATGCTCTTCCGCCGGTCGGTCGGATAATACTGCAGACACGTGATGGATACTTATCTTATCGTCAACCAGTGCGGGGACAAGCTCAGCTCATACAGTAAGTAAGTAACGTTACTAACTTACTACCTAGTAGTTTCCACAAATGCCACTCATTTCCAAACCAGCAGGTGTAAAGAGCCTTGCAATCTTCCCAGTATTCTGGGTACCAACCCGCCTGTTCCCAGTCCACAAGCACAAGCCGAGCAGGACTACGAGATACAACGATCATGTTGACCCGATTTAGATCACAATGTGTGAACTTGATGTCTCCGTCATCTGGCAGCAAACGTCGGTTGGGGTCGTCGTATCTGTGCTCAAACGGTAATTGGTGTAGAAGAGCAAACCAGTCATTGAATGCTTTGATGCTGGGGAAAGGGGCACTTTGTGGTTGACTAATGAAGACATAAGTCTAACAAATGTCCGCGGTCGATCGATCCTGGATAAATGTAAGCCATTGGATTTCGGCGATTCAAGTAGCACCTTCAGCCATACCTATGAACCTGTCCGATAGATCCTGAGCAAGATCGCGTAATTTCTCCATGGTCTGAGATAATTGATGTTTCATGTCGCCTTTCTCTTCCATGCTAAGCTGGTCCCAACACTCCCCCAGAGTAGGCCCCTTGATGAGCTCCATGTATATGAAAACGTACCCTTCGTCATCCACTCGCCAGCCGAAGACTTCAGGAACCGGTATTTCATCACCGAAAACGGTTTTGATCATTCAAAGATTCAGTGCTTCAGTGAATGTGGTATGGGGCCCAAGTTTAACAATCAGGCCGAGGTCCACGTATTTTATGGGGACGGGCTTGGAATCTAAATCGATGTCCTTGGACAATGCTCTCACCTCGGCTGTTGTAGGCAGGCGCCCTTCCGGGTTTGCAGTGAAGAAAGAGGCATCGCTGAAGTCCAACTCCTTCTGTGTGATATCCGGAAGCTCAATTGATATAGGCCGGTCGCCTAGAAGATATCGAACCATTGTGAAGGTAAAGAATATGTGATCGTCATCGATCAGTTCCTCTGCAAGTAGCCACAGCGTCCGATTAAAGCGGTCTAGTAAGCACACAGGAGAGTTCAAAAGTACGAGCTCAAAAGAATCTACAGAGAGAACGAGTTACAAGTGAGATCGACGCAGAAGATATGTTCCTAGGACAATCTAGTCATCTGTTACATTGCACCGTAAGAACCGTAAGTGACCCCGCACGTCAACACCCGGAGCAAGTTTAGTTCGCGCTGGCCGAATAACGCAGGCGGTGACCATCGGCTAGTGGCTAGGTTCTTGTAGCGTGGCCTAGATCGGGTTGGCGGCGAGCTCAGTACTGTGATTGCCCGGTTGCATTTCCTACTACATATAAGTATCTCATCACATGCAGAAAAAGCACAATAGAACCCCCTAAAAGTAGTGCTTCTTCGCTACTCAGCTTAAAAGCCCTCATCTTGTGAAGATTGTGAAAGAGATATCCGACAACACGGAGTTTCGAATGGCTGAGAAAGGAATGTGTAATCTGTCGACGACGGCACACTCACTTATTTGACACCTGACTAGTACAGTCAACTGTAACTATACCTAGTTACTGTCTTGGGCATCAATCGCTCTAAATCGACCTGAGCTGGAGAGCTTCTCGGTCATAACGGGCTAGTAACATTTGGTACTCTTTAGCTGCTAGGTTCTAGCCCACTCACTGCCTGTATACTGTAACAACATGGCTGATTGGTAAGTAAAGAGGCAGTGTAAACATGTAATGAGTGCTATGCCTCCGGCTTCTTCATCGAAGGCCTCTTTTAAGCCTGTCATCATCAATGTATGTCCGAAGAGGGCTTCGGTGCCACCTTTTTGTATTCCAAAGTTAAGATATTAAGGATTGTTGATCTTCTATCTTCAATCGTGCAAGTCTAGTGACATAAGATATGTGGGGATGCTTTTATTGCCTGGTCTGGAACTTGATCTCAAAACAGTATCACATAGTGCAGGCCAATTATGTCCTCATCTCACTATTTCACTAGTCCCATCTTAAAAAACAGTTTGGTTTGACGAACAGTTTCGTTTTAACACCCCATCGGACTTCTTTGCCTTCATCCCTGGCTTTGTACCTGATCCAATTTCGATGGAGTAACTCAGAATTCTAGTCCACAATTGCCTCTTGGTTTACTTCATCTCATATCAAACATGGCTAGACTCCTCTGAAGCACCTTAATCTTGCTCCTCCGCCGGACTAACGAGGCCTCTGGGCCTTCATCACAACCAACACGCGGCACACTTCAGGACCCGACCCCATTTGATTACTGCCTCTTCAGGCCATTCCTACCGATATTCCGCAACAGTTATATTACAGCACCAGCAGCCCTCTGCAGAAGCCCGGAGTCGAATCTCAGTACTTCCGGAGATCCTTTTGTCCAGGGCAAAACAGCGAAGATGCTAAGCCCCAGTGAAGTCCCAAATTTGCGCGATTTTATGATTGCAAGGGTGTGGGGCGACGAAGCGACGACTGGGTACAACAGGCATTGCACCAAGTGGGACTTCCTCCAGCCAATCTGAAGCTGTAGTGTTCCCCAGCTACTTTCCAGCCTAATGCAAGAATCTTTGTCACCTCAAAGCTTAGTCAAGGGGGAGTGTGACCATATTTTGAAGTGTGATGTGGCTACTGTAGAGGGATGTCCCGTGTATGCAAAGAAGGGGCCGAATATATTAGGTGCCGGTGCTTGTCTTCGGGAGGTCTCATAGGATGACTGGCACGCAATTTCGGGTGTAAATCCCTGGACAGAAGTGTAGCGCTACTACCTAGCTAAGGGTCTGCTCAGGGTTCAGACCAAATTAGTCTCAGCCAATCAATTCTGTTGTTTCTCAAGTGATTGCGACAAGAGGGCCTCGCTGTCAGAATTCTAGCCGATGATTGGCTTGGCAGAATAAGCCTTGTGGCGCCGTCTTGTAGTGGAGAGTAGTTCCGAGGCAATGCTGCGATGCGGTCTCAGCAATCGAGGTAGTGTATACCCACATGTCTCAGAAACCTCGCGCCGGCTGTAAGCTAGCTTTAGGCACCAGCAAACCTAAAGACTCGAAATCTAGCGAGTTCCGACTACAATATTGTGGAGCTTGTAAATTGAGACTCTGCTAGCGTTTCAGTTGTGGTAGACTCAGGTCCCTACATTCTGGTGAACGAATTGAAACCAGGAAAACAAGATCGTGAGCTTCTACCACTGCTGTCGGAGTTGTTACTATTGCCAGCCAGGCGCAATGAGAAGAACAAGATTGCGCGCGATCCTACCGCAGGAGATATGGAGCCTATGATTGTAGTCCCGCGCTGGAAGGGAGCTAACTGTGAGAGACGCCACACCAAAGCGAGCTATCAAGACGCTAGATAACTGTAGTTAAGACATATCTACGCCCTTTCCATACAAGCGACTATTCTAAACACCACTGTTGTCGGCCGAAGCCTTAAGTCACCAATATCGTACGGCCGAGCTCCAGGCCAAATTTAAGGGTATATAAAAGCTACCATTTCCTTTATCCGTGGCTCAATCATTCCTTGGTTCACATTCAAGCCCCCATCGAGGACAGGAAGAAAGATTCATGGATCTCGTCGCCTTCGTGTCTCGCCTCTCTATATCTGCAATCCTGATCTCCTCCCTCTGCTGGTACTATGCGGTTTCTCACGGCGTCGATCCTGACGTTAAACACATTCTATGGTGTCACGGTATCTCAACCCTCGTCCCTCTCTTCTGCTACCGATGGCCAGCTCATCAACGGCCAACCGCTGCCTGATTCGTGGTATCGTCTACATCTCGACGACAGCGAAACAGTATTCAACCTCACGTCTCGCGAGGCAATGGCCTCCGATGTGAGCAGCACCACGTCGTCGCTAGTAGCTCGAACCCCCATGACGGTCTGCGAGAAGATCTCCACGGTGGCGGCCTGCGCCACAATCGGCAGCTACGCATACGCCATCTCGTCTGCCATCGCGGGGCTCATCTGGGCCCAGAGCCACGAGAAAAGCTGCGCCACGAGCAGCGGCACCATTGACGGCTGGTCGTAAGAGTACTACGCGACGGGCCGCAACTGTGATACGACCGCCCAGCAGGAGACGATCCACGGCGCTCTCTACCATTACCTGGCCACGGTGGATAAGGATAATGTGTGCGGCACGCAGTGTCTGTCTCTGGACCATGGCGGCACCTATGAAGGCTACCTGAAACTGGGCAAGGCGGCGTATTTTGACTCCAGTGCGTACTGTGGTCCGCTGCTGTCTTTTGTCCACTGTGCCTCGGGTGGAGTCAATAGCTTCTAATAGGGGCGAGTTTCTTGCTATGGGCGGCGGTGAATTTCTTGGTATCGAGGACCGTAAGCGAAAGCGGTCGATGCCAGATCTCAGGGACAATCTGTTTTCGATGACTCCTTTCGGCAGATTTGTTGGGGAGGAGGGGGGGGGGATGCTTCATGTGTGGTGGTGTGGGCAATGGGTGCAACACATCTTGTGTATTGTGTCATTTAGAGACATTGAAGGAGACTGTCTCTTGTAGGAATAAGTCATCTAAGGTCTATGCGATATATGGAGAAGGCAATGGGCATGATCGATATTGATCAGGAATAAGTATTTATCCACAGCCTTAAGAGATTGTAACTATTCACTAAGTCACATTCTAAGCAATAGTTTTTTTCACCTTATGAAATCTTATTACGAACATCATCCTGGTTCAGGTATCCTCATTCAAGTCTAGTGCATAGATGGACTGTTACTTCCATTCTACTATCGCCTCACTATTTCCTTTATCCTTGTCTTTGACATTCTTCGGACTCTTCTAACGTACTTTCAATTGCTAGATCTTCCATTGCCTCCCGATAGCCCCGCCAAAAGAAGCAAGCCTTTCAAGATTTCAACCACCATACTCAGCATGGATATTCGTTCTTTTCTTATCTCCTGATAAGGAAAGACAACCGATGCTCCAGCGTCCGTATGCTCTGGGCCTCCGTCACAACCAAGACATGGCAATTCAGAGCCCTGGGATTTAGCGATCACTCCCTCTTCAACCCGATCCGACCGACATTCCGCAACCCCCACAATCCAACACCACAAGCCCCCAGCATAAGCCCAAAGCACGTCCAGAAGACGGCGCGGTAGCCAATCATGAGTGCCTCGGGGGACTGCTTGTCTGCGATCGAGGAATCCCGGGTGACGCCCGCGGAGATGATGGCGAAGATGGTGAGTCCCAGAGAGGTTCCGAACTCCGCGATCGTGTTGAAGACGGCACCCGCCAGGCCGCGCGTCTGGGGGGTAAAAGCGTCCGCGACTATCAGGTTGGCGATGGTGAAGATCACTTTGTAGATGTACCAAGGGGCCGGGGTCAGAAACTTGGTCTCATATTTGGGTTTAAATTTGTGGGAGTAGAGAGGCAAGGAGCGACTTTGGTGGCTTACCATCGGCTGAAAGGGGGCTGAGCAGAACCGCCCAGAAAGCACAATACCACCAAGACCATTGAGGGTCAATGATAGCCATGAGCAAGGGAGACCCGGCGCTGAGCAGCGAGCTTACAAGCACCAGGTGATTCGCATGCACACGATGAACCAAGAGACCTGTTCCCAAGTTTAAGAGAACGCCAATGACGACATTTGGCAAGAAGCGGAGAGCGGACTGAAAGCCCGATAGCTCTTGAACTTCTTGGAAGCTGCGGGAAGGTATTTAGAGATGATTGTTCCCGTTGTGCAGGCGGGGCTGTCGTCGTCCGGGACCAACTTACAAGAGACTGAGAATGGTTTCCACGCCGCTCAGCACCGCCCAGGAAAAAAGGACAATGACACACATGGACGAGAATGCCGTATTCTTCCACAGAGAGTTTGGGATCAAAGCGGGCTTTCCCGCCCGTTCGCGCCTGCCCATCCAGACCCAAAAGCCAGGGATCATGGCGCCCGCGCAGCAAAGCAGGGCGATATTCTGAGCCTTGTGGACATTCGATGGATCGTCAGAGATAGTACTGTGACTATTGTTAGCAGGCTCCGCCCACCGCCAAGCGTGCTAGATGTGTGTAGAACATACGCGAACACGTAGGAGATAATTCCTAGGCAAGAGCTTGAAAGGATTATGCCAATCCAGTCGATCTCTGCTCGGAGCCTGCGCAAGGTGATGGGTTCGCGGGCGACATCCTGTGGAAGCTTGAAGTAATTGATAACCATGAGAGTCCCGGTAACGCCGGCGCAAAGATAGAAACCGAATCTCCAACCCAGCAAGGATCCTTGGAAAAGACCCCCAAACACAAGCCCGACCGCAAATCCCAGAGGCTGTCCCAGACCTAGGCAAGCGAAGCCGATGTTCCTTGGCTTGCCCATTGGTAAGGTCTCTGTCAAGATGCTAAAAGCTGTTGGAAGACACATTGAAGTTGCTATGCCTTGGAAGGTCCGAAATAGGATCAGCTGGATGCCAGAATCTGCTACCCCGCATCCTAGAATGAACGCGGCGAGAAGAAGACAGCCCAGTAGATTGATCATCCGGTTGCCCATAAGGTCTGCCATAGACCCTGCCAGAAGCAGGCAGCATCCGTTTGCAAGGCTGATGCGCGCTTAGCGATATATTACCTACATCCGAGACGGGCCACTTACTGGTATACTGATACCGGCCTAGTAGATCATGTATGCTCTCATCAGACAACAGAGTTCAGCTTGCTACGTATAGGAGTATGGATTCTTACCACATCAATAGGTTATCTGATAGTTTCAAATCGGCTGCTATCACAGGTAGTCCGATAGTCGAAAGACCGCTGCTCATGCTTCCGACGAACGTGATGCCAGTGAGGGTCGTGATGAGAATCACCATGCTCTTTCGCGACAGTGTGGTGGCTTGCACATCTTGGGTACTGTCGATTGACTCTTGCTGCTCGGACAGGGAGGTTCGAGGACGTGATGTGTGTTGACACAACAGACTCAAGTCACGCAAATCTAGGACTGGTTCGGTTGTCTGAGCGATGAAGAGAGATTGAGACATGTTTTATTCCGTCCTGCAATTCGTCAAGCGTGTATGTGAATGGAGGCGATCGATAACATCGCTCGGGTAGGAACGCTTGGGTTTATGTTTCGGCGTCAAAGTTGGTTGAATCGGAACAGCCCGCAACACCGACCCGGTTGGCGTACCGGGTGTGATGATACGTCGTCCTGGTAGCGGGGCTCGCTCGGGAGAATTGAGCTAGCATTATAGAGTCATCAAGCGCGCGCTGGCGCTAGCAGGAGCTAAACCGGGAAAGGGAGGTCGATGACAGATTCATCAGATCCTCTATCTACTATCCCTGATTTAGAGACCTCGAAATACCTACGGAAGGTAGTTCCGGCAGAGAAGAAGTGGTTGGCACGGCCCGTCGTAGTCCACATAGCTAGGTATCCGCTGAGTAAGCTGCATTGCAGTGGGTGCATAAAATCAATGGCTGCCAAGGGATTCTTCCACAATGCATAGACCGGTGGCATCCATCTCAACCCTGTATCCTAGTTAATCAAGTCCTTGGAGACTTTACCTGAGACCATATTTTATCCCTGAAGCTAGGTCTTTCGTCATTATAAAAAGGAGTTTGAGCGACAACACATCATTATGGCTCCCGGGAACTCTGCCACGACGACTTGACTCTATATCCCTGTTTCGACAGACCATATTCCAGCTCCGGGGGCTGTTCAAAACCAAACAAAGAAAAGTGCCATATACCAAGTCATCGCATTGGCTCGGGTCGAGAACATGAGGCATGAAAGCAACTTCAGCGACAAAGATAGCGCGTTCTGGGAACAGCGACACCTAAGGTATACATACAAGTAGCGGTGATATTCACCTCATGAGTTACGAAATGAGGGAAGGGCGAGAGATCACTAGCTTGAGCGAGTCTCAGTGAGCTCATCACTACCAGCGGGGTCATGCTTCGGGGCTAAGATCAGCATGTCCGGCTTTTCCTGCCATGAGACTACGTGTTGCATGAAGTACAGTACACCAAGCCCGGTCTACTTCGATCAGTCTTGCCACGCTGAATCTACTTTTTCATCCATGTTTTCATGAATAATAGATGGATCATGAATGTTACAAGTCAGCTTAGTAGCTTGTGGTATTACGGCCCTGATGAACATAGTGGGAGACAAAGAACATTCATATTCCGGTTGCTACCAAGACCGTATACAACTATCATGCATCACGATATTTCTATTCACCGAGACAACCTGGCACGCTACATGTCTCAACGCCTCTCTCAATATCACGTTCACTCGCCCCGCCCTTCTATAGCCCTCTTATGCATAAGTAGAGTGATCATCGCCGTGGGAGCAAGAAGGTCTACGAATCAGCGGCTCCCCAACTCGGCTTGAGATACCCTTGGAAACGACAACGCCACCCCAGCATCAATCAGTCCATCCAAACACTTTGTGGACACAGTGCCTGGGGGCCATTTGGTCGCACAGTAGGGTTATTTGTCACTCGTACGGGAAGAGGGGAGCTCAACCGGCGGTCGGTTCCAGGGGCGACATCAGCGCCAGCGTCGACCCGGACCATCAATGCCAACCAATAACCACCCATCCACCCAATCATCCAGATCATCGCAGAGCAGGGATAAAGGGCGGTGCAGTGGTTTCTGTGCCTAGCTGTTTTTGCTGCATCGCACACTCTCTCGTGACTACCCCGCGTTTCTGGTGACGAGACGAAGGACATATAAACCTTGTGTCACCCAGCACCTCTGTCAACACAACACGGTTAAAGAGCTGGTGGCCTTGACTTTCCTTCTTACAACTCGCAGCTCTTTCTCCCTTTCATCTCCAGATTCATCAAACGACACATTTACACTGCCAACTTCAGAAGATGTCAACCCCTCAGATCATCCAGGGACTCTCGTCCGCTGGATCCACCCTTGGTGCATACTCCCGACAGCAGCTGGCGACTCTGCGCAACCGCTTCCTCAACACAGGTAGGACACAGCAACAGCAATCTCATCAAAGCAAAGGCGCGATGAGCCAAGGTATCTAACCCATTCATCCAGAGAAGCGAAGAACAAGATACCAGCTCGTTCAGACTTCCTTTAGCGTCCACCGACCGGTCTGGATTGCCGCGGGCGGTGCGGCCTATACAACCATGGGCGCCGTCTATCTTACCCTACGCTACATGCGACACTTAAAGTAGACCTTTTTTTGGTTTGCCTCACGCGACTTTCGCAGGGAAGGGAAGGGGGTTCAGCAGACCGAGTCTAGCTGTCTGAGACAGTCAGACTTCGTACTTTCGATGACACCAGTCACATTTTCTTTCAAACCAATCATTCGATTTATCAAGGAGGGGCTTTCGAGGACGGGATCTTCCAGGTGATGACCTACCGGCGTTTACGAGGATTTTGTTTATTTTTGTCGAGGGACGGAACACAGTACTTCAGGTGTACTTAGCTACTACTACTGCCTAGTATCTTATTAGCATCATAAATCCTATGGGTCAGATTCACAAAGATAAATGTCGCAAAAGAGGGGCACTGCTCGATGAAAGCGCCAGCCAGCCAGCCCCAGGGAGGGTCGAGGCAGGGTCAGCGTGGACTGCAGCTTGACCCCCCAGGTAGACTTCAGAATCCATGTTCCTTTTGTTACTTCGGTTGGGTGGTATCCAGCCAATGTTCTCCCAGTACGCGCGACAGGGATAGGCGTCGCAAGCAGGCAATATAGGTCAAGGGCTCACTTAGAACACCGAACAGACGCACAGAACAGCAATATACTCCAAACCCAACTCATTCATTGGATCGCACCGGTCTGCGTCAGTGGCTGCTCATGCCATAGTCACTGATTGTAGGTGACGGTGGTCTGATCATGGCTCGTCTACCCTTCCATAACCTTGACAACAGCATCGTCCCTTTCTAGATATGAAGTCCAAACAATGTATGGAAAGTCCCCCAAGGCACCACATCCACCACGCGCCCTAGCCCCTGAATCCAGACCTCGAAGAAACAAGCCATAGCTAATGTTCACCGGCGTCGGAGGGAAGTGGGCCACTACCCCAGATTTTCTGTTTCGGCAGCTAAGGCTCTTTGCCTTCGCTCCCTTTTCGCTCCTAGTCTACTCCTGTCGTAACCTAGAAGGAAAAGCCTATGATGGAGGGTGGCCCGTGGAGAGAGGAAGGAGGGCCAGTAATCAAAACACGAGTGAATGATTTGCTGGAGTAGGCCTGTCTCTTTGGCATTTGTGCTTTACCCCGCTTTCAGCAGTGGCCAGTCACGGATGGAATTTGGGCAGGTGTTGTTGCATGATGACTTCTGCCCGGAGCCGTGGCTACCCCGCATTGACTGGGAGATCGAAGCTGACCACCGCTGCCTAAGTGATAATTATCCAGATACATGGCTGGTACTTTTTTGTGACCGGACTCGAGGTAAGAGGGCAATGCTTATGGCTCGCTTGTAGAAGTTTTGTCGGGCCTTTTTATATTTAGCAAGGGATGCTACTTGGGAGAGGTCTAATGTGTTCCATGTTTGATTCAATGCCTCCGACACTTTGTTTGGGCTAGTTTTACAATTATGATCGAGGTGTTTTAGCGTTTCAGTCGCTATGTACGGTTGAGGTGGATTACGTTTCATGCAGGGAAACACTTTGTTGGGTATATATGTTTGGCCAGATATCTGGTAAAAGTTGACCGTGAGGAGATCGTCTCATTTGTTTATCAATATGGCAAAAATAAGAAAGATACATTTACAGAGTACAAGAAGCCTCAAGCGAACTGTATAGTACTCAGTACATGCAAGAGTGGGGAGTGATAAGGTTCCAATCAAACAAAGAAAATTGCAGTGTTGATGATGGCTACCACACGAGTCCTAACCAGATTAGGATTCCAACAGAGGTCTCGCAGATGATATCATTATATTTTGGCTTATTTTGCAAATACAAGGCTCGTCTATCAACAGCAAGGCCTGCTGGCCCAATGGTAAGGCGCTTGACTACGAATCAAGAGATTGCAGGTTCGAGCCCTGCGTAGGTCATTTCTTTTTGCATTTTACCCGCTTATGCCAGGTTCCACTTCTTACTTTTTGAGCCCCAATACGCCTGGAATCTGCATAAGACACGGCATTGAGTAGAGAGCGTGTTACTCCGGCACAAATAAACGATGGCAGCTCGCAAGCGACCGTCATAGCGCATATAGGGCGGCTGTTTCCCCAAAGTTTTCCCCTCCCATTCACACATCCCTCGCTAGAACCCTCTCCACATCACCCGGCAAATCATACTCGAACAACGCCTCTTGCTGCTCCCTGAAGACACTTGGAAAGCAACCTATTCCCGCCGTCATCATCAGCGTCAGCATCATGTCCCTCCCGTGTCTGCACTTTTAGGAATCACGATAGAGCACTCACCCATGAGCCACATAAACACATACATCACATACTCCTGCACCACCCCCATATCCCGCTTCCGGTCCTGCATATTCTTCGCCCTCGCAAGAATAGCTTCCACCCTCGGCCGTCTCATCGCCTCATACTGTTTCGCAGCAACCTTGATGGCTTCCTTCTCCACCCTGACACTAAAGGGCTGGCTCTCCTCAGCATACACCCGCCGCAGCTGATGCGAAAGGAACATAACCAAAGCCTCGACATCCTCCAAAGCCTGCGATGACCCCTGCCCCGACGTCGGGGGCAGCGAATGTGCGGCATCGCCGATCAGCACGACCCCGTCCCGCTCCCAGGTCGGAAGCTGCGGCGAGGTCCAGGTCGGCCACATACTCTCCACACGGATCTCGTGAACGATCCTCTGGACCACTGGATCCGTCCAGTGGGCGTAGCGCTCCCACAACTGTCGAGTGACATCTTCTGTATCAATGCTTCTGGAGTCGGGGGGACTCTTCTCGATCGCGTACGTCGACCACCACGCCAACAGATCCCCCGGTTGCGAGACATGACACGGTGAATCACGATTCCGGTCCGAGCTCGCACTTTTCGCGTAGAAGTAGCCGAAGAAGCCGTTCCCGCCGAAGATGAAGTTCATTGATCCTGTCTCGACGAGGTGGTTGACGCTGTCTGCTGGGATGAAGCCCCCAACGCCCACGAGGCCTCTGCTTCCATATCCCGCGTCAGTAATTCCAGAATTGACCATGAGCATGTAGGCAGAAGGAAAGGCCTACTCGTAATGCGGGGGATATGGATCCGCCTCCGCCTCGGCAAATAGCGCATGCTTAACCGTGCTTCTCAGCCCGTCGGCCCCGATCACCAGGTCCGCCTGCACGGGAGGACTGCCATCGTCGAAGCTGACGAGATTTGGCCCGTCCGCGACGGCGATAACCTGCGAAACACGTTTGTTGACGATCACCGTGTCTGGTACCGCGCGACGTAGACGGCTCCAGAGCGCATGGCGGCTGATTGCGAGCATGTGCATACGCAGCCGTTGGTCTGGGCCCTGGGGACGGCCACCTGTCCCCGATGATTCTAGCTTCACGAGGAGACGACCGTGCTTGCTTTTCAGATTGCTGTGGTCGACCATGTATCCACTGCTCACGACGTCGCGCAGCAGATCGGCGTCCAGCCGGTGGAGCACGTGGAGCCCGTTGGGGCCGACACCGAGCCCACCCCCCACGGTCAGGGTCGAGGAGTGTGTGGCACCCTGCGCTCGCTCGTGAGACGTGGTCTCTGGAGAGGTGTTGTAGGGCTCGTAGATTGTGTATTCGTGGTCGGGGGCCGGCGGTGCGGGCTTGGGGAGGTGCTTCTGCAGGGCCAGGTACGCCGTCAGCCCTGAGATGCCACCGCCCACGATGACGATTTTCATGGTTTGTGATCCGTACTGACTGTACTATATGACTGATGATGTTGGATTACAGCACCAAAATGCCGTTGCTGAAGGTCCCCTCCATTGCTGGTTGCGCTGAGAAGGTTGGAAGGAAGATGTAGGTCGAAATACGAGCCTCGGGTCGTTCGGCACAAATAGAGTTTCTCAGCCTTACTGTGCCTGCCAAAAATAGTAACTGGAGCAGGAGATACTTCAATTTTTCAGGTTACATATTTTGGAACAGAAGCCATGATCATACGAAGGGACTTTCTCATCTACACTGACCCCTACTTATTATGGTACTCTGCTCAGAGATTCCCGGCTCATTCGGTCTGGATTGGCAACTTTAATGAAACCCCCATCAGGATGCCCCTCAGTCGCACAGTCAAGCATTATGCCGTGGGAGCAACTTTTACATCCGGGAGGGAGTTGTCATGTGATCTGTTCTGTTGCAATGCAATCGAGCGACGTGTTTCCTATGCAAAGACTCAGACACTATTGTAATTTTGGACAAGGAACACAAGATATTTACCGCAAAGAGTGATATTTTGTGGTCGCAGAACTACGAAACATGATCAGAGCAGAGTACAGTTGACATGCCTACGAAGCCACCACACGTGGTGGAGGACTCCTTCCTGAGCCCTGATGCCTCAGCCAGCACAAGCTCGATGGCAGGCACGACATCTTACGTTCTGCGTGAAAAGAGTTTGAGAATTAGGTGGCTGAGCCGTTGCATACTACGCTCTCAGGGCGCGTATGGACTGTTTGGAGAGACCAATGCCCAATGTGCGAAGCAGAGCATTGCAAGTCTTCAGCATCCAGGGTGACAACAAGGGTTCACCTGCGGCACATGACCTGAGGAACACTCCTCGATGGCAACCACATCCAGCGCGACACCACGTGCTGCTGCAGCCAGCGGTCATTCCGGGCGAGGCCTTCCACTATTTGACGGACGAGAGCTGCTCGAACCAAAATTCGAGTGATACCCACCCCTGCGAAGATCAGGCCCGTTCATGCAATCTGGACTCGACATAAGGAAAGAGTTGGCTCTAACAGCCCAGGGTCCACTTAGACCCCTTAACCGCCAACAACACGTCTAGGACTGTCCTGGAGCACCAGGGATTCTACATTAGCAGATGAGCGAGTCGCCAAGGCCTGGACCTTTCGTTTCGCTCGGCCAAACATGCTGAAGACATCACCAAGAGAGTGGCCATTCGCAGCTGGCTAGTCACCATATCCAGACCAGCTGGGCTCTGGACCAAGCGATTTGGCAAGACTCTTGGCAACACCAGCTGCCCTGTTGTGGAAACCACTGCACCGTACAGACGGCTCGCGATCACATACCTTGAAGCAATAGGGGCGCAATCGAAACCAAGAATGCCTGAGATTGTACACTGAAGGGCGAAGACACAGCACAGACACAAGAAAATTCACCGCTCAGGTTGCGGCAGCTTGAACCGAACACGAGCCAGCCACAATTGCAAGGGAAAATAAAACAATAGCGCGGCTGGCTGGCGCTACATCGCCGCTCTTATGAAGCTTTCTTCTCGGGCTGCTTATCTCGATTCAGCTAGTGACCTGATCAGCCACATAGCACTAGTTCGGAGGTCGCCAGCTGAAGCGAGCGGCTGAAGGCCCAACGCAGCCTTGAAATAGGGAGATACGACACGGCATTCTCCACATCAAATTTTCATGGTCGCTGAAGGGAGGGTGGATGTGGAGCCGCGCTCGCGTCTGTATCGGCATCCCCGCCAGGAGTAAGAATTGCCGACGCCGCCAAGGGGAAATCACGCCCAGACTTCGAATCGCGGGTTTCGTTTGGGATACTATTTTCGCGACCTCAGCAAGTGCTCTGTGCTCTTTCCAAGCGATTGACTTTTTTTTTGTCCCTCGTTGACCGGCTGTGACGCCCAAGAACCCTAAATATATAAAGTCAAGGGTCGATCGACAGGATGATCCTCTCCGGGCGTGCCATCCGGAATACCCACATAGTGTCTCCATGTCAAAGCCAAAGAGACACTAAAACCATACATACCCCAAGATCACGATGAATTTCGTGCAGATCCCCTTCTTCGACACCTACTACAAGCACCTCTCAACCTACCGCCGTTCCCTCCGCGCACGCAGCACGAACCTAGCCAGCACCATGCTGAGCCACGGGGCTCCTGCAGTGGACATCAACTCCGTTGACAACCAGAACCCAGACCTCGCGACGAGCATCTACCCGCGCGTCTTCGAGCTGGACGCACCGTACTCCATCCCCGAGACCTCCCTGCGCTCCGCCATCCACATCCCCGCCGACTTCCAGTACGGCGGCGACGGGCGGACGCCCGTCCTCCTCGTCCCCGGCACCGGCACCCACGGCGGCGAAGCCTACGCGCCCAACCTCACGAAACTGCTGCGCCAAAGCCCCTTCGGCGACCCGGTGTGGCTGAACATCCCCGGGCGGATGTGCGACGCCTCCGCCCGCAACGCCGAGTACGTCGCCTACGCGATCCACTACCTCTCAGCGCGGTGCGCCCACCCGCACATCGCGGTCATCGCCTGGTCCCAGGGCTGCATCACGACGCAGTGGGCGCTGAAATACTGGCCCAGCGCGCGCGGCCCCGTGCAGAGCTTCGTCGCCCTCGCGGCGGACTTCGCCGGCACCGTGGCCGCGTGGGCGCTCTGTCCATTCCCCGGCACCCAGCCGGGCACCCCGGCCGTGTGGAACCAGACCCGCAATGCCACGTTTATCAGGACCCTACGCTCCGGCGGCGGGGATTCCGCGTATGTGCCGACGACCTCCATCTACTCCGCGACGGATGAGGTCGTGCAGCCGCAGTGCGGGCCGGGGGCGTCTGCCTTCCTGGCGGATGCGCGCGGCGTCGGCGTCACGAATTGCGAGCTGCAGCTGCATGTCCCGCGCTCCTTCGCGGCGGCCGGCGGCCTGTTTTGTTCGCATGAGGCCGTGCTGTATCATCCGCTGGCGTGGGCGTTGATCGCCGATGCGATTCAGCATGGTGGACCCGGGAGCCTGGAGAGGATTGATCTGGCGACGGTGTGTAGGCGCGGCCGGGCCGAGGGGATCGGGTTGGTCGATGCGGCGCGCACGCAGGCCCTGGCGGCGGGCGCGTTGAAGCAGATCCTCTTCTTCTCGCCTAAGTCTTGGCGCGAGCCGGAATTACCGGGTTATGCTGTCGAGGAGGGGAGGGTTGAGGTTGAGGAGGTGGTGGTTGCGGATATGGTGAAGGGGCCTGCGGTGGTTGTTGCTTCGGAGATGTCGGGGTTGGTTTCGGTATAGCAGGTTTGGAATGGAGCTTTTTCTGTGGGTTTGGCGTTGGGGATAAGGGCGGTTGGGGGTATGTTCTATATGGTTAGATTCCTGGTATGGCGTTGTTAGAGCTCTTCGATTGGATTGTACATATGATCATTGATATTCTGTTTTCCTCCACATAAGCAAGTTTGCATAAGGATGGTGGTCTTGGTCTTCATTCTGGAGATGACGTTGCCCTAAGTATGGCTATAGAGTCGACCAGCGCAATATGCGTCCAATCAGTATTTGGAGACACATTGTATGGTGTCTGATACATCTCCTGCGCTTTTGAAGCTAACAGTATAACTTAAAAAGGGATGCGATCGGTCAAGATCCAAGTGGAGCACGAACTCAGGCGCATTCTGCAGGCTAATGTAAAGGATCGTCCGCTGGGCGGATCTCCTTGGACCCATTACATCATTTACCCCTGTCAATTGACCAGAACAGGTGTTGCTCACCTCCTCATACAATGTACAAACCTATTTCCAACTCATTCATAGGTCGACTCGCTACACTCGAGTATGATAATACGAGAATCGAGTCTGGAGCATGGTGACACAACACCTCGTAATGTTCAACTCTCACCAAGGACGACCCGTGACCACCTACCAAATAACCATAGCAATAGCATAACTCCAGGGTGGAACCCCGATCGAACAGAAAGATCAGACAAAGGCACCTGGATTTCGATCCAGAGAAAAGCGGAACGAACACCCAGCAAAACGCGTCAAAAGTGGGGATTATCTCCGGTCGCTCAAGCATCGCTCAAGCCGAAGCCTTGCTCCTTTTCAAGGTAAATGAGCCTCTCGTATACCCATAATAAAAATTGACCAACTGGTTCTGTGGTGTCGCGTACGATTCCCCAAGGACGAAGGCTCCACCCGACCGTATCAGTCGCGCGGTGACGGTCTGTCTGGGAAGGTGGCGAGTCTGGGATGAGGCATCTGGTGCCGACGGGGTTTGGAAAAAGGGGCAGGGGTGTATATATAGCCAACCACGGGTGGGTTGGTATGTTACATGTCACTTGAAACCTTCTTGACCCGACACTTTCCTGAAGGCAAGAATACATAAATCAAGGGTTTGACGGATGCTGGGCTCGCTGTAGCCTTCTCCATGTTGCATGCAGAGACGATGTGGGGCCTGGGCCCTAATCGCAATTAACAATGCATTCCCACTGCAAATGTTGTCATTGCAGATGCGGGGAATTATTTGACCATTGATCATCGACATAAATATGACAGGATAATGCCAGCGCAGCGTGAGTCGCTCTGGGAGATCAAGAGTCAGAGCAAAATAGAGGGACAACCCGAGGGAAATGACATAGGGAAGTCGTAGGCCAGATGTGATACTCGTCGTTATCGACAGTGACTGTTACCACAATAGGTAGATGTAGTGACGGGCCAGAGTCCCGCTGATATCATGGGTGTACTAAGCCTTTTCACTATCGACCCACAGCGTGCAACTGCCGGGTTGGATCACTTAATTGGGTGGCCACGATTTATCTGTGTGAGATGCGAGGAGAAATGGCAGCCGTGACGTGGTGGGTGCAACTGTGTTTTGTGTCTGTTGATTATTCATTCCTTTGCTCCTGACGTCACGTTGCCGATCCCGACCGGACCCTGTTCGTGGCCCATGGCTCCGCTTTCCTTCTTTCATCAATTCTTACTTTCTTACTTTAAGACTCCTCTTCATTCATTTTATCGGTATCTATCTTCGAATTAATAATCCTTCCCTTCACCTCTTATTCCATCTCACTCTCCCATACCACCACTCCTTACGCCCCGTTCCCCCTCCCAACATCACACACCACACACCACACACCATACGCAGCAATGACAGTCATCTGGGGCCTGGATCTCAAGGAGATCCAATGGAACAAATTCAAGAGTTCCAACATGTTCACCCGCATCTACCACCTCCGTCGCACCAAGATGATCGTCTACCAGCTGGCCATGATTCTGTGTGTGTGCTCCGAGTCTACTGGCACGGCTGCCTTATCAGGTAAGTTCGACCTTGTACACTATATTGTGTAAAAGCCAATGCCAATGACTTTTCTTCCGGATAGACTACGTCGATCAACAAAGCTACATTGAGCGCCACCATCCAGGGGTATCAGTCTACAACAACGACTTTATCGGGGCCGCCTCCTACAACATCTTCGTCGGCGTCGCTGTTGCCACTATCTTCGGCGCCGCCTTCTTCTTCGACCTGTTCTGGCCGGAGCGCCACGAGAGCAAGTCCGTCCGTTTGGCGTGGAAGATCAGCGGTGTGGTGGTGTCCATCATGATGCTTAGCTCGGCGTTGACGATGACGGTATGCGGATTCTTCAGAGATGAAAACCCTATCACAGAGAGATGCTAAACTCCGCCTCTCCAGATAATCACCGCAACAAGAAGCGTCCAGGTCCATGGCACGGATGCCGCCGGCGCGAGACAGTTTTGGTCTGAGTCGAAGAAGAAGCCTGCTTTCGGTGCGTGCAGCATTCCTCTCCGCTCATTCGACATCCATACACTAATGCTGCAGCAGTGTACCGCACGAACCCCAAAGCCCTCGCCTCCGTGGTCCTCGCGTGGCCCGGCTGGGTATTTACCGTCGTCAGGTATGTTCCCCCGAATGACTCTCCTTGACACACCATCCGCTAACACCAGTTTTCCCCTGCAGTGCAATCATCCTGATCGCCTCGCACAACCACGACGACGTCCACGGCCCCAAGTCCAACTACGGACGCCAGATGGAAGGAGAAGAGAAAATCCCCGAGCCCGAGCCCACCAATGGCCTACACAACCGGACTCTTCGGGAGTAAACCAACCTTCAACTGGTTTGAATAACGACACAAAAAGAGATTCCCCACGATATCTTGTTACGACACTTTCAGGAAGCACATGGTTTGGTTTTGTAAATGAAATCAGCGTTCGGATTGTATAGATACGGCGTTCCTTTCGGCAGAGGTTTCTTTTTGTTCTTATGATTCTACCTTGGGATCGTGAGTTACAGGGTCACCGTGAGATTTGGCTTGGTTGACCTGACTTTGTTTTCCGCTTCATTGTACAGTACACTATCTATTACCCCCCTAGCTGTAATTATAGAACCGACGACCACCACATCTGGCGAATATGATTAATGACTGTTGGCACGCATTTGATCTAGGTGCCTTATAAATCAACCAGATTAGATTCGTTTCTGGAACCGGATTCCGAGGGATGACGCGAGGTGTCGATGACTTCCTGAGGCATCGAATGACAAATCCATCCTCGTATCCGTACTCTGTCGGCAATGACGTCGTCGGTTTCCCCTTTGTCAGGAACCCTGGGCCCGATTTCGGCAGCGGTTCTCGGATGGCAAAGATCGGCGGGGTCCCTAGGGAGGGAGAATACGCCATCCATTCCGGAGAGGGGGAAGGGGGTTTAATCTACGCTAGAATTCCGACGGAGACAAGCACAGATGCTAAGATGGGACAAGCGTGAGTGCCACGAATGGATCCCCGAGCGTTGACGTATTGCGCCCGGACCACCGGAGCCTTTGAAGGAAGTGATCGGCTACACATGTCATTGCCCATGAAGATCTTTCTCGCCTATGGACTTCTACTTTAGAAGAAAGTGCATCAGTGCTGTGTGAAGGGATCTGCGAGATAGCGAGAGGCGGGAGTTGCCTTGGGCCCCTGCGTCACTTGAACACCTGCACGTTTAGGAGCTCCTTGATCCGAGCTCTCTTTAGGTATAGGTGGTCGCGACAGCGGGATACCGATCCTCCCCGTAGGTCGAGTTGAGGCTCACCTGGCCCGAGACCGACCCATCCTCCAGCCGGATCCAGGTCGCGATCTCCGTCTCCAGGGTCGTCTCGTCCAGCAGGATCTGTCGCGATCCCCGCGTCCAGGACCCGTACCCGCCGTAGCCCGTGTGGCGTCCGAAGCACAGGTTCAGTCCGTTGCCGGTGAGGTTCATCCCGGGGAGCTGGGAGTCCCATTTGAAGCACCTGTCGAGAGGGTCAGTTCTGGCTCTGTAAATATGACGCTGCAAGGGGAGGTGGAATGGTCAGGAGAGATGAAGTGCTCACCAGTCATCACCATGGTCATGGCCGCTGAACGTCGCCAGCAAACCGTCGGTGTTCAACAACGCCTCCATGAACGGGATATCCTGGCCCGAGTAGCTGAACACCGTCCCGGATACCGCGCCCTGTCCACTGGCCTCACCTTGCTGATCTAGGGGGTCGTCGGCGTTGATGCCCGGTTCCGAGTGGGCGTCCACCCCCTGGTTCTGAAAGGCGAGCATCGCATTCACTGGGATGTGGTAGAAGGCGATCGAGGGGATCACTTTACCGTATTGTTTGGTGAGGTCGGCGTTGGTCTGCGTGAACCATTCGACTACCTGCCCGCACTGGTGAGTTTATTGCATGAAGGGGGACAGTGGAGCGGAGCCCCACGAAATCTACTAACCGACTCATCCACCCAGCACGGCTGCGGTACTTCGCTGCCATTCTCCAGTTCCTGGAAGTAGTTCCCACCACGGCTGTCGAAGAACCACATGATCAACGCCGGCGTAGTCGCAGAGGAGTCGGAAGGGTAAACGGGCAGGTAGTAGTTGGATACCCCCGCGAGCTCCCCGGCAACCATGCTTTGGGTCAAGCTGTTGGGGTAGGATTGCTCTCGCTCGAGGATGGCGCTGCGCGACAGGTTGTAGTCACTATCGTGATTCCCGTAGGTGGAAGCCCACAGCAACTGGCGCTCAACCAGGGGAGCAACGATCTCGTCGATGTAGTCGGTCGCATTCGACAGGAAGGTGTTGTCGCCAGTAATCAGATCGCCGTTCAGGATGACCAGGTCCGGGCTTTCATTATTGAGGATGGTATTGATCACCGCAGTACTTTCGACGTCTTGGATTGGTCCCCAGGTTGTGTCTTCCGCTGATTGTATCGTCAGTGATGATTGTGCAGAGGACGAAGAACAGACAGCTTACCCTCGCCGTAATGCAAGTCCTCGAAGATCGACAGTTGGAACGTGCCATTGCTGTTGAACTGAAGGCGGGTTCCGGACTGGTCTGTCGACTTGATGTTTGGGAGTGCACAAATTCCAGACGCAAGGCTTAGAAGGGTTGGCACAATGTAGCGCACCATTGTGATGAAGCCTCGTGAGGTGGTTATTCTATTGAAGTGACAACATTAGACTGTGCTTTGCCGGGGGCAGAGGAATATAGTATAACTCGACCAACTGTAGCATCCTCGGCAAACTGCGGTGCACACGTGCGCATGAATCTATTCATTAGCCCCCACCCCGCTACTCCAGTTGCTGAAAGAGATGTAGCTAACCACCCTCCCAGTTGCTCTCCAGCCTCCAGCATGGAGCACGTTGTGGCATCTTAGTCAATAAGAGGCTTGACGGGACGGGCACTGGCGGGCGCTAATTGCCGCCGTTCCTGCACCGGGTCCCGTAAATGCCACTCTCATGCGGTAGTTTCGTTGCCGATTGGGCTCAACAGGAATGTTCGTCTATTAGCATAGAGTGCCCTTGAGGAACAGTACGGCTGGAGTGATGATGTAAGTGGTTGCCTCTGGAGGTGTAATAGACTTGAAATGCAGCTCTTCGAAGCAAGGATCCGAACCGCGATATACTGTAATTTGGACGCCTAAGGCAGCAATCCCATTGGCGTTGCGCAGATCATTCACACCTACTCCACATAGTCTCTATCCCCTTGGAGATTGCCCAGCCTAGCTCTTATTGACTTTAGTCGATGCCAAGTAAACTCAACTGAACGTGGCCTCTATCATGGTCAAAAGGAGACTCACCATGCATCATCTCGCAGCCTAAAGGCCCCGACGCCTCCAAGCAGCACCCATAACAAATATGCTCGCGACGGCGATCGCAGTGACCAATCTTTTTAGGCTTTTGCCTTCAAGCCCCCAGTAGCCAACAGAGGCAAATGAGGCACGAGTGCCCTTATTCGATGTCTCCGATGCCAATTGTACATGAACCTTGTCGGTCCTATTTTCGTCGTCATGCGGCTCCTCCTCTTCCTCATACCTTACGTCGGTCGCTTCACCCAGTTCAGCATAATATTCCTGTAGTTGCACAATTTTCGAGCGGACAAAGTCCTCGCGATCCTTGTGGAGGCCAATGTTCGTTGTGAAAGAGCGTACCCGGTCTGCGACTGACGACCTCTTTACCCAGCAGTGCTCATCTAGCAAGTCCCGGTACAATAGATCGACGGATGAGACTGACCGGCAAGCGAGGTAGAACCATGCGCTCTTGGTGTCGATAGACTATCTCATTTCTCACCGATAGTCGATCGTCTTCCACGCCCAGTCTTCTGGTTTTCTCTTTCAACTCCAAGGCCTGCAGAAAACAGTCGGCCCGGGGCAAGAAAGACCGAAAGAACACTTCGGGGCCCTGACTGTTGAGGATCTTCTGCGGTCGCTCGAGAAGCAACCACCACGGAATACTGCCTGCAAACTGGGCAGGCGCAGCGTAACAGAATTCCCAGTCGATGACGCCCGTCACGTGGAGGGAATCGTCGACAAGCACATTCCCGGGGCACGGATCATCACAGAATAGCTTGAATGGGCCGTCATTATCGGTAGGAGATAGAAAGCGCAGAGCCGTCGCTTTCAACAAACTGCGACAGGCATATTTCTCCCGACAGTCGATCGCATCGTAGACACTGTTCCGCTGCCTCTCCAGGTGGGTGTCCTGCAGGCGCAAGAGAGAATGTATGTACTCCAGCGAGCTGTGATAGACTCTTGACGGGGCGCAATCTTCCAAGCCACATGTTCTAATCAACTCGTTTACTTCGAGAGTTAACGGTCGGCCTTCAACTTTGGTCAAGGGTGGTGTCTTCTTTTCGCGAAGGCTGCCAATATGACTGAAATCCAGGCTCCACAACTCTAGCAGAATCTCCGCCATTTCTCCGTACAGGATCTTCAGTGTCTGCGGGTCAACATCTGGATCCAGTGCCTCCTCCTTTTCAGGTGTATCGCCACCTTTGCGAAGAAGGTCAGACATCTTTGTGCCTTCCACCCAGGTCATGATAATGAAGGGGCCGAGACCGGTGGGATTCCGCTCTGCTCTGCCGTGAGCAATGACGCTCGGGACAGGGATGCGCGTCGTGTCAGCGATGAATTTCATCAGGACGGCCTCATTCTGGACCTTCTCATCCAAGAACATGGACTTTCCCGGCAGGGGAAATCTAAACAACCAATCTGGCTCCCCATCCTCCGAAATGAAGCCGGAAGCTGAAGTTGAAGGACCCACAGTGCATAGAGCGGAGTAAACAATCGTCGCGATCGCGGTACTTGCTGGCAAGTTGGCAGATACCCTGGGAGGAGGTTGAGCACAGAGCTATCCATTCTTTCTTAAGTCTCTCGAACCTTGCAAGACTTATGTCGTCGAAATCCATTCTAGTCTCCAATCTCACCAAATGCTAGGTAAGGTTAAGAAGGTCGGAGGAAGTTATCGAGGCCTCGGCCTTCCATTGGGCGGGAAGGGGTGATAAGTTACGTCCGGACTCCGTAGCATTACCTCTTCCCACTCCGATCCGCCCTAAGGCATCAATTCCATCTACAGGGATGTCAGGGTGCATCGATAATGCGAGATTCGCTTCATTATGTTAATCTAAGTCTAGTACATGAACACTCAGCCCTCCACACCCCGAACCTGACCACAGGGCCCATTCGACATCTGAATCGTGGCTGCGGAGCTGTGAATGGAGGCCTTGGCGTAGGTCGACGCACTGTTGCAGGTGGTGGTATGGATCAGGTAACAGTAGCTGACCGAAGACGTAAGGTGGTTATAGTACGACATGGCGCAAGTGCTGGATTCCTGACAGCTGACGCAGCAGTCGTAGGCCGAAGCGGTGTTGCCGACGGTGATACTCTCGCCTGGAACGTTGGTGAATGACAGGAGATAAGTATATTGGCCAGCGAAGTTACCGTAGTCCGAAGAAAACGGTAGGCCGGGGACGTTGTTGGTAGCGCATGCACCGAGCACGGTGGTGCTGCTGACGACGGAGACGGTGTTGGTTGAGGTGACAGTGGCCGTCACAGCTGGAGCGGTGGCAGTCTCGGTGATGGTGGAGGCGGTGCTAAAGCTGAGTGTGGTTGAGACGTCGCTGGGAACCACCACGGAGCTGGTCAGCACCGTGTTGGTCACCGTGGTAGTGGTGGTCGAGCCTGCAGCCGTCGTGGTGATGGGCACAGCAGTCACCGTCTCCACGCTGGTGGTCTTCACCACAATCTTCTCGTGACACTCCACAGCCTGAGGATACTGATAATCATCTAGCCATGCGGCGCAGTCTTCTTCCTCAGTGTCGAGAAGAGAGCGCTTGGCTGCCGTGGCGGTGGGCAGTGACTCAGCAAGTGGAGTGAACCCAGCTGAGGTAGAGACGGTGGAGGTAGAGGTGGTCGTGATCGTCACCGTTGTGGCAACGGTGCTGGTCACGGTGGGGAGAGTGACTATCGTCGTTGACGTGATAAAGTCAGTGGAGGTGGTCGAGAAGGTATCGGTGACGGTATCAGCGGTGGTCGTCAGAACGATGGTCACATAATCGGTGGCTGTCACCGTCACCAAGGCAGGAGTCTCTGTCACAGTGCCCTGGGTAGTCGAGGTGATAATGACTGCAGTAGGATCATGGCGAGTACGAGTAATTGTTGATGTAGGCAGGTCACCAGAGACAGAGCTTGTTCCCAATTTTGTATGGCAGTAAACACTAGCCCGGGCTTGAGATTGAATCTGGCTGCTGCTGGCCACCGGGGAACTCGAAGGCACCGGACCATTGGCCGCCGCCTGCCCAAGCAGGAGGCCCGCAACAAGGGGAATGAATCTCAGAGACATTTTGTGCGGAGAAGAAGGATGCTTGACTCTGTTCATCCGTGTTCATTGGGGGGAGCGGAAGTTGCCCTAAATACCCTCTAGCTCCTCCTAAGATTTTCTCCCTTCGGCGTCGCCGTCGGCTATTTTCACCTCGCATTGACATCGAGATCAATAGTGTGAAAAAACACGAGGAACTAACTCAGGAACAAGATCCTGATCCCCACTCGCCATGAGCGATTTTATTTTGGGCCCATTGTCGAATGCCGTAAATACGGCAGTCTTCACCATTCCCTCATCTCATTCCCGGTCCTTCCCAACCAACCCAACTTCCCCGTCACTCTTTCATTTTCAATGTATTGACCATTTTCACAACCATACTCTCTCTCTTTTCTCAATCCCTCTTTTATCTTCCCTTACCTTATACATTCTTTATCTTGGAGCAGGAAGAAGAGACCGTCAAAGCAAGATGGCGCATCTGCTGGCGCGAGGATGGATACTTGCCGCCTTGTTGGCGCAAGCCCTCGCCTTGACCGTTGATATTCAACCCACCACCACTGCTCTCGTTTCTACCCCGGTGGCCACAGCATCTCATCATCACTGGACCTATAGTTCCAGGCCATTGCCCAGTCGCAGACCCTGTAGCGCTCGTTCGTCTTCTGCCATTCCTTCGTCGGTGGCTACACCTGCCCCATCGTCTGCTATTCCTTCATCTGTGGCTACACCTGCCACATCGCTTGCCATTCCTTCCTCGTCCCCTGTGAAGGTCACGCCAGTGATCAGCCCTTCCGCCCCATCATCTTCCCCAGTAAGGACATCACCCGCGGCCAGCTCCGTGATCCCTTCATCGCGACCAGTTCCAAGCCATTCAGCAAGCTCGCGGCCTCACTGGACTTACGTCTCCCGACCTCTGCCGCACCGTAGCTGCTCATCAAGTGCAATCTCGAGCGCTTTCATTCCCTCCTCACGGCCTGTTCAAACTACGCCAGCTGCGCCAACACCGACTGTTGTCAGTGATACTTCGATCTTGACTTCCACCGGTGCCGCTCAGTTGGGTACCACAGCTGCGCCAACGTCGACTGTTATCACTGATACCTCAATCTTGACTTCCACCGGTGCTGCTGAATTGGGTTCCACGGCTGCATCCAGCTCCTCAGGCCCGCAACTCACTACGTCTATGGTCCTCACCACGCGGACCGCCACCATCACAGCTTGCCCGACTACAATCCCCAACTGCCCTGTCAGCGCGAAGACGACCTTCGTAACCACGGAAACGGTGGTGGTGTCAACTACCATTTGCCCTGTGACCGAAGCAGCCACCATCACTCAAGCTGTTCCCACCTCATCTGCAGGTGCTGGTGCCAATGGCCAACAGGGCAATGGTGGTTCTGAGCTGACCACCTCCACCGTGTTCACAACCCGCACTGCAACAATCACGGCATGCCCTTCCTCCGTGACCAACTGCCCAGCTCGGTCCAAAACAACCTATCTCACCACTGAGACCATTGTTGCGTATACTACTATTTGTCCTGTGGCCGAAGCCGCCACCACCGCCGTCCAAGCCGTCCCCACGATCTCCTCATCACCTGCGGACACGGGTGCTCATGGTCAGGGCAACAGTGGTCCCAAGCTCACTACCTCGACCGTCTTCACCACTCGCACTGCGACGATCACCGCCTGCCCTTCTTCTGTGGCTGACTGCCCGGCCCGCTCCAGGACTACCTATCTCACCACCGAGACAGTTGTGGCTTACACGACCATTTGCCCGGTAGCCGACGCAACCAGTGCTCACGGAGCGAACCCCACTGCCCTTGCAATTACAGGACCTGCCGGCGTGAATGCAGCAGGTAGCAGCCCGGACCTGACAAAGTCCACCATTCTGACCACGCGCACGACCACAATCACCGCGTGCCCGTCATCCGTGACCGACTGTCCCGCCAGATCGAAGACCGCCCAGCCGACCACCGAGACATTGGTGATCGGAACCACCGTCTACCCCGTGACGAACAAGCCCACTGAAGTCCGCGGCGGCGGCGGCGCCGGTACTGCCGATAATGCCCCTTCGCAGACGACTTCCACCGTCCTCAGCACCCGAGTCGCGACCGTCAGCGCCTGCGTCGAAGACGATTCCCACTGTCAGACCTCGCAGGGCGCATACCTGACCACTGAGACCCTGGTCGTCGCCACAATCGTCGTCCCGGTCACCTCAGCCGTCCAGACCTCGGTTGCGGCGGAAGGCGTCGACGCCGTCACCGCTGTCCCCGTGCCCACATCTGCCACTCTAGCCAACGGCGGCGTTGGCGCCGGCGCAGATACGACCTACACGACCACCATCACCGTGGACTCCTGCTCGAGTGACGGGACCTGCACCGGATACGTCAGTACGATCACTGTGTCGAAGACCGATGCCGCGCAATCGACCGCCGTCGGCGCGGCGGCTCCGCACTACACCCCCGGCGGACAGCTGGGCTTCGCGACGAGCAGTCACGCTGCTTCGCCCACCTCAGCGCGTCTCATTCCCGCGAGCAGCAGTCAAAACAGTGGCAATACAATGAGCGCGGCCGTTGTGCCCTCCGGTACCGGGAGCGCGGCGGGTGCGTTATACACGGGCGCTGCTGCTGCGGGAGCGCAGGGGTCGGTGCTGGGGCCGATTGTTGGAACGGTGATGGCTGTTCTTATGGCGCTGTTGGTTTGAAGATAGAATCGCACTCTAGGAAACCACTCCTCTTTTTCTCGACTTGATTATATCCCGTGCAATGTTCGAATCCAATCTCAACTAGTCATCTTACGTACATTAGTGCCCTAGAGTGGGTTAGACCCCCGTCGGCGATCTCGGATCTCGGCCCCTCGGGTCCAACATAGGTACATCTCCACCACCCAGAAGCACACGATTCGGTAATAATGCTCAATCCGATGCCCAAAAGTCCCTATGTAAAACAACATATTATACATTCCAGCCGCAGATACAAGACCCCACTAGTTTCTATTATGTACAGCGTCTCGCTCCAACAACCCACGCTCCGCCAATTCAGTTGACAATCAGCCCATACCGAATCGACGACTCCAGCTCAAACGGCATCTTGACCATGTGCATCAGGCACCGCTTCAGGATCTCCTCTGCGCCCAAGACCTCATGCACATACCGCTTGGCGTAGAGCGCAAGGAACGTGCGGAGATCCTTTGTCCCCCCTGCTGCCGGGTCAGGCATCATCAGGCCGGCGATCTGGTCGGAGAGGTTGCGCGCATCTCCGGGGAGGTACGCGTCGCTGATCTGGGAGACGACCGTCGCGAAGCGCGGCACGAAGCTGTGGAGCATGCTTTTCAGGTACTCGTAGTCTTGGAAGGAGGCTTGGTCGAGGCCGGTGCGGCCTAGGGTGACGAGGATGCTGGTGGGCTGTTAGTGGTTGTTGGGGGAGGAGGGGTAGGAATAGGAGGGAACATGGGGGGAAAGAAGGTGAAGAAAAAGGGAAGGGACGAGGAGGGAGGGGCCAAACACTTACACGTATAGAAACTGGCTATCCTCCTCGGTGTCCCCCGCAATGACCTGGTCCCTGGATCATCTCAGTCTCAGGCTCCGTGGGGAAGAGGATCAAACACAAGGCAAGCCGAGGAGTGAGTACCCACCGTGGAATCTCAGCGAATAGCAGTGTGGGGATGGAAATGTTCTTCAATAATGTTTCTACGAAGGTTCTAGCGGGTACGTAGGCGTCTTGTCGGTCATCAACAGATACCAAGGCGCGGCTGATGAAGCGGTACTGAGAGGTTGGTTCATCTGCGCTGTGGTCGAATACACTATGAATCGCAATTAGCGAACGAACTCGAAAGTGGTTCGTACATAAGAATGTCGCGGCCTACATCTTGCCCTGTCCATTGAAGACTAGAACCTTGGCCTCGACTGAAACCTCATCATCGGGGAAAGGTAACCGAGAGTAACCCCCGTGAAGAAAGAAATACCGCATGGATCCCTTCCCACCAGAAGAGTATAACGGGTCAAGCGAGGAAGTCAACTTATGCATTGGAAGGTTGTTGTGCGTGGGGTCACAGGGTGGCGTGATTCGAACGATTGCACGGGAATGATATGTTATGGGACCTTGGTTGAAGAAAATGCCATTTTGCGGCTTTCACGCGCCTAAACATTGGCGGTGACGGGTATATGGAAGAATGAACAGAGAATTACACGTGGCGCCATATTCTATTTTTGGCCTTGGTGGAGAGCATTCCTTCGAGGCTTTCGTCCGACCTTCCCGAGATCCGAGTCTACATGTACATTGGACGCCAGGCTCGGGTTATCGGAGTATTCAGGGATGTCCGGGCAGTAATCTGCGTAGTAAGAGCATCATTCCCTAAGGTGACAGGGTTGTCTCCTGTCTCGTCAAATTAATCGGCCTTCGCCAACTAGACAAGTGTGGGTCATTTGTGCCAAGATCGTCCCCGCAACTGGGTCGCATTCGAAGCAACCCTCGACCCTGGGGGAAGGGTTTATAGACGTGCTCGTCCCCCTGTTGGTAGTCTGATCTGTTAATTCCGTAGTATACAGCATTGAGATGTGGACTTGTCTTCAACAGCAATGCTAGGGAATGCCATCGAACTAAGACCCGTGTTCTAGGAGGGCATCAGAGAGCTAATGAAGATTCGAAGATAGAGGAACTTTCTTGGATTATAATTCTAAATTTGGAAACCTGGGTCGACGATGGCCGAAATGCCATGACCGAGACAGCAAGCGAACAATCATAACTCAACAACCAGCCTGCAGATTCCGGGGTCGCTAACAGGCCGTGACAGCTGCTTAATCCTCTTTCAAGACCTTGGGGCAAGTCTTGATGACTGCCCGGGCTGCGGAAGGCGTGCACGTGAAGAAAGGCTGTGTTGTTCGTCAGGATTCAGAAGACAGTCCTGTGAAAGACGCCATCTGGTGGCGTCGTCCTGGGTGCGAGCAGGGTGTTGGTGGTGGGTATATATTACATCGCAGAGTAAAACCCGCACCTGCAGCAGGTATGACGGTGGCGAAAGGATGTGTGGGGCAGGTAGAAGGCGTAATTCGTATCTCATTTGGTACCGTGCATAATGATTGATCATTGGCACATTCTTAAGTCCACCTTCTCCAGACAGGGGAAGCCAGACAACTGGTCCTGCAACTGCGGTAAGCTCCCCGACAAGCCTCCAACGTCAGAAAGGATCAACCGCTTCAACGTATGTCGAGACCGATCGAGGATGTGCATGAGATCTGATGACCGGATAGCTGTACAGCAGAGCGATATCCGTTCCAACAGGCAGGATAAAGACTCTGACTTGGCGACATACGAGTAGAATTCGATGGCCAAGTCTTTAGGTGTCAGACTGAGATAGAGTTTCCGAAGATTCGGCGTGCTGAGCAGCATATTCAAAAGGAAGGAATAGTTGTGTGGCGTGAGTTTGTGCTCCAGATGGAGGTTTGTGAGGGATCCCCATCCGGCACGAAAGCCTGGACTGAGGAAGAGCGTTTTTGGCAATCTCTGAATGTTCATGAGTTCGGACCTATAGTTCGTTCCCCTGCCATACCAGAATAGCTTCACGGGCAAAGCAGTATCGGCGATAATGTCAAGCAGGATGCTCGCGGCGTCGTCGGGGGTGAAGTTTTGGTCATAGGATACATTCATCTCGTCCTCGTCGGGCGCAAGATGGTTGCCTAGTGGTGAGATTACAAACGATCGGCAATTGACCAGCCTGTCGACCAGATTGTTGCGGAACTGTCGGATAGTGGGATTTTCAAGTGGGTTGAAAATATGGCCTGCGGCGCTGCGCTGCCATTCGAGATTGCGCCCCAGAAATGGTTCGGGGGCCATGACCACCAACCGCTGAACATGCTGTCGCATAATCTCGTTGTTTGCGATCGCGTGGATTTGACTGAGGCTCCCCTTGGAGAAATCGAGGTGGATCTCCGAGTAGCGTTGAGCCAGGCGGTGGATTGTTCGGTTGTATGTATGGCGACATGTTCCCAGCAGAGAGGCTAGATCTTGAGTTTCGAGCTCGTCGCAGATGAGCTCCAGAAGCTCCAATGGTAGTTTGTCTAGCAGGCAATGCATAATGATGTAGCGTATTGCAGACACTGCGATAGACTTTCGAGAGGGGAAGAGTATTTCGCTATTGTCTTTCATTTATGTGACGGAGGCGGCGGCCTCAAGGTCCCTCGCGTACCTTGGTGGCACGGTCCGAAATTCATTTGTCGCAGATCGTCACCCCCACTCCAACGTCACCTAAACCAGTGATTAGCACGCCACATTAGATAAAAGACGGTCTTGGTAAGAACTCTGAGTGTAATCGCAGCATTGTAAGTTTGATCATCACTCGATGGGCCGAGAGCCATTGACGCGGTAATCGGTTTGCCAGAACTGCTTCCGCCCTCGCTCCAGCGCCTGGTTGTGCTTAGCCTTCGTCTTGCTTCATAGCTCTTGATGCTCGCTACCGGGAGGCTTCTTGCTTGGGGGTTCCTTCTCTAAGATGTCTGTAGACATCAAAATCGGAGCTGAGGGGACCTGGCGTCTGCGCTTTCGGATCGGTGCGCTCTCGCTTGGAAAAAAAACCATCCCGGCATCAGGCTCGTTGCGTCGGGGGAGAGGGCTTGAAGCAGCCCTAGAGTCGCTGCCTGTTTCACCAAGATCCCGATCTTTTCTCCTGCGGCGCTTTCGTGCCTTTTGATTCTCCTCTTCTTGACGCCGGGTTGCTGTTGATGCCGCCTCGAGTTGAGCTTCTTGCAGAGCTCGTGCGCGCTGGGCATTGAGAGGACGGGGCTGGCAGTCTCCGCACATATGCTCGTCCGGGAATAGATTATCGCCGTAGTAGCACACGATGTGTTGCCATGTATAGCATCTTTCGCAGTATATTGTCTGACCGTCATCGTGGCTGAGGCCGCAGATGCATTTGATCACTTCCGACTCCTGCCCCGGCAATTCTTCCACAGAATTCTCTCTTCGTGGGGGCTCGATTTCGAAATGGTCATTGAAGACGGCGTCATAGTCCTTGGGGTTTTTGGGAGCGGACATCAATGACGGATCCAAATCACGAATGCTCCCAGAATAGTCACCATTCTCGGGCACGACGTGGTCGCGGTCGATGTGGAAAAGCAAGGAGTGCGATGAAAAGAAAGGTTCGCGCTGTGGACAATCATCCCACCTGCATATGAGCGGTTGCCCCGATGTTTGCAGAGCTTTCTGTTCCAGCTCCTCGACAACTTCAAACGGATCGACTTCGGCATTATCCACAACTAGCCCACCGTGGGTGACTTTGATATGGTGCATCAGATCTTCCTGCAAACTGTATGATGTACTACATCCTTCTAGCGGACAGCGGAATCCAAGGTGTGCGACATGCTCGTCTTTTATGTGTTTGAGCAGGGTACCCTGAGAGCCCCATGTGCAGGAGTAAAAGCAATCATGCCATCTGCACCTGGAAGGATTTTGAGAATTTGGATCGTCGCTTGTGGGAAGAGGTCTCGGACTCTGGTCAAATGGAGACGAACTATTCCGGGGATGAGGCGAATCAGGTTGATAGCTGAGAGCATCAACACTGGGAACAGGAGAGATGTGACTATGTTTAGATGTATACATAGCTTCATTAGCGGGTGAGGGGCTCCGGTAGCTGCTGAATTCAAGGCCCGATAAATTCTGCGACAGCGCACTGTGGCGGTCGCCACTAACGATCGATATATTCGCCAGACTGTCCCTTACTTCTTCGTCGCTGTTCTCGTTATTCTGTATCGGCGGAAGCGACAAAAGGGCCAAGTCGAACAGGTGGTCAGCAATGTGTTCCTCCATAGGTGTCGGTCCACCAGAGACTTTTGGCTTTTCGGGATCCGGATGCTCCAACCAGTCACAAAATGGACAACTGGGAAACACGGGACCGGGTCGCGCGGCTCGGATCTGAAGCTTCTTGATCTGCATATCGGTGAAACGTCCAGAATGCATTTCTCTGACATGAATCGCGAACTCCTCGGCACTCTTCATTACTGTCCGATCTGACGATGCATGGCGCATTGAGCAGATCCATTCCGTCGATGGTGCTGGATGGGCTTTCATGTGCGCCAGCCATTGCTCAGCGGAAGAGAACAGCTCACGAGGGCTCGTACAGTCTTCGAAGAGACAGATGTACGGCTCCAGGTCATCCTGAAAGTGCTTTCTACCAAAGTTCAGCGTATGAAGGCTTGTAAATCATGTTCACTTACTTACATCCATCGAGTGCCAGTCAGATACTTGATGTTGATGACAAAAGGACAGTATGGGCATTGCGCCTCTTTCTGTCCGGAAGCTACCGATGGGGGCTTGGGAATGTGTTCATTCATTCGTGGAATGTGAGAACTCGGTGTTGCTGTAGACACCACAGACGGTTCCGATGAGCGTGGGTACTGAAACCGTTGAGGATAAAAGGTAGACGCCGTTCGAGTCGTAGGGGCTCGTGCTGGCGAAGGAAGCGGAGCATCTGGTATTGAGGGTCGCTTCCGGCTGGCTGGTGGGGTCGGTATGTGGTAGACCCCCCGGCCACTTGGCAGAACCGGGGCGACGAAGCCACCTTGATACTTCTTTGGCGACGGCTTGTTGTACAGAAACCGACGTCGTCGAAAGCAAATAGCATCCGCAAGCCGAGATCGCAAGGCTTCCGACAAGCGAGAGTGTCGGAGTTTCAGCACCTGGGATATGAAGGATTCAAAGGCTTGGTTGATATCATTGCCATCTTCGTCAAGGATAATCAAACGAGTGATGCGCGAATAAGGATTTCTAACTCCAGCATTACGTATTGCAATTGAAAGGTGGTGAAGACGAGTGATGGTGTCCTCCACGGCTTGATATGCCGGCACGATGGACAAGTTTTTCAGAGGTTGAATTTGAAAACCTGGATAGCAAGGCGTTGTGTTACTGATGTCGCGTCCCGGAGTAGTGGCCTCACACTTAGTCGATATTTCTGAGCGTCTTGCTTCGTCATTATTGGAGCTAGATCCCTCCAACTCGGTACGAAGAGCTGTACACATATCAGCTTGCAGTGCTTCCCAAGTCGGTGAAGCAAGACATTGTAGGCGAGGTTATCGCTTGATTACGCACCCTGACCGGCATATAGAGCCAAAATCTCGAGCAGGTTGATGATGATTCTCTGAACGTCTGGGCTGTCCCTCAGTCGATACTCCAAGGATGCTTTATATCTGGCGAAAACACCTATATTGGTAGCCCACAGGTTAAAGCGCGCGAGCTGAGCTTCAGCCAAGTGGGAGAAAGATCCCGAGACTTGGAGGCACTTTTGCAAAGCGATGACCGCGCTTTGAGCCAGTACCGTAATCTGACGCTTTTCGGGGTCTTCAGGGTCTTCCATGGCCGGGCTGCAGATCTGGAATCCTCCAGATAACTAAGAGCTTGAATTAACTAAGATGGGGAAGGAGGGGAAGGAAAAACGTGGGCTGTCACGTGGCATCAGCACTAGTCAGCGAGGCTGACTTTCCTACACTCACCACTCACCATCCCACCGTGTCACTCATGGCAAGATTATTCTTATTCTTATATCCGACTTGATGGCTTTCGCATCAGGGAAGGTGGATCAACCTCCTGGTGAACTATTCTCGCTATTCCAAGCTGTTTTACCCCACTTTGCTTCCATCGCCAGCCAACGGGTCACGCAATACCGCGACAATGCAGACAAACGCATTCCCTACGTTTTGTTCGAGGCCGATCTCATTCTCCTGGGCCTACGACAACCCACCATCGCTGCATCTCTCTCTCCCGAATCAGCGACAGAAGTGAGGAATGCTTGCGTGGAACAAATAACGGAGATGCTGGGGATTCTTGGGAGCATGTTGCGACAGGACCGAGCTTCTACCGAGGTAATCATTAGGTCGGGCAGTTCGGATATCGATGAGGTCTTTACTGAGCAATCGTGACTAGGCCAACTCGTTCTATCCTTTACTCGAAGGCATCCGGGCTGGCACCATCTCCTGTACCGATTTTGAATTGTGTTCTACCGAGGGGAATCAGTACGCCACAGTGAGCAAATTTAGCCAATGCGCTCGCGAATTGGACCGTCTTTGTAGCGATGAGACACCAGTGCCGCCCTCAAAACGTCATAAGAAGCAACCGTCTTTCGAAAAGACCCGAGCTTTTGCAAGACTTCTGTATGAATGTGTTTCAGCCAAGGGGCAGTGCCAATGCAACTCCTGTCATGGCTCAATGCTTTATCTTCAGACTCATTCCCATCCGGATCCTTCGCGTGTCCAGCTCAATTTCAAAATGCTTTTTACCAAGGCCTCCGCCTCCTCCTACAAGTGGTTCGAGAGTATTGTCAACGTGACTCTTCCGGATCCAAGTATGAGCACTTCTGTGTCTTCCTGCCAGCGTGATTTGAACCTGAGCCCTAAAGAGCAAATTGCCATCAGATTCACACTCACTGCGGCTTCCAATAGACCTCCGTCGCGCGACATCGCAATAGAGTCAATTTGTCTCGCGCTTCCAGCAAGCAATATGTCAATTCTCAACCTGGGTATCGAGGGCGGCAAAATGGTCAAGAGACCACCTCCCCGTGAGCGAGCCTCGGCGTCCACATACGATCAAGCGTTGACACTTGACGAAGTCCTACGGATGACGCCACCGTTGCCGCTAAAGCTGCGCCGGATTCTCGCTGTGATTCTTGCTCATTCCGCTTTGCAGCTCTATGAGACTCGTTGGTTGCCGACGACTTTAACCTCGACGCGTGTCATCTTCATGCAAACAGACCAGGGCCAGGTCGTTCCTCGGCCATTGATTGCCACTCGCCCGGCACAGCAAGAGGACAGAGATGAAGAGACGCATGATTGGCAGGACCTGGCTCATTCGAGTCCGTTTGTTCTCTCTCTCGGAATCATCCTGCTTGAGTTATGGTTCGGTAAGCATATCAGCGAGTTGCGCGATACAACGGATATGCCCCTCGACGGGGCAGAGGATCCCAATGCCGACCTCTTCACCGCGCAGCGATTATGGGAGCAGTCCGAATGGGATATGAGTACCAGATACCGTAATGCAGTTGGAGCTTGTGTGAACTGGGATGTTTGGGACTCCGAAAAGGCCAGCCCAGAACATCTCTGTCGATTGTTATATGACCAAGTCGTGTCACCTATCGAGGATCAGTTGGCAGAAGAGTTCAACGCCGATATTGAAGAGATAGACAATCTTCTTTTGTCCTTGAGCAAGAGCAAGGATCAACGGGCCATAAGCCTAGCCCATCAGAAGCGACTTTTAAACGGTGGGAAACGCTCGCATCCCAATGGTTCTATTCAGTCACTCCCGGTCAAACGGCGATACACCGCAGATCAACGCAGATCATCCCGAAGCTGGAGTCCTTGCCCTGAGTCTGATGACGAGCTATCTTCCCAGGTAGACCCAGATACCTATACCGTGGCCATCATCTGCGCGTTGGGTCTGGAAACAAATGCAGTCATGGGCGTCATGGATGAGATTTATGAGAGCTTGCCTGAGGCAGCTCGTAAGGATGCCAATGCATATACAACCGGCCGCATTGGGAAAACTTCCGTCGTCATCGTCCACCTCCCCGGAATGGGAAAGCTAAATTCGGCCAACAGTACAATGCGCCTCAAGTCGACCTTTCCAAAGGTGGGCCTTTGCCTGGTGGTCGGAGTGTGCGGTGGTGCACCCTACAATTCTCGGGCAAAGAAGGAGATCGTGTTGGGCGACGTGATAATCAGTACCGGACTGAAGCAGATCGACTTCGGCCGCTACTATGCTAACGGCTTCGTTCCGAAGGATGACCCTGAAGATAATTTCGGGCGACCGGTGGACCGTCTGCGCTCTTTCTTGCGCATGCTAAGTGAAACCAGCTACTATTATGATCGTATAAGTGATGAAACGCGTACCACACTAAAAACGCTCCTTCGCTCAGCGACGGGCGAAAGTCTCGCCTACCCAGGTGCCCATCGGGATCATCTGTATGAATCCAATTACCAACATCAATGTCGTGCCAAAAGCGCATGTGAAACATGCAATGTAACCGATGGGACAGTTTGCCAATATGCCCTAGACACATCGTGTGACAATCTGGGGTGTGAGGCGAGTCGCGTGGTGAGTAGGTCTCGTCTGGCTAACCTTGATTCGTCACGCCCAGTGGTGCACTTTGGTCGTGTGGCATGTGGTGATGGCGTAATGAAATCTGCGCAGGATCGCGATCGGTTTGTTGAGCAATATCAAGTGATCGGGTTTGAGATGGAAGCGGCGGGGGCTTGGGATGCATTTCCGACTGTTGTCATCAAGGGAGTGTGCGACTATGCTGATAGTCACAAGAATAAACTGTGGCAAGGCTATAGCGCTGCAGTCGCAGCATCGTGTATGAAGGCGGTCCTGGCCCATTGGGCCTCTCGCACTCCTTCGGTCACTTGAGCACCGTTCCCGGTAGTGAAGTTCAGGCCGTTCCCAATCTGCTGCAGGCGACGAACGGCTTAGTACTGCCCTTCAGCCGTTCGTGAATCCTCTTCCATTTTTTTCCAAACAGCTTTCTGGTTTCCATAGCAGAGGCTCTGGATCGTGGTGATAGGACCTCATTCGGCTTGCTGACCAGAGTGGATGGTTTCGTGGGACCCTAGACAAATGATTTACTGCTCGCCATGCTTGTCGACATGATTGGATCGGCAACAAGGGCACTCAACTTCATCACGCGCTTAAGAGGCTACGTCGGCCCCATAGTGGAATAGATCTTTCTACCAGGGACTTAGCGTCCGATCTTGCAACCGAAGGCTGCCGCGTCCGCGCACGAACGTCGGCACGCGCTGATGGGCTGCGACAGCTTTACAAACCGCGATAGCTTTAGTGTAAGGAATCCGACAATGTCGGTTTGCGTTCCAAGGCCGCCTCTTTTGTGGACAATCTCGTAACCGCACTGAAAGTTTCGTCGGTATGTTCAAGGTCTGAGGATTGACTCAGATAAACCCTCGAGCATCTGTCGGAATAATGAGCCCTTCAACCCCCCCAGATCAATGCAGCCCAGCGTACCTAGGTGTCGAATTGGTAGCTTCCCGGCTTGAGAAAGGGAAGCATCTTATCACCGAGGCTCAAAATTCCTCACTGGCACAGCCATTTGACTGGGGCCAAAGCCACGGCAGCACCATGCCGCAGTGAGTAGTCAATTCTGCCGGCGACAAATGCTCGATTGTATGATTCAACACCTTTGAGTGTCTGCATTCGACTGATACAAATCTCCAGTCGCAGGCTGATCTCTTTCCATGCGAAGTGAGGCACGCAGGCTGTCCGCCTTAGGATAACTGAAGGTCCATTGTCGGATGCCCAATCGGCAAATTGCTGATTTGAATGATACGGCCCTAGATATTGCCTCATGTCAAGCTTCCTGTCTATCCATTGTTGGAAAGGCCGGATTGACGTACTCGTCCCGGAAGAAGTGGGACTGACGCTCCGCCTCGTCCGCCTCGCCCGCGGCCACGGCCCGCACCAAAGCGATGATCATATCCGCGATCGAATCGTCAACCAGTAACTGCGGCAAATGGCCGGGTCAGCCTTGCCAAACAACGGGAATGTGGGGAACTTACGGGGGTGCACCCAACGGCTCTACGCTTGTGCATGCGGCAGCGCGAACAGCAGGTCTCCCCCGCCGCCGAAGCGACGAGGGAGCACGCTAACCCTGAACGCACACAGCGGTGACAGGCACGCACCTCGTATTCTATCTCCGACTGTCCTACTAATCCTTCTTCTGTGCCATGGTGATAGAGGTGATTTGGCACCATCCCTCGGGTCTGGCTGGTGTGCTCGGCGATGGATTCGGCTCTGCAAAGCATTGAGCCATGACAGGAGTTGCATTGGCACTGCCCCTTGGCTGAAACACATTCATACAGACGTCTTGCAAAAGCTCAGGTCTTTTCAAAAGACGGTTGCTTCTAATGACGTTTCGAGGGCGGCACTCGGTTCCGCCTCGTGTCAGGCGAATAAAAGAGCGTAACGGTGCATCAAGGAGTCGTTGTCGGCTCGACTCTGTTCTTGGGTCTGTGTCGAAGGGGGCTGGGCCGTTTTTCTTTCCACCGGTGGACATGCGATGACGCCGAAGCCCATGCAATATTTGGCAAACAAGTGGAGGATACAAAAGTCTCACGCGGTGCTTTGAACATGTGTGTTCAACATGTCAACCCCAGATTTTCTTTTGCGTGTGGTATCCGAGCTAGACAGCCACGGGGAGCCTTTTGTGGAGCATGGTTGATGAATGCTTTGAAATATCAAGGATACGGAAGATGCATATTGAGCTTGGAATATGGTTTAGGAACCTTTGAAATGAGGCCGACCCGATTCGCTGCCGTCTGCAGTGCTGTTGATTGCACAAAACAACTGCTTGACGTCCTTATGGACTGGAACCATTGTGGCTGATCCGCGATCGTCCGCGTTTCTGCCACAAACACATCGTCTCAGGCCTCTGAGCTCCATTATGCTCTGTTGGGCGCTCATTCGGTTTGGGGAAGCCACGCGCTTGCGATTCGCATTCGTGATCAATTCACAACTGACTTTCCAGACCCAATATAATGTCATCGCCGTGCTGCATGTGGTCAATCATGACAAGCTCTAGACAGACACCTTTGAGCTGATTTTTCTTCATGACAATTGGCAGAAGAAGCACTTCTATTCGAGTCGGTTTAGAATCACCAAATATTGTACGAACCACTGGGAAGATTGCCGGTTCGATCTTGTAATTCGCGCGGCGGAGCTTTTTCTTGCGATATATTAGCCAAGATAGCCCACATTGCCTTTGGGGTCTGGCGCTGGGCTGTCATGCGTGTCGCATGCGTATTGATACCTCCATCCCCCATCAAACGCAACACAGCCATGCTTCTCCGAATTCGGCGGGTAAAAGTACTTTTCGACAAGCCCGAACATACGAGAGTGATCTGGTCTTAAAGCAAGCTTTCTTCCCCTAGCAGCTTTGGGTAGTACGAAGATAGTTCCCTGCGACCGACAAATGGTATGGAGACCGTGGGCATGTCCCCTTCCTCTTCTAGGACGAAAACCAAATAGAGCCTCTTCAGTTGCTTTAACGTGCTGGGCAATACTCCGTCGGCATTAGACAAGGATGTAGGGCAGTCGGATCACAGGCAAGTAATTGTTACCGGAGCAGGGGCAGTTGTCGCACCTCTTCGAGAAACGCAGAGATGCATATCGCGAACACCTGGATGCAAAATAGATCTGCCATGTATTGCAGTCCTTATTGCAAGCGCTGTTGTGCCCTAAGTTGAGTCACGAGGATTCCCGCACGGAGCTGAGCACGCAACCGCAAACTTGGAGGAGCGTCGTGCAGCCTCTACATGTGCCTCCGACTCATCTGGGTCGAAGCCATGGAACAGCCACCGAACTTCCTCCAGAACGGCTGGGGAACGCTACCCCAGTGTTTGGGCGCAAAAGGCATGAGTGGCATGAGGTCTTGAAGGTGTATGACAGATCCAGTGTTGATTGTATACAGATACGCAAAGCTTCGGACTCAGTGCGCTGTTGAGGCAAATGGCAGATGTGGGTGGTTGAAGTAGAGGATGAAGGGATCAGGAAAGAAAATCGGACGGGAGCAGAAAAAGAAAAAAGACGCAAGACGCCAACCAAAACAACCTTGGATACTTTCGTCCTTCTATCTCGGCTGCTGCTGCTGTCACAGCAGCAGTAGCAGCAGACGCAACATTCAACCGCTGCCATTGGAGAGAGAGATGACACAGATTTCCTAGGAAGGCCGCAACTGCCATCAACCAGAAAAGACGCATTGCACGCTTACTTATTCGATCATAAGGCCGTTTTCACCGAGGTGTCTCTTAGGGGTCTGTCTCATACACTAGAGCCACCGGCTGTTGTGTCCGACGATTGATCGTACATTGAGCGAGTTTGGACATAGCTGCATCCAGGTTGTCTTGATTCCCGGGTACCAAGAGCGCTCTCTGGTGGTCGGTTGGAGCTTTGCCTGAGCTTTTCAGAAAGAGCCCGAGGAGAATCGCTAATACCCAATATTGCAAGGGTGCTTGACCATTGTTTTGTGGTTTGATTCAGTCTATGTCGCAGTTCTAAGCTGGTATATTAAGCCAGTCAGACTACAGCGCGACTAGAGCCCACACTGCTACATGGGGTAGCAGCAGTCAAGAAGAAGCAAGCCGTCGAAACGAAGTACGCTGGAGGTTACCTGGGTGTATCTGAGACGGATAATCACAGATAGCCTTTCGGCAATAGACTGCGTCTTGTGAATGCTCTTAGAGATCGCACGCAAGACACCCTCCTGGCGATCTGGAGCTTCAGGCCAGCTCGTGGGTACCTGGGTCCTTCAGGCCTTATCGCCTCCATTCTGAAAGCAAACCCCGACCTAGCTCATTTTTCATGTCCTTGAACAATCACTTTTTCAGTATCTTGATAGTTTGTCTCTTAGCATCTCCTCGGCACTTGTTCTCTGAGTCAGCGGACCCGACGAACAATACACTTCCTTGCAGTCATGCTTGTCTTCGGTGTATTTGCTCCAGTGGCTTTAAAGTTCTGGTGGAAAGGGGAGTACGCCAAATCAAGTGTGGCAGCAATTTGCGCAAACAGGCGCGGCTTGACGGTGATAGCAGCAACCTATCGTCTGTAGGGAATTTTGGTATTGGCACGGGACCCCAACCCGGATCTCTGTCGCTGTAACAACTCCGCCTCCCAACAATGTAGTGTTTTGTCCTGAGCATCCGCTGCTAATCGCCAGTGGGGGTGTGGGTCGGTGCTGTACTGTGGATTGATATATGCATCAAACGCATTTGGAAAAGCTGGGAACTGCTGAGGACGAGTAAGAGTCGGAGTCTGTGTTGGTGTCTGACCTCGAAGATGTTTGGTCAACATTTGGTTCTGCCATTCCAACATACGCAGACGCTTTCGGTCTTCCTCCCTGGGCGATCTGAAACGCTCGTGTTTCTTTCTCTTGGGAGTTTTCCTTTCCCGCTCAGGTGTGGTGGTTGAGCATTCGAGGTCAAATAGAGCAAGTGCAGCTTTAAATACGCCCGGCAAACAGCACAATTGGTAAACCAAGAGAAACCCTTCACAGTAGCTAGCAAACAAAGGCCAAGACCAGTTGATCCTCCACCATAATGAAGTATTTTCCCCGCAGGCGAACCGAGACATGCTTCTGGGTCCGAATTCCATCGCTCAAAAGTTCGAGATCCCATTTCATGGTTCTGAAGAAAAAGTCAAGACGGCCGTCTTGAGTTCCCCAACTAATCACAAATTCTGGCGATACAACCATACGATATGGAAGAACACCATGGGTCTCGACTGACCCCGACATGATCGAACCGAATCACCAACTCGTCGGGCGACGGCACGAGGAATTCTCTGTACCAGGTGCACGACCGTATCAGTGGAATCCCCTCAGTTCTTTTCACATATTCACAACAACACTACACGTCTCAACATATCGCGGTGAAAAGGGTCGTTGTGAGCGTGTGTAGTGGTCATTGCCGTTGTCGTTCAATGTAGAATCTGAGTTGGAGTCCATTTGATTGTCTTTGAGCCAGACGAGACCTACTCACCACGCGACTCGCCTCACACCCCAGGTTGTCACACGATGTGTCTAGGGCATATTGGCAAACGGTCCCGTCGGTAACGCTGCATGTTTTATATATGCTTTTGGCACGATATTGATATCGGTAACTGGATTCATACAGATGATCCCGATGGGCACCTGAGTAGGCGAGACTCTCTGCTTCGTCATAAACTAGCACAGAGTCTTCCATAGACCCAATACCAAGGGGAGGAGGGTTTGAAGTCTAGCCCGTCACTATCTACGGGGCATGCGTGCTGATGTCAACGACGGTGTTCGGAAAATCCCACATATCGGACTCGTTCGCTATAACAGGTCCGATGTGTAGTGTTTTCGAAGTGGTCCCAGCCTCTTTCTCGGTCATACATCTCTGGGAATTGAGCAACCACATTTTGTGGTGACGATTTGAACAAAGATCAGCGTCTTTGCCAGCCACAGCACTGCCGCCCAGACATCTTGGGCTTGTGGGTGTCATCCAAGATGACCAACGAATTCAAGCGTCCCCGCTCGTAGTCCCATTGGCAGAGCGGTAAAGGCCGCGCCAGCCGAAGCCCAACGTCTTCGAGCCCAGAAAGCCTGTCTGAGTCAGCTCTTCGTGGATGGGATTCTTGGACCCTTCAATCTCTTCCCGCTTACTTGCCCACATTGCTCGGAACAGGACACAGGAGCCAGGGATGCATGCGCGAACGTATGGCTGAGAGATTCCCACTCCGCAGGATGCACAGGCATACATGCGGTTGAAAAATGATTCTGGCTGGACATGACCATGTATGATCCACTTGTCTAAATTTGTGTAGTCAAGATAGGTCGATAAGAGATGAAAGCAAATGAAGAGTTCTTTGCAGATGTATGTACGATAGCGATATCGCCTCTGCTCGAGGAAGATGGTCCTATCCATGGTAAATGGATTAGGTCCCTACTTGAACAGACCACATCTTGTATGATGTCTCACCAATATGTAATTCGATGGATCAAGCTGGATGAACACCATGTTGATAGTGGAGATATAGGAAGGGGATGGATAGAAAGATGAAGGACCTGAAGAGTGGAGGACTGGTGGAATGGTTGGTTGAAAGAGAGAAGTGGAGAGAAGAGAGTTGCGAGGAAGAAGATCAACGGAGATATTTATGTCACCCTGGGTCGACAGCAGGGGTGAATCCAAGGCATCTGGTTAATGATAACTGTGGGTGAAAGAGGTGTCCTCAAACCAACCCTAGGTCTGACATTGTTGTGTGGTGTGAATGACAAATAGGTAGGGTCAGCCCGCCAGCGGCTTTCACAAGCGCCGTTTGGCAGCACCTTGGTTAAGTCTTTGTCTTCGTCGCAAGTGAATAGTCTATACGTACTTTCTGCGAATCTATACCCAACTATTTGCAAATGCACCCCCCAGCGAACCCAACAGCAGCAGAGCGAAACCCAAGAACCAGTCCAATGACGTCACAGCCAGACCCAACCAACAGCCAAACCACCTTCAATCAGCACTATAAAGCTAAGCTTCCACCTCCAGCACAACATATCCATCAATCCCCACTCTACAGTGACATGGCTTCCAGAAATTCCAACCCGGCATACCGAGCCAAACGGACATCATACCCAATCTCGAATCAATACAGGCAGCAGACGATACCTCGGTTGGCACCCTTCTCCAGGCCGTCGGTTTGCCGAAGCGATAGCCGAAGGAATGGGGGCCAGCCCCTCAGCGGGTCCCTCGCAGCCAATGCGACTGCAGTCTTGACTCGCCGCCGCCCCCTCTTCCCCTCTTAGTGCCTGACCCAATGATTCAATGCTTCCAGTCGGCCAGTTTCTGCACGCGTGGTCTGACCTTAAATCACAATGATCCCGATAACCAGCTAGATAACCAGAGAATTCCTCAGGATGGGGGGTTGAACCACTTACAAGAAGAAAAATTTCTTTTCTGATAGCACCATCCGATCTGCGATTCTCGTAACGATAGACCACACGTAAATTCCCCAACTCATATAAAGTTGGAAATATTTCCCTGGCCGTGAAAGCCCTCGCCTTTCTCGGTTCGATTTTTGGTTTTGCCCGTTGCCAAAAGGAACAAGCATCTTCGGCTTCAAGCCAAGCAAGCAATGCGCCAAGCGCCGCGGCCGCTACCCTCCCGTCGGACTCAGAAATAACCACCGGCGCTCACCTAGTAAAATAAACTTGAACAATGGCCGCATCAACTGAGAAGGGGTCCTCCCGACCGGCTCGGATCCCCTACTGGCGCGTCCTGGTCGACCACGGCGCCGTCACCGAGGAAATCATCAACCACCCCTACAGCGGCCAGGGCACCGCGGAGGACCCGTTCATCGTGGAATGGATCCCCGACGATCCGCGCAACCCGATGCTCTTCCCGCAGCACCGCAAGTGGACCTTCACCATCATCGCCGCCTTCGCCACGTTTGGTGTGTCGATGGCCTCGTCCGCCTACGCGGGGAGCATCGACCAGGTGATCGAGTCCTTCGGCATCGGCACCGAGGTCGCCACCCTGGGCGTGTCGCTGTTCGTGCTGGGGTTCGCCGTCGGCCCGCTGGTGTGGGCGCCCCTCAGCGAACTGATCGGCCGGCAGCTGGTCTTCGCCATCTCGTACCTGGGGCTCGCGGTCTTCTGCGCCGGGGCGACCGGATCCCGCAACTCGTGGACCTTGATCATCCTCCGGTTCTTCGCGGGCTCGTTCGGATCGTCCCCGCTCACGAATGCCGGCGGCGTCATCGCGGATGTCTTCCCCGCTGAGGAGCGTGGGCTGGCGATGAGTTTGTTCGCAGGCGCACCTTTCTTGGGTAAGATTCCCTCCCTAGGTATCGACATTGCCGACAGCAGGCTGACTAGAATTAAACAGGACCGACCATCGGACCCATCATCGGAGGCTTCCTCGGCGAAAGCGCGGGCTGGAAGTGGGTGCAGGGCCTGCTGGCGGCCTTCTCCGGCCTCATCTGGATCATCCAGTGCCTCATGATCCCCGAGACCTACGCCCCATTGCTGCTCCGCGCGCGGGCTGATCGGTTGTGCAAGCTGACCGGCAAGGTGTACCTCAGCAAGCTGGACCGGGAGCGCGGCCGCGTTTCCGTGGCGAATGCCTTTGGAGCGGCGCTTCTGCGGCCCTGGGTGCTGCTCTTCGCCGAACCGATTGTGCTGCTCCTGTCCCTGTATATGGCGATCGTCTATGGCACCCTGTACATGCTGTTCGACGCGTTCCCCATCGTGTTCCAGGAGATGCGCGGCTGGAGCGAAGGCATCGGGTCCCTGCCGTTCCTCGGGGTGATGGTCGGGATGATGACGGCGGTGGGCTACAACATGTACGACAACAAACGGTACAAGCGCATCCACGAGCAACACAACGGCTTCGCGCCGCCGGAGGCGCGGCTGCCCCCGACAATGATCGGGGCCATCACCATCCCCGTCGGATTGTTCTGGTTCGCGTGGACCAACGGACCCTCCGTGCATTGGATCGTGTGCATCATCGCCGCCGCGCCCTTCGGCTTCGGGATGGTGCTCGTCTTCCTGAACATCATGTCGTATCTGATCGACTCGTACACCATCTACGCCGCCTCGGTATTGGCCGCCAACTCGATCATCCGCAGCTGCTTCGGTGCGGGCTTCCCCTTGTTCACGACCTACATGTACAACAACCTGGGCATCCACTGGGCCTCTTGTATCCCGGCATTCTTGTCGCTGGCGTGTCTGCCGTTCCCCTTCATCTTCTACAAGTACGGAGCAAGCATCCGACGGAAGTGCAAGTATTCGGCCGAGTCGGATGCGTTCATGCGCAAACTGGCCGACAAGACCCTGCACCACCCAGAGAAGGAGGTGGAGGTGGAGGATGAAGAGGCGGAAGCTGTGGCTGATGGGGTGGATGTGACGGCTATCGACCACGAGTTGGACCTGGAGCGAGGCGGCTCGCTCTCCACGGAGGAAGACTCGCAGCGCCAGTACGAGGCCAATCCGTACGACATCGACCGGGTGAATACCCGCAACTCCGCCATCACTCAGCACTCGCGGACGCGCTCCGTTCAGTCCAAGCGGAAGAAGTGGCTGGGGTTCTAGTCAATCATCATCATCATACCAACTCTAATAGCGGCGCAAGCCACCCTGTGATACCATACCATACTATAGCATAGCATAGCATAGCCTCGCTCCAGCATAGCATCAAGATATAATCAGATTTGTGCTTTATTACTTCCAATGGAGGAAAGAAACCAAGAAATGGCCCCGCCAAAAATCTCACGCTCACGGCTCCGGTAGCCTTTCGGGCGTATCCGACCGAGGAGAATCCCGAATCAAACTGCCAAAGCTGGGGGACCAGGCTACGCGGGGTGTCAACAAGGGTAGGTCCCATAGCTCCGCCACATACTTCAAGATGGAGGTGTGGGTGAAATCATTCGGTTGGTCTGTCGGTCCGTGTTGTACGGCTCCCTTGTCCACCCACGGCGAGATCAGCAAGGTAGGGACGCGTACACCGAGCCGATCGAATCGGAAAGTCGTCTGCGTGCCGTCCCGCGCAGCTTCGGTGTATGGAAGGTCGTCCCCTGCAGGCACATTCTCTGGAGGGGGCACGTGGTCCGCAAAGCCACCATGCTCGTCGAAAGTAAGGATGAAGAGGGTCTCGTTCCACTGCGGGGATGCTCGCAGTGCCTCATAGAGACTCTTCAAAAACCCTTCTCCCAGGTGAATTGGTGATGGTGGGTGGAAGGAGGTGAACGAGCAGCATTCCGGGTTGATCCAGGTGAACTGCGGCAGGGTGCCTGCCTTGGCATCCTTGTAGAACTGATCGATGGGTTTGACGTTCGACACCCCATGACCAGAGATCTTTGTCCAGGTATAGAAAAGCGCATCCGGCAGAAACCCCGTGGTGTTCGAGTAGTTGATCCAGCTGATGTTGGCCGCCGTCAGCTGCTCGAAGATGGAGACCTGGGGCAGGGAGGAGGTGTCGAAGTCGGGATCGTTAGACCCATGGCCGTGCGAGGTGCCCGATGTAAGATACGCACGATTGGGATTTGTCGGACCGGGGACGGAAGCAAACCAGCGATCGAAGAGAACGAAATTCTCCGCCAGAGCATTCAGGACGGGGACGCGGTCGGGGGGGTAGTAGTTGATGACTTCGGCTGCACGGCCAAGATTCCCGTCAAGCCCATAGGCGCGGACCTGTTCTGTCACAAAGCCCTGCATAGTGGGACGGTCAGTGCCTGGTTTCGGATCATAGGTGCCATAGATCTGCAGATTGCCTCCGGCGATGCTGTGGTCGGGGTCATCGGGGGCAATGTCCTGCGCGGTTGGCTTGGCACAGACTTGAGGAGACACTGGGTCAGAGATATTGGCCGGATTGCAGTATTGTGTACGAATCAGCCCGTCAATGTCCGCGTTATAGGTCAGTCCCCCGGCAAAAGTGTCAAAAGAAAGGTTCTCCTGTACCACCACCACAACATTCTTGATTGGATTGTGTACTCCGGGAGGCTTTGTGTCACCGACAGGGCCCTGTGGATGGCCGGAGATAATGCGGCCAAGGAAGAAGAAGAGCAGCAAGGAGAGAATCGTCATCACAAGCAGTAGAAGAGTGACGAGAGCTCTCCGGACAAGAGACCGCCATCGTGATGGCTGTTTGTGGATCTGGTAGTCCTCAGGATCTATGCTATCATCATCTTGAGGGAGGAGTCTCCGTTTCTCTGGTCGGAGCATTTTGTCCGGTTCGGGCGATGATGATCTCGACGACGACATTGTCAAAGAGATGGACCTGAAGAAGCAGTGTAACTCGGGACGATGAAGCAGCAATGGGGGAGAAGAGACAATGTCAAGTTATCGAATGTACATGAGTGGGAAGTAGAAAGGCACAAGACAATCAGGCGGGGGCGGGGCATTTGACTGAGTCAGCAGACAAGAGCCATCCGGTGATTTGCTGCAGATTCAAGGGATCAGCCATTCACAGAGCTTCGCTCTCACCGTGGATGCAAAGATAAACAGCCATTGGCCAGTAGCATCGACCTAAACAGTCTCTTTCCCCAGATAGGAAGTCCCAGGGAAAGCCGGGAAAGGCGGCCAGGCCCGGTCACATGTGAGTGAATGCATTCAAACATTCATCTATCAACAATCAAGTTTGCACACCACAAATCACAGGCACAAGCTACAGCATCCCCTTCAAAAGTTCTCGGCAGCCAAGCCGACCGGCAACTGCTGCACTTCTACTGCTGTCAAGTGGTCGAGAGTCTCTCGAGCTTCTCCGATCCGACGCTGTGGACGCGCCTCATCCTCCAGCGCTGCCACGCCCAGCCCATCATCCGCAATGCACTCGTCACGCTGAGTGCCCTCTACCAGGACCACTACAGCCACAGCGGCCAGCTAACGGGCAAGGAGGGGGCGAAAGATATCCCGCGACAACAACCATCACCAAGTGCCGCGGACCGCGTGTGGGGTGGCGGAGGATATCCTCCCCAATCTGGGGGCTCTGCTGGCGCGATTGGACATTCAAGCCAGCATATACGATGATTCGCGTCCGTTGGTGCTCGTCAGCCATGAAACTATGCCAGCACCACTGGCTAGGCATGTATTGAGCGACTACACCAACAACCGCCTCGAAACACACTTGATCAGCCTCGAAGCACGACTCCTGTGACACCTGCTCGTGCATCTCCCCCACAAGAACACTCCACTCGCCAACCTCCCGTCGGTGATCCGTCACGAGCGACGAGCGCTCGACGCTGCCTTGCGGGCCTTCATCCGCTCCATCACTGCCACACCTCTACCCAGAGACCCGAAAGGCAGACAGCACGTTCTCCTCTTACGGATACAAGCACAGCTGTTCCACGGTGGTCTACTAGAGAACACGCACCGCGCACCTGGAGCATCTTCAGCATCCGCTGCTACAGACTCTGCGCTAAGCGCCGCTCTGAGCGATATGTCCATGCTCCTCGACGAGTGCATTCTAGGCGGTGGGGGGGAAAAGCAACACTCCAGATTCCCAGCCAAGTAAAGATGCTCCACCCGGTTTCACCCTCACCACGCAGCTCATCGCAGGGCTCTACGTCGTCTGCCTCAAAAGCACCGATCCCACCACGGTGGACACAGCACTCTCCCTGCTTCGAGACCCGCGACTGCCCCGACGGGACGGGCTGTGGGATGCAAGCGTGGTGACCAAAGTCGTGGAGAGGCTGAGGAACACAGCCCAAAGCAGTAGTAAAGAAAAATGTTGAGGGTGTGTACTCTCAGCGATTGACCCCGCCCGATGTGCGGTTGGAGGATGTCGGAAGGGGGATTCTTGATGCCAACGACATTCAGGGTGTAGATGATATCCTCGGTTTGATGACCTAGGACAGGTCATTGTCCGGTATAGATCCATAGCCCCGACCGCTAGATGTAGTGTGTCCTTTGACACTGACTGATAAAGTCAAGATCGAAGGGCCGGACCGTTCTAGATAGTGCGAAACACACTCCGGCCCTTATCTCAGATCCTGGAACATAGAGAGCTCGGGTGGTTGCCAAACCTTTCTCAAAACTGGTCAAACAGGTACAGCGAGTGCAAAGACAAAACTACCTGCAAGCCAAGACCACTTTCATCTTCAGCCGATTATTCATCGGGGGAGCAATTCCCCAGCGGCACTCATCGCTTATGCTCGGCCGCTGCTGGAGGGGATCGGATCAAATCAACAGGTTGATCGATGGTGATCTTGCTGTCAAGCATCCGAAAAGCACGTAGCCCACTAAGTACAGTATATTGCAGCCTATCGCATCAGAATCCTGGCGCCAAATGATTGCTGCTGCGGATCTCCGAGATTGTTGCTGCCTTGACCGAGTTTGCCGAGAGACCCGGAACCGACGGGGGGTTTGTCCAGGATGAATCCAAAGTGGCGTCATTGTGGCACAATTTGAGGAGATCTTTCGACACTCTTCTCGAATAACAAATGAGCGAATGGGGTTGTTTCGACTCGTACCAGAGTGGTATAGTCCGGGTAAAGATAAAGTGGTCGTCCCGCAAATTACCACTTTAGTAGTAACAACGGTATGATAACGACGCTAGCCCCTTTTGCGTCGGGCAATGATCGGACCTCGGAGGCTGGACAAGCCCCTCGTCTGGGATTTTTCCCAGACACTCACTCAACTAAGGAGTTGGCTACCTATATCCTGTAACTTATGCCATTGCACTTTGCTGACCATTCTGGCGTTTCCTGAACATAGTAGAAATATTCTCAACGACTCAGGGTGCGTCCGTCCTGAGCTAGTGAATTTGTCAGTGGATTTCGGTTGGGACTAGGGAGTAGTTAGTCTCCGCTCAATGACCCTTGCCCCCGATATTTCTTAGACTAGGGAGCTTTTGCTGGTTTCTCCGCACTGTGATAACTACGATAACCCAGGAATCAGGATCCAACACTGAGTGCTCCATATATTGAGAATGTGAGTCGGTGGATCGGTATGCTCGAGCGCCGACTGCGTACGCAAGCTTATGTCTGAGCGCAATCACCTTTCGAAACTTTTAACATTGACGTCTTGCCATCCTTGGCATTGCGCCAGGTATAGTGGGTCCGGCAGAGATTGACCCTTGAGAAGCCTTAGCGGCGCTGTTCAAGTGTTAATATCACCACTATGGTTGACGGTTGCTCGTCACCAGTCTAGAGGGAGACTCAAACGCAGTAGATGGCATTCGCATGGTATCTCGAACTCCGTGGGGATAGACTTACACCATTGGCTGGCCTCTCAATCGCTAGAAGGAAAATCCTCATTGTCAAAGCGTCCGTAGAATGCCATTTGAGATGGTGGAGTGGATCTGGATTCAAGAGAGGCCAAGACACTTGCAAAAATTCCAGGTAATCTTCCAGAACACGGAGTGACTCCTGAATTCTGAACTGTTGTTGATCACACCCAATTTGTTCCTTCGGCCACGTTGGCGGTCCGCCCGAAACCAAGCATCGACCTGTGCAAGTCATGGATCATCGGCCTCTTCTATGGAATCGGATTCAAAGATCGTGATTCGGCGGTGCACAGCACATATGACAAAGAATCCACCGCCTGCGATGCCAATTCTGACTTTCTGGCACTGTTGGTTGACGACGCGCAAGCGGGTCCAAGTGGCTGTCACCAGCGGCGGTTGAGCTCTCAGTCGTCATACCGAGTCGTCCCAGCGAGCGCAACAGATCAGATAACCAACCTGAATGAAGTATCTAATGCCGAGCTTCGGTTGTGCGATAATGGACGACTCGGTGTGCAAGCCAATAGAAAATGATGGCTGGCTCGATGCGAGACTAGACACCGCCACGCTGCGGGCCAGACGTAAATTGGGAACTGCCAAGGGGGACTAGCCTGGATGACCCCGATCCACGGTGACGACCTTGGCACACATGGAATTTGCTCACCCGCACCGAATCAAAGTTGGCCTGGCCCTGCTTGCGTGGAGATGTGCCCCATTGTACAGAGTAGAAGATACTGATACGTACTGGTTCCCTTCTGTGCCGCGCGTGTGGTGAATTCAATTTGGAGTTTGGACACCCACCCCTACCCCCCTTTGCCCCCCCCTCCTCCATGCCATTATCGGGTCTCGCAAGCCGGCCCCATTATTGAAGTTCGACAAATGACACGTACAATAACGCCTGGCTGTTGTTGATTTAGCCGCGATGACGATCAAAGCTAAGCAAGAGGTGTTCACAGGAGTTCGTGGCTTGTTGGCCGGTTCCGAAATATCCCCAGTCTCCAATTGCGATTCTTAAAACCAGAAGCACGGCCAGCTCTTCTCGTCTCTCCTTTCCCCTTTCTCTGCGCTTTTGGGTCTTTATCTCTCACCGCGATGTTCCAATGTCCTCGGGGACTCGCAGTCTGTCATGTGTTCATCGCTTGCGGTCCAGGTTTTCTGGCCTACACGTGGCCACGATAGGGGCTCTCCTTAGTCTGCTGTACCTTTTTTACGTCTTCGCCGTGCCACAGCTGCGAAGGCTGCATCTCAGGACCGATTTGAGCTGGTACGATCTGGGGCTCTATGGTTTTGGGCCGTCCCAGGACTATGTCTCATTCGACTATGAATCTCCAGCGCTTCAAATCTCGGAACAAGGCTCAGGATGCGATTCGCGATTCACATTCCTGGCCCCTAGAGGGGACTCGGTTGCTCAGCCGGGCCCCATGATCCTCGATTCCAGAGGGGAACTGATTTGGATGAAACACAACTGGGAGATAACGCAGGACTTTCGGGTTCAGCGGTATCAAGGCGCTGACTACCTCACCTATTGGGAGGGTGACGAAATTGAGGGTAGAGGCTATGGAGCATGGTACATGGTTGGTGGCTTCAAACCGCATTCCGTTTGTCCAATAGGTTGACCTGCCACAGTTGGATTCCACATACACTCAGCGATACGTGATCACCCCGGTCGGAAGTTACGGCGGTGACCTTCATGAGTTCCACATCACGCCTCAGGGGACTGCTCTTGTCACAATTTATGACCCTGTGCTTGCTGATTTGACTTCGGTCGGAGGCCCTGAACTGGGATGGATACATGACGGGGTATTCCAGGAAATCGATATCGCGACGGGCGAACTGCTCTTTGAATGGCGTGCATCCAAGCATTACCCGATCAACAGCACCTATGAAAAATTGGGAACCACTGGGACCGCCCGATCATCTGCCTTTGACTATTACCACATCAATAGTGTCGAAAAGGATGACAATGGGAATTACATCGTATCGGCACGACACACCCACACTGTCAGCTGCATCGATAAGAACAGCGGCGTGGTTCTGTGGACGCTTGGGGGCAAACTGAACGAATTCCGCGACCTATCAAACGGGGAGGCGACCAACTTTGCCTGGCAACATGATGCGCGCTGGCACCCCAACAACACACTCACCCTTTTCAACAATGCAGCACACTCGACGAAAGACCCCGACGAGGAAAGCCATGGCATGATGATGTATTTGGATGTTGACGCCCGCGAAGTGACCCTTCTGGCTGCGTACTATCATCCTCAGCAGATGAAAGCCGTGTCGCAGGGCAATTTGCAACTCCTGGACAACGATGGCCGTGCCTTGGTGGGCTGGGGCCATAATGCCGCTTTTACCGAGTTCGGTTCCGACGGGCAAGTGCTGTGCAATGTTCACTTCGGTGCCTCGGTGTTCTTTGGATTCGGTCGCGCCGTATCATACCGGGTTTTTAAAGGCGACTGGGTTGGAAGGCCGCAAACTGCCCCGGATGCTGAGGTGATCGGTAATCGGATCTACGTCAGCTGGAACGGAGCGACAGAGGTTGCCGCATGGCAACTAGAGACCTGGCTCTCAGGCGAGCTTGAAGATGCCGCTTTCAAGGCGATGGCACAATATGAGAAAACTGGGTTCGAAACCGAAATCGACATTCCGGAGGACTTGGATAGTCCTCTGTTTCGCTTGGCAGCCCTTGACGCCAATGGCAATGTCCTGGACGTCACGGAGCTACTGCAGAGGCAGCGAGGCAGTGCCATGGAACGGCTGCTCAACATGCATTATTGGATCTTGGGCATCGCGTTCGTGATGAGCGGGGTTGGCCTGTTCCTTGGGTTCTGCAGGTGCTGCGGCCTGGATCCCAGACTCCGTCGCTGGCGCTATCGGTCTTCCGAGTACCAGATGGTGGCTTTCAGCGATACTGACACGGATCGGCAATCAGTCTGAGGGGTCGATCAATTCGATCGATGTCAGCGAGCAACAGTTATGGGCGCCATGGCTATTTAAAAGGTATTTCTTGATTTTTTTGTAAATATTAGTTGAGCCCTTTATACACGATACCCTTGCTTATGTATATATGGAGTGAAAGAATGCGAAGTTTTGTGTCTTGGCTGACTTGATCACCTACTTCAGCATAGAGATGCTGGTAGAGAATGGCGAGCTGTGATATCAAACAGCTTGAGGCGGAGTTGACAGGAGATGATCGACGACTATTAGCTTCAGAAGAGTGTCTGTCTCCATCGGAAAGAGCTGACCGGTGGGCGACATGATCTGTTCTGTTGAGCTTTCGATTTTTACAGATTCGTGGATATGAAGCTCAAGGAAATGAAACGTTTGATGGCTCACGTAGGACAAAGAGAAGGATGGATGAGTGTGTTGTTAAGCAGTTCCATCCATCATGCCTCGTCCTGTAATCGAAAGAAGCCACTGGCAGTGCCGACCGCTGACCGAGCCAGGCACTAAGGCACCAAGGCATTCAGGCATAAAGGCACTAAAGTCTCCCCCCTCAGGTGACAAGGCGATAAGGCGATAAGGCGGCGAAGGGCGGTTATCCGCGGGGGGAACTGGGGTAACATTCCCCGCATGAACGCATTGAAGGGGAAGAACCGACAGGAGAGAACCTCTCTCTCTCTCTCTTTCTTCCCCAGCTTTAAAACCTGAATCTTTGCAAATCATCGATCACCCCTGGGAGGGGAGAAAACAAGAAAGAGAGAAAACAGAAAGACTCCCCCACCTAGCCCATCCTCCTCCCCGATACCTTCTCTATACTACCCAAATCACCATCACCAATCCATCCATCCATCCATCATCCCCTTCTACTTTATACCTACTACAACCATGGCATCCCGACGCATATCCTCCCGACTCTTTCACCCTCAAATCCGGGCACGAAGAACCTATTCCACCGCCGCCGCCTCCCCTGCCTCACGCCTCAACCTCCCCATCGACTACAAATCCTCCCCTCTCCTCCACCACACAGCCTCCACCCTGCCCGACCACCTCGACCTGCCCGCCTCGACCTCCTCGAAATCCATAAACCTCTACCAGGCCATCAACTCCGCCCTGCGCACCGCCCTCGCGACCTCCGACCAAGTCATGCTCTTCGGGGAGGACGTGGCCTTCGGCGGCGTGTTCCGGTGCTCGATGGACCTGCAGACCGAATTCGGGTCCGAGCGGGTCTTCAATACGCCGCTGACGGAGCAAGGCATCGTGGGGTTCGCCATCGGCGCCGCCGCGCAGGGGATGAAGCCCGTGGCCGAGATCCAGTTCGCCGACTACGTCTTCCCCGCCTTCGACCAGATAGTCAACGAGGCGGCCAAATTCCGGTACCGGGAGGGGGCGACGGGGGTGGATATTGGCGGGTTGGTGATTCGGATGCCATGCGGTGCCGTGGGGCATGGGGCTTTGTGAGTGTTTCTCTGCCATAAATACCTTGACTTTTGAGGGGGGGGGGAAATGTGCTGATCGTTTTGGGTTGGCTGGCTGACCGGCTAGGTACCATTCGCAATCCCCCGAAGCACTATTCGCGCATATCCCCGGCATCCAGGTGGTGATGCCGCGGTCGCCGGCCCAGGCGAAGGGGCTGCTGCTGTCGGCGATCTTCGAGCACAACAACCCGGTGCTCTTCATGGAGCCGAAAGTGCTGTATCGGGCGGCGGTGGAGCACGTGCCGAACGAGTACTACACCATCCCGCTCAGCGAGGCCGAGGTGGTCAAGCCCGGCAACGACCTCACCGTCGTCTCCTACGGGCAGCCGCTGTACCTGTGCTCCGCGGCGATCGAGGCGGCGGAGCGGGCGCTGGGCGCCAGCATCGAGCTGGTTGACCTGCGCACGATCTACCCCTGGGACCGGCAGACGGTGCTGGACAGTGTCAGGAAGACCGGTCGCGCGGTCGTGGTGCACGAGAGCATGGTCAACTACGGGGTGGGCGCGGAGGTCGCGGCGACCATCCAGGAGCGCGCCTTTCTGCGCTTGGAGGCCCCCGTCAAGCGGGTGGGCGGCTGGAGTACGCATACCGGGTTGATCTACGAGAAGTTCATCATTCCCGACGTCACCAGTGAGTGTTTCTCGCCTTTCCTTTCCGATATCCTGTCCGCTACTGACCTTGTCGCAGGGATATACGATGCGATCAAACAAACCCTCGACTACTAGGCCTGGAGCTTAAGAGCTTAATCGCGCATGAATCTTTCGACCGGTGTACATATCAGTTATTTACTTTAGAAAAACCTGCATAAGGTGACTGGACTAGTCGTGCGTCTACCGCGTGTCCTAAGATCATGGTTTAGCGACTAATATCTCGGTTTCATCCATCTACCAAAACTATCTCATAATTCTCAGCATGCAACAAACTAAAGTCGGCATTATGAAGCCGGTAATTGATGTAATACCGATTCTCGAGTAGATAGAATACAATATGTGCATGTATGTGCCAATTATGTTGAAGCTATCCACAAATAAAGGTCCGAATAGTATGGTGTCCAGGCAGAGCCGTACCGCCACACAAGACCCCTCAAAAATCACAAATCGCCCGTGCTCGTCGCAGCCTGCAGAGCGATCTCCATCTAGTCGAGCACCGCGAAGGTGTCGGTGGAGATCTTGATGGCATCCGTGTGCCAAGTCTTGCCACTGTCGGAGGTGGTGAAGCCATTGGAGCTCGAGCCGCTGTAGAGGTACAGGGTCTCGCCGAACTTGGAATCGGCCTCGCTCAGGTGGATGGTGATGTTGTTCCAGCCTGTATTCGAGTCAGATGAATTCGTCACCGGCGTCATGATAGTAAAACGCTGTGCGGCGTAGAGGGAAACTTACTGTAGGCGGGCTGAGTACCGCAGGTGCCGGAGCCAGTGTAGCACTCATCTCCGGAGTAGAGGTACAGCAGGTTGCTGTCGAGCTCTGGGGAGGTGTTCAAGTAAGTACGTGGGATGCGGTGTGTGTGGCATGTGGAATAGAGAAGGCCGGATGCTTACTGTCAGTCTCCTTCGAAACGACCTTGCCGTCGATGCTGACGACCTGCGTGACTTTGCTATCGGAAACGGTGACTATTGCACGTCATCGTTGTTAGTCTCGATGGGCTTTGGACAGAGGTGAACATGTAACTAACCCTCAAAGTCGACCTGACTATCCTGGGGAACGGTCACATAGGCCTGGCCGAGTTGACCACCTGCAGCATTGATTAGCACATCGTCTCTAGGCCTTGTCAATCCAACAAGCTCAAGACTCACTGGGAGTGTAGGTGCTGGCGGCGACACACCACTCCTCGGCGGTAGCAGGGCAGCCCCTGGTCACAATTAGCGGACACGTCTTCTTGCTTGTCATGTCGAAAAAAAGGTATACGTACTGGGACTCCTGGTCGGGCGACCAGTTGAACAGAGGCTGGTACAAGTAGGAGCTATCGTCACCGGCAGTCGCCTGGAGGCCGATCCAGAGCGAGACCCAGACCTCGTCGTTGGTGTTCTCAACGGTGGTGTTCTGCGGGACGCTGGGGGCGATAACCGACCAAGTAGCCTTGGTGATGTGAGCGCTGTTGGAAGGAGGGCCAGTGTAGAACCCGTTACCGAAGTACCAGGAATCCTCAGTGACAGCCGCAGCGCGGAGGGCAAGAGCCAAGGGAGCAGCAGCGTAGACAGAGCGCATGGTGATCGACGAAAGCGATTTGAATTGAAGAACGAGAGTGAATGAAGCGAACCGGCCGCGAAGAAAGAATGACTGCAAGCAGAGCTGTGAATGAATGACTGAATAAGAGGATAGAATCAAGGTCCAAAGTAGGCACCGATCGCCGGCCTTTTAAAAGAACAAATGCCACTCTGCAAGAATCATAAGGCGCCGACTAAGGGCTTGTTTCAGGGGCAGGTGGAGTCCGGCGCCATCGCCGACTCCACCAACTGCCCTAACTCCTCCCACTTCAGCCGACATGCTCGTTTTAACCTGAAACATTAAAAGCATTAAGCTTGATCCATCAGCACTTTGAAATACCTTAAGCTCCGATATTATTGTGGACAACTGTCGCAGCTAAAGTACTCGGGATCTCCGTATTTCGTAAAATTTGCCCTACACGGCTGTCTATCTCCGTGTGGCTGTCGAGATTCCTCTCGCCCCTGGCGATGATTCGGTCACCTGAATCAGCTTAAGTTCAAATGCTGACGAAATCTGTCCCGAACACCTTCCATTTCAAGCATGCTAGCTTGTCTCCCGCTCAAGTTACCAACGGCTATTCATGTTCATTCTCAGTTTGGGATGAGTTTGCAAGGGATTAGAAGACTGGGAGGATGCTTCATATTGTCAGGCTCACTTGTCGGATCCACGGCATCATACAAAAATGCTCCTGGAGCGTGAAGTCGAGGCATCAACCCCTTTCTAAACAAGACATAGGAGGAAATTGCCAGACTTTCCTGCATGGGGGAACTCGAAAGGATCCAAGCAGTTCCAGACGTTAAGATTGGTGATATCTCCAAAGTCTGCATGGCCAGACAAAATCATCCAACCTCTGGGTGGACTCCCTTTGGCCAGAGCATGATTGCTCGCTCCTGTGCCTCGAGTTGAGAACGTGATCGATTAACATAGTGGCGGAAATCAGGCACATTCCTTTTAATTGAATATGCAACTTCAATGACGAATGTGCTGCACTTCTCTCGCAAAGCTCAAAAGTCATAGTTATATCGATACATCAAGGTTACAAAAAGCTCGCTCGTAAAATGTGTTGCATTTGGTCGAAATCATCAAGTCGTGAGACTCCCCCAGTGTCTCTCATACTGTGCAGCCGCTATCGTCCAGCGACCCACGACTGCATATTTGGGTTTTCCACTCAAGGGCCCGGAGGGGAGCCAGCCCGGGGAGAAAGTTCGGACATTCCACTACCCCAGAGTCCAAGTGAATGCCGTTTCTCGACCAACTTGAGCACATTATACATGAACAGGCGCTCTGGGCCACCGTCCGGAAAGACCTCCCAAGCTACGCGGACTGGGAAGGCGAGGCGATTGATCATGTTACCCGGGGCAGTCAAGATGTACCATTCCAGGGTTCGGCAGATACCGCACCCCAGGGCATACTGCTCGGCAGGGCCGACGCGATCTGTCGGTCGGCAATCCGCTGTTGACAGTATCAATCGCGTAGTGTAGTAGAGACACATTGTCTGGGCCAGGCGGAGGTCCGGATAGGCAAACTTTGTCGGCGTGATGATGGCACCAGTGCGAAGATCTCGACATTGAAACACTGGAAACTCGTCGTTTGGTAGTGCCTCGACCTCTTGAGGCGGTCCGTCGGGATAGTGGTCGACCCACTCGATTTTCCACCGGCGGAAGCGCCCGGTCAAGTCTGCAACACCGTTCCACAGGGTTGCCTGTTTGACCTTGATTTCATGCGCACTCGCCATTTGCGAGCTGAGGGTGGCTTGGAGATCATCGAATTGAGACAGTAGTGCTGGGATTTCGACAGCAAGGTCCATGAGATAATGTAATATATCTTTTTTGGTGGTTTTCGCTGACCACGGCAGATTAATCCAGTCTTCTTGAGCAAGAAAAGATGGGGTACGGCTGACGAGAGCCGCAGATACCTGCTCACTGAATGAGTACGTGGGGGTTTTCCTATACAGTGGAGGGATCGGATACATACCCAGTAAGGTCGGAGCTCTGTATATAGTAAATGCTCCACACCGTGAACATGATTTTCCGGACCCCGATGTTCAATCAATCGTAGTGCACCGTTGACGTGAGCAATCAGGGAAACCTGAGTAGTACGCTCCACACTCTGCAAAAATGTTACTCGTTGAACTTTAATGACAAAGAGGATCCTGCGAAGCATACCTCAAACGCCATCAAAAGGATGACCGTTACCAACGTCGACTCAGCCTTGCTACGTTCAGGGTCTTGCAACGCTTGCTGCAAGCTGCGAAGTACCCGTGGATAGAGGCTGAAACCCGCAGCCTCAACCTCCTTGTTCTGAACGGACCGGCCGAAGAAAGCAACCGACACGGACTGGAACGCATCCATCAAGATTGGCGAAAACATGCGAATTTCAGCAGCGCGTCGCAATGCACCTGCGTGGCCCGCTTTAGCATCAACTTCTGGGCTGAATGCATCCACGAAGCGTTCAATGAACACCTCGAGCATCGGTTTTGTCGTGTTCATTTGACAGATCGAACCGTAACTCGAATCCTCGCTGTCCTCGGATGAACTTCGACTGCCATCACGCTGGCCTGCCGGCAAGTACAAATTATCTTCCGCTTCCTCATCACTTTCACCCGGCCTAGAGCGCTGGATTGCTACTATAGCATTTTCTGCCAAGTCCGAGGGCACATGTCAGCTCCTGGGCCCCAGAGTCATCGTCCCCGTACCCCAAAGTTATGACCCACCTTCTGTCCGCTCCCCGGAAGCAATTCCCGAGCCATGCGTAACAACCCGATTTGTTGTCCGTATACTGCTGATGATACCATCGACGACTTCTGATGGGGCCGAACGAATCGTATCAACCAAGCCTTGCAGCTGCGCTAGGCGGCGTCGGTTCCGGTTCCGTTGATCTGGTAGAGACACCAGACATCGAGTCAGCACACGTCAAAAGTGGTCAAACTATGCTGATGCTCTTTCAGGTATGGGTCAACGTACCACGGGCATTGAGTTGAGCCGTCAGCTGACGGATCTCATTTCGGAGGTTACGGATCTCATCCGCCTGGCTTATCGGCTGGAGGCTATCTTCGGGGCCGGTGTCGTAAGTGCACTTGGAAGGGTATCCATGAGCACAGCATGCATGACAGGGTTTAACGCGATCGCACTATGACCATCAAGTATTAGAGCCAAGCGAGCCTGCGTGGAGATCGGGCCCCAGGGGTACATCGGAATCACCACGAATCCCCCGTCGAGTGGCTCCCTCTGGAGCTGGGGGATATTTCCATCCAATAATTTGGCTTCCCGACTAGAATGCAATATGGGGCATCACCAGCAAGAAGAATCGGATCGGGACGCACCTTGACCTTGCGGAACCGGCAGACCTTACAGGACCGCAATTGACGCGCAAGCTGATTTGAGGTGATGACAGGCTTGGGACGGTACTGGCCGGGGACCAGAACAGCCTGCGAGTCGTGGTTGACCATCGCGGTCTAGCACCTATTGGAGTAATGACTCTACTACTCGGGTGAGGGCAAAGGTCGAGCTTTCGGGGGCAGAGAGCCAACGAACGGTACGGCACGCTTGACACCAACAAGATCTGGACGAACATGTCCGAGATTTGTCCCCTCTCTTTCCCTTTCGCTTACATCGGCACCAGCGCGCCCCGTGGCTCCTTGAGACCAATAGCAAGCCGGGCCTGAGGCGATGGCGGGCTGGCAAAGTGGGCTTGGACCGGCTTGGTTTCGGGTGGGCTCACGGTCGGTAGCGTGTTTTGCCACTCTGAATCCGTGGTTTGGTAGGTTTCGAGACTGCGTGGATGGCGGAAAGGTTATCTCGTAGCAATTCGAGGAACCATGGTGTTAGCTTGAGACTAATCTGCATTCCAGAAACACGATTAGCGCAGGAAGATTGCAAGAGACAAGACAGATTGGGTGGATGCAGTGTGTGTGTTGTTGTTGCTTGCCGCTGAAACTGAAGGAATTCTTGGTGGGTTGGCTTGAAAAGGCTAGCGTGACAAGCCAGGCACCAGGCTGGATGCCTCAGGAACTAGTAACTTTCTGTCCCCTCAGCAGATCAACATCAACTAGATGGTTTGGGACAGTCCAACTGTCGACTTTTGAGTGACACTGACACAGTCCAAGTTCATGAGCCTTGGCCGCTCTTTCCACGTCATAAGTATTTGCATAATGATTTAATTTGATCGCGTACCTCAAGAACACACTTTATTCATCAACCCGCAAGACCTGGGATATAAATATATCTTTGCCCGCCTCGAACTCGTGCAGAACTCTGAACCATGCCATGACTTATGAGCTTGTTGTACCCACCTAGAACGCATGATCCAGCTCAACAACTACGGTTCATCCTTGTCTTCTCATATTAACAAATTTGCTGTATCTACTTCAGCCAATGAGTTGCAAATCTCCCACCGAACCAGTGGTGATAACTACGATTAGCGGCCTTCTCCTCTGTCGAGCTCCTACCTGATCACAAAAGTCGGGGAATAGTTGCCGTAAGTGGCGCATGAACAACCGTGATAAGTCTCTCTTCCGGGATTGGTGCATGCTAGTAATAAGTTCAGTTTGACCGCCGCATTCCCCGACCATATCTGCACAGAAACTAACGAGATTCGACCAACAGGCGTGGGTCTTCGCTTTCGACTTCAACTAGACGGCGACTACGTGTTCAGCCACATGGCTGATTTGTTATCTCTGCGCCGATCACTCCAAAGCAGGTCCTTCGCATGTATGGGACCACAAGTGCCTACCATGTCCTGCAACAATACTACCCGCGCATCAATAAATCCTCCGAGCGCATGGGTTGCTGGCCTAAACAGGACCCACAGAAAGAACGCCAGCGTGGTATGCTCAGAGGTCTCGCACTAGTATCGTGGTACGGTTGCAAAGGTGGTTGTCATCTACACAATGAGGGCCGCCAAGCAAGTGAGATGGCTCACTTCTGCTGCATCTGCCGCAGCTACGATCGGTCAAACATCGGAGCATCTTCTGCAAAGCAAGGTCGGAGATGATGCGAACCGAGGCCTCAACAGGGTTGCATGATCGCCTGACGTAGGCAGGATGCGACGATCCAGAGTCACCTTAGCGTGTGCAGCCTGCTCTCAGTGGACGAGGCGATTTTGGCTAAATGGTGGCTTCCCAAGTTTCACCATCATCACGCATGATGGAAAAGACAGGTTATTCCGTGTGCCAAGCAGAGCCAACAATTGGGGATGGGCAGAATAGGGAGGACGCTGTCGGAGAGTCTCCGACAGCAAGTACCAAGTGGGGGGGGGCAAACCCCGTTACCCCAGACAATCCCCCGCAATGAGGAATGAAAGCTTCCCCGCCTCTACTTGGACTAGGCGGGCTTTAAACTCAAACACACCAACCCCCACTCCGTTCTCCCCCACACACTTTCTACGCTGTGATCATGCTGCTTGCCTCTTCAGGAGGGCAATATATAGCTGGCTGGAATCCGATTTCAAGTCGAGCATCTGACAAACTTTCTCTCAACCCATTTCCCCTTGTTCATCGTACAGTGGCCATCTTTTCCCTCAATCATGGCCGAAAAATACATGACCGACCATGAAGCCATGGGCGAAAAGATTGACGTCTCCCACGAGGAGGTCGTCCAGATGGCCCAGTTGACAGAAGAGGAGAAGGTCTTAGAGAAAAAGCTCCGACGACGCATTGACAGCCTGATTATGCCCCTGGTTATCCTCGTCTATCTCATGAACTACATCGATCGGTATGTCAATTGCAGTTTTCATTGTACGAGACCAAGCTAACAGCCACAGCAACAACTACGCCGCAGCCAAGCTCCAAGGCCTCGAGCAAGACCTCTCCCTCAATGACTCCCAGTACCAGGTCGGCCTGTCGATCCTCTTTGTGGCATACATCCTCATGCAGGTTCCTTCCAACCTGCTCCTCAACTATATGGGCCGCCCATCGATCTACCTGGGCTTCTTCACCACGGCGTGGGGGCTTGTTTCCGCCTTGACCAGCCAAGTGACAAGTTACGGCGGGATCGTCGCCTGCCGCTTTATCCTGGGGCTGGTCGAGGCCCCCTTCTTCGCGGGGATTTTGTTCTACCTGTCCAAATGGTACACAAAGAACGAACTGGCGTTCCGGATGAGCATCTTCTACTCGGGCTCGCTGGTCAGTGGCGCATTCGGCAACCTCATCGCCGCGGGCATCCTCGAGGGCCTTGAGGGCCATCGCGGCCTGGCCGCCTGGCAATGGCTCTACATCATCGAAGGCAGCATCACCGTCGCCATCGGCCTCGCTATCTGCCTCGTGCTGCCGGACTTCCCCGAGACCTGGAAGCTGCTATCCCCCGAGATGAAACACGTTGCCAACCGCCGGCTGGCCATAGAAGCCGCGGAGGCCGACATCGACGAAGGCGGCGGCATGTCGCAACTGAAGGGCCTCAAGCTCGCCTTCACCGACATCAAGACCTACGTCCTCGCCGTCGCCTACATGTGCATTACGGCCGGCGCCGGATTCCAGTATTACTTCCCCACCTTGGCCGAGACCCTGGGGTACAACAAGATCATCTCGCTGCTGCTGGTCGCGCCCCCTTACATCTTCATGGTCTTCTACAGTCTCTTCCACTCCTACCTGTCCGACCGCTTCGGCAGCCGCTTCTGGTTCTTCATGTACCCGATCCCCGTCACCATGGTCGGGTTCATCATCTTCATGACGACCGAGAGCTTCGGCCCCCGCTACTTCTCCATGTTCTTAATGAACTTTGTCTTCGCGCAGAACGGCACCCTGTACTCGTGGATCGCGAACGCCATCCCCCGTCCGCCGGCCAAGCGCGCTGCCGCGTACGCGTTCATCAACTCGATCGGCAACTCCGCCAGCATCTGGACGGCCTTCACGTATCGCCAGCAGGACGCGCCGTACTACCGGTTGGCGATGGGGGTGTGCGTGGGGATGCAGGCGCTGGGCGGGATTATGGCGGTGTTCATGTACTTCCATCTGCGGTTCTTGAATAAGCGGCTGGCGCGGCTGGAGGATGAGGATGCGGTGTTGACGGACCAGGATCTGGACCGGTTGCAGCGGACGGCCGAGGTGGAGGGGATCGACGTTGCGGCCGCCAGGAGGCTGCAGAAGGGCTTCCGTTATGTGATATGATAGAGTAGTGGAATTCGCTTCGCCCAATCTTATTCTGTGTTTGGAATCCAAACCCTTTTCTTTTGATCTTCGTTGGGCTCATGGTTCATCAGAAAGGCGACCGGGAGTGACGTTGACCTGCCCGTAGAATCGTTCGCATCTGTGGCGCCCAACATCTGGCATTACCGGTAGTTAGATGCATCTCGAACACAACCCAACCTCGCCCCCATGTGATGACCTCATTCACGTGGCCAACCCACCGATCCAGCGTATCTCCCAGCGTCGTTCGCCATACCTGAGCATTGGGCGAGGTGCAAGGTCCGTGGTCGTCTTCCCTTAATGTGGATGTGCCGCACGACCAGATGTTGGGAGGCAGACGATCAGGGCGATAACTGGCGGTGGCGATAAACACGGAGAAGTCTCATCCGCGGTGTAGAAATCTCCAGATTCGCTGCTGGGGCAATCCCCGGGGTCTCCACTCTGGCCGCATTTGGCCCGGGGATACGGTCACATGACCGCACGGGCATTCGAGGGTTGTAGTATATAACTCAGCGTTTCTCAAGGGATATGCTGTCACCACATAACAATCAATGTATGCTTGTAACGAATAGAGCAGTTTAACATCCGAGGTTTCTCGATAATCGTGCCGGTATGCAAATGTCAAGACAACTCGTCGTCACATCGCGTCGCCTGCTTCGTACCACACGCGGACCATCGCATCTGGTGCGGACGTTCTCCATCGCTGTCCCCGCCCGCAAGGAAGGCCAAATGCAAACCTCGAAGCCTCGTGGGTTCTTGGCCGAGTACGTTCAGTACCCGATATTTGTCTCCGCGCCCCCGGATACACTCTCGTTGCGGAAGGAGGGGGGGAGTCTGGAGTGCCCCGGATGACGTCATTCCAAGTGACTCTCCAATTCATGTGTTCGGGCAAAGCTAACCGCTGCACCCCCGACCACTTAGCCGGGATACTGCTCGCCGTGACCCAGTCCGTGCAGACGAGGAAATATCAGCACATGTTACAGCGACGAAATCCCAGCTGCAAGATCAAATACAGCAAAATCGGCAACAACTCGACCGCCTCGAGAGGCAGCTGTAAGTTCCCTGGACAGTTGCGGACCAGGCCTGGAACTGACCAGCCGTGCTAATAAACCCCCCTCAGCCAAGAGTTTAAACAGGAGGAGGGGTGACGGAGAAGTTTGATGTAAGACTGAAAGCACGGGTTTGGTTCCTAGTTGCATTGTTGTTCTTCATCCGGTTTGAATGCGGGCACGGAGTCGAGAATGGGGAGTATGTCGGAAAATAAAGCTAAGATATTGCGTTGCTTCTCGTGACTTGTTTGATTTGTACATCGAATTTTCAAGGGCTGTTGGCGACACGAGGTCAAGTAAAAGAGCGCAGAACGCCCGAGCCTTCCAGCGATATCTCCGAAAGGTGCTCACGTAGCGGGTTCCTCAACTACTCGGGATCTGTATACATGCTAGACGCACATGTAAGACGGTAACTTAGTTGTGGACTCACTAGCTCATCAATGAAGAGATGTCGGTTGATCACAAGGATGATAGCACTGTCTCACGTTCAAACCTAGCATAACATGATCGCTGGCGTATTCGATCTGACACCTCAACCCATCAGACGAGTCCATCTGACTGAGTGTAGCACCGGCCTGCATCATCGCAACAGGGTCCACAGATTGCGACAGATTGTGCCCTCAGGAACTTTCAGAGTCCTTCCTTATCTGATAAGAATCGCACAGTCACCTCTTTCCGGCCCGCAAGCCATTCCAAGAGTCGATCAGTGATCCATTGCCGGCGTCGCTCAGCTGCTTACGGATTGCAGTGGGTTTATCGATACCTCGACCCTGAGAGAGCTGCAGTGGAGGGGAAAAGAGCCCCAAAGTGGAGTCGCAAGAGCTTCCACAAGTGGCCAAGCGTAGTGAGACAGGGCCGTGAGTGGAAGTGAGAAGGCTAGAACTCGCTAGGACTCTAAGCCCGCTGGTGCCTGAGTGGTGCCAGACCGAAAGTGGAGAGCTGGGTCGGCATCGGCTTTTACGGGCCTCCGAGTACGAGAAGATGATAAATCCGACGGTGTTGTGAGTCAGAAATGGTTAACTCCGTGAATTCTGCAGTCTGATCTGATGTGTTTTTTCAAGAGTGATTGGCACGGGGAGACGGGGTTGCAAGCGATCGAGAGATCAAAAATGACTCGTTAGATGGATGGGCACTTTTCTCGTGTAGAAAGAGGCCATGCGTTGTGTCGGTGTAGGACAAAGGCTGCATCGGAGCCCAACAATGCATGGCCATCTCTTGCGACTCGTATTGTGATTGTAGACCTGATAGATCGTCACATTACCAAGACGCACATCATCGTCCTCCAGAATATGTCAAGTCGAATGTATCGAAGCCACCAGAGCACTGAGCTCTTGCTATATCGCCGGGCCGTTCAGCCTCTAGATTCGAAGGCTAGTTCGATGATCCCGTGGTGACGAGATGTCGAAACACGCGGAAGAGTATGGATTTGATTGGCTACTCCGTGAATGGAGGATATTAACATTATTTTTTTCTGGGAGGGCTTGCGCAGCGCAAACTTTGTTGGTCCCTGGGGCGGATGATTGTTTCCAGCTAGTTCGGAGGCTGCAGAGCAAATATCCGCTGAGTCAGGCGGCTCGATTTTCCCAGCTCGGACGGGGATCATGCAGCTTATCCGCTCTGTCAGCGGAGATTTCCCGAAAAAGGCATCCGGGTTAACGTGTCAGAAATTTTCACGTGGCTCGAATTTCCATCTTCCATCATCCACGGAACTCCACTTCTCTCCTACACAGTGCAGTACGGAGTACACACGCAGCGCCATCTCGACCGTCTTGGCTTCGGTCGGGCTGGTTGTTCTTTGCTCACCTTTCCCGATGCTTAGCGATCGATACTGAAACATGTGTTAACATCCACGGAGACTCGGACCTCCGTGCATCCTTGTTTCGAGCCTCCCAAGCTTCCAATATTGACAGCTACCTAAGCCATGAATTCACTGAGCCGTTGGCGATTGGCAATGGGTGGGGGCCCCTCTGACTAAGCGGATAATCGCAGCGAGGCAGAATAGCCGGGTGGACCCCAAAATCTTCCTTCGGAAGCTCGCCCAGGCCCCGATATCCACCGGCCCAGTATCAGACTCAAGGCTCAAAGCCCCCCCCGACCCACTGCCGCCTCTCTCAGTCTGTTGATACTTACCGAGTATATAGGAGCTCTTCGCCCCTCATGGCGCCTAGATCTTCCCTCTTCAGACTCTTTCCATCGGGTGACAACGAGACTTCCATCATTGCTGTCTCGCCCTTCTCACCATGGAGGAAAAGGAAACCTACACGGCATCCCGTGGGATGCTTGAGAGTAGGGACGACACTGATAGTACAGCTACCGTCCTGAACGATGACCCCACCATGCCTACTCGCGACCCCAACATTAGCCGCGCCGATAACTGGTCCCTGATGCCCCAAGTCAAGCAACAGCACGAACGTGATATGCAATCCGGGCTCAAGCCTCGTCAACTCGGTGTCACTTGGAAGGACTTGACCGTCGAAGTCGTCAGTGCCGAAGCCGCCGTTAACGAGAATTTCCTATCGCAGTTCAACATTCCCCAACATATCAAGGAGTCTCGCAACAAGCCGCCTCTCCGCCAGATTCTCCAAAAGAGTCATGGGTGCGTCAAGCCCGGTGAGATGCTTCTGGTTCTGGGCCGCCCTGGTTCCGGCTGCACCACCCTTCTCAAGATGCTCGCCAATCGCCGCCTCGGTTACAACTCGATAGAGGGTGAAGTACGATACGGCTCACTGACTGCCAAGGAGGCTGGAAACTACCGTGGTCAGATCGTCATCAACACGGAGGAAGAAGTCTTCTTCCCGACCCTGACGGTTGGCCAAACGATGGACTTTGCGACCCGTCTCAAGGTGCCCTTTACCTTGCCGAATGGAGTTGAGTCGGCAGAGGCCTATCGCCAAGAGGCCAAGGAATTCCTGCTGAAATCCATGGGCATCACCCACACAAACGACACTAAGGTTGGCAACGAATACGTTCGAGGTGTTTCCGGTGGTGAACGCAAGCGTGTTTCCATCATCGAATGTCTTGCTACTCGCGGTTCGGTGTTTTGCTGGGATAACAGCACCCGTGGTCTGGACGCCAGTACCGCCCTCGAGTGGACCAAGGCCATTCGCGCTATGACAGACGTGCTTGGTCTCTCTACCATCGTCACTCTCTACCAGGCTGGAAATGGTATCTATGACCTTTTCGACAAAGTACTTGTTCTTGACGAGGGTAAAGAAATTTACTACGGTCCTATGGAACAAGCGCGCCCATTCATGGAGGATCTTGGCTTCGTTTGTCGCGAAGGTTCGAACGTGGCTGATTACTTGACTGGTATCACCGTTCCTACCGAACGTAAGATCCGACCCGGCTATGAAAACCGCTTCCCTCGCAATGCCGAGATGGTTCTTGCCGAGTACGAGAAGTCGCCAATCTATGCTCAGATGAATACTGAGTACAATTACCCCGACACCGATATCGCTCGCGAGCGTACCGAGGACTTCAAGATCTCCGTCGCCCAGGAGAAGAGCAAGAAGCTACCCAAGTCTAGCCCTTTGACAGTTGATTTTGTTACTCAAGTCAAGACTTGTATTGCGCGGCAGTATCAGATTCTGTGGGGTGATAAGGCCACCTTTATCATCAAACAGGTCTCTACCTTGATTCAAGCCCTTGTTGCTGGATCATTATTCTATAATGCTCCTAACAACTCTGGTGGTCTCTTCGTCAAGTCAGGTGCCCTATTCTTCTCGCTCCTCTACAACAGTCTGCTTGCTATGGCAGAAGTCACCGACTCCTTCAACGGTCGCCCTGTTTTGGTGAAGCATAAAGGCTTCGCATACTTCCACCCGGCTGCATTTTGCATCGCTCAAATCACAGCCGATATCCCTGTTCTTTTGTTCCAGATCTCGGTCTTCTCTCTCGTTGTGTACTTTATGGTCGGCCTCACCATGTCGGCTGGTGCATTCTTCACATATTGGATCCTGGTTTTCGCTGCCACCATGGTACGTTATCCTGCCCCTAAAAGAGGTCCCGGTCGCTAACTAACAATGATCAGACTATGACTGCATTATTCCGTGCTTGCGGAGCCGTCTTCAGTACTTTCGATGGTGCTTCTAAGGTCTCCGGCTTCCTTATCTCAGCATTGATTATGTACACCGGTTACATGATCAAAAAGCCCCAGATGCACCCTTGGTTTGGCTGGATCTACTGGATCAATCCTCTGGCTTACGGATTTGACGCACTCCTCTCAAACGAATTTCATGGCAAAGTCATTCCATGTGTAGGCACCAACTTGGTCCCCAGTGGCGCTGGCTACGATGGCAGTGGTCATCAGTCTTGTGCGGGTGTTGGTGGTGCCGTGCCTGGGCAGACCTATGTTACCGGTGATGCGTATCTCGCGTCTATGTCGTACAGCCACAGCCACGTATGGCGAAACTTCGGTATTCTCTGGGCTTGGTGGGCTCTGTTCGCAGTGGCCACCATCGTCGCCACCACCAAATGGAAGGCCCCCGGTGAGAGTGGTGCTTCTCTCTTGATTCCTCGAGAAAGGCTCCACGATCATCACCAAGTCACACGCAACGACGAGGAAGCACAGGCCATGGAGAAGGGCAAAGCACCCAGCGACGAAGGGTCTCAAAGCGAAGAGGATATCGACAAGCAACTGGTGCGAAACACCTCGGTGTTCACTTGGAAGGATTTGAAGTACACTGTCCAGACACCATCTGGTGACCGGGTTCTGCTCGATAACGTTTACGGTTGGGTCAAGCCCGGCATGCTGGGTGCTCTTATGGGTTCCTCTGGTGCTGGTAAGACTACACTTCTTGATGTGTTGGCTCAACGTAAAACCGAGGGTACCATCCAGGGTTCAATTATGGTCGATGGACGCCCGTTGCCTGTATCTTTCCAACGCTCTGCCGGTTACTGTGAACAACTTGATGTCCATGAACCATTTGCCACTGTTCGTGAGGCATTGGAGTTCTCAGCTTTGCTCCGTCAGCCCCGTGAGGTGCCGCCCGAGGAGAAGCTGAGATACGTTACTACTATTATTGAACTTCTTGAGCTACACGATATTGCCGATACATTGATCGGCCGTGTCGGTGCTGGTTTAAGTGTGGAACAACGCAAGCGTGTCACTATTGGTGTCGAACTTGTCTCAAAGCCTAGTATTCTGATTTTCCTTGACGAACCTACTTCTGGTTTGGATGGTCAGTCAGCTTACAATACTGTTCGTTTCCTGCGGAAGCTTGCCGACGTCGGCCAGGCTGTTTTGGTGACTATTCACCAGCCCTCTGCCCAATTGTTCGCCGAATTCGATACACTATTGCTTTTGGCAAAGGGTGGAAAGATGGTCTACTTTGGTGATATTGGTGAAAACGGTCAGACTGTCAAGAGCTATTTCGCTCGCTATGGTGCCCCATGCCCGCCTGAAACCAACCCCGCTGAGCATATGATTGACGTCGTGTCGGGAGCCTTGTCTCAGGGTCGCGATTGGAATCAGGTCTGGCGAGAATCCCCTGAACACTCAAAGGCCGTCTCCGAGCTTGATGCTATCGTTAGCGATGCCGCCTCGAAGCCTCCGGGTACCGTTGATGATGGCCACGAATTTGCTATGCCTCTTTGGAAGCAAATCTTGATTGTCACCAAGCGGTCTTGTGTTGCTGTCTACCGTAATACGGATTATGTCAACAACAAGCTTGCACTCCACGTTGGTTCGGCTTTGTTCAATGGTTTCTCGTTCTGGATGATCAACGATCACGTTGGGGCCGTACAGCTCCGACTATTCACGATCTTCAACTTCATCTTCGTTGCTCCCGGTGTCATCAACCAACTGCAGCCTCTTTTCCTCGAACGCCGTGATATATACGACGCAAGAGAGAAGAAGTCCAAGATGTATTCATGGATTGCATTCGTGACGGGTTTAATTATCTCGGAAATCCCGTATCTCTGTATTTGTGCAGTGTTGTACTTCGTTTGCTGGTACTACACTGTGGGCTTTCCCTCTGATTCCAACAAATCCGGGGCTGTTTTCTTTGTGATGTTGATGTACGAGTTTGTCTACACCGGTATCGGGCAGTTTATTTCTGCCTATGCCCCGAACGCCATCTTTGCTTCGTTGATCAACCCTCTTATCATCGGTACTCTCGCATCTTTCTGTGGTGTGTTGGTGCCGTACGCGCAAATCCAGGAATTCTGGCGCTACTGGATCTACTGGATGAATCCTTTCAACTATTTGATGGGCAGTCTGTTGGTGTTCACAACGTGGGACGCCCCTGTCAAATGCAAGGAATCCGAATTCGCGCTGTTCGACCCTCCGAACGGCACAACCTGCAAGGAATATCTCGCCGATTTTATGCAGGGTATGGGCGCCCGCATGAACCTGGTTGATCCCGACGCCACGTCCGGCTGCCGGGTGTGCGAGTACACCAAGGGCAGCGACTACCTTGTCACCATCAACCTCAAGCACTACTACTACGGCTGGCGCGATGCCGCTATCGTGGCGCTGTTCGCCATCAGTTCGTATGCTTTGGTGTATGCCCTGATGAAACTGCGGACCAAGGCCTCCAAGACGGCCGAGTAAACTGCCTCTGTCGCGTTGCTTTGCACAATGGCCCACATCGTCATTTCTCCCCTCTTCACTTCCTTTTCTTCATTCACTGATAGCGGCTGCTAGGCAGTCCTGATCGTCAGTCTTACACTTTTTTCTCTCTTTCTGGCTGCATCTACACATACATATTCCCCTAGATAGACTCGTGTTGCATCAGGGCCGGAGCGTTTTATTATCTCCCTTCGTTGTATCCAACACAGCGATCCGCGCATCCTGGGCACTACATGGTACATAATTTATTAGACTTGTCATATACATTTTGCTACAGTCCAGTCCTTCTACGGTGATTAACGTGAGTAATAGCTTGAACATTGACAGTAAAGCCAGTAGGAGTACATCGAAGCTCCTCACTTAAAAAGCATCCACACCGCGAGAGCCACCACCAGCCTTCTCTCGAGAAAGAGAACGCAATCGGGAGCCGTCCACCAGACAGTACGGAATAGACACCGGTCAGATCCTCTCGCACGGGACTATAAATAGCGAGGGAACAAGAAAAGTGGAGACCAGCTGAAAGGGTAGGACAGGTGGAATCCTGCGAAATCCGTCTGACACCCCGGCGACCAACGCGTGAGAGCCTTGCTGGACAGTAGATCGAGCTGAAGGAGGCGACACAAACAGCTTGCCCGAAAGCATACACCAAGACCCTGAAGCCTTAAGCTTCGCTGTCAAGCACCAAAAAAAAAAAAAAAAAAGCCCGGATGCCTACCAAAACTATGATTCCCAATGAGCATATGCCTCTTTCCCGCGGTTGGCTGGACCCAGCAATATCTTTTTTTCCCCCCACGAGGCAGTGTCCACAATCGACGTGTCTTAGCAGGTACCGAGCATCCCAACCAACACAATGACAGAATTTTCCATGGTGGTTTTTGCTATCTCTAAGAGGGTATGGGTATGAGTACATACAATATGCTCGGCGATCCAAATGCACAAAAGCAGAGAATAAGGAACTACCAAAAATCGACAGATAAACCCCTTCATCGCGATGCCCACATATAGCTTCCAGCCAGCCACCAACAAAACCAAGTCCACAAAGGACAATGGACATTCAACAGTCACTCTCAGCTGAAAAGATTTTCTGGGATAGTGGACCCGCCGATGTGATCGAGATTCGATAGTTCGCAATCCTTGTCCCGCGCCAAACCCCAATCCGGGCAACGCAAATGAATATCCGCCTCCACTTTTTTCAATATTTAATCTAAATCGGCCCTGACGATCGCCTCCCCCTCTCACACTTCCAAGGAAAAATAAGGTCGTGTTTCTGCACGATGTGGGCGGAAGGAATGGATACATCGGCGTCGTGCCTGGGATTGGCATTTCCGAGGGGTGATCGCTGGGTCATCTAGTGTCAGCTGGGGGATGTTGGGTAGATAGATAAAGGAGCGTAGGTCCTCTTGTCCCCTTGACTAGGGCTTTTTTGTGTCTTTTGGTTGGTGTGGGTTTCTCAACTGAAAATCTCGAACACAAACCGTTCGCTGCTGTTATTCTCTATCACACACAAGAAAGAAACAAGAACACAAGGGACAATGCACATCCCCACCCTCCTAGCCACGGCTGCCGCCAGCTTCGCAGCAACCGCCCTGGGCAGCAGCAGCAGCAGCAGCAGCAGCAGCATCAACGACTTCAGCTGCCGCAGCACCACGCACCCGAACCCGGTGGTCCTGCTGCACGGGCTGGGCGCGACCTTCTACGAGGACCTGAACTACCTGCAGGGCTGGCTGCAGGCGCAGGGGTACTGCACCTTCGCGCAGACCTACGGCGCGTACGCGGGGTTCCCCTTCCTGGGCGGGCTGCGGAGCATCAACGAGTCCGCCGGCGAGATCGCCGCTTACATCCGCGAGGTGCACGCGCAGACGGGCGCCGCCAAGATCGACCTGGTCGGCCACTCCGAGGGCGCCTTCCAGTCGCTGTACGTGCCCAAGTTCGAACCCGGGGTTGCCGACTTGCTGGACAAGGTGGTGGCCATCGCGCCGCCGACGCGCGGCACCACCTTCATCGGCCTGTATAACCTGGCGTATCTGTTCGGGAATGTCTCCCGCGAGGCCGTCGGCGAGGTGCTCGATACGCTGGGCTGTCCCGCGTGCGATGAGCTGGGCCCCGATGGCGCGGCCGTCGAGCGGTTGAACGATGGGGCCCCGATTGTGCAGACCGGGAATAGCTTGACGGTGATTGCGTCTAAGCTCGATGAGATGGTCACGCCGACGAGTACCTCGTTTGTGCACGAGGACGGCGTGCGGAACGAGTGGGTGCAAAATACCTGTCCGCTGGATCCGGTGGGGCATATCGGCGAGGCTTATGATTTGAATGTGTGGAACTTGGTGAAGAATGCGTTGGATGACACGCCGGATCGGAAATTCGTGTGTCTTTTGGGGTCTCCTGGGAAATAGAGTATGGATTGACGAAAAGCAAAGGTTGGATTGGTACAGTCTAGCGGGAATATGTGGCAGTGTATATAATGTATAATTGAAGCACAATCATCGTATACCATTCGAGATTAAGCATTCTGTGTCTTCTCCTCATCCAAAGATGACGAGTCGGATGAGGTTGAGCTTCCTTTCCCCTGCATCAAATTGTGTCCGTCCCTGAGACAACATTAGCCGCGGTCACGGACCTGAGTGGGTGGACGTACCCAAGCTTCTTGTCTGGGAGCACAAGCGATAAGATTACGACTGGAGCAGAGAATGCCAGGGCCGCGATCGTTATAAGCCTGCCATAGTTAGTGCACATCATGCATGAAGTCAATAAGAGAACAAACCCCATGACGTCAGAATACTGCGCAAGGTTAGCAAGAAGTGTTCGGCGGCTAGTAGTAGGCATAGGCAGCACTCACAGCTCGATTGATTGCCACCCGCTCAGGGGATCCCCAAGTCGGCAATGTGCCCGTGATCGAATTGTACAGCTTTTCCACCTCGGCTTGGTTTACATCAGGCCCAAGGTGCAACCGTAGCTGGCGGCGTAATTCTCCCGAGTAGATCCCACCTGCGATGGAAGATCCGACCCCGTTGCCGAGGTAGGCAGCCAGCATGACCAGAGACGTGACCTGGGCCATCTCGGCATGAGAAACGGCGATTTGAGCGGCCACTACAGCCACTGTCTCGATGATGCCACTGCCGATGCCCTGGACGAGCTGCACGATAACAAGCTCTGCAACCGAGCTTTGGTTCGTGCGTAGGCGAACCATCACCCCATATCCGACCATGCGAATCACCGCACCTGCCACGCCGATCCATTTATAGGAGCGCAAGCGATACATGACCAGACCGGTCGCCATGCCTACCAAAGCTTGCATGACCCCATTGACATAGTACAGGAATTGCGCATCCCGCGCGTTGAAATTGTGGGAGACCATTGACCAGACGAACAAGTAGGTATGTGTAGCACCGAAGCTGATGTTGTCGACTGCAACCAGAACCACTGGGATGAGAACGGATAGGTTCCAGATGTAGTGGACTGGGACGACAGGATGCCGGGCGACATATTTCTCATATGGGTAGAGACACGCCAGGATGATCGCGCCCACGGCAATGAGAGCATCCACCCAAGGCGTCTTCCACCTGTCTGCAACGGTAGCAGCCAATGTTATGGGGATCAAGATCAGAGAGAAGCCCCCACTGAGTAAGATCAAGCCGCCCAGGTCGATGCGCGAGCAGAACTCATAGATGCTCAGCTGCTCTTTCAAAACCAGTCCAGCCTTCTTAGCCCGCCACTGAAAGATAAGAAGGGTGGTAATGATGAAGCTAGCACCTAAGGGCATCAGGATGGCAAACATACCGATTCCCCATCTCCAGCCGATTCCATTGACGACGCTGTCTACAATGAAAGCGGAGATCCACGGGGTGATCAAAAAGGGGACATAAAGAACGTTGTACGCGAAGCCTCTCCATCGCATCGAAGAGAGATCCGACACAATGGTAGCGTTGAGAAAAGAAGTCCCAGCTTGACCAACAGAGTAAAGGACATAGCCGCCAGCGTAGGTATCGAAGGATTGAGAAGAAGCACAAAGGATATAGGACAAAATGTAACACGAGACAGCGAAGATGTATGCCTCTCCACGACCAAGGACATCGGATATCTTCGCGATTGGCGGTTTCGTGACGGCGGAGATAATGCTGGCCGCTGTGTTGAGGGTGGCGAGCTTTGACAGCGCATCAAAGTCCGATGTTGCAAAGTTGCGATAAGTTCCGACGGTCGCGTTGTCCAATTCACTACGGAGTTTGGATAAGATGATGAGCAAACATTTCCCAATGGTGATACATAAGACTTACTAGATGACCATCATCATCGCCAACCTGTTGCCGTCAGCATAAACCTAATCTCTTCACTCCATAGAAGGTATCACATACCCCGCATAAAGCAGATACCTGCCCTTCCTTCCACCCACAGCTTCTGCAGCCTGGATCTTGGCAGCCCCAGTGCTATCCTGCGTGGCTGGGGTGGATTCCACTACCGTGATATCGATGTCATCCGTCTTCCAATCCAAGCATGATGGGGAACCCTGGGTCTGCCCGTGGGTTTCAGGGGATCGAAAATACCGGCGCCAACGGGCCATTGTAATGACAGGCTTTATTCGCGGAATCCACGACCAAAAGATACCATCCGTGGGAAGCGTTCAATCGGGCTCCGAGGAATGTCGGTGGTTCCGGAATGCTGCCCAGCAAGTGCTATGGTTCTGGTCCGTTTGTTCCTAGCCGTTAACCACACATTAGCCAGATCGAGAAGAGTTTTGTGTGAATCGGAAGCTGGTCGACAATAGCAGTAGGAGATGCTGTGCCCGCTACCTGCAGAAGAAAAGCGAAGAGAAAGGAGGATGAATCACCGGATTAGCCGAAGACATCAGCTAATGAATGTGACAGAAGCCCGGTGGGGGAGTCATGGCCAGCAAGGGAGTTGGAGCGGCGTCTCTCCGACCGTGCGGATCCTGGTGAAGATCGACAACGATGGGATCATGCTGCAAACATCAGCACGTTATCAGATCATTGCCAATTGGAGCCGGATAGCTCGGAGGAACTCTCCATGATGAGATGGACGATTGAATCCATGTCCATGATTACTGATAAGGTAGCCGTTTCGGGCAGTGCGTGCGGGGCAAGCCTTGGATTCACTGCGGAGTATCCGTATAACTACAGAGTAGACAATTTGTCAACTGCATCTGCATGATTGAATGATTGATTGCAACTCCTATCAAGCTTCCTCATCATATCTCAGTTGCGATTCATGGGATCTGCAAGGTGTCCGGGCAGTCAAGGTCGACGAGTCTCAATGCTATTACTCAATGAAGAAAGAGGTGGATGAATGTCACCACGTGATCTGGCGCGGGGTCGCGAACGCGTTTGCACACAATGCCAGCGCAAGTCTTCTTCCTCCCTCTCTTCTCTAAGCAGTGTTGGGCTATACGGCGATTCTAACATCTTCTGGGAATTAATTCAACTCGCTTAGAGCCACTTTCCCTTGTGGTACGCGACACATTCTACTCATGCCACTCACCATGGTCACCAGCCTGAGTCACGCATCCGAGACCGACGAGGCGATGGAGTTGAAGATTCTACGACTTTGAGTCAACACGAAGAGAGTGAGGAGAGTGGATGCATGCTCTGCTTTGAACTGGTCAATTGACAGAAAGACAAGAGTGGTTAGCTCGCCCTCGTCTGAAGGATCGCCTCCGACATCAGCCCCAATCGCCTGCAGAGCCAGCCCTCCGTTAGCGACTATCATGATCCGACCTGTGATGGCTTGAAATGATGAAAACGTGTCTTTCGGTGGCCACAGGAAATTGCAATTCAACAAGCCTAGATATCAGTCGATGGACGTGTCCCCCTCATTTTCGAGACCCCTTCGTCATCGAGCTACCTTGGCAAACGTGCCACGGCGCAGACCGCACGAAGTTCCTCGCCTTCTTTTCATCATAGGAAACACACTGCTGCAGGCGGAGCGACCACTACTGCATCAAAAACCGAAAGCTTCACGAGGCCGCGAGACATGTCCTGACAGATGTTGCCAAGAAATGGGGGGCTCACCTCGACTCAACCTGCGGGAGTTGACATGGCCTCGCTCTCGCACATTCTCGCTATGAAATATCACCAGTAGATAGATCGTTCGCAACACAGGTGAGGGACATCATGGAGCGCTGCCAGCAAGGCACCAATCTGGGCGAGACTTTTCCAGACATATGTCGGCGATGGAGCATGAGCCTGGGGCTGTGCCTGATGAGCTCATTTGGCCTTCGCCAAGCGGGCGATCAAAGTGGAGGTGACCTTGAATGGAGTCAGAACTCATATAACACATCGCCGCAAGGGACAGTAATGCGCAGAGTGTAGCAAACCTAGCCAAGAACGTCTAGTAGCGTGACAGCGCACATACACAGTACATACTTCGGATGAATCCCCTAATGTGACCCACCCTCCGGGTGGTTATCGGACCGGACAGATAAAGCCGGTCGACCCATTAACTATTGATTGGCGGGAAGCGCAAATCGACGGCGCAGAGTGGTGGCCTACTTCTCTACCAGTACCTAGTAGTATGCACCATCACAAACTGAATGTGAGGGAGCAACTAGCGAATGACTGAGGGGAACTGGCATCCACTTGAGCTGCAATCGACAATAGCGGCCTGTGCTCGAGACACATTTCAAGCCAAATCTGACGGCTGATCTCTCCCATTTCTAGCCTCGATTGGAAATCTCTCGCTCTCCATTTGTGGGCCCGCTTTAAAACCTGCAGATGATAGATAGTGGCTTGCTTCAACCCTGAACAGGAAAGCGGATGAAGTTTGCACCTCAGCCAGCAGCCTCTCAGCCAACGACCATGTCTACTGCACATTTATCTAGCGGGACCCTCCTGTCCCGCAAGACATATTCAATAGTGAGGTCGTGCTTGTCTTCAGGTCTTCCAGGCTAGTGCGACCGATGGAACGTCTCAAGACTGCCGGCATCGCAACCCCTCCGGACCAGCGGCTTCTGTCAACGAGGACCAATGTAATTGCACGGTTGCGCATAGCCAACTCTCTATGGGTGGTACTAGTGTGCCTCGCTGGGTATGCATGGTGGATGCCACCTGTGTCGACGCGCAGCAACACATCCATAGAGCCTTCACAATCAGAATTTACGTGGAGTAAGGTACGTGGTTGTGTACATACAAGCTGGTAAGAATCTGACGTTGACCAAAAGTTTAGATCACCCCATCCGCATCGCTGCAGTATCACGATTGCTTCGATGGGTTCCAGTGCGCCCGTGTGGAGGTGCCCATGGATTACCATCGCTCGGATGGTCTCGGCCAGCGCTTTGCGATTGCCATCACTCGACTTCCGGCAAAGGTGCCAGTGACAGACCCACGCTACGGCGGTGCAGTCCTGGTCAACCCGGGTATGCCCTTTTCGCTACTATCCTCGACACAGGGTCTAATCATGGCGAATGCAGGGGGCCCTGGAGGTTCTGGAGTCGCCGAGGTGCTCATTGACGGGAGAAATCTGCAAGCCACTATGGATGCAGAGGCAGATCCCCGTATTGAGCCGCTTGGAGACAGCGTTCGCGATAAATACTACGATGTCATCGGATTTGATCCTCGCGGGGTGAACAATACGACCCCGGGCTTCAGTTGCTTTCCGAACATATTCGCACAAAGGAATTGGGAGTTGCAGGTGGCGGCCGAAGGCATGCTGGGAAGCGCAGACGGCGCGTTTCGTCGCAACTGGGAGCGCTCGGTCGCTCTCAATATGGGATGCTCGATCAACCTGTCCACTCCGTTTGAGGGTGGAGAGGAGGCCCTGGGAGAACACATGAACACGCTTCCAGTCGCCCGGGACATGCTGGAGATCATTGAGCGGCATGGAGAGTGGCGTGAGAAAGAAGGTGTAGAAGCACAGCGACGGCAGGATCGAATCGACGGCCACGACCAACACCAGGCAATCGTGGCTCGGACAAAGTGGAAGCGAGGTCGAGAAAAATTGTTGTATTGGGGCCGTTCCTACGGGACTGTCTTGGGCGCGACATTCGCCACACTTTTCCCCGATCGCGTAGAACGTGCTGTGCTGGATGCGGTGGTCGACGCGGACAAATACTTTTTTGATGATGGCCTCAGTGCCATTGAGGATGCTGACGCTATCTTCGATCGGTTTGCGCAGTACTGCGACACGGTCGGACCAGAACAGTGTCCATTCTACATCTCAGGTGGAGCACCAGCCATCAAGCAAGCGTATCTTGACCTGGAGGATGCATTGTATAATGCGTCACTGCCCGTCATAGCCTCTCCTACTCGAGGTCCGGAACTTGTGACTTGGAGCGACCTGAAAAACATCCTGCGCCTGGCCATGTACCAGCCCATTCAGGGCTTTCCTCCTCTGGCCCAGTTCGCAAGTGAATTAGCCCGAGGAGATGGGTCGGGGGTGGCGGATATGAAGAGCAGCGCTCGCTCTCCGTCGTGTCCCTCTGATCAATGTGTTCAAGCCGGTCCATGGTCGGCAGTTTGCCAGGTGCCGGGTCAGAACGAGGCATATGCCAGCTCGGCGGTGCTGTGTACGGATGCAGTCTACCTGCAGAATACGGACCAAGAGGATTTCCATCGATATTGGAAGGCCCTGAAAGAGGATAGTTCCATGATTGCAGATTACTGGGCTAGTCTGCGCATGGGATGCGTGGGGTGGAATATTTCACCCCAATGGCAACTCAAAGGTACGTCCTCCTGTTGCATGCGCCTTTCACATCGGTCTAATGTCGCATAGCACCCGTAGGAGGCAATACGTCCCATCCATTGCTTTTTGTAAACAACATTCTAGACCCGGTGACACCTCTGCGCAGGTGAGAGCCCTCCCTTGCCTCGTTACGACTCCTACTAAAGTTGCATAGTGCTCAGAAAATGTCGCAGAAGTTTCCTGGCTCTGTAGTCCTGCAGCAGGACTCGGAAGGAGTAAGTGCGAATCGCAATTCACACATGCAGACGGTGCGTAGAGACTGACAAGCGTAGCATTCTACTTTAGCCGCCCCCTCAATGTGTGTCGACCAGGCAATTCGAAAGTATTTCCAAACGGGGGAGCTGCCACTGACTGATACGGTCTGCGAGGCCGACCTGAAGCCATTGATTGGCATCCCTACAGTCAAACGGGGGATCAGAAGCAGGAGCCAGAGCGATCAGAAACCGTATGAGATGCTCAAAGCAAAGTCGCGCGGTTTACCGTGGACGCGATTGCCATTATTATAGCGGATGTGATTGGGAACCGCCGGTGTGGGCCTCGTGCTCCCTTATCATGGATTATGGATTTGATCTCCACCTTCCTATCTCGCGGTGTCAAGGTCTGTTGTATATATCGAAGATAACAGCAATGTCGCACATCTCTAGTTGATATGCCCTAGTGATTACATCCGATTACACCGCCTCCCATGAGGAGTTCTACATCGAATCAGCTTCCCATCTTAGTTTGACAGATACTGCCTCGTTCTAGAGAAATCCGCCAACATTCGCCACGTCAGACCTCAAACTAGATGATAAGGGAGGATTGATCAACAATGGCCTCGCCCCAAGCGTCCAGTGGAGACGATTCTCCGCACTCGACCCAAGAATGCGACGCGGAGTAGCCTCGGTCGCAGGGCAGGGTCGGTTATGCTACCCCGCCTAAGGCGGCAGCAGCACACCATAGGTAGTCAATCCAAGGGCGTGCATGAGGTGTCAATGCATGAGGATATAAACTAGGGTGGCGGTCTAACTTACAATTACCAACCTCTGACCCTTCATTGCACAGCGACCACGCAAGCAGTCCACATCCCTTTTTTCACCCACCATCTCAGAGTAGAGTACTGTACATACACAGTACACCCTCACCATGGCACCTCCCAGCTCAACCGAGACATCAACCACCCAAACGTCCCAAGTCACCCTTCAGACCCGCCAGTCCTCCCAAGAGGATGGTATGGAGGCGGCGACAGTGAAGAACCAGACCTCCCAATACCCCAAGCCCCCTGTCTTCGAAGATAAGTACGAGGAACGAGAGTACCTCAAGGGCCGACTAGCCGCTGCATTCCGCATCTTCGGGAAGAATGGATACGATGAGGGTAATCTTTTGTTCCCAATTCAATTCTACCCTCTGCGTCTCTCATCTCCTCCATCAAGACTGATCTCCTGGCAGGCGTGGCCGGCCACATCACTCTCCGCGACCCTGTCGACCCAACCACCTTCTGGGTGAACCCGTTCGGCGTGGCCTTCTCGCAGATCAAAGCCTCTGACCTCATCCAGGTCAGCCATGAAGGCAAGATCCTCGACGGGGGGCCGGTCCGCCTCCTCAACGCTGCAGCCTTCATGATCCACTCCGCGATCCATGCCGCCCGGCCCGACGTCCTGTGCGCTGCGCACAGCCACAGCATCTACGGGCGATCGTTCTGCGCCCTCGGTCGGCCATTGGACATCATCACGCAGGACTCGTGCGCGTTCTACAAAGTATAGCACCCTTGCACCCCGCCGTGTGTCGCAGAAAGTCAAGCTAATCTGGGGGACGATACAGGATCACGTCGTCTACAAGCAATTCAACGGGGTCGTGCTGTCCGAGGACGAGGGACACAACATCGCCAAGGCGCTGGGGAACAAGAAGGCGGCGCTGCTGCAGAACCACGGCCTGTTGACCGTGGGCACGAGCATCGAGGCGACGGTCTTCTGGTTCGTCAGTCTGGAGAAGTGCTGCCATGCGCAGCTGTTGGCCGACGCGGCGGCGGCGGGGCGCGGCGGGGCGACGATCAAGATCGATGATGCCGACGCAGCGTTCACATACAAGACCGTGGGGAGGCCCGGGTCGGGGTATTTCAGTGCGAAGCCGCTGTTCGATGTGATCCATGAGGAGACCGGGGGGAGTTACTTGCTGTAGACCTGGTAGTATACTGTTTGATGTTCATAAATGCGGCTACGTCGGTGGCACACGATACACGGAGATGAATGATTTGGCCCTCAAGGCATTCAATCATATTAAGACGATATCATAATCTCTATACATATGTGCATATCATATACTCATCCCCTACTCATCCTCCTCATCCTCACTCAGCACCTCCCCGTTCTCCTCCGCCTCCCTCCTCCGCTGCGCCTGCTTCTCGGCCTTCCGCTCCAACAACCGCCTCAACTTCTTCGACGAATTGAACACCCCGTTCGTCGCCGCCCCGCACGCCGCGCAACTCGGATCCTTCCGATACCGCTTCAACGCGCACGCCTCGCAGAAGTAATGCCCGCACTTGGTCACTATCGGCTCGCGATACGGGCCCTGACAGATGATGCACGCAAACGGGATCTCCTCCAACTCGGCATCCTCGTCGTCCATGTCTTTGTCCGCAGCTCCGCTTCCTCCTCCTCCTCCTCCGCGCGCCCGATCCGACACCACCGTGCCAACCACCTTCTTCCCCTTGGTGACATTCTCCCACTCCTTGTCCAACTCCCACCCCGCCTTGTAATCCGACCGGTCGTGCAGGAACTTGCAGTTGTCGCCGAACCCACACCACCCCGTCAGCTTGTAGTCCTTGCACACGTCCGGCGCGTAGTCCGTGAACGTGGTCATGCGCACGTTGGTGGGGGCGCGGACGGGCCCCACGGCCTTTTTGGGGGGCGCGTCCGGGTTGCGTCGGATGAAGGTTTGTTGGGTTTGGTGCGCGAGGCCTCTGTAGGTTCCGTCGGGTTCCTGGGGGAGGGAGGGTTGGGGGTGTCGGGTTTTGCCGAGCAGGTTGGCTGCGCTGGTGGTCTCGGTTTCGTCGTACCAGTTGGATTGTTTGGTTGCGTCGTTGGTGTCAGGGAGGAGCAGCGGGGCGGTGGCTGTGGGTGTGGTGACGGGGTCGTTGGGGGTTGTGGTGCTGCGCGCGGCGGAAGAGGCGCTCACGACGCCGGCGTTCTTCTTGCGCCGCTTGATGTTGGTGGTTTCGTCGGAGGAGAATTCGGAGGAGGAGGAGGCGGAGGAGGCGGAGGGCGGCGTCGCGGCGCGTTTCTTGCGAAGGTTCGTTTGGGCTTTGGCGCCGCGTTTCTTGAAGAGTGGTGCTGGTGGCGCTGCGGCTGCAGCTGCAGCTGCGGCGCTTGGGTCTTGTGTGTCTGTCATTTTGTGTGTGGGTTCTGGGTGAGGATTGGGAGGTGTGGGTGACGATGCAGTGGAGGCGCAGTGGTGACCGTCGACGGGGAAGAGGAGTTTCTTATCCGGGGTGAGAGATCCAGGCGGTGGCGCGGCACGTGATGATAGCGAGCTCTCGATGGATGACTCAGGCAGCAATTCTGCTCCTGTCGCTAAGCAATCCGGTGGGTCTGGAAAGTTCGAGTGGCGAGGTCACCACCCTGACCACTCTCTCAATTTGCTTGTACCTCAGTTCATCTGTTGGTGTTGTGCATAGGTTATCTCATATTCAACATTTACTCTCTTGTACTATATCTCTCTCTACAAATCTCTTCCTCTAATCCAGCAAATCCCTGCCGAATGTTCTGTTCGATAGCTACAGGCAACCGGAATCGAATAGAAATATACACAGAGCCAACGGTGGTGAGCTTTGGGAAAGAAGGGAAGTAAGATCGACCAAGCACTATTGACTGGATGCTTGTTATTCGGTGATTATATTCTGACCAGGGCAACGTAGAGAGGATGATGGTAGTCAAGTGTCTCATTTTTGCTCAAATTTAACAGAAAGAATGAGTCCATCCTTCACACAAGTCTTCTACCGGCTAGAGGTTGTGTGGCTGTCTTACGTATATCTGTCTCTACACAAATACCTTACTCTTTCTCACTATACCTGCAGCCTTTTGAATGGCCTGTATATACATTTTCCCAGTACTCTGGACCCACCCTTGCCACTATTACGCCTGCAGAGTTCTCCGGTAAACTATTCTGAATCACATAGAAGTCGAGAAATCAATCGCTCAGATATATCCTCAACTTAACAGGTATTTGAAGGGACATAGCACGATTAGTTCGCTTGGTGTGTTTGAGGACCGTACCCTGGCAGGCTTTGCGGAAGCTCTGGTCTTCCGCCGGCTGAAAGTTAGGGGCTTACTAGTAGTAGGGCTGAGAAGGATCTGGGAGATGCTGGAGCTTACTGTAAGTTGAAAATTGCAGTTTTGCTCAAAATGATGCCTATAAAGAAGGCCAATCGAGCCATCCAGAAGATAGATGCCGACAAGGCCCGGTACCGCTTTGTGCTTGCCAATGAAAAGCACGGGGAAAGTGGTCAAGACGAGGTTGCTAGTCTCGACTCTCAGACTCGAAGTACAGCACGTGAATAATTCCTGGCTTTCATCGCCCATTGCTTGGACGTTTTTGACGGGTAGAATAGATAGGTCATGTTGTATCGGATCAGACACCCTGGAACTATTCTCGCCATGATTGATGACCCTACCTAGTTCATAATGTAATCGGTTCAATTGGTTCTCGGCACGAGGAAGCTAGGGAAGTTCCCGACATATCTTGAAAGGCATAAATTTGAAAGGTTGCTCGCGACAGAGATTTTGCGGCTTTTCCCATTCCCATCTCAAGAGACCCCGTCGCAGTAAGGGCTTCCAACCTCGGCATCCTTTCATGAAGATGAGCGGTTGGACCCTTTCCTTCTTAGCCTGAAACAGAGCGACCGCTTTGTTATAATCTGCTTTAGGATGGGAATAAGGAGCGGTGCTGCTGATTTCACATGCTTGAGCACGAATGTATTGATACTGGATTCGACACATCAACGGACTGAGTGTTCATGGCTGGTGGCGCATCAGAGCCGGGCTACAGATGTTGTCTGGACTGCCTGTATTTATCCATCTTGCGATAACTGCACGGCCAGATGCCAGTCCAAATGCTCTAGAGCTCCAGACGCACCGACGGATCGATTGCAATAGGGACAATGGTATCTACCTGTCTGCGAGTGACGGTCATCCTCCACTGACGCGACCTGCTTGGCGACGTCAGTTCGCCTGAAATACGATGAAATGGTGCGTTTGCGCAGTGGCTTGATCTGAAACCCCGAGAGTCGTAGTGACAGACCCTGACAAGGCCATAGTTTGGGATCCTTGGTGAATTTCGTCAACAGGGGGTCCGCAGCGGTCATCAGTGAAGTCTCCGAAATCGGCATCGCCGGGGAAATCGCCACCTGTCGTGAGAGCCCCGGACCGAATCGGCCATTCATGTGGTGACACAACGTGAGGGTCGTCGGGCGCAGTTCACACCCCTCGGCCTCGAGTTCGTGAATCCTTCCGAGCAGGTCGACAAGAAAGATGCGGAGCCAGTGACTCGCTCGATCGGCCGGGAGCCTCGGAACAAAGGTCTTGGCCGATAACATTGATTTTGTATGCGTGCGAGATACCACCTCGCTCTCATCGACACCGCGGATGACATTGTAAACCCATATGCCGGCCTCCGAGCCTAAGATAAGACTGCAACTGCGACCGGCTCAGTAACAGCAGGGCAGAGACCTGATCCGTCTGGAATGCCCGCACCAGGTGACGGCCGAGGTCTCGTCCGAGGCCACGAATGTTCTTGACTGGGCATGAGAAGAGGAAACTCGATACGGCTTTGGGCAGCACGACCGATTGGCCGTTGGGCTTGTTCCGGCCGGCGGCGAGCTTTGCCAGCATTTTGTTCGACGCGATGCCCGCTGAACTGGTATATTTCAGCTGCCGCAGTATGTCTTGCCTCACCTGATTGACAATCCGTGAACCGATGTTGAGCGCAATCTCGTCCCAGTCCCGGGCTGATTCTTCATCACCAGGTTGCCCTGCTCGACTTCCTAAGAGATGCGCGCCATGCCACTCCAGTCCTTTCTTCAACTGGGGGAGCGGGAGATGCACATCTAAATCGGGACTAGGCGAAAGCTGTAGCTCGGGATGCTGAGCCACAAGCTCTTGATACACGGAAGGAGAAAGATCAAGGAAGATCTCGTCAATACTTGCCCGTTCGATTGGGATCGGAGACGTGGTAAGCAATTCGCGTACCAGTGTCATGGTCCGGCGGGCCTCCAGTCGATACGGATCCAGTGCAGCCTTGTCTGTCTTCATTCTCTGCAGCACGTCTGGCCAATAGCCCCAGGTGGAGGATCCTTCCCGCCAAGTAGCAACATGTTGTAATACTATGTCCGGACATCTGGCCTTGACCTCATCCACGGACATTCCGCGAGTCAGGCCATACTGCCGCGCCGGATAGTTGAGGGCAATGATCGCATTCCACTGTTGCACGGCCAGCGGAACTGTGGGCGGAAGGCCGAGGCGGACGCTCTCACATTGGGCATAGAAGGCATCGTAATCAATTAGGGCAATGACGCGCAGCGGGCTTTTTGGTGAGGCTTGTTGTAACAGTCGGAGATGGCGATAGGTGAAACGAGACTGTCTAGATTGGACCATACTGTCCGGGCCAGGCGCTCCAACATCCGGTTGGGCACTTGGGTGTTTCTTGTGGTCTGCAGCCATATAAATTAGTGATCGAAGCGGTGTACAGTCAGGTTGCGGTGGCAAGTGGCGTCACTCGAGTGAGGGTCTCTCTCGCCCTCTAGCTTTCTCCAAGAGCCGCGGGGTTCCGACTTGGCGCGGTAAGCGCGACCCGCTGCAATCAGCAAGGCAATCGATCGATCGATCGATCGATCGACCAATTGATTCGAATTAACGGTTCCAGTCACTACTAGGTAGTAGGTAAGGTAGGGAGAAAGTCTAGGTCACTGGTTTGTGTACACGAGCACGTCAGAGGTGCCACTGCTGCCTACCAGGCAGTGACAGGATCCGCTTCGAACACAGAAGCACAGAAGCATAGAAGCACATATAAAGCAACCAGCAGTTCGCCCAGACAGGTATGTCCGGCCGGCCCCAATTCGTGTGGACCAACTGAGAGAATATCATGGCCCCTGTTCTGCGTCGAAAGGCCCAACGAGCCGCAAGAAGCAAGATGAGCCGAAGAAATCCGGCGTTGGTCTCGTCAACAAAGTCACCGGACACATCCTCCCAAACCCTTTCCAAGCCCCAGAAGCGAACATCTCAGAGAAGTGGTGCGAGCGCGCCCATCGAGATCTTACCAAGCTGCACGGGCCCCGCGATTCCCTCTCTAGGGATGCAATGAATGCCGATGGCATTAATTGCCCCAGCGAGTTTTCTGACGTTTTGCACGGTCTGATCTACGGGGTTCTTTGCCAAGCTATCAACGAGCAGAACGCCACTCGTCAAACTCAGAGCCTGAACAGAACCTGAGGATCCAAGGGTTGCTCGTGACACCCATCTCATAAGTCTGGAGTAGTTGTTGAGTCCGAGAGTCATGGGAGGTGTGCAGCACTGCTGCTCTAGGCCCTAGATTGTCGACTGAGGTTGCGAATCGTCATCTGTACTCCCGAAGTGAATTAATGAACATCCCGCTTGTTCTCACTTTTAGAACGAAAGGCTCGCGGTATTATGTCTGCACAGCTCCATCTGAATGATATTGTCTCAGTGGTTTGAGGGTCACGAAGTCCATACTTTGAATCCCACAGAGTTGCAGCATGTAGTTGAATAACCCGCAGATTTGTTTTAACAAGGTGTAGTGTCGTCCACGGAGTGCATAGGATCAGATCTATCCTGACAACAGAAAGTCCCGGTGAACACTTGTATTGTGTTATTTACATTACGAAGCACTAGCGAGTAAACCGGGCCTCGACTCTAGATCATAATTTCCCCAAAAAGCCTTCTTCAACACACAATCCTTGCACATGCATCAGCCGCAAGCACCACCCCACGTCAGCCCAGAGGCGGCTCAAGCTTGGCTGAGAACGAGGTCCCCCTCTGGGGACTCCGCACGAGACTGAAGCCGGTCTGGGCGATCGTCTTCTTTCGCCGCCAGCTTCGCCTGCCTGTGCAGGATGCGAGGCGGCATCATGGTGCCCGTCTTGGCGACTGCGAGATTGCGCCGCCATCGACTCGCCCAGCGGGCGTCGTCATCGGCCTGCCGGATATAATAGGCCAGGTCGGCGGTGGCGTCCCACTCGGCCTGGGAGATGCCCGTCGTCCCCAGCCACGCGAATCGATTGCCCGCGTAGCGGAGGTCCCAGTCATCGTAGCGCGGCTCCCGGATGGCCTCCAGGTAGTGCAGCGTGCTCCCGGGCCAGGTGGTCGGGGTACGACCGCTGATGGCATGGTTGTTGTGCGAGTTGCGGCAGCGATCGGTCCACACGGTCTTGTGCATCACGGCCGCCACATGCGCCGTGAAGGCCGCGCAGGCCTCGCGCTTCGGGGCCATGGAGTGGATGGGCTCGGTCTAGTAGCGGTCGATGAACGCGCAGATGTAGTCGGCCTGCGCCTCGATGGCGACCAGCGTCGGTCCGTTGGGGACCGACGTGTAGGGCCCGAGCATGGTGAAGGTGTTGGGGAACTCCGAGATGCCCACGCCCATGTAGCCCCCGATCTCCTGGGCCCACTCGGCTTGCAGGTTGCGTCCCCCGGGGCCCAGGATAGGGTAGCGCGGGATAAACGAGGCGTCGAAGCCGGTGGCGCAGAGGATGACATCGCCGCGGTGCGCCGTCCCTTCCTCACTGCAGCAGCCCGTCGCCGAGACGGACGACACCCCGCCGTAGACGATCTCGACGTTGGCCTTCGACAGGGTCTCCAGGTACCGGAAGCCGGACGGTACCACGCGCTTGCAGCCGACGGCAAAGGTGGGAATGAGTCGTCGCTGCATCTCCTCCTTCGGCAGACCTTTCCGCATTACAGACTCCAGGAGCTCGCGACTTTGACGCTGGAGGACGGTGTCCCGGAGATACATGGCTGCCAAGCACCCCCACCCCCCGGATGTTAGTTTGTGTGGTCTAGAGCGGATCCCAGTCATCCGATCCAGGACACAAATGCCGGGGGAGAGCGCTTACTGAAGATACTGTTCATCGTGCGCTCATTCTCGAGGCGCAGCCGCTGTACGCTCTCCGGGTGTTCAACGAACCGGGCGATCTGTTCCGGCGAGAACTGTCCCGCCTCGGTACTGATATCGGGCAGCAACCACGTTGGGGAACGGATGAAGATTTTGACCCGGTTGACAATCGGTTGAATGGCCGGTAGGATCTGCACGGCCGAGGAACCCGCGCCGATCAGGAGGACATCCTTCCCCGCCAAGGAGACCGTTTCATCGTAGTCGGCGCTGTGAAGCGTGATCCCCGTGTAATCCTTCCAGCCGGGGATCTGGGGCCAAGCGGGCTGATTCAGGTAGCCCGTTGCGTGCACGAGGATATGGCACCAGTCGTGGAGAACGTGGCCCGAGGCCAGGTCCGTGACCTGGACTTCCCACTTTCCACTCGCCTCGATCCAGCGGGTTTCCACCACCCGATGGGAGGGTTTGATGTACTGCCAGAGATTGTGCCGGGTGGCAAACCCTCGGAAATACTGTCGGATCTCGGCGGAGCCCGCATAGACACTGGACCAGTCGAGTTTCGGCTCGAATGAGTAGGCGTAGTTGTGGGAGGGGACGTCGCACGCGCAGCCTGGATAGCGATTCTCATACCATGTGCCGGAGACATCGGGGTTCTTCTCGTAGATCTGTCTCACTCCACGTTAGCACGATCTGGGTCTTTTCGGCTGGCTTGGGTGAGTACAGTACATGTACATGTACATACTGTGAGGGAGAATTGTCTGAAAGATCGCTGGAGCTTGTACGCTAGACAGAGACCCGATGCACCAGCACCCACACAAATGATCTTCACGAAGCGCTCATTGTGAATGGCGTCAGACTTGCGAGGGTCCATGGTGTAGAATCGGGAGGTGAATGTGTGTACCACCGAGAATTGGGAGTGAGCTGGGGTATTAAAGCCCCCATGCATGTAGTAGCGGACATACCAGAAGAAACAGGGGCCTACCAGAGGGGGCCTATCAGGGGTAAGCACTAGATACAGGATACAGGATAGAGGACTATAAATTACTTAGAGTATGTGCTGCACCGTGAGAGCAGTAAGACTTGACGTTCAAAATATCTGGCTAGCGACTCGTCCTAGTTCTAGTGACTAGTATGTATAGTTATACAGTACATATAAATACCGTCCGAGACACGTAATGTATGCAAATACAGTACAGTACGTAGTTGAAACCCAAGTAAGCAACGAAGGAGGAGGCTTGATCCGCCCGCTAATTTAGCTGCCTTTTAGCTGCAATTTAGCTGCAAGGCACAGCCCACCCGATCACTGAGAGACAGACATCTAAGGTTGCAATTGTTCCACTATTCACTATTCCACTATTCACTGTTCCACTATTCACTGTTCTACTGTTCCGTATAATGCCCGTATAAATATTGCTCCCCTCATCCTTATTCGGAGCCCCTCTCTTCCTCTTCCTCTTCTTTTCCCTCTTTATTTCTTCTTCAAACTTCCTCTCCCCTTCCTCTCTTTTCACTGCTTTGCACTTGTCCATCGTCCAACGCCACCCCCAAACTACTTCTTCTTCTGCCTCAATCATATCATGGCTTCTCCTCTTGTCCTCCTCACTGGTGCCACTGGCCTGATTGGATTCCGTGTACTTCAAGAACTTCTCCAGAAAACCGACTATACCGTCCGAGTCACCGTGCGCTCCGAGGAAAAGGCCCAAATCATCCTCTCCAATCCTGTTATCCAGAAATTGAATCCCGGGGACCGGCTGACCTACACCGTCGTCCCGGACATCCTTGCGAAGGATGCATTTGACGCCGCGCTGAACGATGCGACGTACGTGATCCACACGGGGCCGCCAGTGCCCGTGCCCGGCTTCGATCCCCTCACCCAAATCTGGAAGCCCACCGTCGAGGGCACCTCCAACCTGCTGAAGTCCGCCCTCAAGTTCCCCACCATCAAGCTTGTGCTGGTCACCTCCTCCATCGTCGCCAACATGGCCCCTATGCCCGATCCCTCCATCACCGTCACCGCCAACTCCCGCGTGACCCTGCCGGGAATCCCCGACACCTTCTCCAACGTGTTTGAGGCCTACGTCCTGGGCAAGATCACGGAGCTCAATGAGACAGACGCATTTGTGGAGCAAGAGAAGCCGCCATTTTCGGTGGCCCGCGTGATCCCCGGCTACGTCTACGGGCGCGATGGGTTGGTGCTGAGTGCCGACGCGGCCATCGCCAAGGGCAGCTCCTGTGGCATCCTGCTGCGCAGCGTGACGGGCATCGACTGCCCCGCCCCCATCCACGGCGGGTACGTCCACATCGATGATCTGGCGCAGGTCTATCTGAAGGTCCTGCAGCTGGACCCCGCCGCAGCGGGAGCCGCCCCGCACAGCTTCGGCGCCTGCTCGCTCGTCGATTACTCGGACGCGTGGCGCATCGTGGAAAAGAACTTTCCGGGCGCGGTGGCCGCCGGCCAACTCAAGCAGGCCAACTTGCCTACCCTCCCGATCGCCTACGATTCCAGTGAGACGCAGAGATACCTGGAGGTGCAATTCCGTCCGTTCGAGGATGCGGTCAAGGATGTGGTACAATCTTACTTGGATCAAAGGGAAGCAGAGAAGGTTTAGATTTAGGTGCAGGTCGGTGCACAGTACATATATTGCTGCTAGGGGTCCATTGGGTTATGGTATCTCGTACTCCTCGGGGGAGTACTTACTAGACTTTTCTTTCTTTTCTTTTCTTTCCTTTTTTTCTTTGCTTGAGGTTGTAACTATATTACAGTATGCACGTTTCATATTGGACATGTGCAGTACATAATGAGATGGGTTCTTCGCAGTCACCGATCTTCGGATTTTCACCGGTAAATGGGGTAGGTAGTCAGATGCCGTAAGCAACCATCCACGGCACTTGCTATGGCCAATTCCAAGTTTGCCAGACAGCCCGTGAATCGGCCTCGAATCCCATGCCTGGACAGGATGCAGGTACTGGAAAGGCGGTTCGGAGCAGTTGGGCTGGGCTGGGCTGGGCTGGGCTGGGCTGCTGGGTCTATGGGAGACAGTCCGTGTGAGCGGAGGAACTCTCCACTGTGTTCGGTAGCTAGCTGCTCGGTAGACCAGGCAAGCAACATGGCTGATGCACAAATGAGATGGGGGAGCAGCTCAGTTACGGTTCGTCTCAGTGCATTGGCTTGTGTTCCCGTCTGACAAGGCGGATCCATGATCGGGGCTTAGTAGAACTCACGCTTGCTCCAATTTATGACCCCGACTGCGAATCGAGCTGAGGGCAGAAATTAGTGCTCGAGTAGGCAGGCGGGGGTTCATTTGGTGTATTGTATTGTATGGTACGGTGTGGTATGGTGTGGTATCCGGGACAGCACTCACTGGCAACAGGGAACGTTCCTAGACAAACTAACTACACGGTAAGCTAAGGGACCTAATGCTTACTGATTATTCCTACTGTGGGGCAGTCTTCCGATAGCCGCTAACTTACAGCTGCTGTTCACCCCTCCCCCCTCCTCCCACTTCCTAATACTCCGTAATATCGGTCAAGGGGTAGCATCCAACATTGACCAGCTGGTCGAACCCGGAAGCATAGTGAATCAGCACTACCACCCCCTAAGCTCATCGATTGCTCTAGCCCAACAGATGCAGACGCATAACCAGGCCAGGCACTGCACTTCTGGACTGTAGATGGTATAACCTTTTACACTAGGATCCGAGTGGTTCGGGAGGAATACTTCGCACAGACAATTGATTTGGGTAAGGTATTGTCCGGTGCATCTGCTCCTGATAAGCACCCACTATGTAAGTACTAATCATCGAATCTAATCCTGATATGGCGATAGCACTCAGCCTCCACGTTACATGCACAATACACGATAGCTAGTATCCCCCGCCCAGGAATTGATTTCTTTCTTTTTTTTGTTTAACCACCAACCAAGGAACCCGCCGGCGGACCGCTCCGGTACCGCCCCACCAACCCATACCTAATCTACAAGCCCCGCGCAAGAGGATCAATAGAGATCGAGAGGAATGTCATGGGCTCATTAGAGCCGGTGGTTTGTGCTTCTGACCCGGCCAGAGGGGAGATTGAGGGGAGGGGGAGGGGGCTGTGACATGTAGTACTGTACAGTGGCTCACTTGCCAGGCCGATTTTGTGCCTTTCTTACGCCAAAAATGTCTTGGAGGGCTGAGCGTGGATGCTTACAAGAGTCATTTGCGAAGGGATTATCACACGGGTTGGGGTTGGTGATGATTCCGTCCGCATCTCCAGTGTAAGCACAATGCGAGCTACCTAGCCCACGTTTCCGGTTGTTCGCTCTGTTGTTGATGACTCTGGCTCTTTGAGCCAGGGGGGGCATGCGGTGGCATGAAGCATCACGTCCGCCTCGCAAGATCATAATTCTCTCTCCGATGGCTTTCCTCCTCTGTCGATTCCCGCGTGGTAACATACGTCTGTATAATTGTCTTCATCACGATCCCGTCCTGATCCAGTTGATCAGGGGCGCTGCCAGTAACGATGGCATCCTGGCTCCCCAGCGTCGTACCGGCCAGACCCCGACTTCGATTGGCTTTCCGAGCGCTGCGTTGCTGCAAATCACTCACGCCGGGAAATTGCGCGCTGTGGGAAATTCTGGCCGTGCCGGAGCCGAAGATTGATGGGGCGTACGCCTTGATCAGAACAGAGAGTGAAGGGGCGCAGCCGCAAAAAATGGCTGAAATTGATGAACACAGTCTAGTTAGAGCGAGACAGATTATCTGATTGGAATGGGGAAGGGACGAGATTACGTACCGACGTAAGCCTCAATTGTGCACCAATTGAGAGAGTCAGCCAGAAGGAGGTAATACTCCTCTTTGGCGGAAGCAAGTCTCCTCACGAAATTGTAGCGAACACAGGCCGCTAGGCTGTAGCATAGATATTAGTAGAAACTCGTGTGGGTTTCTTGGATGGTAGGATAATACAAACCAGCAATGGACAGAATCCCCAGCCCGAAGATCGCCAGGATGGCCCCCTTCTTACGCCAGGTCACTTGTAAGCCGTAGAGCATTGGAACCGGGAAGAGGTAGATCAAGATGTCTGTCACAATAATCAAGACCCCGTTAACTTCGTAGAATAGTTGCTGTGCGCCTAGGGACATGCAGCGGCTATCTCCTGTTGGGCTCGTCCAGAACAAGGATGGAGGTCTGCAGCTGGCGAGTGACCCGATGAAGCTTGCGAGGGAAAGACCGATGTTGAGGAACATAACGAAGAAGACAGCCCAGCGCATGAATCTCCGGGGATCCAGACGCAGGTATGACCACAGTAAGGACATCTTGACCAGCGCCATGGAAAGCGTGTAGAAGAGGCGTGTCACCCATATGCACTTGCCGGTGGCTAGAGTTAGACAATGCTCGACCTCTTAGTGAAGGAAGACTTCAGGGCTTATCTTTAGCATAGGCACGGTGTCGCTTTCCGTTATGGCAAGCGCATGTTTTCCGATCCCATACCGCGAGCCGGTCATGATTGTGATGGATAATCCGAAGTTGAGTATCTGATGGACTGAGTGTGACTAGAGATTACTGGTCGTGGGGTCTCATGTCGCTTACCGCCCCGATTATCATCAGAACTGAATATGCTTTTTAGTTTAGTCCCACGAGTTGAGGGTCTTGAAGACTTACTATCGTCCGCTCCCAGGGCGCGCAGCATGAAAGCGCGGGCATAAATGCGCAGCGCGACGACGATGGAGTCAAACACGATGAATCCGATGCCCACGCCAAAGATTGCCGCATGTCGCGTTTTGGAGATATCTTTTGGGAGTGCTGACCTTTGGGCGACATTCATTTTCGACAGGTGGACGAAGTGCCATGAAGCAAAGCACGGCCAGGGGCGTTGGCAGGCTAAGTATGAGTCGCCATGCTGTCTGACCTGCTGTGGCCTGGTCCAGAATGTCTGGCCAACAGCAGAAACAATTTTACATCCTTGTCAATCCACCAGTCAAGGGATTTGATCAGCAAGAGCTTTGAACCTGGCTGGGTGCTTTCAGATTGTGAGTGAAGTTGAGGGCTACAGAGGAAGCCCTAGTAAGCCCTAGGATGCTAGTGTGCAGCGGTCAGAGAAGCTAGGCAGGGTACAAGGCTCTCAGCGAATAATATTGAATCGACGTTAGCTCTGCTGAGATTATTTCATGGGAGCTCCACTTGTACTTTCTTTGCTAGGGTAGCAGTTTGCTATGGTGGGGGACGGCACATCGATTGACCGGTCGGTTTCCACTGTGGGCACAATCACCAGCCAACAACATTCCAAATGATAGGCCTCCGTGCAGCAAAACCTTTGTTTGAAGAACGAACCAATCGGATTGGGATCCTTGCACCTGGAATTTATTTTGAAAGGGGAAAATTAGTTGAAACCAGCCTTCAAGGTTTGCCATCAAATCCACAGAGCAAGATGGGGTACCTCGGTGCCTGCCGCTGTCAGTGGAAGGGAGGCCCCTTACTCTGCGCCTGGGATGGTCAATTTGAAGCAATTTATGTGGTGAAATGGCATGATATTGTTATCCACCTACTCCACATAGCCCAGGCAAACCACAGGTAGTGATTGGGGCAAAAGATCGATCGGCTAGCGCTTAGTCGGTTGACATTTCCGCGGACCTTGGCTCTGTCTGGCTTCCACGAATAGAGCCAAAGCATTCGGAGTCTGGCCGGTCGTAGGCCATAGCTTCGTGAACATAGACCAGGGTATGATTCAGTAGTTGCTTGGTGGACAGATAAGGGCTCGGGCCTAATGAATCATTGACAGCTCCGATAACTCGGCAGCCGAGGATGCTGTTTTTAATAAATACTGCCCCTCTTCTCACAGGGGCCAAAGAAGGAGCCTGTGGCCGCAGACGCCTCATTGTCTCGTCGAAAAGAAAGGCACACACAGCAGCGCAATGGCTGAATTGAAGAACGTTGCATTGGTCTTTGGAGCCAGTGGGATCTCTGGCTGGGCCGTCACAAATTGCGCTCTCTCCTACCCCACACCTACCACCTTTTGCAGAGTGATTGGCTTGACAAACAAACCTCTACCTTTGGAGAAAAGTGGATTACCGGATGATCCTCGACTGGAGTTGCACAGCGGCGTGAATCTACGAGGGACTCTTGACGAGGTAGTTGCCCTATTGCAAGAGAAAGTCCCCAACCTAGAAGCGGTCACCCACGCGTATTATCTTGGTACGTAAGAAGCCTGAAAGGGATTCATCACAATCTCACTTATCACACCAGCCTACTCCAATGCAACTGCATGGTCGATGGATGTGATGGCAATCCGAGATATCAACGTGGAAATGACATATAACGCCGTGCACGCTGTCGACAAGCTGTGCAAGAATCTGCAGTTCTTTGTGCTACAAACTGGAACAAACGTATTTACTATCCAAACAACACTTGGGGGCTTCCGCTGACTTTGCGCAGAACTACGGAGTCTCTGTCTTTCGCTTCCAGGAACACATCGAGATCAACCCTCCCTTGCGCGAGGATAACCCGCGCATTCCTTCGCCCTGGGGCGACGAGATCTTCTACTATGCGCAGGTCGATCTGGTCAAGGAAGCTAACAAGGGAAAGTCCTGGAAATGGTGCGAAGTCCGACCAGATCAGATTGTGGGTGCGTCATTTCTAGTTTTTGAATCCTGACCCACGCTGACACCGCCGATGGGCAGGCCACGTCCCGATCCCGACCAGCATGACTTACGTCGAGCCCCTCGCCCTCTACCTGATGCTATACCGTTACGTGAACGGCCCCGGAGCCACCCCCGTCTATCCCGGCTCCTACGCGAACTACGTCCACTCGCATACGCCCTCGTCGCAGGATATTATCGCCCGCTCAGAGCTCTACCTTTCACTCGAGAAGCCGGAGCAGGCGCACGGACAGGCCTTCAACACGGCCGACAACGCCACACCCGCACCGTTCTCTATCGTCTGGCCCAAGATGTGCGAGTACTTCGGTCTGACTGCTCAAGCTCCCATTCCCGAGGTCAAGGGCTGGACGGACACCGACAAGTGGTGGATCGCGCACCAGGACGACTACAAGAAGATGTGTGAAGAGTACGAGCTACGCCCGCGCGAGATCCCCGCAGCGACATGGATTTTCCTGGCCGCAGGCATGAGCTTCCTGGCTCGCGACCGCGATCTGAGCTTGGATAAGATCCGGAGTGTGGGGTTCACGGAGGAGTACCCGGTCGGGGATGGGTACTTCCGGGTGTTTGATCGACTGGTTCAGGAGAAGATTATTCATAGTAAGGAGGCTTGGTTGAGGTAAACCGTGAGGGGACAGGTGTGGAATGAGGTTGACTGCGACTTATACAATGTATATATCTAGGCATAATCCCTGGGAATGGAGTTGGCAGCGCTTGTCTCCCTGAACAGGAATTGGTCATCTTTCCTACTAACTCCCGTCAGTCACTAATATAGCCGTGAACACAGCCAGGTATATATCCTTTTCTTTCGGTTCTAGTAGGAAGCAGACCTGAAGGAACAAGCATGAATAAATGATACAAGCAATTACCCTGAGATCTGAACTCTATGACTAGCCATAAAACACGAAATAACCGTGGAGAGAAATGCTTATGCAGTCTTCGAGGCTTGCAGACTTTCTTGTTTTGAGACTCGGGAGCCCCGGCCGTACTGTATCCATCGCGCCCTTGGCGGGTAAAGCCTGAGCTCATTTCCTTCTTTCAACCTCCCTCCCTCCCCCCACATTCACCCCCCGCCTTCGCGTGAAACCCGGACCCCCAGGATAAATAGCTTGCGCCTCTCTCCCCCTTCGTTGCTCGTCGCTTATCTTTGTGATCATGCCTGCTTCTGAGCCGCTAGAACGCCGACAGCTACGGCATGCACTGCGTGCACTAACGAGTCGAATCAAAAACTCTCAAGTCCTCGAATTCTATCAGAACACGGCGAAAGCTTATGACATCGACATTTTGCTCATGGAGTTAGGCCAATCAAAATCCAGGCCTATCTTTTTTATCCCATGTCCTGCCTCCCTACTTCTGACTCCGAGTGATGCCTATGAAGAGGAAGGACGAGAATTCCATGATTTTGATGCATTCCACCCGGACGATAAAAGCCCGATGACCTGTGCATATTGGTTGACGGGTTTTGTTCTTGGTTATGCTTACGCTTGCCTTCGCGGTGCCGGGCATGAGGAGCTGTATAAGCTTGGAGAACGATGGTCGGAAGTCAGTTAGGTGCTCAGCAGCTTCTATCAATTCTTGCAGCCAATGCTATACAACTTGTGTCTCACACATTTCTCACCACGTGCGAACAGTATCGACGACACGCCCTTCAAAGGCCTGCATCAATTTCAGTCTCCAGAATGGGTGACCAGATGGGCCATCCAGGTCGCCGAGGGTTCACAAACACGTATCAAAGCCTTTACGTACCACAACATGAACGGGACAGACAACAAGATTCTGCGGGGCGAGGTCATGGTTGTCCTGCGCTTGATGATCGCGCAGTTGAGGCGAGTCCGCTACATCGAGCAGCTGACTGCACCGGTAAAGCTCACTGATACCCTTGGACCATCCTGAGCGGCTGACTCGGTTTCCACAAAGGTCCTGCTATTCTCCTTCATGGGACCCCAACATGCTGGACTGGTTGAGGCATATTTCAACGACCTCGCTAGTAGTGCGTCCGACGCGCTTATTTGACCTTCGCAAGAAGGATTGGAATGTTACAAAGACCTTGGGTCAGTGGTATTATGGGCTGCCCGCTGGCGATGCTACACAATTAGGGAGCTCGGGGTCTCAGTCATCTACGCAAGTGTAGGTCGTTTTCATGCGAGGCGGCGATGTATAGGTAATGGCGTTTGAGCGTTGAATTCTTCAGGATGGTTTCTGTGTATTGCGGGAGTGTTCGGCCTACTTCACTAGTTCTGGATGATTGAATGTCTATATTCCTGGAAATAGCTCTGACCTTCTCTTCCGCTGTCCCACGATCTGGTGATCCATATTTAACCTGATCTATCAAACTTCGTTGAGGCATCCGGTGTCAAGTGGAGATCCTTGCCCGAGACTTTATTTACAAGGAACTGACATCATTGGGCATAGTGGCAAACGCAATGAGGCGGAAGAATGCATGCTGGTCACCAAGTTGGATTATAGCGAAGATTACCTGCAGCTTCAGGACATGAAGTACGTCCACAGCGACGTTCAATGACGCTGAGCGATAAGCGGTCCGTAATGACAGATACGTAGCACAAAAGGCAATTAACCTGCATAGTTAACTATACGTAGGCGGGACTTATGTGCATAACCGAATGAATAACATGACAGAACCCGCAGTTACCCCACCCCAACCGCAGGCTAAACCCAAAACATCAGGCCAGCAATGTGGGATGTCTGGTATCAAATTCAGTCTCCACTTGCTTTGGTAGACAATGCAAGGGTTTGAAAGGCCTTTTCTCATCATATAATCATGCCCTTGAAATTCATTCGGTTCTTCGCAAAATCCGGAGCTCCTCGGAACGTCAGTTCACCCCGATCGGCCCAATCTCATCTTCTCTGATTGAGAACAGGACTCACCTGGGCCACCACACGAAGATGATATCAGGACCAATCTCACTATTGCACATACCTCACCGGAGCCAGAGATTGAGTACGTTGATTCTCAAACCACCTTCATGCTCATGTCTCTGACTAATCGATACTAGCCTTGTCGCCGTGCATGGATGGAAGGGTCACCCGCAAGACTCCTGGACAAGTGCGTCTGGCGTCAATTGGCTGAGGGACGTGCTTCCTCGAGACATGCCAAATATCAATGTATATTCCTGGGGATATAGCTTCCCGGACTCGAGCTGTGCTGGCAGAAAACCGTCGACGCATGTACTATCACAGAAACTCGTCAGTGACCTGTGGCAACACAGAGAGGACTCAAAGGTAACCGATAATCAATTTGTGGCTACTGTGTTGAAAGCTTATCCCCAGCGGAGCATAGATTCATGAACGTCCACTCATATTCATTGCACATAGCGCAGGAGGCTCGATTGTGAAGAGTGTATGTCTGCCCCTGTATCCCCTAAGACGGCCAAAATAGTTTACAACCACTTTCTCGGCAGGCATTGCTCTTCTCCGGCTCCCACCCCGATGAAAGATTTCATGAAGTTAAGAGGTCCACATGCGGAGTCCTCTATAGGGGTACTCCAGAGATGGATGCCAGACTCGAGGGCTTGGAGAGCTACTTGGCCAATAGTGGCGGGGCTCATGCGGCGGATGATGCTTACTTCAAGGAGGCATCTTGGTTACTTCTTACCTTGCGACAGTATGAGGGAATCAGGCAGGACTTTCGAACAGTCTATGGCCACGAGCAAGGGCCGGATTCTGTACGAACGCATGTCGAGGTGATTATGGACCCATGAGTGCTCTAGACAAAAGCGCTGGTTGACAAGACCTCGGTAGGGGACACAGACTGCTAGGCATCTATATCTCAACACGACGCATGACGAGATGAAAAAGTTTGACACCGCTTTTGATTCTCGGTACGAGCAAGTCAGAGATGGTTTTATATGGATCGCACAGGGTATTTGGAAGCATGACTTGCCTTCTTGAAGATAGTTAAGGTAGCGACTTGTATAGCGATCTAGCAGGACGGGTCTCGCTCGAGTAGAACTCGCAGTTGTGATGGGTGTCGAGTAATGACCACAGTTTCGAGATACACTTCGCATGTAATCTGCAGTGGGTGACGGGATAAAAATAAAATAAGAAATAAAACAGCAAAATGCTCGCACTGTTGGAGGATAACCTCGAACAGTGCTACGAAAACCCCTCTTATCCCCGGGTGTTTTCATACCGTTGAATCCCGGAATGGTAGAGCCAGCGTCTGGAAGTGCCACCGCCGGGATTCGAACGCAGGACCGGGGGCATTTACCTCTACGATCAGCCAGTGTGTTCTCCCCGCAGAACACACAGCCACTGCTACTTTATCATCACTCCGATAAACACTTGACCTCCTATATTTCTTGAACATCGTGATAAGATGATTCTGTTCTTTGATCTCCGAGAACAATTCTGTGATACTACTGCTCGCTGCCTGCCTGCCTGCCTGCCTCAGTTCCACCGCAAGTTGCTGATTCTCCCTGCGTTGTTTCCCACTTGAAATCCCGAGTTGTTTCCTGAGAAAACCACCGAGTTGGTGTACGTCGTCGTCGAGGTTTGTTGGATCACCTTCACAACGGTCTCAGTCAACAGATTGTCTTGATCGGCTGCCACTTCTTTCAGGATAGGTAGCGCCCCCTTGATGCTCTTCATCTCCGACACCTCTTCCTCTGCCAGCTTGCGTTGCGCATCCTCGATCCCCGGAAACAACTCGACCAGGTCATTTACCAACTCGTTGATGTCCTCAATCAGTCTCGTGAAATTCTTCTCTTCGTACAATGTCAGCTCCTTAGTGGGCTCTGCATCCGAGTTGCCCTGTCTTCGAAGAGAGAGATCATTCATCTTTTGATGCAGCGATGCGGCGACCTTGTCCAGGTCCTTGTTAGGATCAAGAACAGCGGTCGCATTGCGATGACGCAGCTGGAATCGCTTCGAGATTCTTTCCGCATCAGCAAACTGGTCGAGAATCCCTTCCAACAGCTCAGATACCCGGGGTATATCGTCAGGTGATAGCTTGGACTCCTCCAGGGAGTGCACATCATTGATATTGGCCAGGCCGACCGACTGTCCCCAGCGCGCCAATCGCAGCCTCACCACCCCGAGCTTCAGCACGCTGGTCTTGAAACTGTCTCCAAAGTTCTCGCCCATCTGGACTGACCCGAAGTAGCCAACCACGCTGCTGAACAGCCGGGATTGCTCGCTCACCATCTCCAGTGTTTCCTTCTGCAACTGCGTCATTGCATCCTGCTTGGACCCGAGATCCTGATTCTGTTCCATGATGGTATTGGTGTTCGACTGGATTGCTTCGGTGCGCTCATCGAGGAGGGTGGCGTTCGCGACAAGGAATTCTACCTGCCCGTTCATGCTCCTGACAACCTCGTCGATGATCTCGACTGTTCTCAGTGTCGCTAGGCCCACGGCTTGGCTTAGCTCGTTGATGGCTTCTTCCATCTCGGTGTTTGCTGCGGTAAGATCTCCATCGGCTCCCTTTACCAGATTCTCAAACCATTTCTCTGACGCGCGAAATTAGCATTAGCCACGCTTCAACAAATCAAAGATTGCTCGAAGAACAAGGCGGAAGCACATACTGAATCTTTTCTCCGCGGCATACTTCTGCGCGACGGCGCAGATTTTGAGGATGCTGGAGAAGACGCGTGTGACGCATCGTTGGAATGGAGGTAGAGCTGGAGTTCTCTCCTCGATAATCGAAAGGCGATCGAAAAAGCGATGTGTGAACTCGAAGAACCCCATAATCTTGTCATAGTCTGCAGATGTATCGGCGAATGACTAGGCTCAATTCAGTCAAACGTGCTGATGCAATAGACGTCCTCCTCGCAATGATCGCATACCTGCATGACTTGGCCGAAGGCCGTGAATATCAAACTGGCCGGGACGGCAGGTGGAAATGCCTAAAAGTTGCGAGTCAAAAATGATGCCACATATTGTAAACTGAGCCCAACTCACCGAAACCGCAGTTCCGACCGTCTGGATGGTGTTGACGACCTTCTGGATGATCCACATGTTGTTCTTCAACGCGGTGCGGACTTTGGCCATCTTCGATTTATCATCGCGAAAGTCTTTGAATCTGGTTGCAAGGCCTTCCGTTCCTGTCATCACATCGTTCATACTCCTGAATTGACCCAATTTCAGATTCTTCCCAGTTCTCTTCTCATAGTCCTCCACGGCGCCTTGCCACAACTGGGCAAGGTCGGACGCCTCGGCCGATGCATTGCTTGCTGGTTCGATTGCCATCTTCTTCAGGCCTATGTGTGGTAAAGACTCAACAAAAGAAGTGGTCAAGCCCTGGAAAACGAGTACATGGCCACGATGCCCTGTGGTGGGAAGTTCAGACCAGATAAGATCGATCGATCGCACGGACACTGGTTCGTCTCAGTCCACACACGGCTTCCATCCCAGGTCCTGTGATTTTTCGCGCCCAGGGTGCAATGCTCGGTGCTGCCGTGCTCGGCAATCTATCTCCAGCACAGCCAACGGCGCCATGTCGGACACGCCGGCAAGCTGAGGTTGGCACTTTCTCACAGGGCTCTCCCGTCTCGTCAGCTAGCCACCGTAGCGCCCGCGGCTGGCAGCAACACCAATAGCAGATACCCACGTACGGGATTATCTGCATGGCACCCCTCCGGGTATATCCGATAGCAGGGGGTCATGAATGTTTGTCATGATTCTAGCTGCCGTGGGTCTGTGATACACTTGTCAAACTTTGAGGAACCCCTCCCATGACCCCTCACTTGGACCGTGTGTTGGGCCATAGGGCCATGTTCGATCCCGGCCTTCCAAGTGGCCCGTCTGACAACTAATCGGCTTGATCGCAGACCTACCACCTTGATTCCTGGCTGATTTGTCACCAGTATACAGGCGAAACTCTATTCTGGGCATCAACTTCGCCGCGAGACTTCATGCCTTACGCCAACTGGGGTTCCGCACCCCCGACTGCGTCTACCCTGCTTACTCGCCCACAGCCTGAACAATTCCAAGGTAACACAACAGCACTGGATGCACGATATCATCATTCCAGAAAGCTTTGGAGCTCGATTTCATCATCTTCATAACATCGCATGATAGCAACTCCACCGCTATGCTTTTCCAAAAACGAACCCACTTTGGTTACCAACATTCTGACCCAACTGGTACCCCGAGTTCGTCGATCCCGCAAAGGAGGCGTGAGAGACATTGTTGACTGTAGTGCCTCCATCCTTCTCGGGGGCAGGAACCTTGGCCACCCATTTCTTCAGGACGCGCAGCACTTTGACAAAGTCGCGATCATTCTCATCCTCAAACTGGCTCATCTTCACATGGTTGGCTGCCAGCCGCTCTGCGGGAGGCCCGTCGGGGCACCGCGCCAAGGCCATCTCCACGATCTTGACCCCTTTCCCATTGAGATCGGTAGAGGATCCCTCGTAGAAACATTGGATGTCCATCTCTAGCCCGGCGGCACGGAGCTTAGCGAACTCGCGCGGGATGCCCAGCACCCACTCCGACTTTTCCTCCAGGCCAAACTCACTCGGGGCCTCTTCACCTGCTAGCTCGAAGTACTTGTTTGCTTCACTCAACACTTCCGGGCGGTAATGTGGGGTTCCGAGAAGAAGAAGCCCCTTGACACAGCTGACGAGGCTTTTTCGGTCGTCGTGCTCGGCTCCTCGAACCAGCGCCTATGCTTGTTTGTTAACATTTGGCTCCAGGGGGTGTTTGGGAGGATGCGGCTGGACCGCACTCCAGGAAGCCTACATTCTCGCAGATCAGCCCTCCAAGGCAATGCGCTACAAGAATCACAGCGCGTTTCTCCTGGTCGTATCATCAGCAGCGGGGAAGGTTAGAGGGGAGGGGCGGGGCAACCTTCTCCGGTTCGGTGCGTTGATCCATAAGCTGGTCCATCAGCTCATTGGAAAGCTCGGTGATGAGGTCTTCCTCGTTCCAGAACGTTTCGAGAGTGACATCGTACTCGAATGAGAACACGCGCGCCTCGGAAATCTTGCTCGCGAAGAGTTTCTCTGGCCAGAACACTGATTTGGCGGCAGAGGTCCAGCCGGGCTGCTCGCCATGCCAGCCGTGGACGAAAACAATGCTTCAGAGTTCCATGATCAGTTTTCCCCAACCATGCGACTTCTAGAAATAACCTTGCAATGTCGTACACTTAAGAGGTGTGGTGTAACTTACTCCACGCGAGCGTCGCCAGGGTCCCGGATCACTTTCAGCTCCATTGGTAATGCGCCACCTTCAACAACAGATGTATATCAAAATAACGGTCGGATCAGTGGTGATAGTAAATGGGACTATCCCTTTTTGCTGGGGCCGACCGAATTTATGTTCCAACTCATGATAAGGAGCATCCCGAGAAATCAGGCATCGTCCCTCAGGAGGGACAATCGCAGATCCAGCAGCTGCAACAATCCCAAACGAGGCCCAATCGCGACGGTTCGTACTTTGGTCCAATGGAATCGCAATATCCATACCCACAAACTGAATGGCTGGCGCTAAAAGTCAATATAGACCGCTTGCCTTCCACACCGTTCCGAACGGGTGCCGTGCGTGCGTGTGTTGGAGGGGGGGGGGACCTCGGCCATGGACCATCTCCTGCAGCAAGCTAGATGAATTGTACGGAGTACGGAGAGGGAGGGAGGGGGGGGGCATCGGGATGAGGTGTGAGCGCTGATCGATGCTGACGGGGAGTGGTTTGTTTGGGTGACTGCAAGCGAGGTGCATATTTGCCCCCTCATTGGATGCAGCTGAAATCTGCACCTATGATCACACCCGCGGCGTGGAGGGCTGAAAGTCTTCTGACAACTGAACCCGACTAGGAGAACGCCGTCCATCCCGGTGGCACCCAATCGAGGCAGTGTTGACCTTTTCAGCAGATGCGGAGATGCAATTCCTGCTTACTGTCAAGCAGAACTTGCTTGCTGCACCGGGTGTGTCCCATGAGATCGGTCTTATTTAACAACGACTTGCGTTCGACCGTGCGTTTGTCCACTTGCGCTTCAGTCCGAAGATTCAAGACTGTGGCAATCTCCGAGGAGATAGTCTAGTACGATGGTTGATACAGTGAGTATTGTGCTTCAGTGCAAGAGGAGGTAGATTGATGGATGTTCTGGCCCCAATGCTGACACTATAGCTCCAGGCACCACCACCGGCGTCAGCCGCGTTCAACAACTCGACAAACTCTGGACTTCAGCTGGGTCAGAACTATGGCTCGATGGAAGCATCGTTTTACAGTGATGCCATTCAACAGGTTACCATCGCTGCCGGAGCTTCCGTCTACATGGGTAAGATGGGCCTGATGATGAGTTGTATCTTGCCTTGGGTTAACACTTTTTCGTCGGTCTGCAGGCGACAAGAAGACGGTCGAAGAGAAATTACTCGACGCCCTAGTTGCAGGCGACTCAGGGGACCGACACGACATCGCTCGTGCGTTCCCCGGGACCTGTGAATGGATTTTCGAATGCGCAGCCTTTCGGAGCTGGATCCAAACCGATCCCCCGTCAACCACACCGCTGTACATTCGAGGGATTCCCGGCAGTGGGAAGACTGTACTGCTGAAATATCTCACAAGAGCTATTCAATCCAGTCTGCGCTCGAGCACCAGCCCCCAATCTCCTTCCTTGACCGAGGATGTGATCCTAAGCCCAGAGGTTGGAACGCCTGGGAAGACGATCGCGGTGGCTTGCTTTTGCGATGACAAGAATGAGCACCGCAAGGCGCCCATCTGGGTTCTTAGGACCTTGCTATACAAGCTGCTACAGCAGAACCGTGGTCTGATCAAATACGCACTGCAGCATGTGCAAAATCTTGAAGACTTGCAGGGGTCATCTAACGGCAGCACGATTGAAGTGGACGAGTTTCACTCACGCGATGTTCTACTTGGGATCATCGAAGACATCGTGGCTGATCCCAGTTTGGAGGTGTTGTATTTTGTCATCGACGGGTTAGATCAGTGCGGCCATTTCATCGCCCCAATTCTTCGGATCGTAAATGATTTGTCCACCAGAATCAGCAAGAAGGCAAACGACCTGGGCCGCAAGTTCACCTTTCGGTGCATTATCTCGGACCGAGGTAGTGCTATTGTCTCCGATAAAATGCTTCCCGAGTTTACGGTGGATATGCCAGAGGGGAATCAGGAGGACATCGGGCAAGTCGCCGAGCGCAGGGTTCGCCGCATTCAGGAGTATCGCAAGTTCCCGGATAGGCTTCGCGAAGAAATCACGGGCCAATTGAAGGAAAGCTCCAAAGGCATGTTCATGTGGCTGTCGCTGGTTCTCGATGACCTGTCCACCTGGGAGGGTGTCTGGACCGAGGCCCGGGTCAAGGAAAGGCTGCACAACATCCCGTCCGATGTCGAAGCCTTCTACAGCGCAATACTGGAGCGACAGTCGCGGGACGTGGTCGGGCGGTTGCGGACACTGCTCATGTGGATCTACTTCGCCGGTCGCCCATTAACTCTGCGGGAGTTGGATGTGATTCTCATGCTCCAGGAGGGGAGGGAGTACACGGGCGCAAATGCAAGCGAGGAGGATCTCCAGGCTTTGCGGCAGAATATCGAGAACAGCTGGGGCACTCTTTTCGCAGTCCGGAGTGGCGCCGTCTATCTGAGCCATCAATCTGTCAAGGACTTTTTGACCCACGTTTTCAGCGAGGAAGGCGCCAAGGATTATCCCCGGTTCGGGATGAGCAAGTCGGATGCCCATCGACAGATGGCCTCGGCCTGTTTGGCATATCTGCAGTTTGAGGAAATTCAGCGCCATGATGTGCCCAAGCCACCGGTGAATAAGGATTGGAAGATCGATGAAGTCGAGCTTACCAAGACTAGACAGGAATACGTCGCGGGCTATCCCTTCCTCCAATATTCCATCGAGTATCTTGGAGATCACCTCCGCGAAAGCCAAATTCGGGAGGAAAGTGACGTGGTTGGCATGAAGCGATTTTTCGAGGCTGAATCAGTGTCCTTGCAGAACTGGTTGAAGGCCTATGATCTTCTGAAGCGGTGGACGCATGGAAAGTGTAAGTCGTATTGTTCAAGCACTTCGCATCGTCCGCAGCACTAATGTGTTCTACTTTTACAAACAGACTCCGGCTTCTCCACTAGCACCAGCTTGCTCTTTGTGTCCGCTCGACTCAATCTCCCGTGGCTGGCTGATCGCGCCACCTCCTGGAATATGTCTATCTTCTCGCTGCCATCGGCCGTCGCGGCGCCCGACACCTCGGGCTGGAGTGCGATTCACATTGCGGCAGACTCTGAGGCGGTCGAGATGGTCACCTGGCTGCTGCAGAACGGGGCCATCGTCGATGCGACGACCATTGGGCTCCTCCACCCCGGTCGCACGGCGCTGCACTTCGCCGCCGCCGAACGGTCCGACGCGGGCCCCAAGATGGTCAAGGAACTACTCAAAGCCGGCGCCCGACCCAATATCTTTACTCGAAGCGGCGGCAACACCGCGCTGCATTACGCCATCGACGGCCGCTCCGTCGAAACGGTCACCACACTCCTGGCCCACTCTGCCGACCCCAACGTCACCAACAGCAGCGGCATCACCCCTCTCCACAAAGCGGCAGGGGTCCCCGGACTAGAAGCCCTCGTCGAAGCCCTCCTCAAAGGCGGCGCAGACCCCAACCGCAAGACAACCGTCGGCATGGGTCTGGCCGCGAAGGGTCTCGCGGCGTGGAAGGCTTCCAAGACTCTCATCGACACCTACCACGCCATCAACACGGCACAGACCGCCCTCCACATTGCCGTGAAAGTCAAGGACGCGGAACGGACCGTCGACGCACTGCTCGCCCACGGCGCCGACGTGAATACCCGCGACAGCGTCGGTCAGACGCCGCTCCATATCGCCGTCGTCGGCATGGACAGCGAGGTCATGGCGAAGCGGCTGATGGACCACGGGGCGGACGTCAACGCCAAGGACGATGAGCACCGCACCCCGCTGCTCCTGTTCTTGCAGACCGCCGGGGCGATCGCCCATGAGCTGCGCGCCCAGGGCCAAGCGGAGCTCCTTGCGGATCTGGATGGGCAAGCCTCGTGGGAGCGAACGGTGGAGCTGCTGCTAGACGCGGGCGCGGATCCGTCTGCGGAAGGGAAGAACAAGGCGACGCCACTCATGTTCGCGAAGATGGCCTCGATGGGCTGGGCGGTGGAGATCATCGAGCGGCGGCAGAAGAGTGAGGAGAAGGAGCCTGACGTCGAGACGAAAGAGGTCTCAGAGGAAGCTGCTGCTGAGCCGCAGGCGGAGCAGGAAAAGAAGGGTTTTCTACAGAGTCAGGCGAGTAGGTTTGTGCCAAAGAAGTTTAAGTGGTAGTTTTTGTCTTGTATGTGTTTTGATTATGCCGTGATGGCGAGTGGTTATTGTTCATGGTTGGGTGTAGTATATTTTGTTCCACCGAGAAGGTCTTCCAATGTTAGTCGTTTGATTTTAAAACTCTTCTCCACTTCTCTATCTACCTGTCCTGCATGCAATTCCGTATCCTTAACCCCACGCACTCAAGTTAGACTCAAGTCCTCTCTAGGTGTGGCCCTCAAGAACTAGCACAAGAAAACGAGGCCTGCGCAGGCGCCTCATGGATCGCTTTCCCTGAAACATAGAGCCCCAGCCCACACTACACCCAATGATTAGCTGTACTCCTCAAAGTAGACATCCCACACACACAGAAAAACTTACAATAATCGCCCCGGCGCAAAACATAAACCCATTCACTACCGTCAGCGCGAACTTCCCGAGGCTGCTGAACCACAACCCCCGATTCAGGTACAGCCAGAAAATCCCCGGAAGTCCATCTAACACATTGCCCCCCATTCTCAGTCAGCTTTATCCTTCACGCTCCATACACACTTCAGCCGAGAAAGGGGAAGAACAACGTACAAGTAAACCACGTCGCAAACAACGAAGCCTGTCCCACCCACCGGCAGTTAGCATCCCAACCTCCCATTACTTTTTTTTGTCGTGGAATGTTCAAAGAAGGGGGCACGAGGGAAGACGCACCACCAGACTCAAGATATTGCTAAAGCTCGGAATCGCCTCGGCAATGACCCAGGCCAGCGCCCACACGCCCAGCGCGATCCCCGCCCACAGCGCGTAGCTCCGCCAGTCAGTCCCGTGCACCCGGTCCGTGCCGCGGAACAAGCGGATGTAGATGTATTTACAGGCGATGTGGCCGTTTACCACGCCGGAGATGATGATCTTTTTTTTTGGGTCCCCAGAAGGGAAAGGATTAGTTATCTGACTGCTGAGGGCTGAGGTGGGTGGAGATTGGCGGGAATTGATAAATTGTAAAAGGGGACCGGGGAAACGTACAGTCGGTAAGGCGACCCCATACGCGACCTTGCGGACCACCGGCGAGGCCGATCCCAAGGCCGGAGAGACGACGCTCGGCCCGGCGAAGTAGTAGATGAGGACGGCAACGAGGATGTAGAGCGTTGTGTCGATGGTTTGGAGCAGGTAGAGGGCTTTCGGGTAGTCTTTGGGTTGTTGGAGTTCGGAGATGAAGCTGAAGAAGGCGGCGTGGGCGGCTTTTGGTCTGTTTTAGCTTGGGGGTTGGGGGTTGGGGGTGGGGGGTGGGGGGTGGAGAGTTGGGGTTGCGATGAGGGGGGGAGAAAAGGAGGGTATACCGAATGCGAAAACCATGTTGGTGATGGCTAGGAAGCCTTTGTTGAGGTCGGTGCGGTGCACGGCGGTGGCGTGGTAGTGGTCTTGGTTGATGATGCCGAGGTCGATGGTTACCACGAAGATGGCGGAGAGGATGCTGATGAAGCCTGGGTTTAGGGTTAGATGGTTGTGTCGGGGTGCCAGTGTTGGGGTGTTGAGGGTTGGGGTGGCCACGCACAGATGATGGCCATCAGGGTCATTCCTCGCATAGTGCGCGGTAGTGTGCAGAGCAGCGAGATGGCGAAGCCTACAATGCTGAAGGCGATGGAGCAGGTCGCATGCTCCGTCATCGTGTTCATCGCCACCGAGAAGGTCAGCAGATGGCTGCCCATCACGAAGATCAGGAGCAGGATGAGACCCCCTCCTAGCAGCTCCCGTCCGAACGGGCCCCACAGCACCTCCCCTGCGTCGGCCATGCTGTGCACATGCGGATATCGCCATCTGAACTGCCCGATTACGTAGCCTGTGTATGTTGCCATGCCCCCGAGTCCGAGCAGGGCGATGATTGAGCTGGTAGAAAGGGGTAAGGAGCTGCCTTGCTGCTGTGGGGAGAGATGGGGACGACGTACGGAACGATTCCCAGGGCTGCGACGGCGGCTGGCAGCGATAGGATTCCCAGAGATACGGTTTCGGCAATCATGACTATCGTTTGTGAGTATGTGAAAGTTATTGGCCTTCATAGAGGTGTACGACGTACGCATGCCACATTGCCTGAAGAGTTCGTTAGTGGCTTAATCCAAGATGCCATGAGTAGTTGACATACCACCAACTCAAGGTCTTGTACTGCATTTGTCCTTCGATCTCCACCCCAAACGGGTCCTCCGGGTTGTCATTGTGTAGGTTAGGTTTCTTTGACACGTCTTCCTCCATACTTTGTCGCGCACTCTCCAGTTGCAGGTCGGATCGGACCGACTCATCACGGTGAGACATTTGCGTAACCTGGCTTTCAGATGAGAACCTCTATCAATTGGACTTTCGCAATTCTAGCAGAAGTTCGATGGACGCTGAAGAGGACACACTAGACGCACAATGGCTTCATGTATCTCAGCTGTCCTTGCTACGGGAGGTCGATATTTAAACTGCAATTCCAGAAAATGACTATCACGTTTCCTGCCACGCTTTGCGTCCCCTTACCCCGCATTTTTCCTCTGAGAAAAAGTGGATCTCCCCGGCCTTGGCTGAGACTGGACGCACAAAAAACACGATCGATCTGCTCCAGACGCATGGCCATAGCCGACGCAAGGCCGGACATGCGGGGATATTCCGCTTCATTTGCGAGAGATCTCTCGTAGGGAGATAACCAAAAGCTCAATATTTGTGGTTCAAGCGTAGGACCATTATCTTATTCAGTTATGTGGCAGAGAAAGATCTTAACGAATCTTTACAGGACTGCAATCTTCCATCTGCTGCGGCTGGTTATGCTTTTGGAGCCTCGCAGTCAAGTTTGCTTGAGATTTGCGTGTCACTTTCCACGGAGCAGGAGTTTAGGCATTGGTCTACAGGCGCAAGTCAACCCTTGAAGAAAGTTAATACCTGAGGCAATGAGTCGCTGGTGTTCAGTTGAGGATTACTCATAGCATCTATAACGTTGATAAACGGGGTATATATATTTGTATGCGATTCAATTCCTCTACAGACCCGTGGTACCACGCTATACTTAACAAGGAGAAAAATGTCGAATGATCAGAGCGGTGCTTTCCGTTATTGCGGAAGTACACTACAAGTTCCCATCTCTGTCTTTTTCATCAGCGAACCTTTGACTGGTCCATTTGCAGAAAGATATTTCGCGGCCGTTCTGCACCGGATACCCGCGGCTGTTCGTGGCTATTTCATTTTATCAAACTACCCGAATGGCGGATCTGTGCCGGCGATCCCGGCTTCCTGCGTTTCCAAGACCGAAATAGCCGGAAAACTATGACGAAGCAATAGTCCTCGAGGATATTAGTAGCTTGCTCTTACTATAAGCCTTTCTGGAACGCGCTCTCCGAAGAGCAATGTTGAGAACTAGTCTGTTCAGGTATGACACTGCTTGCTTGTTGCAGCAATGCACCAGAAATGAATGGGGGACTCGTGGGACCAGCTGCATGAGTCTTTCATTGCATGTTGATCCCAGCGGTGACTATTTGTGCGTGTATCATGGGGCATTGAAAAGGCTTCTATTTGCAAAGAAAGGTCCAAGGGTTTTCTCGCAAGGCCAGGAGGCGAGGCTTTCTTTAAATATGCCATTTAGCGTTACTGGGTGCGCATGATCTGCGGATTGGCAAATTCATTACGTCAGGGGTTGCAGTTGTGGGGTGAATAAGGGCCTCCAGCTCGAGGCGCGACCGGCCGCAAACGGCGGGATGAGAGGGTGAATCCGAGCTTCCCATGGAAAGAGATACGAGTCAACCACTGATTATCTAGCCCTAAGTTCTGATCACCCTAGCATAAATCACCCCGGACCACCTAGGCCACTTCAGAAACAAAAATTGAATTCCATTCAAGCAATAGCAAAGTATTATTAGGTGGCATTTCCTCTTGATTTTCGCTCATCGCTGCGCCAATTCACTATGACCCCTATCTCCCCCCCTGATCCGTATCCTTCAAGAACTAATGAAGCCTTTGGGGGACGTTTGCTCCCCAAATGCAATGCACTCCGTGGAGCTAGGACAGCAGCAAAAATTCTCCCTGCACCGTTCTCGCAGCAGCTACCATGCTAGGTAGCAAATCTACTTCTGGCAGACAATGTACGACTTGTACTCGTACGGTTTCTGGCGGTCCCAGTGAGTTAGCGATCTCCTTTGCAGACCTTAGTTTGGACATGGCTTACAGGAGCTGGCCAGGCGATGTACTTGCCGCTGTAGCAGTAGAGGTTGTTGCAGTTGGGGAAGGCTTTTGAGAACGCCGCTAAGTCAGAACGTGCGATATTCCCTAATGCTGGGTGGGTACCGGGTGATGTGCGAACTTACGCTGAGTCCCGCAGTTAGTCCCGGCCAGGCCACTGACGACAGCGCCCTTGCAGTAGAAGGTGGCTTGGCCTCGCTTCACGATCTCGAACTCATCGGCACCTCCCTCGGGGCCGTCGATGATCTCGAGGCCGTCCTCGTCGGGGGTCGGGGCGGCGGTGACGAGGTTGAGGGCGGCAAAGACGGCGAGGACGTTCTTCAACTGCATGTTGCTTTGAGGCTGAGTGGTCTGAGGGCGATTGGGAAGGTTCTTTTGTTGCTCTGCGATGGTCTGATTTTGATGATGATGAGGAGGAAGAGAGATAGGGTTGTCCAGGATAAATCGGCCATTTTATAGAGAAGATGCTGAGGTCTAGACCTCGTCCTTCGTCTTGCAAGGATACGATCTCTGATCTCACGACTTGATGTTTGAAGAAGATCTTGATGAGATTCACGAGCTGGGAAGAACCGTATCGAGGAGAAGAGCGAAGTTCTCGTAAATCATGGCCGTGATAGCGGATACTACAGCCGCTCAGCTGCCCGGCGTCTTGGGCGGGCCGCCTCGTAAACTTGGTACTACACCTGCCGGGATCGCCACATGGGTCTGTCTGGACACAATTTGTTTGGATACCCGGCGCGATGGGTCTGTCGAGTCAAGCCCCAAGATACTCCTGAGCTATATTTCGATAAGGCTCTGCGATTAGGTTTACGTGATGTCTGGTACCCCCAGGGTCAATGATCGCGACCAATACGAACCCAGACCCGCGTTCCACCTGAGAGAAAGCAATCTGAGCGTGGGGCTAGCGCCTGTAGTACCTGCTTTGAGCAGTGGGAAGCGAGGGTGGAGCATCCTGCCTTTCACCTCGTCAGTCGTTTTGGGAGACTTTCTGGCTGGCGGGTGGAGTCATAGGTCGTGTTCAGCGTGTCTGCCATGCTATCTTACCGGGGCTAAGGTCACCATCTCGCCTCTTCTCTTTGTTATCCTGGTTCTTGGCATGCAATGGACTCGCGTGGAACGATTTGAGACTGTGGTGAGGTAGTGAGATTATCTGTTGCAGCGGATTTACCCGGATCTACGCCGGTCTAGACTAGGCCCCATGGCCTGCTTGACAAGATCTCGATTGAGCCCTAGCCATCGCGCCGCATCTCTAGCGGGCTTGGGAACTAGACCGTCAATGATTTCACGCGCTCGGTGCTGAACTCCACGAATCCGATTGTTGTCTTTTGAATTCAGATATCGCACGGTTACTATTGGGAGGATGAGCTGGAGATAGCAGCAAATAGTGCCAGATGACTACACTGCACCAAAAGTGGGCACGGTGAGAACGCTGGTTGGAAATGAGGCAGTTTGAACCACATTTAACACTCCAAAACACATCAGTATCATAATCCAATGGCTAAATAATCTACGCTAACCAATATATCGACGAAGTATGCATTACCCCTCTCTCAATGGAACCACAACCCCTAAACCAGCAACGCAGCTACCACCATCCCAAGCGCAACCCACCCGCCACCAGTCACCACCCTCGCTCCCCCCGCAGTCGCAATCCATGTCGAATCCGACTTCAACGCCCCCGTCGAACCACTGGCCAGCCCACTCTCCGTAGGCGTAGCGCTCGTCTCCGCAGCATGAGCCTCACCCCTATCCTCCTTCTCGTCATTCTTCTCCTGCACATCCTCCACCTCATCCCTCCCACTATCCTCTTCATCATCATCATCATCCCCATCCACCACCCGAAACATCGCCGAATACCTCACCTCCTCCCCACCGTCCACCCCGACCACCGCAAACCGATAATCCTCCGCCAGCGTCAGGTTCCCCGGCAGCACGCACGCCAGACTTCCTGAGTTGGCCACGTGCGTCGCCACCGTCGAGACATTCTTGGCGGTGGTGGACCCCGCCTCCCTCCCCTCCATGAGGTAGACGCTGACGTGCCCGGATCTCTGGTCCTGCGCGACGGGCCACGTCACGATGGTGGTTTTGCCGCGGGCGATGGCCTGGTTCTCGGTCGGGTAGTAGGTTGTTGTTTCTGAGGTGGTGGTGGAGTTTGTTGCTGTGGAGGTGGAGTTGTTGGATGAGGGCTTGGGGGCGGTGATGGTGAAGGCCGGGGACTTGTAGGTTGCTTTTTCTTCTTGGGTGGTGTTTGAGGTAGAAGTGGTGTTGGTGGTGTTGGTATCGTTGTCCGTGGAAGTGGTCGGGTCGAGGACGATGATGTACTCCTCGCCCGGCGGGATGCGGGCGGGCGGGGACCAGGAGATGGACCCCGAGTTGGTGATGTTGGTGGCGATGGTGTAGAGGTTTGTGTGGTTGGTGGTGGTTTCGAGGTGGATGGAGAGTTTGGCTGAGCTGCGTTGCGTAGTGGACCACGAGATCACGCTGGGTGTGTTGGGGGTCAGGATCGCCGAGGCCGCGGGCGAGGTGATTCGGTAGGCGGGCTTTTGGTCCGGGGAGGCGGTGATTAGGGTTGTGAGCGTGGTGAGCGTGTTGAGCGTGGTGAGGAGGGGGAGGATGTGTTTGGGGGGGAGGAACATCTTGGTGTTTGGGGTGATGCAGTACTCAGGAGAGAGGGTGATGGACGTGATCGTCTTTGACTGTTGGCGCTGAAAAGCAACGACGCGGTGGGATTGGTGTGTAGTATTTATCCTCATTCGCGCTGTATGGACCAGGATGAAGAGGTTTGATGATCCGGGGAAGGCGTGGGTCGTGGAATGTGAAGGCAGTTCAGGGCTAAACTCCCTGAAGATGTTGGTGTCATTCTTGCCGCTGGCTGATTATACTTGGCGTGACTTTTTGGAGGAGGCTGGAGGTATGCGAAGGAACCTTGAAGTTCTTATAGACACCTCTTCTACTTCCTTGACAAATCTCGATTGAATCTACTTGCCCTTGAGCGAAGTCACACCCTTAATTGGCCTATCGATATTCAGGGGGGGCGCGTCGTTGTTCTTCTACGCAGTCCCCGCACCACCACAAGGAATGTTACCAGACTTGAAGCTTCAAGCGCCAACACATGGCATTTGATTGTTGAACATTCAACGGTCAACCAAAATAGCATCTCTCCTGAATGGAGCTACCGTGTTGGATCATTTGTCCAGCTATCCCGGGGCTCAGACCACTATGCCCGATTCCTTCCTCCGGTCAAAGCCCTGTGCGGAGGTAGAACTCCGGCATTCTCGAATGACCGGAACGTCCCAATCCAGGTATCGAACGTCTTGTCGTGTCGCGTCCAACCCATCTTCCTCGCCTTGTTGATGGAAGAGATGGTCAGCCAGGATTTCCCGGTCGCCCAGTTGAAGAAACCCCAGGTGCCCCAGCCAAAAGCCTCCAGCTTGCCTCCATACTTCTGCACGACCCGCTCCCAGACCTCTTGTTTGTCTTTCGCCCATTCCACCATGTCAATCTCATTACTGAGGGTTTTGGCCTGCCCTGACGCTTTTTCGAAGTTCGGCTCCGGTGCCTACAGAATTGTCAGTTTTTCCACCTAGCTTTTCGTTTTTCGCAATGGAAGACAACGCACCTCCACCCCGAAATACTCGGCCACATCCTGCCACATGTGCTTCCAGACAAAGACATCGCCGTTGACATGGTTGAACACCTCATCCTTGCAGTGGTCGTGCGTCGACGCCCACACGGTGAGGTCGGCCAGACTCGGGGCGTAGGAGTTATCATCGATCGAGTTCCAGAAGTACTCGTTGCCCGGAAAGGTGGCCGGCTGACCGAGCTCGCGGCAGATCAGCATGTAGATCGCGACGGTGAGGGCCTCGGACATGCCGTTCGCTGGATGCTTCATTAGCCACCACCCGCTTCCTCTTTTCTCTACCTCAGTAAGTGTATGTGGGAAACCCCTCACCATGCGGAGCATAACCATTAATGGCGTTCGGCCGGATGATGTTATACGACCAGCTCCCGCGCCGGCCCTGCACCTCCCGGAGGTAATCCTCCTGGTTGTAGTAGAAGTTGTACCCCTGGTCCTCGTACCGCGAGAAAGACTCCTCCAGCGGCACTTTGACGGGGCCCAGGTGGACGCCGTAGTACTGCGTTCGCGTTAGCATCCCGGAGGGGCTGTCAGCAACGGGAGGGAGAAAAAGATGCGCACCTTGCCGCCGGTCTGCAGACTCACGCGCTGCAGCGCCGGACAGACTGCATCCACTGCATCCAGGAAGTTGCGGAACAGCGGGACATTCTTGTCCTTGAGGACGCGGAAATCATCGTCGTGCACGTACGAGGTGAAGTATGCGTGCGTGACCGGGGCGCAGATGTCTTGCAGCTCCGCGATGATTTTCTCGACTGGTTGCAGGAAGTCGGCTGCCACGAATTCCACGCAGGGATCGATCCATGGGACTGGGAGGGGACGTCGGGATGAGACGATGATTCGGGACCTGTTTAGGATTGCTTTAGCTTTGATGTAGAGCTGAGAGGAGTGTGTGGTTTTGGCTCGGGGGGGTGCACCATTCTTCTTTGGGTTGTCGGATTAGATGCTCGACGATGGCGTAGCCGCTGATGCCGTTGGCGCCGGTTACAAAGGCGACTTTGGGGGGTTGGAGGGTCATAGTAGATTGGTGTTGGTTTGGGGAGGAGGTTTCGTGGAAATGGGTGATGGATGGGTGTGATGGGTGCTGAGATCTGGCTTTTATGTTTTGAAGTTGACTTGAAACTACCTGGTAGCTTCAGTGGAGCCTTGCTCAGTATCCCGATTTACCCGGATTGTTGTAGTTTATTTTGCGAGAAGAAAGTCGATCCTTGCCATGTTTTGCTTAGGTTGGTCGGTTTGTCCTGCAGGGTCCCGGAATTCACGGAATTCACGGAAATGCTAGATGTGAGCTTGTTATGAGGATAAGTGGAAGGTAAGATGGGATCGGATTCAAATTAAGTTGGAGAGTGCTTAGCATGAGGTGAATTTGTCTGGTACTTGGGTTATTATCGCCAGGAGTTGTTAGGAGGTGTTCAGGGTCAGGGTGCTTGTCTGTTGTATCTGGATGATTGCGGTCGGCGGAATTGCCTGCCAAGATATCTAGCGGGCTTGTCATCTGGGTCACGCAATGCAGGCCACCTTTGATGCATATACTGAAACAAATGCAGGCGCTGAATGGTCGATGAAGAATTCCTTCACTTTTCTTCAAACGTGAGGATTAGAGCGATTGTGACTTCCCCATGTAGGGAAAAAGTGAATCCTCCTCATACTCGGCAAGGCACGCATAGTGAGTTTAAGCTTATGTTCAGAGAGAGCTCCTCTTTGGATGAACGAGTGGAGGTAAATAGAGGTCATATCAGGTACTAACGGTTATATGTCTTCGTGTGTCTGCGTTGAGGTTGAAGCTTTGCGTTGAGAGATAGAGAGAATAGCTGGCAATATCTTCCAGGTAGACTTGGTGTTCTGAAGCACAATTTGGTGTCATTGACTGTAGCTAGAGTTGGGCATCGAACAGCATCCGCCACTAGGCAACATAACATATTCAAACAATGCCTGGAAACCAACAATGCAAATAACTGGCCAACCCGAGAAATAAGTATAACCTCCATGCTTAGAGCAAAGCACTACCCGCCTGCAATCTCTTCTTTGCATCCTCCCTAACCTCCTCCACGATCTCAGCCGCCTTCTGGATATTCTTGACCAGCCCCACCCCCGACCCAGCCCAGAGGCTCTTCGTATCCCGAAAGGCGCCCTCCGTCTCCCGCAGCCGACCAAGATCCCGCTGCAGCTCCGCCCGAATTACCTCGATCCCGACCCCCTGCTGCTCCATCTCATACCACCGATTCGTCAAACTCCGACCATCGTACATCTGCGGCCAGAAAGTGGGGCCCCACATCTCATCAAACACCCGCGACCGAGCGGTCGCCTCCCCGCCGTCCGACGCCCGAAACAGCTCCTCGCGGTACTGCGCGGGGACGACCGCCTCCTCCGCGGCCAGGAACCGCGTGCCCATGACCACCCCCGCCGCGCCCAGCACCATCGCAGCCGCGGCGCCGCGGCCGTCCACGATCCCGCCCGCCGCAATCAGCGGGATCTTGCCGACTGGCCGGTCGTCCTCCTCGTCGTCCTCGTCGCTTAACGCAAGCGCCCGCAGTGCATCCGCCACCTCCGGCAGCAGGGTGATCAGACTGGCGCCGCGCGCATGGCCGTGCCCGCCCGCATCGGACCCCTGGATGACCAGCGCGTCCGGGCGGCACGCCCGCGCCGCCTCGACCGCCGCCGTGACGCTGCCGATCTGGATCCAGACGTGGGTGTGCGGCGACGCGGTGCGGATCATCGCGGTCCATGCGGCGAAGTCGGCGGGCGCGCCGAAGGACAGCCACACGACCGCGGGCTTGTACTCGGCGACCAGCGCGGTGACTGCCGATGGGGAGGTCACGGCCACGATGATCCCCAGTCCGATCGGCAGGATGTCTGTATCAGGCGGAGGAGGTAGACTTTGTCTCGCGTTCTGTAGGTGTGTTTCTAGTTCTGGGAGGGAGGACAGGAACCCGATGTATCCTAGGCCTCCGGCGCGGGTGACGGCGATCGCGAGCGAGCTTGTGGCGAAGCCGCTCATTGGGGCGTTGATGATGATTGGGGACTGGAGCCAGGGGAAGGCCTGGGCTAGTTTTGTGGTGGACATTTTGCTGGTGGTGGGGGGTGATGGTGGGTGATGGCAAGATGGTGCGAGGCGGAGGCTAGTTTTATGGTACTGAGTAGGTGGGGTATGCTTATGCTTTATAGCTAGTACTGGGTATAGCCAACTCGCCGGGTGACGGTGAGTGGTAAGTGTGAGTCGGTACCCGGAAATACAGCCGATAGCACCACAATTTATCGTTGCAAAGCATTCCCCGAGATGCCGCGGTCTCAGCCCAGCAAACACCGATCTGTCACCGTCTGGTTTCCTGCCTCAGGCAACGACTCGCTCTGATGACATTTCGCACAGCTCAACAAAACAAGACTGCTTATGTAGTGGTGCCGTGTTGATACTCAGGCTCTGATCATGCTGGTCTATAAGACAACCAATTAATACGAGGAGGATCAGGTAGCTTAAGAATCAGACTGGAACGCGCCCCGCAGAACAGGCCAGTCATTGAGGAACAAGTCAAAAGTTATATTGCAAAACCATGCCACATCTTCTCTACAGAAAACCGCTCCAAGTCCCCAGGCTAGTTCAACCGCTCCCCACTCTCATCAAATCGCACCACCTCCCCAGACAACAAAGCATGCTGCAGCGCCTGCCCGATCAGCATGACCTTCATGCCCGCCTCCAGCGGCAGCGGCACCTCGCGATCCTCGCGCACGGCCGCAATAAACTCATTCGCCTCCAGCGCGAACGCATGCTCGAACCGCTCCCAGTACTCCGGCTGCACCTCGTGGCGCATCCCCAGCTTATCCGCCAGCACCACGTTATTCTGCCGCGGCACCACGTTGACCATCAGCTTGCCCTCCGTGCCCGTGATCTCCGTGCAGACGTCGTGGCCGTGGGCCTGCGTCCGCGAGCAGTAGAAGTAGGCGATCTTGCCGCCCCAGAACTCCACCACCCCGACCGCGTTGTCCACGTCGGACAGCTCCCGGAGCTCCGGGTGATGCTGCAGGGTGCCGGCCGCCCAGCACGCCTTGGGGGTCGGGTTCCCCAGGAACCAGAGGGAGAGGTCGATGTCGTGGATGGCGCAGTCGACGAAGATGCCGCCGTTGCGGGCCGCGTACCGCACGAAGAAGCCCGTCTCGTCGCGGAGGTCGCACGTGTTGGAGCGGACCAGGAACGGGGTCCCGATGGCGCCCTGCTCGTAGATCTTGGCGCTGGCGTCGCGGTAGGAGGCGTCGAACCGGCGGGAGAAGCCCGCCATCACCTTCAGCGAGGGCTTGGCTCGGGCGGCGTCGACGACGGATTGCGCCTGATTGCGATGTTCTGGTTAGTCACGGGATGTGTGAAGGGGAGGGGTAGGTATGTTGTACCTCCGCAAGATCGGTGCTGAGTGGCTTTTCGCAGAGGACGTGTAGGTCCTTCGCGATCGCCGCCAGAGATTGGCTGGCGTGGACGTCTGTGCTGCTGGAGATCCAGACTGCTTGTAAGCCCGGGTGCTCCAGCATCTGGTCGTAGTCGTCGTAGACGGTGATGCCGAAATCGGTGTACTCTTGGTTGTTCTGGGCCCACTTGACCTCGCTCGCGTCGGAGCTGCATACCCCCACCACCTGGGCGTGGGGTACACGATACAGCAGTGTGTGGACATGGCGTTTGCCCTGGGCTGGAGTGAGCAGTCGTATCGTTCAGGTGATGGAATCAATTCATACCATGCGACCAAGGCCGACAACTGCAATCTTGAGAGGGTTCTGTGTTCGGGTCATGTTGGGAAGATTTCGTGGGATAGAAGCGGTTAGAGAGTGTGTTGAGGACGAAGAAGGACGATACGAACCTCGTGAGAAGACTTCGCTCTTTTTATAGCTTTGATCAGGTACTCTCGAAGCATGAGTTTAATATTGTATAGATTGAAACCAGGCCCGAGGGCGCCGGCACCTGCCGTATCAGGTAATTCTGAGTCCACGCCGGGCGCCGCCGTGTCCCCGGAACCCGTCCGCCGCTACTTGCCCAAACGGGCAATATATTTTCATCGCGGCGTCGGCGCTCGCGCGACTTTACTAAACAGGGGTATCAACTTGCAGGGCTCGGTGTTCGGAAGCAATTACTTGCATCACTGTGCTTAATTTAGACAGTCGTCCAAAGAAAAGCTCAGATGGGGAGATCATTAAGCTCCTGTTGGCAGGCGTTGCACACACCATGATCCTACTATCCAGATACTATTGCCCTTCTCTTGTGTTGTGGTCGTATCAAAGGCGAATTTATCCTGTAGTGCTTTTTTCTCCGTTGACGAACGGAAGGACATTGAGTATTGCCACACGAGCATCGTTCGAAAAGGTCGTTGAAAATACTCCCAAGTGAGACCTCCGGATGTGGGGAACTGGAGTGCGGGGTTAAGCTCCCCGCTTTCCCATTGACTGCAAAGAGCAACCGCCGCCGTCGACTCAGTTCCACAACAAATCAAAACTTCATCACATTCACCTACCAACACGATGTCAGTCACAGACACGGCATCGAATGGTCGGACTCCATGCTTCAACTGTCGAGGTATGTCTTGGCCTCTATATTGATTCAGCCAGGCGCTCTTGCTAATCCAGCGACCAAACCAACCATCCAGAAAAGCACGTGCGCTGTGAGTGATTCACAGGCGAATCAATCTTTCTCAGAATCTTTCAGACTCTCTACGCTAACTCTACTCCTGTGCGAGACTTTAGGTGATAGGCTACGTCCAGTTTGTACGCGATGCAAAACGAAGGGCTGGACCTGCCAGCCGGTCCAACCCAAGTCGCCGTTTCGGCAGGGATCTACGGCAGGCTTGGACGCCAGCTTTTTGGGAAACCAGGCTTGGGTGAGCAGTGAGCCCAAGCGGTGGAAGCCACCCTTGAGCCAGCAGCAGACCTCCGATGGCGTGTTGGCTCCTCCAGCCCACCTGGTTCAGGATGCTTATGTGGAAAATTACGGGGTTCTTTCGTCCCCGGCGGAGACTAGTGGAGGAGCATGGATACAAACTGCCTCGTCATCTTCGAGCTCTCCTCGTTCACAATCAACAACTCAGGTTGGTCAAAGTGAAGTGAACAGGGGGCATTTTCTCGCGACGCAAGGGGATACCACGCTGCAACGCTTAAGCTCAGGGCACTTGCAAGAAAGCACGGGATCATCCGACGCGCGTTCAGCCCTGGCTGGCCAGGCTCGCCAAAGAGTTCGTGGATCCGCATCTATATCAAGTCCTTCGAGTGAACTCAAACGCAGGCATAGCGAGGCGTCACCAAGCTATTTCGCACACCAAGCATCCCTGCAAGAAGCTTGTCTACTTCGATACTTCATTGAGGAGATTTCGCCCTGGGTATGTTGAGCTCCATTTGCATCGATGATCAACCCCTGACACAGCGCAGTTCGATCATTGCGATCATCTCAGGCACTTTCGATTGGAAGTCCCTCGGCGAGCACGGCACTGCTCGACCCTGCGAAACGCTATTTTTGCTGTGTCGGCACGGCATCTCGTACGCCTTCCCCAGTACAAAACCCCGCGGGGATTCGTGTACCATGGACAATTACTCTCCGGTATGGAAGATGCCACCGCGGTTGAATACACACTTAAGTGTATACCCGACCTTGTCAAGTTTCCCGACGTATCGGACCCAATCAATCAAGAAAATATTATGGTCGCTGCAGTCATCCTTCGCCAGTATGAGGAGATGGAGGAAGACATGGACGACGACGGGCCTGCGGAGACTGCCGCCAAGAACCGAGTCAACTTTCTAGCCATCACTCAGACAATCATCGAGTCCATGATGTCACATCGCCTTGAACAGTCGCTGGCGACGGCAGCATACTGGATCGCCATCAGACAGGAGGTATACTACGCGCTAACGAGACAACGTGCACCGATCATGCAGTTCCAACCCCAGGACTGGAGGAGAGCATCGGTCGCAAATAAGTTCATCATGCTCGCTAGCGAGGTCACGAAGTGGTTCTGGGAAGACCGATCGATCGATGAATGGGGTTTGTCTTACTGTCACCTGAAAAAAAAAAACAAAAAAACCAGAGGAACGAGCATAGCTGATTCGTGTAGAGCGGCTTGTGCGGTGTGAGCGGCAACTGGTGGACGCGTGTCGAAGCGAACTCGTGCCTATCCTCGAAAAGCAAGCGGAGAAGCTGCAGGGCAGGATTTTTCCAACCATCTGGTATAGCTCTGAGGATCAGGTAACGGCCAGCCAGCACCTGGAGCTATCTAGAATGATTTTGACTGCCGAGAGTCCGCACCTTGAGTGAGCCTACCCCGTATCACCAACCGCATAGTCGCTTGCGAATTTGTTGACAATACAAGGAACGCAAACCGGGCGGCACATCGCAGGACGGAATCCCTAGTCCGCTCCATGGTTTTGAAGATCTGTGGCATTGCTTTGAATCACATCGATTGCAAACCGGCTCTGGTCAATGGTGTCATTGCTGTGACTTTATACGGGGAGTACTTCACGGAGGCTGAAGAACGAGATGCTTTGGTGACAGAAATCATCCATCGAGCTCAAGAATTAAACGCATGGCCGATGCAAAAGCGGCATGAGCGACTAAAACAGCGATGGCGCTCCATGGACGGATAAATCGAATGCCGCCTTGGTGACCGCCCGCTGGGAAATAGTGTATGTGATGCCTCAGGCCTGCATTCTCTCTCCCAACCACCGACATTGAGTGTGCTGTGCTGCTGTAGCTACAGTACGTCGTCAGTCCGACTTCCCTTCTCTGGGATGCGCTGCGCTCTCGAAACCACTCGACCCTTTATTCCATGCATTATGAATCTTTTAGCTAATACCTCATTCTATAGGATTGCCGTCTCAAAGTGATGACGAGTCAGAATAGGGATCAGCCTCCCTTCGTCTCAGGGTGATCAAACCATCCAGAGATTGCGAACAGCATTACAAATCCCGGCTGGGGCCGTTTAAGCGTGCCAAAGGGCTGAATCATCACGTTGTGCGCGCTGGCTGGTCGCATGTTACATCCTCAGCTATGATCCCATACCTGAAAGGGAAACGCCCAAGGGGCAGCATGATATCATTTCTTCCTGACGCCCAATTATTTTCCGACATCACCCCGACATCGAATGCATTGGAAGCTTGCTTTTGTCGTGCAAACTATAATTGTCGTGTACTTGAACCTCGCTTTTTCACATTCCAGGCCTAATGTACCCGGATCCCAGCGCCGTCTTACAAAAGCTGAAGCTATGACCCTTTCGACCGGCGCCAGGTCTTCGTGACCACGAGCCATCATCAGGCGACCCACTTGTCTTCGTGGACGCGACGATGCTGATGTGTACAAGCACAAGATCGTGAGTCGCGTGGCGTGTATACAACTCAGTATCGTCTTGATGCACATGCAGAGGAGCTAACTCCCAGTGCCCGAGCCAATGGTAGCCGGCAGTCCGGCATCTCAACTTCAAGACTTCAGGTAGCTCAGGGCACTTGGTGCATGGTCGCTGTCCGTCCGTCGGCTACGCTCCGGCACTCTGATGTCTTTTCCGGATCTCTTTAGGCAGCTGGCTCCTAGCGATTATCGATTAGAGGTGAATGTTGATCTGCCTGGCACCAGTGACCACCCCTTTGGCCCAGTGTAAGAGGTATGTATCCCTTGTTTAGGGCTCTTGTGCCGGGCGTTTAAAATCAACCTAGTAAACCAGGTTGATGACCAAGATCTATCAATGATTTCACGATGGGTGAACTGAAGCTTGCAGATTATACTGACCTAGATCGTCTTGCAGCGGAGCATGAGTTGGAGCTGACGCCAGACGGAGCTCACCTGCGATGGGGCAAGACCAACAGGAAGCATCCACGCAACTGGCACCCAGCACGCAAGACCTATGACATAACCGTGATCGGTCTTCTGGAGTTCTTCACGTGAGCATACCTAGTCGACTCCGTGGCATCTGCTAATGGAGGTTTATAGGACTGCGATGAGTACTTCAGGGGTGAGTCAATACATTACAATGATCGGGACTGTCTTGGGACGGTCAGCTAACGTGTCAACAGGCCGCAACTGCAAAAGCCGCACAGCTCGAGCTAGGCACCGGAAAGACCTTCACTTTGTTTTTATATGTCTCGACGTGGGTTTGATGCTCTCCACATCTGGCGTCGTGTTGACATGTCTTAGATATCTTCTGGGCCAAGGTCTAGGCGGCGTGGTTTTCCCACCATACTCGGAAACGTTTGGTCGGAAACGGCTCTATGTCTTGAGTGCTCTCTTATATAGTGTCTTCTGTCTTCTGATCGGCGCCGTTCCCTCAGCCAGCGCTCTGGTGATAGGACGCTTGGTCACTGGATTCTTGTCTGCCATTCCAACCATAGTCATCACGGGGAGCATCGAGGACTTGTTCAATTCACAGGATCGCATATGGGTGATGCTCTTTTATGTTGCCATGGCATGTCTCGGGGTCAGTGCGGGTCCCATCATGAGCTCCTATGTCACTTATCGATACGGATGGTATGTTAGCTCGAATTCCAGTTCTACCTCTGGCGCCGATCGCTTACGCCCGAAATTACAGGAGATGGGTCTTCAACATCGGAGCAATCGTGACCTGTGTTCTTGCAGCGATGCTCATGTGCATCAAAGAGTCCCGGCCATCATTGATCCTTGCCCGGGAAGTCCAAGCGTTGCGCAAGTTGACCGGGAACGACTCGCTGCTTGCCCTCAACCCGGACTTCATGCCGGACCTTCGCACCTTTGCGCACGTGGGACTCTTTCGCCCGTTACGATTGTTCTTCACCGAGCCGATAGTCTTCGTCGTGACCATGGTGTTCTCTGTCTGCGTAGCCCTCATCTATCTATTCGCCGAGGCTCTTCCACCCATCTTCGAGGCCTTTGGCTTCAGCACGGAGGACTCCAGCCTGCCCTTCCTCGCCCTCGGCTTGGGGTTCATCCCCAACATCGCAACCCGCATTCTCGACTACCGCATCACACAGCGACGCCTGAAGGAGGGCCTGAAGGTGAAGCCTGAGCACAAGCTGACAGGCATCTACATCGGCGCCCCCGTCCTCGCCCTGTCGCTGTGGTGGTTCGCCTGGACCATCCCCCCAGTCGGCGCAGCTATCCACTGGTTCGTCCCTGTGGTCGCTCTGTTCTTCACCGGCTATGGCCTCAACGAGATGGAGGTCGTCGTCTCGCAGTACATGGCGGACTCCTATCTCAGCTACGCCGCCAGCGGATTCGCCGCCCTCTCCATTGTTCGGTCTCTGCTTTCTGCCACCTTCCCGCTGTTCGGCAGTGCCATGTTCGACAGGCTGGGCGCGAACATTGGGATGTCGATTTTGGCTGTTGTTGCGACGCTGTTCTGCATCGTGCCGCCGCTTTTGTCGCGCTACGGGGAGCGGATGCGCAAGAAGAGCAACTTTGCCAAGTATAGCTTGCAGGTGTATGCGGAGAACGGGGTGGACTCGGACTTTCGCTAGGAATAATCTTGCTTTGGTGGTGAATGTGACTTGTTTCGCTTGTCGAGACAGCACCAGCAAGTTGCACCACCGCCAACATGAATGACTCCTTTTCCCTGTTAGGGGTAAGGCTCGGGTGGCGATAGGACGAGAAACGATCATAACTCCGCCTTGGAACTTTTTCTTGATTTCCGATTATGATGACGATAAAAATGGCCTTGTGTATGCACTAGTTGCGCTGTCATATAATGCTTGTTGTCTGTGGGTTTAGGTAACGTACAATATACAAAAATCATTGGTCGCAAAGCCAGAGATCATTTCTGTAGCTTCCTCGGCTTTGGGTTCTACTGTTCTACTGTGATACAGTGGGCGTGCGAAGGGCACCTCTCAGTCCCTTGAAAACTTTGTAAAGCCAAACTGTTGTTTTGACATTATCCACATATTCGCACTGAGCAAGATCGATGCCATCAGCCTACCACCTCCACAACCTCATCTCAAAGCCAGCTCTCGTTTATCCCATCGCTCCAAGAGCAATCACTTGTACCATGATAAAATAGTTCAAGCCAAGTACCAAAATTCCAGAGTCCCTCAATCCCTACATGGCCTCAGCACAACATGACCCCCCCAGCCGGACAATCGCGCCGCGGCCTCCAGGGCCTCCGTCGCCGACTCGAGGCCAAACTCCTCGACATGGTCCACTCCAATCGCCTCCCCCAGCCGCAGCAGCCCGGACTCAACCATCTGGATTAACCGCAGGACGTGCTGGCGATCATACATGAACCGGCCCTGCAAGCGCAGCGACTTAAACATTACCTCCAAATAGGGCACATTGATCTGCCCCGTCGAGCCCCCCATAATGACACACCGGCCAAACGGCCGCAACGCCCCCACTGCCGCCGCCAGAAGCGACCCATCCGCCGCCGGCGGAGAAAAATCGATATAGACATCGGCGCCGCCTGCCCGGGAGTTCCGCCCCGCCGCCGCCGCCCTCAACGCCTCGGAGCGCCGCTGCACATCCCCGTCATGCTCCATCACCACCGTCCGCAGCCTCCCCGGATGCGTATGCGCATACGTCCTCTCCATGGCCGCCAGCACCGCGCGATTCCGCCCTACCGCCACCACCGTCGCCCCCATCGCCAGCGCCACCGCCACCGCCGCCCCACCGTACCGCCCCGTCGCCGGCCCGACGATCACCACCTCCCCGGGCTTGACCTCCACCTCTGCCAGCCCGCCAAACGGCACCAGACACACGGACAACAAACACAGATCGGCAACGGAGTACCCCAGCCCCTGCCCCAGCCCCTGCCCCTGCCCCTGCTGCTGCTGCTGCCGCCGCTGCTCCTGCAGCAGCGCCCCCTCGTCCAGCGCGAACAGATTCTCCAGCGGAAACCGCGCGTACTCCGCGTACGTCGCGTGGCGCCACGGCCCGTCCATCAGCCGCTGCGCCGCGGCCGTCCCGCCCCCGTGCACCCCGGCGAGCATCGAGACGGTCGGGTCGTCGCGCGCCCGGATCGTGATGTCGATGAACACCAGCTGGCCCGGCTGCAGGGCGACGGCGTCGTCGCCGGTGGCGTGGATCCGGCCGATCGCGCTGTTGCCCGGGGTCAGCGGGAGGGAGAGTGCGTAGCCTGCCCGCTGTCCGCGGAGGATCTCGGCCATGTAGGGCACGATGGAGGCGGCGAGGATGCGCACGATGGCGGAGCCGGTGGTTGCGTGGGGTAGGGGGACGGTGGTCAGGGTCAGGGGTTGGTTGTGGGCGTGTAGGGTTAGGGCTGTGTGGGTTTCTGGCTTGGGGTCTTGGGGTTGGAGGGTCGACATGTTAGGGCTTTTTTGTCTCTTGTGGTACGGGGTTTGGATAGGTTGTGGGTGGTGAAGGGGGTTCGGTGGGTGGGATCATGCTGGTGGTGCACCATCATGTTTATATCTTTCTAAGGGGAGAGTTAAGTCCGTTATCTCCGTGTCGCGGGGGGTATGGGGCTAGTTGTTTCCGCGGTCATTTGCATTCGGGAGAACTGTTGAGGACGGCTGGTGAGTGTCCCGTCTCCTGGTCCGTGAGGTTGGGGATGTCTCGAGGTCTGGTGGTTGCTACCTGGTTCTGACTGCAGTGAGTCGTCGAGTTCGCCCCGCTGCAAGTGCGGATGCGGATGCGGATGCGGATGCGGATGCGGGGGCGGATGTAGGCGCGGGCGGGCTTCGTTGGAAGATGGAAGATGCTCTGGCTTGGATTGGTAAGATGATTAGTCCAGTTATCTTGTCAGATACCTTACCAATCTATGATACGGCATTCCTGCCCCATGGTCAGTATAAGTCACAGGCATTGGGAGAGTACCTGACATGATCCAGACACCAAAGGCAAGAGCAAATACATCTAGCATTCGCAACGTCACTGCACCCGGCGTGAGAGACAATCTTTGCTTACATTTGGATTTAAACCCTCTACTAGTCCACCACTGACTTTCATCAAATAGACCACCGGCACAATTGGCCAGGAGATCGTCAAAGCCCTGCTTCCATGGAAGCAGGAAGCCCCGATATCTTTGTCACAGCTGTCCGATAACGACAACAACGGTCCAAAGCCTCCACGGCCCCGTCGCCCTTCCCACCTCACCCCCACCTCAGGGAGGTAGAAGTGGACTACGAGTTCCCTGCCTCGCTCACGCAGGCTCTCGCCGACCAGCACGCCATCGTCGAAGCCTTCAACCCCAGCGCGACCATCCACCAGGAGCGCATCGTGCGCGCCGCCCTCGCCGCGCCCTCAGTCCAGCGCCTCATCACCCCGGACTTCAGCAGCGACACCTTCCACCCGCACGCCAACGGGTCGACCGCGTACTGGACAGCCCTCATCACAGGCCCATTCTTCGATTGGGGTATTGCCTAGGGCATCTTCTGGGTGGACCGCACCATCCGAATATGGTGACGGCCTTCGGGTCCGGTGCGCAGCGCGTCAACATGTCCGGGGTCGATATGGTGGGCCGCGCGACGATGGCCGTGCTGCGCGACCCGGGGCGGTTTCGCGATCGGCCCGCGTACTTTGCGGATTTCACGGTTAGCTCGAAGGACTTGGTGGGGATTTTGCACGGGCCAGTGCAGAAGCAGCAGCAGCAGATGTAGCAGACGCACCAGACGCAGGAGGACAAGGTGGGCGAGGATGATGGTCGCGCGTGGACCGCGAATCCCGCGCGTTGGATGGATGGCTGGAGTTGGCCCGGGGCCTCTGGGATCGTTCGCGGACGGGGTCCAGGATCGGTCAAAACGCGGGCGTATCAGATGCTGGGTACGTATGGGTTCTTCGAGGAGCGGAATTGGTCCAAAGCGGACTTCAGCGATAGGGTTGAGGCGGGGTTTGGGAAGGATAGGGAGTGGCTCTGTAGGCATTTATTTAGGGCTGTGGGTTGAGGGCGGTTGGGCTCAGGGGTGCACACTAGATGCACACATACAGTTCCTGGGTTCGGCCTTTGTGTACACATCAATTCCTTACATAAATGATTACATCAACTTGTACCAGATCCAAATGAAGACAGTGTGGGGTTTGTGAAAGGAGCTGGCCCAATGGTTATGTAAGTGAATAATCGAGTTGGAAGTCTGGGTGAACCAATCCCAGGCTACGCTGATAACATTTCCGGGACGAGCCTTATTGTGTGGGTTCGGTTGGTCGGTTGTTCGGTTACGACATGACCTCACCTTGGGTCTTGGAACTCCCCTCCTTGTGAGGACTGGTGGTGGACGCATGTCTTCTGGTTTGGATTTAAAACCTTGAATACTCTTATTCTGGTGCTGCATTCAGGTTTCGAAGCCGGATCCAGGGAATCTCCCGGTCAAGGGACGTGGAGCAGATACATTGTATTACATGTGAATGAACAATTACTCATTTGTCAGAATAGGGGAGGTGCTAGTGCATATGGTTTAGGTGATGATTCATGACATCACGATGAAGTCTGAGTAGTTAAACTGTGTAAAAAGTCTTGTTGAATGTTGATACTATTCACAGCACAGGTTGTTGTCCTAGACCTTTTGTCCTCCGTAACCCCATCTGTACAATATCTTCGTTGCAATGGCAAACATATTCCGGCTGTTTATGGATGAGTTATGGTCAGACGTGAGCTAATTCGCCCTAAGTGATGCTTCCCACCCGGCACAGCTGATGAGTACTGATGAGTGGTAGTTGACTTATGGGGACCTAGCTGCCCTGGCTCGTGTCTCGCGAGAGCTCAATGATCTCGTCAATCCTTATCTCTACCACACGGTCCGCTTGCATAGCCCCGGGCACATCGATGCCCACGACATACTCCTAATGAAGCTGGACACGCTTGCCCACCCCGAATTCAACAAAATGGGGTTCATCAAGCGAGTGATCGTGTCAGGGACCTGGTATTCGACGTATGCCTCGATCGATTCCTGGCTAGCGCCGAAGAGAATCCTCTCCCCAGCAGCCCGGTTGCTTAGCAGTCTCCTATGCAGCTGCGTAGTCCGTATGCCGAACCTGGAGGAATTCGTGTAAGCGAGCACGCTGCACCACATGTCTTGAGGGACTCTTCGATAACCGATGCGGGTGACCCACGCCCACAGTTGGGATATGCAGGTCTCCCTAACCCAGTACCTGGTCTCGAATGTCGTCCTGCGGCCGATGCTCCGGACTCTCCAGCTGCGCATGGGCACCGACTGCACCCCCAAGCCCTTCTTCCGACCCCCGCTGAACATGAAGCTCTCGATGAGCCTGACGGTGCTTTCCCTCGTGCAGGTGGACGACGCGGAGGTGATGAGATCGGCGGGAGCGGCGGTGGCGAGCGCGACGAACCTGCGGGAGCTCACGATCTGGGCGGATAATAATTCCGGGATCAGCGTCAGCACCCTATTCGAGAGCTGGCCCACACATCTGGCCTCGCAACTCCACCTGCTAGACCTGCGCGGCTTCGCTGCCCTAGGGGTCACGCCTGCCGACTTCTGGGCCATGCTGCGACCATCCAAACTCACCACCGTCACCCTGGACTTTCTCGACCCAAACTCGCTCGCCACCACCGTCCGAAACTTCTGGGACGCCGGGCTCGAGGCGGACTTCCGCCCTGTGCGACTCACCACCAATATCCTCGACAACTCGATCGACGGATTCCTGCGCGCCTTCAGTGGGCTGGAGGCTTTCCATGGCATCCCGATCCGCGGCCAAACGTCCAGTCAGCTGGTGGCCTGTGACTCGCTCTTGGAGGTGCTGGAGACGCAGCATGGTGCCACCTTGAAGGTGCTGGGTCTGAGCCTGCCGTGCCACGAGGACCGACCCTGCTCCTGCGCAAAGTTGCTGACCCTGATTGCATCGAGGTTTCCGCAATTGGAAGAGCTTCGCATCCGACAAGATAAGGTCGACCTGGTGAGAAAAATTCTCTTGTTTTGCTCTTCTCCCTTTGCCCTTGGCCCTTTGACTCCTCCTCCTCCTTCTCCCCACCTCCTCAATTCTCCCCTTCATGACGATACTCACTAGCTACAGCTTTCATGAAAGCACAGACTGACAAGATTTCATCTCTCCCACCACCCACAGGAAGCCATCCAGTCCGCCCTCTCCCTCCCCAAACTGCAAGTCCTTTACATCGACATCAAAGACGACTTTTCGGCGCCCACTTCGGAATTCCTGTCCGTCGCCGAAGGTCCCCTGCGCGAGGGCGCCGGGAAAGAGCTGCGATATCTTGCCTTCAGCGACGACACCACGTACGAATACTTGAGGGAGGAGGGCAGTTTCTCGAACGCGCCATCTCTCGTCGGGTATATCCGGGGTACTGTCTTGCTCCATGAGAAGATGTATGACTGGGTCGGGACTGCAGTGTGAAAAGGGGAGGGGGAAAGGAAAACAAAAACAAACCAAAAAAGGCAAAAGGAGATGAGAAACAAGAAAAACAAACATGTTACATCCTGCTGTGTAAACCTCCCTGATCTCCCAGCGTTGGTTCTCTCGCCATGCCTCGTGTTGTTTCTTTTTTTTTTTCCTTCTCAGACCGCTTCTGGTGTTCCTGTTAAATCCGATGTACCACACACAGCCTTGCAAACTATCTCCTAGGTTGAAATATGCATTCGAATAGGATTTCTTGAGAAGAGGTATAGGTGCAGCTTATATATCTGATTATCTAGTCCAAGTCGAAGCTTCGACGATGCAGAAACGAGACTCTCTTCCCGGAAGAGCATAAAGGCAGCATTTCAGCGTCCAGTTTATACGCAAGCAACTGTTTGAGCCGATCTCACAAGAAATCAACACACAACCCCCCTCACCACTTTCCGCTCGCGTCTCCTCCACATTCAGTAATTCAGTAAAGAAGTAGCTCCCTCTCCGTTGCACAGTCCCACTTTCCGTGCATTCTGCCTGTCGGTTGTTTCCGCCGCTATTCCATCTTGCTTCATCTCTTGCTACCTCCGCGTCCTTTCTCCATTGTTCTACCCTCTATCCATTTCTCCACCGATGACCTCCCTCCCCAAGCCCTTCCAGCAAAAAAGGGCATACAGCGACACAAGTGTAGTATATGGTGCCATCGTAGGCAGTTCCCTCACAAAGGGTAGGGCGAGATCGAAAGAGGAGGACTAGAACGAAAGCGAAGCTCTCCTCCTCCACCTACTCCTCCCTCCCAAATTTACCCCCCATCAATCCTATTCAGGTACTGATTCCAGGCCAGGTTCCGCGCCATGTTTACTTTTGCTGCCGCTGCTGCTGCCACCGGCGGCGGCGGCGGCGGCGGCCTGCGCTTCCCTCTCTCGAATCGGCTTGATCAATTCCTCATCCTCGGGCAGGATGGGCGTCCGGTCGTCCGGGAGCAGGGCATCCAGGAGGGAGCGAGTCACATCCTCGGGATGATTGGCCAGGATGATCTCCACGGCCGCGAAGATGAGCGCCGGGTCGTCGGCGCGCGCCAGCCGGATGAACTGCTCGAGGAACTCCCGGTAGTAGCTGGCCTGCTGCCGCATGTACTCCATGGTGGTCTTCCGGCGCCGGTCGCTGTGCGGGAGCAGGATGCATTCCACCTGGTGGATCCGGCACATGGTGCATGGGACCCCGGATTCATAGGCAGTACACTGTTGGAAGGTGGAGTTCCCCGTTGGATCCGGGGGAAGATCTGGTTAGAACAGTAGAGAAGGAATGGGATGAAGACGATTAATAGGATAATGAAAGACAGGGGGAAATTGGGATTGGGGGGGGGGGGGGGGATGGAGGGAGTTGCTTTTGCCTGCAGTGAGGAACTCCTCGCGGGGAGTTCTCATCTTCTCTCTCTCATCGTGCACCAACAAATAACATTCGAGCCGGGGTGGGAAAGGGAGCATTTACTCTGGTGCGTTTCTCTCTACACTTCACGCAGGACGATGGGGACCGTTTGACTGCCTTCTTGGCATTCCCCGGTTTCGAAGGCCCTGGCGGCTCCGGAGGATCGGAAGCCCCCCGTTTCGAAGGCACGAGGGTCGGCTTCGGGGCGAGAGGGCGGTAGGCGGTCGTGGAGCCGGATCCTTGTTGGGCCATGACTTCAGGGACAACAAGGACTCACTGGCGAGCTGAGAAAGAAAGGTGGGTCATACAGGGTCGAAAGGAGGTGGGAGTAGATGGGTACTTTGTTGTGGTTGTTGTAGTGCTAGTAATAGTGCCATCAATAACGTTGATAAGCGGCGAGTGTTTTGGTTTAGGGGAAACCGGAGATGAAAACTCATGCGCTAACTATGACACGTCGGCGCCGCTGCAAAGTTCTGGAAGGCCTGCCCGCCCCAAACCTTCAGCGGATGCATTTTCCGGAGGTTCTTGATAGGCTGAGAATCCACAATCTACCGTCGTCCATGCACGATGGGGAGCCTAAGGCCTCGAGCTTATCTATTCAGCCTGCCCCCCCCTTCTGCACCCTTGCCTATTATAGACAATGGACAATGGACAATGAATGCCCGTGAGACAATATGGTGGACTTTGGGTCAGTAGCTGTGAATTTTGTCTCATACCCACGGGAATTGCTAATAGGCGCAAGGAGAAATTTGAAGAAAAAAAAGAAAAAAAGGAAAAAAAAACCCCCCAAGATTGACTCAACCCCCGGAGCTTCGGTAACATCGGAAACAGCGCTTCCAAAAGTCCAAGATAGCCGGATCGCTTGTGGTTAAGTGCCCTGGGGTTGATTAAGGTTTGTCATCTGTGATATCACCGTCCTATGCTCTCTGCCAGCATTGGATTGGTGCAATATACAGCGTTTTCAGAGATCAACAGGCAGTCGAGTCCTCAGTGTCGGTATTGCGCGCTTGTGAGGGTTCAAGCAGGTGCATTGATCCCTTGTGAACGAGAAGCCTCGGCCGGCGATTCTCAACCGGCAATTCAGGTCTCATTCACTCAGATCCGTGGCCCATCGGTCATGATGCATGCACCTCTTTGACTCAGAACCAGCTACATAGGATTAACCTGCTGATCAGTCAGTCTTCCGGGTTTCCCTGTTCGATGGATTAACTTTTGTTTTGTGTTTTTGACTTACCCTGCCGTCATGGCTTTCACATTCCTCCCTTCACTATACCCCTTATCTGTGAGAGGCGGTTCTGTAGTTTGCCCCTTGGTGAGGGGCCGTTTTTCTTGGGGGGGAAGGGTGGGTAAAATTCAAACCGCTCAATCTTCAATACGTTCTCTAATCATGTCTTTTGGGCACGCAATAAGAGTCAAGAGAAGTATTTCCCGTGGCGATGTGCTGGGCCGGGGCTAGCAAGGAGGCGATGCTGAGGTCTTCTCATGCAGTTGCTCGGCCGAAAAGGGCACATGCAGAACAAGCCTAGTCGAATCATGCTCCAAGGATGTTAAATCCGGAGCGGAACCCTGGTTGGACTCGTTGTTGCCAACAGCAAGAAAGAAGATAGGATTATATTTCCAGCGCCAGCAAGAGGGGTCTTGCCGAAGAGTGTAGGAGAATGGCGTCACATGGAGTCAGCTTCGTCCTTAGAAGGTGCTTAAGGAAAATAGTGGGATGAGAAGCGACTTCGGTCTGACCCCGTTCCACATATATGCGACCGCATGAGCGAACCCAAGGCTATGTATAGTGTGTCAACGCAAGAATGACATCGATCCTTGGGTTCAAGCGCCAGTCTTTCGCCTTCCGTCAAAACTTGGTATATGTTTGCAGAATTGAATGTATTCCTCAACAAATCAGCCCGGCTAGCTCAATCGGCAGAGCGTGAGACTCTTAATCTCAAGGTTGCGGGTTCAACCCCCGCGTTGGGCTTTCTTTTTTGCTTTTTTTCCTTCCACTTTTCCACACCCGTGTTCAAGGGGGGCCTTTTCTCTGCTAATTGAGCACGACTGCGACAATAGGTAATCCTGCAATTGACTCTATTCATAATTACGTTCTACTCCAATTCGGTCACGATTGATCACTGGCCCATATATTTGTGCAGTCCTGACAGATGACAGACAAGACAGGGAGTTGAACCCTCTTATCGGGAAGTACAGGCCACAAAGTATATTCCGACATCCAAAATCACAGCGCATGGCCATCTCCGGTGTCCCGATGCCCGTCAGGGCTAGAATTCACACCACCTAACGTCTACCTCACGTGCTTAGGACACTCAATCTCAATGGCAATACTACTATCCTTCCCCCCCTCTTTTTTCGTTAGGCTCAATGACAATGTTACGAAATGTTGCATTGCTCTGTTTGGGCGCCGAAGCATCCTCTCCCAACCTGGGAGGAGGTACTTTTTAGTCCATTCTGTCACCCTGTGTCTGAAGACCTGCCTGTCTTGATTGCTAGTGAGTCATTCATCGCGAGGTGTGGCCCATTTCCAATGTCAACGGCTTGCAAGCCGAGTCCTGCCGATACTACCACTACAACTTACATTACCTTTCTAGGTTGGATGTGCAGCCCTAAGCCGGAGCTGCCACCTCTTTCAGGTTCCTGTTCTGAGTCCCTAGGTAGCATTCTTTATCACTGAAGGTCAATTCATCTTTCTCTATGCGACACTCGAGGTCATCGACAATCTATCCCTGAAGTTCTCATCTTTCTTAAAGGTCATGTTGTCAATTTACATATAGTCGCAGTAGCTCTTGTGCAACCATGTCTTTCTCCGATGATCTGATACTATCACACAGGAGCCAGTCTTTGGTCACGACTGCCAAAGCATCGATGGCCCCCGGGCGGCCTGCTAAAGAGCTATGAGCTTGCGGGAAGCTACGAAGGACGAGCTGGAGTCGATCAATCGGCGATCTAAAGATCTATCGAGATCGAAATATTAGCCTTGGGAAAGCATCGTTTCCTGTGATGTAGTCCTTGCATTCTATGTTCGACAGTGGCCTTTTTCCTTTCCTGGTAATCTCCCCTTGTCTCCAGGGTCGTCGAGCTAAACATATCGGTCAATAGACTTGGAACCAGAATCCTTCCCCAAACAAACCTTTGTCTTCGATGGCCAGTCTCCCAGCAGAGTCATTATTTGCTTGTGTTGAAGCGGAATATCTCGCATATGTTTTTGTCTCCGTGCACTTCTAACTACTGCCTTGGGCGACTAGTTCCTCCTGTCCTGGGGATTTGGCGTGAAATTCTTCCGTACAATGAGTCCGTGTGCTGAATCCTTTGTTCATATCGAACTTCGTCGGCAATAGGATACATCCATCTATAGAAACATCTCATCCACTTTGGTAATACTGGAATCCTTAACTTTGATATCATGGATAATTCCATTCTCGGATCTTTATCGCTGTGAGCGTCGTGTGAAGATCTCCATCAAGACTCTTTGAGTGGTGCCTTGTCCACAGCAAACATGAGTTAGTCTTCCCAACCTACCGGAATATATCCCACAGAGAAGTTGACCAAACCCATCGCAATTCTCAACAGAAATGTCTATAAATATGCCCTGTGAAACACTCTATACTCGAATCCCATCTTTCCCACAACCCACGAGACCTGACACAAAGCCAAGTCTCCACTAACAACATCCAGCAACTAACCACTCACACAACGACAAAATCACCCAGTGACAATGGAGGCAACAGGAGCCGCGCCCCCCATCTTCGGCATGCACGAAGACGTCCCGTACGTCATCATGGAAAACAACCCCGCCCAGACGCCCCGTCAGGTCCGAGTCCACACCCTCCTACTCCAGGAGGCGAATCTCCCCCGAGACCGCTGGGTCGGGTTCGCGAAACGCGTGCTCCAGCATTTCTGGAGCCGCGAGCCGCAGGACCATCGGCGCCGCGGCGCGCTGGTCATCTACGAGGACCGCGTGCGGTTCTTCCGCGAGGACTGCTGGGGGATACACGAGGCGGTCGAGTTCGTCTTCGACAATGAGCTCGAGTGGTACTCGCAGTTTCCCTACACGCATGTCATGCGGGGGTTTTATATGGCCCTGGAGGTTTGAGTGGAGTTGGTCCCGGCCACAGTTCGATCAATTGTGGCTGGGTGTAGGCGGTTAAGGGATGGTGAGTATTATTCTTGTGTTTGTAGCTCCTCGGTTTGAAAGAGGGGTTACAGGTAAACATGCAGAGAAAAAGAAAGCAAGAACTATCAGAAAACGATAATCAAAATTGAGCCCAGGTAGGTCTCCATTTCCTTGGGGGGTGCCTTTGGGCGTTTACTATTTTACACTTAATTTATCTTACATATTCTATAGCTTGATATAGCGTTATGTTGTCATAGGATGGTCTAGCTCCATACTAGGCCTTTATTTTGCAGCTTGGCGTGAGATCCATCATGCATTGTAGACGCAGACACTGGAGGATAATGCACTGTGCATCATGGAAGATATTCCTGGATGTTCATCAGATCTATTACTCGTCTTCTCACACGGGTTCTAGAGATCCAGTAGCTAGAGCACGCACGGCTCATTTTAATGCCGGGAAACAGCGACCCAACAAGAATCGCTGTGTATGCCAAAGATACCGGGGTGACTTGTGAGCAGTAGTATTGCTTAACAGACTCACGTCTATGAGAAGGATAGTCTACATAGTATGCATGATACTTAGAAACCAACCGGACAAGAACCCCACCGCATTTGACCTCGTTTCCCGATATCAAGTACAGTACCGGGTGCTCAGGCCTATTGATCAAAAGCCTGGTTCTGACACTTTTTTCTGTTAGTCAGGATTCTATAAACGAAGCGACACACACATCGGTCCCTTGAACATACCATTTGATAATATACGCCTCTTTTCCGGAGCAGCTCCAGATGGCTGCCCTTTTCTAACAGCCGACCACCCTCCCCCAGCACAAAGATGATGTCTGCATTCTGCACGGTCGCCAAACGATGTGCCACGGCAATCATGGTTCTTCCCTTTCCTGCTCGCTCGAAGGCGGCTTGGACAAATCGCTCGCTCTCCGAGTCGAGAGCGCTGGTCGCTTCGTCGAGCAGAAGCAGCCGGGGATTGCGGATTAGGGCTCGAGCGATGGCCAGGCGCTGCTTCTGCCCGCCGGAGAGAGCAACACCGCGGGACCCGATGTTGGTGCTGTAGCCCTCGGGGAGAGACATGATGAAGTTGTGGATCAATGCGTCACGACTGGCGGTCTGGAGTTGATCGTCTGTGATGGCGCTCGAGTCGACACCAAGCAGGATGTTCTCCCGGATCGTGCCTGGTTGAGGGTTAGTTAGGGCCGCTTTAGTCTTGAAGGGCACTCCGCCAAACCTTGAAAGAGTATCGGTTCTTGGGCAACCAGGGACAGGTGCTTGCGATACGCGTAGATGTCGACCTGGGAGATATCCTGCCCGTTGAAGAGGACTTGCCCCTTCTCGGGCTCGTGGAACCGCTCGAGCAGGGATATGATGCTCGTCTTGCCGCAGCCCGATGCGCCGACGATGGCTGCAAACTGTCCTGCCTCGATCGTCATATTCAGCCCATTGAGGACCGGGCTCTCTTGGCCCGGATACCGCAGGTAGACGTCGCGTAGCTCAATCGCGACCCCGGCCGACTGCACGGGGATATTGCCTTGCAGCGGAGACTCGACCACGCTGGTCGCTCGTGCCTCCAACATCCGGCCCGATGCGGCGGCTGCCTGGGCAGCATTGGGACCGAAGCTCAGGCTCTTTCCGAATCCCTCCGCAGCGTTCATGATGGCCGTCAAGCACACAAAGAAGGCCACGGTCCCGATTTCTCCGCGGAGGAAGAGGTGGCCGCCGTAGTAGAATATGAGAGCCTGACAGCCCAGATTGACGCTTTCGGAGAATCCCAGAACGATGCTGACCCAGCGAGCTTTCTTGTACGCCGCATTGACATGACCCTGGCATAGCCGTTCAAAGCGATCTATGATGGACCGCTCGAGCGTCAACGATGTGACCGTGCGGAAGGCTCCAATCGCCTCCGACGCGAACTGAGAGCTCTCTGCGAAGACGGCATCGTTGAGGCTCTCGAACTGAAGCTCATATCGGAAGCGAATGTAGCCCGAGAAGACGCAGAGCGGAGTCACTGCACACATGGAGACTAATGCGAGCTTCCAACCATACGCAAGGGCGATGATGAGACCGCCCACGATGTTGAACAAGGCGATGGCGAGTTGGGCAATGTTGATCCCCATCATGTCCTCGAGCTTTACGGGGTCATCTCGAACGCGGGCGGTTAAGGTACCGAGAGAGTGGCCCTCGTTCTCGAAGTACCCCGCTCGTTGATAAAGGATGGATCCGAAATATTGCGTCTGATACTTGGCCCGGATCAGCGACGCAACGCGTCCAGAGCAGACAAAGGTTACGAAGTAGACAGCCCCCGCCGAGGCGGCAAAAACGGTCCACATAGCCCCCATAAGATCTGCCTCGTCCATAAGCTTGGTATGGTTGCTTTGCCACTTGAACATATCGATGGACCTCGCAAACATCCATGCATAAAGAGGCTGTGCTGTTCCGGCTGCAGCTGAGGCCAGAATGCCACAGACCATAATACTCCAATATGCCCGTGACTCGAGGAATAATAGGAAAAAGCACCCGACGATCCCGCGATCTGTCTTATTCTTGCTCCATGCATTTGAAGCCTGGTCATCGCAATGCTTAGGCTCTTTGGGGATCGCTTCACGGCTCAGAGTGTCAACACTTGCCAAGTCAAAGTCATTCGTGAGAACACTCCGGGTAGAATCCCCAAGTGATATTGCCTGCGCATCAACAAGACCACGATAGAACCCTCCATCCATAGCGACTAGGCTCTGATGGGTCCCTGATTCCACCACCTTGCCCTTCTTAAGGACCACGGTCTGATCTGCATTCCTGATTGTGGACAGCCGATGTGCAATGACGATAGTCGTCCGGTGTTGAGCTGCCTTGTCGAGCGCTGCCTGGACAATTCGCTCACCGCTGACATCAATGGCGCTGGTGGCTTCGTCGAGGATGAGAATGTCAGGCCTTTTGACGATAGCCCGAGCAATGGCTAGCCGTTGGCGTTGACCCCCGGAGAGTCGAGCGCCGCCATCGCCAACGTTGGTATCATACCCCTACAGCACATTAGCCCCTTGGTCGATTGGATACGCTCACGGTTCATACCAGGGGGAGTCTGTTGATAAACTCATCGGCATACGCTTCTTGACAGGCTTCCTGGACACGTTCTCGCTTGCGCTCTTCGGAGTCTCCCTCCCAGGGTGTTCCGACCAGTCCGCGAACCACATTCCCGTAGATGCTATCATTGAACAAGAACGGCTCCTGCTGGACGAGGCCAATCTTGGAGCGCCACCAGGACACGTCGATGTCGTCCAGTGAGTAACCACTTGTTGTGATGGTGCCTTGGAGCTTGACTGGACAACTTGACACATGGTGGTCCAAGCCAGCCAGATTTGCGGAATCACTTCCTTCCTGCGGGGTTGATCTGGTAGTCATAGCATGAGGCTGTGTCAAGGAGTACCAATGCTCAATCAGACCGACGATGGTGCTTTTGCCCGAGCCCGAGGGGCCCACAATGGCGGTGATCTTGCCAGCCTCAATCCGGAGGTCAAGCTGGTCGAGGATCTTGAGACTGGGTCTGCTTGGATAGGCGAAAGAGACCTTCTCAAAGACAATATCATCTGTTGCTTTAACGTCTGGTGACTTCAAAAAACCCTTCGGGGGGACGGGCGTGTCGATGATGAAAAAGAACTCCGATGCTGTGAGGGACGCTTTAGTTATCGCCTGTATTGGAGAGGAAACCCGATCGAGAGAGAAGAAGATAGTGGTCAGGTTCATGAGAACCCTAGATTCCAGGATTAGTTGGCATTTAAACGGAATGCTTTCAGGGGCATCGCCTTGCTTACACGGTGATCACGCCAACGCTGTCCAGCCTGCCTCTCGTAAAGATCAGAGTTCCATACCAAAATGTCAAAGCAATGGTCCCGAAGACACCGAAAAACTACAGACAGTCAGATTCGGTTTGAAGCTTGCTGGGCGAGGGGTGAGATAGTGATGTGATTTGACTTACTGTTAAAGAGAATTGGAGCGAGGTGAGCGGATTCAGCGCCACCGCTTGCTCCTTGGCCTGTTCGACAAAAGCACCGTACTTGTCAACCGTCTGCCGCTGTGCGCCGCAGGCCATGACCATGCGGATGCCGGCAAAGCTTTCACTAGCGATACTGGCAGCCTGTCCTTCCAGATGGGTCAGGTTAGCCCGGCTCTTGGCTGTGAGTCGGACCAAGGGACCGACTCCGAGGATGGTCGCCACAAAGCCTGCTATGGTTACCAGGGAGAGCTCCCAGCTCCACATCAAGGCAACGACAAAGGAGGCAATAATGAGGGTGGTGCTTTCAATGAAGATCGCGAGTTTCTCGGAGAGACCACCCTGCAGGGTGTTGCTGCTGCTCGTTATCGTGCCCACAGCATGGCCCGGTGGTAGCGAGTCCAGCACATGCATGCTCTGATGGAAGAGATGCTCAAGGTAATGAGTTCGTATCGCAGCCGATAGTGAAATACTGACCATGCGGAAGGCGAACTTGTGGATCGAAGCGAGGCCAAAGCGGGCGGTGAACAGGGCAAACACGAAAAGGCTGTGGGTGTTAATTTCCGAGCAAGTCAAGGGTAGAGGTATGACATTACCATAGCCGATTAAGTGTATGTTCGGTTCCTGCGTGGTCCGCACTTCCACTTCCAGTTATCACCCCTGTGAACTGCCCGACAACTTTGCCTATGCTACGGTTAATCTAGGTACGGCGACAAAGACAGGTTTGAGATTTTTGCTCACCAAAAATGATGAGCATGAGGGGTTGGGTGATCCCGGCGCCTATTGCAGCAAGCATTCCAGTGACAAGAACCAGATTATCCCATCGTTTTGCATAGGTAAAGACACGCTGCAAGGATCAGTTCGTATCTTACGATGAGCAGTCTTGAGGAGATGTGGTCTTACCAGATAGTTCCTGAAGCTGGCGGTGGATTTGGGGCCATGCCCAGGGACCTCCTCGGTATTATCTGCCGATGTTGATGACACGCTGTGTGTGCTAGTCACCACTTGAGCACCCATGGATAATTGAGAGAGACTGAAGGATGGAGAGCAGTTTGAAGAGGAAAGGAAGGAAGTTATTCGAGTTTCGGTTTATCTGTAAGAAGGCGACAAAATATAAGCACCAGGATTAGGGAGATGACCAACTAGCTTGAAGAGTGCTGATGAGGTGAGATCTATTCTTATTCCCCTCTGTCACCTCTTATCTTTCTATAATACACCATTCTCTTTTTGGCGCACAAAGGACTTTTTTTTTTTTTTTTCTTTTTTTTTTTGCTAGAGATTTTGCATGCTCTATGGGAAAGGCGGCGGAGCGGGCAGCAAAAAAGTCCCCAGGGTTTCCCAGTAGGGGGGTCCAGGGCATGACCTGATTGGTGCGGGTGGATCGGACTCGGGCCCGCCGACCTTTTTGCCTTCCGCTCCCGTGCGCCCTCCCATCCATGATGTCTTTTTTCATGTCCTTTTCCCAGTCTCCAGTCAACGCGCAGAACAATACTACCTCTGTTAGGTTGTATGTCTACCGGTACCAATCTAGCTCTTCCGCTCCTGCATAAGGAACATAAATGCCCGACATGTTGCATGGGGAGAAGCCTCGCGCCTGCACCAACTGTTCTCGGGCGAAGGCAAGGTGCGTCTGGCGAGACAATGACGATGACGTTTGCCAAAGGTTAGTGTTTGAGGTTGTACAGTGAATTATCTGAATGATGGATCCTTAAATAATGAGCTCTAGATGCTCCAAGAACGGATTATCGTGTTCTAGGTTATCTTCCGTGTCGAGAAAACGGCGAGGAAAGGCTACGTAAGTGACCCTGATGGTAGACCAGTGGCGGGTCCGACCGCCATGAATCACATGAAACTCATTGGGAGTGCCCCAGTCATGCCAAAATATTAGAGCAAAAGTTGGACGATATCATGGATCTGTTGACTGGTGATGGAAAACGCCCACCTGACTCCGAGCAACGTCCTCCATTCCATCAGACCGAGGGCGCTACGCCAACCACAACGCCTCAAACCCACCCCGCAGCTCAATCATCGGAGAATCCAGAATCAATAGCCCCACCGCACGGATTAATTTCTGTATTCCCCGGGTTCGAGATTTCTCGTCATGAAGCCGATCAGAGCCTTGAAGAATACATGACCACCATGCTTACCGAATTCCCTTTCGTCCCTCTGCCCTCCTCTAATCTTTCCCAGGCACTGGAAGAGAAGCCACTTCTCACCAAGACGATCATATGTGTCTGTAGACCTCCACCGTTCAACTCCTCCGCTGCGTTCGAGAGCTGGTTTCGACGGCAAATTGCACATGAGGCTGTTGTTCTGAAGGGTAAGAACCTAGAGCTTGTACAAGCAATACTGGTCTTTCTTGCCTTGTAGGAATCTATACCCTCTCCCCAATTGGTAGCAGTTGTGGTTCAGGCTGACAGGATTGTGTGGTTAGGAATGACATCTGTTTTTATGCCACAGAAAAAGATACAGCACTTCTGCAATTAGCAATCGGTTTGGTCGAAGATCTGAAGCTGACTAGACCCCAAAAGACAACGGATTTATCATTCAAATCGATTGTCGAGGATGCAGCTCATTTACGTGATGATCTCCCAGTCCAGCCGAAACAAACTCGCGCGGATCGAAGAACCTTGCTCGGGGTCTACTATATAACCTCCTCGTATGTGTTGACACTGTTGACCGTGTAGTGTCATGATGTTGACCCGTACTCCAATAGTCTATGCAGCATTCTCGGTAAACGATGCAAGCCAGAGTACACAGCACACTTCGATGACTGCTGTAGTCAACTTTTACACGATCAGGAATACCCGACGGATGCATTGCTCGTGCAGCTTGTGCGCATACAGAAAATTGCGATGAAGGTAAACGACGCGTTCTGGGAGACGACCGGGGCCACCAATGAAAGGCCGCTCGGCGGTATCTACTCTAACACTGTTGCCTCTATCCAAACTGAGCTGGATGCATTTGTCGACCAGCTGCCCGCCAATTTGAAGTGGAGCCGTATGTCAGCTTCCAAGAATTGAACACGTGAATGGGTTTTAGCTAACTCCTCAGTTAAGATCTGTTGCAAACCCATTGCGCCACCGTCCGCATTCGCTTGTTTGAGCCCTTCAGATACGGCGACCAGACAGAGATCATTGAGCCCACACATCTCAGATGCCGCAGGATATGGGATTGCTTGCAGAGCACACAGGCACTCCATGACGAATTCCGCCTGGTGCCGGTCGAATCGTATCCCACTCTTACTTTCGTAACCGTCCTGCACCTCGCGCTTGCCATCATCAAAGCCTTGCGTCTTCTGTGTGTTGAGGAACAGGCCTGGGATCTGACCACCGCACGCGCTACGTATGATCTTCCGGGTATGCTTCGGGAGCTGAGTAAGAGGTTTGAGGTTGCGAGCAGAGGTGGCAGCCCCAGAAGCAGAATCCTACTTCAAGGCCGGCCCATTTTCTCCGCCTACGCCGAAGCATATCGAGGCATCGAGCGTGGGTATTCGACCAAGCTAAATGGTGGCGTGGTGCCTCCGGGCCCGGCATTAGTGGACCCAGTCAATGCATACGGCGGGGAGCAGTGCGACATGGACTTTTGGGCTCAGTTATCCGAGTTGACAAATGGACTTGTACCTTAAATTTTTATAGGCGCCTTGTGGGCCAGGGAAGACCTGAGGCTCCATTCTTAGCATCCAGATATATCGAGATGAAGTCGATCAATCGAAATCGTGGTGTTCTGCAAGAGCACATCAAGCAGGTTGTCGAGTATCCTGTCGAAGCAAGTAAATTTCATCGCGACGTCTTCAGGGCTTTGAGCCCGTCTTGTGCACTAGAAGTCGCAAGTATGCAGCATCTTACGGTCACTGTGCACAGCGGTGGCTTGAACGAGAAAAGCGGGCAACAACGTCGGTTACCTAGACATGTTTGTGACTGAGGCTTGGTCTACGTTTTCAGAGAAGCGGAGGATTGTTTTCCAAGGATGAGTCCTTGAAAGGATTGACGCGGAATCCATGACTGCTCAGTGCTTGCTTTCTTTGCTACCAAGCGGGAAACAAAGGCTATAGGCCTCATTGAAAAAGAACTCCCAATTGTTCTCTTCTGAAATATTTCAACTGTAATCAGTCGAACCAACAATCAAGTGGACAAACTCGCCATTCCACTACGGGAGGATACCTGTATCATCTGTTCAAGACTATCTAATGGCACCGTATTCACCCGGAGCAGAAGACGAGGCCAAAACTATAAAAGAACCGAGAAGCCTTACACCTTCAATAGCATGTCTCATCAATCTCGTGTACAGACGTAGCCATGATCACACTTCAAACATACAACGTGTACCGCAGACCACGCGAATTCGCCAGGATGGATACTTTCGATCGCGTCCCCCGCGAGTCACTCGTCGAGATTGTCAAAACCGCAGCAGACTGGGTAACCCTGGAAGATCTTATTGTGGACTTGACGCAGCTGACTCCGCTGTTCGAACCGGGAAATAAACCTGATAGTCCTGCAGACCCTGAAGCGATGGCTCTTGTGAGGCATATCCTCGAGCATAATTCAACTATGTCGTATGATTATCTCGAACGCTATTTCATGGTGTGTGTCGAGCTACGAGGGCCAATTCCGCACACGAGTCTGTACGACTTTGTTGACAAAACCAGTTTCGACCTCCAGAGTAGCAAACATGGCCACCGCCTCTCAATGTCTACGGCGACTCGCGCCTCTCTCCGCGCGGTGGTAAACATTGCTGCCAATATCCAACGTCTGGCTTGCATGTGCTTGACAACACTACGAGCACGACTGCAAGCGATACTGCCCCAGTACTTCAAAGACATCCGAGAAATGCCGTCTCTGGTCCCGCGTAAGCTCCGAGACGTGGGTGCATTCTCTTGGATCGAGGAGTACCGCGTCTACCGTGCCCTGTGGCACTTCCAGGCCTTTAGCGATTTCTTGCAGGTGGCTGTTCAGCTGCGATGGACGGACAAGCGGGTGCTATCTCTTCAGAGAGATCATCTTCACTGGAGCGGACTTTGCAGGCAGGAGCCATATACCGCAGAGGACGATACCGAGTGGGAAACACTGTGTAAAAACACGGCCGCTTGGGAGGAGATATGCGAAGTTTCGGAGTGCCTTGAAAGCCTCTACGCCGGGTCTCCTGATCTCTGCACGACCTATTCACCCCAGGCTCCCAGCGAGGACGAAGACAAGTTCGTCCCCGAATGCTTTGACCTCGACAGGAAGTACCGGATTCACGCCAACCACAAAGTCTTCCTGCTAGAGAGACTCCCCAATGCGTTCCGCTGCCCGGCGGGCCCCTTCGAGGTGTGGTCGCCGCCGGCCCAGCCGCGGGAGGGGGACCTCTTGCATGAGCTCTGGGGCCAGAGTGGCGAGCATACCGCGCACCACGAGGTCCTGGACTTCGTATACGCCTGGCGTCTACTGCAAGAAGACGGAGACCCCGCGGCATGTTACAACATAGCAACCGGGTCCTTTCGGGCGCTGGGCATGGGGCTGTGGGATCATCGGCGGCTCTTCGAATTAGGGCTTCACGAGGTCTGGCCCGACAGAGGCTCGACGGCGCTGACCACCCCAGACGGTGATGTACGCATCTGGGCGCATCCGCGGCCGGTGAACCTCTTTCTATCCGACCGCGCTCACAAGTGGCATCTTCTTCTGGGGGCTTGGGAGGCGCTTTTCCCCGCACCTGTTGAAGTTGTGGAAGTATAGCCACAGAGGCTATGCGAATGATTCTCAACTCAAAACTAATCTACTATACAGATTCTATCATTACTTAGATGATGGAAGGTTCCCGATCAGAAAGATTTGCCAATAGTACAATCAAATAGTCAGATAAACAAAGAATCTAAGTATTTGTTAGAATCAAAGTTCCAAAATGTTCTCAGCTCCCTCCGCACCTCTTGTTTGGAGTCATTAATAAATTATACAATGATGATGATAATTTCAACCAGACTATACGGTGCATCCCGCGAAGCGCAAGAACAGATATAATTGAAGCACTTTCAGACTTAGGAGAAATCTACGAGTAAAGCAAGCGCAAAGAAGCTCATATCAAGGAGAAATAGTAATAGCCGTGTCGTCGGCAGCGAGGAGAGTAGCCTGGAGCTCATGACCATCTTTTTGGATCAATATGTAAAAAGGGAGTCCGCGACTGTGCCTATCACGGAGGATGTGGTGATCAGTCGTCTTCAGAACACGAAGTCCGGCAGTGGTATCCTCGAGCTGCTGTTTGAAAGGCGCAATGCAAATGATGAGATCTCCCCACCCATCGGGGAGCTCTTGATATTGTCAATCACGATAAGGGCCCGGAGTATGGCAGTGTTGGTTTGAGCACGGCATGAAGTGTTCGCCTCGGATAAACCAAATTCACAGAACGCGCGCAGAACGCGCAAGCGGTGAAGAAATAGGATCCATTCTCAAGGTCTTGGGAAACGAAGGTCTGGTGGCCCAAGATGTTCTGAAAGCCGCATCCCGCAGCTACAAAGGCGCTGGTGCCATGCGGTATCGTCTTTCGCCTTCGGCCGCAGGCTCGAGTGACCGATGAGATGTTTGTGAGTTCATGTTACATCCTCATGTATCGGATGGGGGGGTCTGCGAAGATGCCAAGGTCACTGGTCCTCGCTGAAAGTGATGAGAATTCGAGTCTCGATGGATGAAGTTAGGTCCCACTGCCCTTGGCCCTGCGCCTTTCACGAAGACAGATGTATCATTAATGACTACCTACTCATGTGCAAAGAACTGAAGTCAACCAGAATATATATGTTATACTGCATGAACATGAATTTATCGCTTTCCTTCTAAAGAGCCAGTCCTTTGGGGCCGCAAAGGGTATGCAGGTCTATACCCGTACAAGTGTCAATGCGACTCCCACCAACCCATAGAGCATACTACCCAACACCCACACCCACCCGGACCCCAGTCCGCCAATCTGCAATCCCAGCTTGAACACATTCGTAAAGCACAGGCTACCCAGGATATTGCCCACGTACTGCAGGATCTCGATCGCGGAATACAGTCGCGCGGTCTCCTCGCGTTTGACCAACGCGGTAGCCAGCGACCGCATGGTTAGGGCAAAGCCCGCTCCCGCCGCATAAACACTTACACTGGGAATCAAAAAGAAGACTGATGGCGAGAGAGCAATTCCGAGTGACCCCAGGAGCAGAGCGGCAAGACTGAGACGCGCGACCTGCAGGTCTCTTTGTGGAAGGGATAAATAGTGCAAAACCTTTTGGGAGAGGTACGGGAGGAGGAACAGGAAGACGAGGATGGTGATCCCCGCATGGAAGGGAACGATCAAGTTCGCTTGCGCCAAAGTCCAGGCGAAGCGTCTTGAAATGTGCTGGGTCAGGAACGGGAAGGAGCGCTGCACGAGCTCGACTGTTGCAAAGGAGAATAGGAGCAAGAGTGATTGCTGGTGGAAGATGAACAGGTAAGGATGGATGAGACGTGCCAGCCTTTTCGGCAGTGGAATGGGTGTCAGCACTGGCTTCGAAGATGTATCACATGTCGATGCTGGCTCGTCTGGGCTTGGTGCTGCTGGCTCTTTGCTTCTCACGGGCATATTCATGGTCTCGGGAAGTGACAGCGCACAGCCAAGGCCTATCATCACCGTACCACAACCAATTAGCAGCGGAATCCATGGGTTGAGAGCCATGAGTCCCGAGCTGATCAAGCTGGCCAGGAAACTTGCCACTTGACTGGCAAGTCCGACCCGGAAGAACAGCGCTGCGCGTTGCGCATCGGTGGCCAGATCAGCCAGCATGGCCCAAATCACGACCAGTGCCACGGCTGGTCCTCCCCCGATGATCCAGCTGAGTGCGGCGAGCCAGATCGCACGGAGGGGGAAAGTGCCCGAAAACCATAGAACGGTGTTGGTGATGATCGCATTGAGCAGAAACCCTGGAATAGTGAGGCGGATAGCTTGTCGGCGACCATACCGATCCGCCAGCAGTCCGTAGGGAATGGCGCAGATGGCGCCTGCATGAAAGGTCAGCACTAACGCATATTTCTCTCAAGGTTTGGCGCTTGACAAACACAGTAGTCCCTCGAGCAAGTCGGAGTATCCTTTCACCGTAGCGACTTCGGTCTGCACTTCTGCTATCTTGCACAGGTGCTCGGGCAGATGGCCGGAGGCGGGCAGTCGAGCTGGGTCGTGTCGACGCCAATAGTTATCGCAGGCGATCATCTCGATCACCCGCACCATTGGACCCCCGATCATCTGGCCGCCGACTTGGAAGCTCAACAGAATCGCGACCACGGTGATGACCAGGCGCAGACGGGTACGTGGTGACAGCTTTGGCTCTGGGGCCCCGCTACAGCCAGCTTGGTTGGCAGGTTGCCCTCTAGGGAGGAACGGTTCATCCTCGCCGTGGGGATTATTACCTGACTCCAACGACACGTCAGGATAGGTCATTGTGAGGAGCGGGCAGAGAGCCGAGGTAGATGTGGAACGCAAAAAGGGCTCTTAGGATGGCTCGGTTGCTGGAATGGAAGGCTGGTACGTGGGGGTTCTCTGCACAAGCAGGATAATAGTTTCTCTCTCTTTAGAATCAGCTTTCCGGGAGGGACTAATGGCGGTGAATATTTCTGCACAGACACTCACTCGGTGCGTGAGGAATGTGACAGCTCTACCACGGTATGCTTGAATCACACACCACCTACGTATAGTGCAGCACACTTTATTCAATCAAAACGCTTGTTGCCGACCGTATGACAGTCCCTGCATCTATTGCAGATAGACAGCGGGGTCGAGAATAATAGTGCATCTATGTCGTAGGCGAATGATGAGTGAATAAGAAAGTTAGCGGCGATCCTGTAAATGCAGTTTGTCTCACTAAGTCCCTTCACCGACGGTAGTAAGACTGATCATTTCCCGATTTGGAATATGAGCACCTTTCGAGTCGGGCATTGTTTGACTTGTTGTAACTGGCTACTATCCACTCGGAGTACAGAGACGCAGTGTACTCCGTTGATAACTACTAAACTACCTAGTGCTCTTAATTACATACCTACCTAAGTAGTTACATCTTACCTTCGGATCTAAGCTATGAACTGAAGCAGAAGACAAATCCCGACTAAATAGTATCAAATATACCAAACAGAGTCAATTGATTTTCGGATGTATCCGTCCCCACTTTGGGGATGGAGATGCCTTGGTTTTTCCGCTGACTAGAGACGGTAAAAATTGCGCATGTACAGAATGGCCGCTTGTCTCCGCCCTCGTACAGCTGCTTCCAAGGTGGCTTCGACCGCCTGGCCACTTCTATCCAGGTTATGATTGGTGGGTATTATGAGTTTGAGCTGGAATACCCAAGGCGAGTCGAGAAAACACTTAGGCATATGCACAAAGTTCCCGGTGCGTCAAACATCACGTCATAGCCCTATCTTGAGGTTACTCTGAGTCCTATGTAGTCCTACGCTTGGGATTATCCAACTTGTCACAGGCGGTGGAGAAAGAGAGGCAGTGTGCGTGTATGTGTGTGTCATTAGACAAACTACCAGCATCCCCTTTCGATGCTCCCATACATCTTTTCGTAGACCGATTAGGATACTCCATCTAAACCAAGCCTCTTGCGGCCCTATTCAAAATCTACCGCCCCCGGAAGTCACATTGAATTGATGAGCATGATGCTCATGGGGGGCCCTAAGAGGTTCCCCTTCTTGCAGATGATGGTCGCCTAGCTTTATGCCGAGTTCATAGTCTTGCTTTTTCCACGGGGCTGGCCACACGAATGCATCCTTCGGTAAGGGCATAGCATCGAATTTAGCGGTGTCGACCGCATTGTCGTGCTGCCAGTCCAAGAGAGCATTGAAGTCGCGACATTTGCGGTTCACACTAAAGTCGGGCCATGGAGCGTGACGATCTTCGACCCAGTCCAATGTCAAGACCTCCGTGTTGGCATTGCACTGAAGATTCTGTAGCAGGATGTCGGTGCAGTGGCCCAGATGAATCCACCACATCTTATCTTTAACATCCAGCTCGGGTTCGTAGCCGGGGTAGTCGGCGAAAGCGGCTTTGCGCAGCATGTTCAGGCAATGGATTTGCTGTGGTTCCATGGGGTCAGTACTTTTGCCTTGTACAGCTGAAGGACCAGAGAAACGAGGACAACGGGTATTCTTACATGCATCACGTCCAGCTGAACCATGTATGCATCATCTCCCATTCCCCAATAATCATTATCGAAGCGCGCGACGGTGTCGGGGTTTTTACCGAGCTTGAGGACTTGCTCGCGAGTCACAACATGTGTCAGAACGTCTTCGAATCGCGCCCAATCGGCATCGTTCGCAGCGCTGGGCTCTTCGCGGGCGATGGATATTTCTGGAAGAGCGAAGAGCGTTCCATTTAGCATGGTTTGGTACCTTGGAATCTCAATGTCGTCCAGGATAGGTGCTTTCGTTGTGTTAGTCCACTGGTTTAGGCCCGGGGAAGCATTTGGAATGGAGTATGGAGACTCACACCACCATGACACTGGCCTAAGAATCGCATTTTTCTCTTCACTCGAAAAGCTGCCTTTAGCGCTGAGGACTAGACCAATGGTTATACTCAGGAGAAGTGCGTTTGCGATTGTCAAGTATATCCAGGCTCTTGAGAGGTTTTGCGGCGGGCTCCTCTTGGTAAGCAGCTCCTCTGACTCGATATTCTCTTCATCGCTATCGCGACTCTCGGTCTGTAGGGCTTGAAACTTGAAATCTTGACGAAAGGTTCTGAGAAGCTTAGAGAACACCATTGTGGGTGCGAGTGATGCTCTGGAAACTCGGTTCTACCATAAGATGCTGAAGGTGCGAGCTAGGTGGGCAGAAATCGCTTTCAGCATTGAAGAAGATACCTGCAGTGCCTATGACAGTAAAACCTGAGTACCTACGGTAGTGAGGGCGTCAGACATGAGAGCAGGATGGCATCATGCAGTCCCAGAAGTGATAGACAGCGGGTCTCGTGCATCGCCAGCCGCAATGGCGAAACTGAAGCGAAGATCACAGACTTAGTGCATGCAATAAACACACTGAGGTCATATGTGACTTATCTTACTTGAGCCGAGATGGCCTAGAACCGGAGCATCACAAGGTCACATGCTGATGTTCAGCTCCCCTGCAGTCGAATTGGCAATTATAATGGGGCAAAGACTTGCGGTTCACAACACATTTGCACGCTGCTGCATGGATGTCCATTCGAACTACTTCTTTCGGCAATGATAGGCCCGAGTAAGGGTTCCGGTCATGCCGTACCACTAGCAGAGACGTGGGTTCGGAGCTGAGCCTTATTACCTACTCTGATTGCACAACACTAGTGGCTTCTACTGTTGCACATGGGAATGTGAATAGTCCAACCCATGAATCATACTCCTCAACTTGATTCACAATCAGTACTGGTACCGGTACGCCTGGTTCTAAATCAACCGCATGAAAGCTCAATGAAGTAATAGCTCAGCAATATATCACTCTTCATTGCAATGCCAAGATGTAGCCTCATGCGTGGCGTCGAGATCAGCAAGGTTCATCGATACAGCTTCTGAGGGACAAACCTGTCTACAATGTGATGCCAGAGGTTCTTCATTCGGTGATTCTGACATACAGCCGCCTACAGGGTAGTAGAAACCCCCCGAGACCTGGGCCGGCGGGAACTGTGATAGTCGGGGTGCTTTCAGTGCCGCGGAACCAAGCAGACCACCTGAACACCCCATCCAAGTTTCCCATCCAAGTTTCTATAAAGGACTTCCTGTCTACATCGGCGGTTTCTTCTCATCTTTCCACACCTCACCCCCCGCCACACTTCCTCTGAATATTTTGGACTACCTTGCTTGTCAAGATGCACCTCTCTTGCCTTCTTGCGCTCCTGGGAGCCACAGGGTTCACCTTCGCCCTTCCTGTCTCCAGCAACCTTGACCAGCTTGAGTCGCCCCCTCAGGATCTGGACAAGAGATTCTACTATACCCACTATGTTGCTCCGGAGAAGCGTGACGAGGAGGCCCTCGACAAGGGATTTTATTACACCCACTATGTTGCCCCAGAGAAGCGTGATGAGGAGGCACTCGACAAGCGCTTCTACTACACTGCCTACACGGCCCCCGAGAAGCGCGAGGCGGAGGACGAGGCCCT